>NC_039366.1:87475095-88098399 GCF_003573695.1 Papaver somniferum
TTAATTAGGCCCGTAGATTTCTAACATAGTTTATGGTCGTCTCCTTCTTATTTTTGTAAACATCCATTAATGGCATGTGTTTTTTTTTGTTCTAATTTATTAGGAGGACGTGATTATCTTTTGAATGCATTTATTTTGTCACATTTGCACTCTTTTTATCCATTCCCTTCTTTTTGAATTATTAAATGTATTTTAGGGTTTAAGATTTTTTGCTCAAGTTTGTCACTTCTGGTGATTGAGCCTTTTCTGCTCTTAATTGCCGAACTCCATTTGGGATTCTTAAATCCTTGTTTATGGATTATTGACCTGATTTCAAGTTGTCTTATATCTCATGGCTTAGACGTTTGATCATGATGTATCATTTCATCTGTCTCAGGTGTGTTTTGCCTCGTCTGCCCCTATATGGGCTTTATTTCTTCTCAATCTTTTCAGATGAGTCCTTAAATTGTATAATATGTGCTAGGATTGTTTCAAAAACGCATTATTTCTTTAAAAGCATAATGAGAGGGGAGGTGGTGTTTCTAGTACTTTAGAAAGAGTTGATTATGAGAGATGCCGTCACTTTGGATTCTTTCAATCTTTGTAATTCTCATTTTCTTTTTCACTCAAATAAAGAACATCGTATCACAACTAAAGTGTCTTTATGGGTATGTCAAAACTTGAATGAGTCAACTCCCAACATTACATTGTCATTATCCAAGTATTAGTGATTTATAGTTCACTAGACTAATTGGATCATTATTTTCTCTAAAATAATTCCTTTCACATTCATTGGAGGTAATTTGTAGATGCATTCCCATTCTCATAGTTAGTTTTCATTCAATAACCGTTTGCGCGAACTTTGTAGAAACTTAACAAAGTGTAATTAGCTCTTGGTTGTTACATAGCTCATGTAACTTTTAATCTTTATACCAATTAGGAAACAAAGATTGAGCATTTCTTCGCTCGGTTATTACCTGTAATGATCCAATCATCGCATGGTATTATATAAGAAAACAATTCAACATTCAGTTTATTATATTTCCTTAAGATTTCGTGTAATAAGTGGTGCCGCCTTATTACGTAACAAAAGAAAATCTATCCCATTTACTTTAGAGTGTTACTGTTCATGAAGATGATACTTTTCATCATAATGTACGAATAATCCTTATAACTCAAGTACTTTTGAGTATATCTCAAGTGCTTTAGAGTATTTCAATCTCATGGAAATGATATACTTTTCATTCCATAAGAGCATACAATGGATATAATTCTTCGCAAAAAAATTATTTATTTTAGCCATTATAATATCGGTCAAACTATCATGTAGACAATAGTTTAGGATCAAATCATACAAAATATAGAATCTAACCATACGAATCTGGACGCACTATTATGGTCGTTTGTTGATGAAGCGTGTTTATTATGACCGTGTGAGTTTGACGCTCGTATAATGGGCGCTTGATTTGAGGCGTATGTATAATTCACGCCAGACTCGGGACGGAGATAGTAACCACGCTTGTTAATGGAGAGGAACTATTAGCCGCGTATAGATGGGCGTCGATTATACAACCGCCTCTTGTGGGGCGCATATATTAAGTGGGTCTGGGTATGATATTTCTTCGTTCTTCTACTTCTTCTCCTCCTTTTTTCTTACAGAAAAATCAAAAGACAAAGAAACCCTAACAAAAACTTAATCGAAAAAATTCGTCCAAAATCTAATCAACATGTTCTTATGAAGATTAACCTATGTTCTTGTGAAGAATATGTATTCTAATCGAGGTATGTAATCTGAAAAACGTTATAATCAAATTGATTTTTATAAATTTTAATCCATCAACTTTAATCTTTGATTTTTGTGTTTGTTGTAGCGTTTCCTTAATTGGGTGTGTAGAATTTTGCTTGAAGATTAAAGGTATGGTTTTTGTTCCAAAGGAATTAGGTTAACTAGGCATATTTTCTTCTATATTGTGAAAGCACATATATACTTAATTGCATATTTGTTTTTATTTTCTCATTATGTATTTGAATCTCCCCTTTCTTTAGCTTACGGAATTAAATGGTCCACTGAGCATAACATGAGGTTCTGAATCTTGGTAATTTGACATCAAAATTTTGATATAAGGGTGAAATCCTTGATTGAGTCTTCATTGTAATTTAAATTTCTATGAAATTTTTAATAAATTTCTGGGGATTGTCGGCATCCAAGTTTGAGTTTACAAACATTTGGTTTCCTGTTGCTTGGATTTTCCTTTGCATTTTGTTGGTGTGCTATATGAGAAGTTTCCTGGATTACTCTTTTGTTGATACAAATTGTATTTATACCGTGCTCAGATGTTGGAAACAATAACGTCGAGATTTGCACAAGGCAAAAAGATGAATAATAAGAAACACAAAGGTAAAGGTCCTATGGATTCTGAAATAGACCCTACTGTTGGAGATTTGGTGGTTCTAGATACCGGGTTCGATGAAGATAGCGAAGGTGAAACAACACCCTCAGTGGTACCCCTAGATAACTACAATTACCTGGAAGATAGTGACAAACACGATTCTACAGATATTACATATTCAAGCGATCCAAAATTCAGGTACCAACATCGTGGTTCACTCTTCTCGGTCATTGGTTATCATAAGGAGATAACAAAACATAGTCCAAAAATTAAATACATTATCGACAAGGCAGGATGGGGACGTTTATTAGGCATGGAATTAGGAGAAGCATCACATCCTGTGATTGATTATCTTGTTGAGCGTTGGTGGGATACAACACATAGTTTTCACTTCCGTTTTGGTGAGATGGGATTCACGCCGCTTGATTGGGTAATGTTGACAGGATTGAGTATTGGACTTGGGGTTGATGTTCCATATAACCCAGTCAAGTTCAAATTTGATTATGTCCGTGAGCATATTTTTCCAGAGATAGAAGAACCCTTAGATTATGAAGATCCCCCAGTTTCTGGAAAAAAACGCACCCCGGCACAGTGGATTTCAGATGCAATCACAATTAAATTTTTGACTACATATTTCAAAGAAGATATCTTGGTTGCAGCTAATTTGGATGACAAGCTTGCAGAAAAAGTGGCAAGGGCCTTTTTTATGTATGTTTTGGGACAATTTTTCTTTTCTAATGCAAAGAACTACATTGATGCGGCTTGGTTAGCTGTTTTTGAGGATCTCAATGCAGTTGGCAAGTATGACTGGGGTGGTCCCGCTTTTGCGAAATTGTATGTGGCACTCAACGCCTCTGGTAGGGGACATAAGTCATTAACTGGGCCATTCCAAATATTAGAGGTAAATTATTATCTATTCCTACTTCATTTAAATGTTTATTTGTTGGCAGTTGATTTATTTGGTTGGTTGTTATGATGGAGTAGTTTTGGGGATATGAATATCTGGGCATATGTAGACCGTGCGACCCAACTAGTGAAGAAAAATGGCCAAGGACTTCCAGGTGGAAAGCAAAGAAAAAGACTATTGATATTGTTCACTCTAGGAATGCGCTTAATCAGTTGACTGCCGACGTTGTGACATGGCAACCATGGGAATCCTCCATTTGTGTCCTTGACTCTGATGTTGGCCGTAAGGCTTTAGAGATTTCAAACAAAAGGGTTATATTTACTTGGATTAGCAAGGTCAGTTAATACTTTGTTTTTATACGACCATTATTATTAAAATCCCACTCCTCAGACACTCCTAAGAACACTACGTACTTAAAAGTTTATCATTTCTAACATAGAAAATTTGTAGACAAACCTCTACTTTGGGTGTAACTAAATGGTCTGAGTTGGGTCTAACATGCATATTCCTTTAGATTATTTTCCCTGATTACTGGTAATTTTACAGAATATGTGGTACCTAGGGGTGTTGGAGGCAAAATCATCCTACTTTTGGAATTCCTAGAAACCCACCATTTAAAATTGGCGAGGTAAGTTATGATAAAGCAAAACTTGTGAAAGAAGATGGATGGGCAGATGCAAATATGTTTGTCAAAGTTGTTTCATATAATATGTATCTACGATATTGGTGACATGTAACTAACTTCCATCAATTCGTGACCAAAGTCGATTGGGAAGTTGAACTACATGGGGTTGATGGTGACCTTGTTAAACACATTATTCAAAGACCTGCTGAGCATGTACCCATTCCACCACCACAACAATTATCGTACGTAAGTGCATGCCGATACCCTTTATGATATTAAAATATATGATAATCTCATTTTTATTTTGTTTTTTCACGACATCCTGAAGCCTATAGTCTGGTTCAAGAACATGCCGATTTTACTCGTGCGCTTCGCGAGTTTATATTATATGAAATGGAAGACAGGATGATACGTTTAAAGGCAAAAGATGAAGTAATAAGGGGACTTGCAGCTCGTAACAATTACTTGGAGGATCAGATGCAATTCCGTATGCAACAAACACCACAGCCTGCTCTTGGATTCGACAGTTTTTCTCAAACTATCCCACCAGCGATGTGGACTCCAGTGAGTCAAGCATCAATAATGTCGTCTGTTAATCCCTCTCCGAGAATGTCGTTTATCCCACCACGGTCAACGTCATCGCATACTCCTACAGATGGCATGGATAACTAACTTTGTATAATGAATTAAGTATTTAGATGTAATTACAAAAATTATAACTTGGGTACTTGTAATTTAATTAGTATCGTGGTTTAGTCATTCCAATCTGACAATTCTTTTTAGCATGCCAGTGAATCTGCAATATCTATTCTTATCTCTCTGCCAGAGTCGTCTTTTTACATGGTGTAGTCTTAGTCTTTCCAGTGTCAATTCTTTTCAGCCTGCATTTTCAATCTGCCACGTTGGCAGTGTCGTCTCTTTGCAAGGTGTAGTCTTACACCATGTTTGTTTACTCCTGACTCATCTGAGTCGTCTGGATCTGAATCATCTGGATCTGAGTGAAATCACTTGACTCATCTGGATCTGAGTCGATATGTTTGTTTTGAGTCAGATCTGACTCATCTGACTCGGAAATAAGTGAGTCAGTGGTTTGGTCCCATGAGTCAGGGATATTTTGTTACCTGACTCAAATGAGTCCGAGTCAGGGGTTATGTCTGAGTCAGAGGTCGAGTCAGATCTGACTCAAAATGGAAAACAAACGGTCTGACTGCTGACTCGGTCCGAGTCAGGAGTTGACTCAGATTCAGACTTCGAGTCAGCTGCAAACAAACAAGTTCTTAGTCTTTACAATGTCTATTCTTTTCACTTGCCTTTTAAATCTGTAGTGCCTATTCTTTTCACTTTAGAAATTTCATCTCTTTGCATGGTGTAGTCATTCCAATAGTAAGTCACAACGTCCCAAAAGTCTCTTTCCAGTGTCTATAAAAACAATACTAAATTTCTCAAAGTATACAAACCAACATTGCAAATATTCTTCTTCTTTAAACTCTCCAAACCATTTCTCAAACCATACAAGCCAATGGAGTACTATGAGAATAACGCTGAACTTCTTCTTCTTCTTCTGCGATCTCTGATAACAGTTTGTACTCATCAGATGAAGATGCGGTTGCATTGAGCCAAAATAACCTAGCAGTTAGTTTGGGAACTGTTATTACAAGTATGACATGGCCTCATACTCGTATAAAAATACCAAGAAATCGTGAAGCGAGAGGTATACTTCTCTGGAATGACTACTTTGCTAACAACCCCACCTTTCTACCTAATGTTTTTCGTAGGAGATTCAGAATGCGGCGAGAATTGTTCAACCGAATATTGGCAGATGTAGTGTTTAGAAATCCTTACTTTGCTCAAAAAAGAGATGCTTGTGGCGTTCTTGGATTAACCCCTCATCAGAAAGTAACTGCAGCAATCCGAATGTTAGCTTATGGGTATGCAGCAGATGCAATAGATGAGTACTTGCGTATTGGAGAAACCACTGTTTTGGAAGCAACTCGTAGGTTTTGTAAGAAGATTGTGGTATTGTATGGGAAAGAATATTTACGCTCACCAACTGCGGGTGATGTTGAACTGTTGCTGAAAGAAAACAAAGACAAGGGATTTCCTGGGATGCTGGGTAGCGTGGATTATATGCAATGGAAATGGGATAGATGTCCGTCAGCAGAATCAGGGGCATACACCGCGTATAAAGGGAGTGAAAGTATTGTGCTGGAGGCAGTGGTGTCATATGATCTCTGGTTTTGGCATGCATTTTTTGGTATGCCCGGCTCCAGCAATGATATTAATGTAATGAATCGTTCTTATATTTTTCGAAAACTTATCAACGGGAAAGCACCACCAGTGAACTTTGTCGTAAACGGGCATGCATATGATATGGGATATTATCTCGGTGATGGCATTTATCCAGAGATTGCTACTATTGTGATGGCCATTAAACAACCAGATTCCCAGAAAAAACATACATTTTCATCGATGCAGGAGGGTGCACGGAAAGATGTAGAGCGTGGATTTGGTGTACTGCAACAACAATTTGCCATTGTCAAACAACCTGCACGAATGTGGAATCTGGATGTGCTTGCCTATATCATGAAAACGGTTATTATTTTACATAATATGATAGTGGAGGATGAGCGTCTTCCCGGCGATTGGCCACATGAATATGACTCACGTAGCAGGTCGGCACCGGTGAGTATATCGAGGGAAGGTAGTGAGGAACTTTCCAGAATGAGAGATGAACATCGGCGTCATGCAATACACAACAAAAAAACACATTTTCGCTTGCGTAATGACTTAATCGAACACATATGGTCAAATTTTGGAGATGGTTATTAAGTTGGGATGAAGATATGTTGTATCGTATTTCTTAATTCGAAAATATGTTGTAATGTTGCTTACTAATGTACTATTTATCATCTAAATATTCAAAAGTTTTATTAAAAATTGTTGTGTCCATTAACTGCTCAAAGCTGAAAGTACATATAAAATCCAAATACAAAAAAGAAATTGCTAGTGATAATAATTAGTAATAAAATTCACTAAAATTACTAATGATAAATATTAAGGTGTCAACTAATCCGGTCATGCTTTAAGATTGGTTTCTTCTGCGTTGTAGTATTTCCGCCTTTCGAAGTTCAAAGTACTCTATTGTTACAGGGTCCAATGCAGAGAGATCGTTCAACATTATGGCTAAGTCATCGCCTGCTTCTTTCTTTAAATCGCGTTTTTCTTGCCTAGCTTGTTTAGCCACAAACTTTGCCGCAGACTTAGCTTGTATTGCTTCAAACTCATCTTGTCTCTGCGACATATTCATTAGTGATTGTGCTTTGTAATGAGCATTGAAACTTTGTTGCTCTTTAATTATATCATCTAGCATTTCCTCCTGGGCATTGGATTTTGCTCTCCTTTCTTTAGTCGTTTCGATGCTTTCTTCCCCAACTGACGCTTACGTGTGTTCTCTATGTCTCCAATATCTGTATCATCACTGGACTCGCCTTGAGTTGTTTCCTGAATATCAGCGGTTTCTTCAGCACTCTGAGAATCTTCCATTTCTTGGGCCGAATCGAACACAAACATAGACCGTCCTGAATATTTGATACTATCTTTTAGAATTTCGTAGCACTCTTCACGCTTAAATTTTTTGTTACGATTACTTTATTTGAATCGCTTTCTTATCTCTTCAAGTTGTTATTGTTTTGAATACTCATCAGTGCATTTACATGTATATAATTATTAAGGGTGCAAAATTTGACGATTAGTTACCTTAAGGGATTCATTCCAGCCACTATGATATTCACCATCGACTTCCAACACTTTTGCAGGATGAAAATGATGGGTAAGCCTATTTGCATTAATGCACGGTGGATCTAATTTATGATTTCTTTTATGATTAAGATTTTGGATACGATTTCGCGGCATACTTTCCCTGTCAATGCAAAGTTGGGGTGTCTACAGTTGTCCCTCTTTGGCAGAGGTTTGCGTGCAACTGAATGCCAATGACATACACACCAATTTTGCACGAGTTCAAACACTTTGTTGGATTCCTCGCTTATAAATTATCCGGGAAGACACTGTAAATTCACCCGAATTATTTCTAAGTATTTTAATTTCGCACGAGTACACATCCTCGTGATACAGATCACGACAAAGCGATACTCGTGCCATACCAACTAATTGTGAAAACAAGTTGCGTTTTATTACATTAATTCTTCTAACCATATGCTACGTCATCACATCAATTGCATCGTCTGAGTAGAGGGTCTTCAATCTTTACGATTTTGCTCAAATATTTTCATCATCTCTGGTCCTTGCTACGATCCATTAGAAGCTTGGGATATATGAATTGCCTCGTGCATTCTTGATTTCCACAATCCTTATGAAGAAAGTACATTTTCGCTTTCACTTCCTCTTTGAGCTCTGCGTCCAAAATTTGGGGAAACCCTATAATTGATGACCTTGCAAAAGAGCTATTAGTAGCACATGTTCCAAATAAATACTAAATTATTTTTTTATTATTTTTTTTTAATTTAATAATGCTAGGTAATCCTTTTTTTAATTATTATTATATTTTTTTTATTAAGAAACAAATCCTAGAAAATAGTTTTCAAAAAAAAAATACTCAATATATACAAAGGTTTAGGAATCATTACTTGCCACGTGTCTGATAGATGCCACCAAAAATATTACCGTCCCCATCCAAATTTTCAAATCTGTCAATCCTCCCAGCTATAATTAACTTCATCAATTGGCTTCAAACTGTAAAAACGATTCACGATCTTGCTACTTTTCAGGGATGACGTTCGATGCTTCAAATCTTCAATTGCTCCTCGCGACTCTTCTTTCTCATTTTCTTTTAAGTGCTACTAAATTTTTCCAAGTGGCTGTTTAATAACCCTTTTTTTTTTGCTATACAAATCTACCCGTTTGGACGTCCCTTGCTCATTGAACTTTAGGAGATGGTGTACATGACTAATGATGACATACAGATGGACTAGCATATCTCTCTCTGGATTATTTATTTGAAAAAAGACTTCAACACACCAAAACACTGTAATAAAACAGTGAAACACTCTAATGATGTGGGCCCAGTATGATGATGGCGGTGACCCTAGATTATTTTATTTATTTTTTTCTTCTTTTTTGTGAAGGGCCTAATATAATGACGACTTTGCCCCTTTTTTTGACACTATAATACGGATAATAATAATTCCTTATTTTTTGTTTGACTGACTAAAGGGGTCAAACATGATGACGACTCTGCCCCTAGTTATTTCCTACCTAATTTTCTTTAGAGAGAGATACTGGACTTCTAAAAATTCTCCTTAAGCTTTATTAGCGTTCGCCGCCCTTAGATAGATTTGAGCACTTACCTAGGTATGGTATTTCTTGGGTCGAGTAACACCTGCTGGGCCTGGATCATATTGGCTGCCCCGATCAAATGGTTGAACAATTCTTCTATTCTGTGTGATTCTTGGATCTTCTCGAGATTCTGCTTGGTTTATCTTCTTAAACCTTATGTCTGAAAAATCATTCATTACCTTCTGATTAAATGTATTCTTGAACTTTATACTCGGAAAATCATTCATTGTCTTCTGATTAGTAGCTTTCTTGAACCTCATGCTAGGAAAATCATTTATTTCCTTGTGATTAATTGCTTTCTTGAACCTTCTGCTGGGAAAATCATTCAATATCTTCTGATTAATTGCTTCCTTGAACCTTCCGTTGGGAAAATTATTCATTGTCTTCTGATTGATTGTTTCCTTGAACCTTATGCTCGGAATATTATTCATTGTCTTATTATTTTCTTTCTTGAACCTGCTGCTGGGAAAATCATTCACTTCCTTCTGATTAATCACTTTCTTGAACTTTATGCTAGGAAAATCATTCTTTGCTTTCTGATTAGTTACTCCATCATTTTTCAAATTTAATAACGCGTCCTTGTAAGAAACTGTTTTCTCGGGTAGAGGATTCGTCCTCTTGCCTTTTTTTGGTGGAAAAATCTCCTCTTCATGTGTTTTGAATCTTTGCTCCTTCTTATCATTGGTCTTCAACATCCATTCTGGTCTTAACTGCAGTAGTTTCTGTTCTACTAAATTCACTACTTCTATTTTCTGTTTTGGCACATTAATTCTTGCGTTGTATCCACATTTTGGTCGTATCCATCTTCTTTATCTGAGGTGCCCTTAATGGTTGATTTTCCTTGTTCTGATTGAAATTTTTTACTTCTTTAGTCGGTTCAGGTTTTTCTTTTTGGTGGTTCCACAGTCCCCATGACTTGCTAGTATTCCCAAACACTTTATTTATACCAAAACATTTTTCCTGCAAACAAAATCTTTTTAGGGTTTTCGATTATCAAATTTTTTTTTGAAATATTTTGAAAACTGGAAATAAAAGAAGATTTATTTACAAATTCAGGTGATGTACCCTTAACCAGTCTGATTGACTCAACATAATGAGTTAGAGACTTACGTGACTAAGCCTCTATTGTTCTTACCACTTTTTGTTTATCGTCTTCTCTTATAGGTTTCAACCTGGGTGATGGTTGTGTGGGAAGCATAATTACATTTTTATCCCCGAGATGAGGTGGCTTGTAAATTGTTCTGCTTCTTGTTTGATTTGGAACTTCATCACCACCCCTAGTTTTAGACGGATCCACCCATTTAGACGAAGATTGATTCGTTGCATGCACTGGATTAGGCAAGATATATGAGAGGTAGATTGGACTTGCTGGTGGTTGGATGGGATAAGACAAAATCTCTGAAATATGAACAGGCCTAATGGGTGCTGCCCGCTTTGGAAGAAGGTCAGAGATATGCACAGGCTCTATCGGATATCAGTTAAGATTTTGCTCGTTCCTCGATTGCTCAACTCCATAATAATCTGCCATTAATTCAGGAAAAACAACAGGACGATTAGTTGAATTAAATGAATTCATATTTTGTACCTGATCTGCGAAGAGCTCACTAATGTGGACAGGTCGATTGAAAGCAGATTCTTGCTTGTAGATTGAGTCGGCTAAATTTGTATGGTTTTCTGCTAAGACAAAATTGGCCTTGGTTTCCCTTTGGTGATAGGGTAATGGGTTCTTTGCCTCTGCAAAATTCCTCTGAGGACGTCTACATCTTCCCTGATTCCAGTTCTGGCTCTGCCCCTGGTATGGTCCTGTGGGTGATGCAACTGGCACAATATTCACTTGATTTTCATCTATAAATGTGGCCCTTCCGCAATTATTCTCATTAGAGTCCTTTGGGTTGTTCAACCTTGTCATTATGCCCGTGTCCAATGCATTTTCAATTTGTGAACCCGCCTTCCATAAAGAGTGTAATGTTGGATGGTAAGATGATATCAGCCGGTTCCAATATTCATGGTTCAAACAATTCATTATAATATCTACCATCTCTTCTTTGGTTAATTTCTCATAGATATCTAACGCCTTGGTCCTCCAACGTGGAAAGAATTCTGAAAAAGATTTATTCAAACCTTGTTTAACTGCCTCCAAATGCTTGCAGATAAACTGAATATCAGTGACCTGTGCAAATCTTCTCACAAACATGTTGACCATATTCCTCCATGTCGAAACCATACGTGGGCCTGTCTTCATCAACCATTTCAATGACGTTCTAGTCAAAATCCTTTAGAACAATTGGATTAACAACCCATCATTAATACCCAGTGGCTTCAAGTACCCAACATACATGCGAATATGAGTTTTTGGGCACCCAGTTCCATCGTACCTATCCATGTCCGGAAATTTAAAGTCCGACGGTAAATGAATCTCAGGATAAGGATATAACCCATGCATGTCTACTGTACCCCCGCCCATTCTATGCAGAGTCTTTTCAACCTCTTTGAGCCTCCGTGATAATTGTCGTTCACGTGCAGTTGTTTCCCCTAATGCTACAAAATCTTCCTCTTTGACCTCTTCATCATTATGGTTATTTTTGTCATTTTGCATATAAGCCCTGACATGTTTTCCTGTGGACTCAGCAATGGCCTCGAGAGTCAACTTATTGGTCTCGACGTTCATCTTGGCTTTCAATTCTGTGAATTTGGTATCCAACATCTTCTGGAGTTGTTCGCGCAACTAGGCCATTGCCCCAGTATCGCCAGTCATTTCAGATTCTATGGTCATGTTCCTATTTTCAAGGAAACAAAAGAATATATGGTAACACAAGGGTGCTTATGCCTCGGATTTTGTGCAACAATGAATGTAATTTACAATTAATGCACGTGCATGCAGGTTTTACTAATTGTTGGTTAGGCTTGGGCTACCTTAGCAGAATATAGCTCAGACGTAGTCGAAACTAGTCTTCTTTGGTACCGGCTAAGGCTTGTGGTGGTTCGGCTGATAACGCCCAGTGGGTTCAGCTTATTCGCCACAGATTTTCCTAAAAATATCAGACTTTGGACGATGCGAAATGAAAATGCAAAATGATACGGGTGCGTGCACGTGTGTGTGTGCAAATACCGAGTAGTGTCAAATCAAAACCCTAAAATCCCAATTATTTTTCGAGTTAGATTCTCAAAGTCCCCAGTGAAGTCGCCACTGTAGATACCGTCGAAATCCGTTAAGATCTCTAAATATCTAAATGGCTAAATACACAAGAAAATAATTATTAAGGGAAGTCGTCACCGAACTTAGGGAGTTGAGACCCAAAATATGCACTGGTCCAAATACAGAGATGAGTCCGGGAATCAAGACACAAACTATGAAGATGTGAGGCACCTAACCCGTCCAATCTAAAGATTGGCCTTTACTATATAATTGGGAAACTAGGGTATGGATCGTATAATAAAAATAGTAAAAACTTAATAAAAGTATACACATGTTATCGCTGCAGATATTAAAAATGTTACTTAAATTAAAGAGTCCAACCGTGCCGCAAATCGTATCCGAACACAAACCCTTTTATTCTATCACTCAACTTTTAATCTTATATTTCTTTCCAATGTTTTTCTCCCTAAATTTTTCTCCCTACTGATTTTCTATCGAAATTCTTCCTCCTCAAAATCCCTCCGTGTAACATAAGAATTAGCCAACTATTTATAACCTCTTCCCCTTAACCACAACCGTAAGATTATATGATAGAGATCCAGCGATTCATATTAAAAGCCTAAATATCATTTCCCATTTTAAAAATATTATACACATATTATTAATATTAATACCGAAGCTAGAAGATTTTTCAATTAATCCTATGGGTTTTGTTAAATGGAAAGACTAGAATATTATACACGTATTATTAATAAAGCTAATGGTGTCGACATTTAGAAATGGAGGAAGGCTAACTTGCCTTTAACGTATGGAAGTGGACTTTGGTCTTTGGGTAATACTAATGGGCGAGTATTAGGAAATGAATCCAATGTTCAAATTCCAACCATGATCATGCATGGCATTAGTGGTCGTCTACTCCATGTGAAAATGTTTTATACACGGACGTGTTACCACCTGCGGACAAGGCACTATGACTGGGTGCATACTTAATGGATGAAAATGATGGGTGAGCCTATTTGCATTAATGCACGATGGATCTAATTTAGGCTTCCTTTTATCATTAAGATTTTGGATACGATTTGGCGGCATACTTTCCCGGCCCATGCAAAGTTGGGGTGTCTACATATTCCTCTTGGCTTGTGCTTCCCTCTTTAGTTCAGCATTAGCTTGCTGGAACATTTCGGTGGCATCTTCATTGTCAACATTGCTAGCATAGTAAATGTGCTTAGTTTGCTCTTCAATCGACAAAGGCTCTCCTCTTTCTCTCGCGCAACACATCATCTTCATAAGGGTATTCAAATGCTCCTTTTATTTTCAATTAAACAACAAACAATTAATAGAATGATTCGATAATGTAATCTTAAAACAATAAGAGCAACTCTAAAATACTTACAAAGTTCTTAAGACTTATTGCTGGGTCTTTCGGTGGCATCTTCCTCTTACGAGCCGGTTGTTCAACATTCTCTTCCCTAATCACAGTAAGACGAGCAAAACCTAAGTACCACGGCATGTAATTCTCATAAGCTTCATGAACTTCAGTCACCTCGTCCAAAAGACTCGTATCGATTTTATGATCACGTCTTTCGTCCCAACAAGAAATCTCGGGCGCTGGAGCGTAATGGACGCCAATATTTTTTTGGGACATGCTGCACTCCTCCCTTACCACTTTAAAGTGAGGTTTATCACCGGGATGGGGTTCTTCTTGGACGTAACCCACTTGTCGCATTACCCGATATGGATCGTACATTGAAAATCCTTGGGGGTAAAACAAGGGACCGTAATAGAATGCAACATCATCTCTCCTAACGATTATACCTTCATTTATATCATCTCGATATGGATCAAATATTATCTCATCTGCAGTCAATTTTTCCAAGGCGACTCGCATGTTGATAAGCTGCTGTGGCATATCCTTATCCTAAGCACCAATAAAACTGTATCGTTGTCCTCTTGGCAGGTGACTCGCAAGCTTAGTGTTCACTTTGACGTGGGGGTTGCCTTTCACCAAAGAAGGGAAGTGCTTATATATCCAAACCTTTGCAAACACAAATTTTAGTAAGAATCTTATCTTATAAGCATTTTGCAAATCTAAACGATTTTAGACAATAGAATTACCTGGAAGAGACATAGATTTCCGTTAACTTTCTTAGTGAGTGCCCTTGAAGCCTTTGTCAACTATGCATTCAAGAAGGTAACCACCGTAGTACCCCAAGAATACATATGCATCTCAGGAAAGGGATACAATAGTTGAAGATACTTGTCGTCGACCAAGCTTCCGGAACTATAGGAGAATATACAGTTGCCCAAGATGTATAGCAAGCTGACGCAGTGGAATTGGTATGCATCATGGATACACTTCCTTCCTTATCAAATATTTTCTGGGTCTCAGAGTATGTGTCCCTCAACATATTCAGACTTAACTTCCTGCTTATATAACCATCCTTCTTCACAAACAAAGACTCCGACTGCTTCTTATCCAAACGGAACAAGGTCTTGGTCAATTTGAAGATCTTCTCCCAAGAAATGTCATCTTCGTAGTAATCTTGGAGTGCTTTTCCCTCAACTCGAGGCCTAGAATTTGATGAGCATCATCGGGAGTTACCACCGTCTCACCGAATGAGAATAAAATTGTATCAGTCTCTCCGTAGAACGTCTCATAGAATGCAGATACGGTAACTTTGTCATACTCAACAATCAAACTCTCCACCGCAGGCCACATCCCGGAGTTTTTGACAATCGCTTGCACCTCGACACATTCTCATTCAAGTGGTTATTTCTTCATCATAGTGTTTGAAGCTTGGCGCCTCAAAAGACGGTGGCACTCTTATGATCCTAAATATCAAAAACACAAAATTAAAAGTAATACGAACACTTAAAGCAAATTTAAGATAGATAGATACACTTAAATAAAAACAAAGTTTCATTGAGATTACTTACGATAACATTATGGATTTCACATGCCCATGTGTCTTTGTATCCAAAAAGAACATGTCCACCATCTTCTGGGGTCCCTAATGGAGGCTGACCTGGTTTAAGTGTGACCTTCAAGTGAGGGGGAAGCATGTGGGAATCAACCGGTTTAGTGATAACTCTCTTCGGTCTTCCGGTAACGGTTGTAATTGCAGCTTTAGTTTGTTGATCATCACCTGTTTTTTCTCCACCTTCTTCTTCTTCTTCCTATTCTTTATCCTCTTCCTCTTCAAAAATTTCATCTTGTTTATCTTTATCTTTATGTCCATCATTGTTATCACCATTACCTCCTCCAACAGGTGGCATGTATTGATCATCATCATCATCATGCTCATCATCTTCTCCAGCATCTGAAGTTCTTTCAACACCATCATGATCATTACCTCTTCTACCAAATGGATTTGATTGGTTTTCATCTGGAGTTTCATCCGAATCACTTGGTTCCGTTGATGGTTGAGAATCATTCTGTTCACGGATCTTGAGTGTTCCCGGCTCAAATAATGCCCCTCGATGTGTTGCAGTCAAGAGTTTGTCACCAACACGAAGAGGTCTTGAAGGAGGAGTAACATTTTCCTTCTTTCCCTTTTGCAACCTAAACAAGAACAATTAAAAAAAAATCAATAGTCGACAGGGTCCACAACTATAATCTACGGTGGCCAAACAATAGTCGGCAGGGCCGATAACTATAATCCATGCCGACTAAATAATAGTCGGCATGGTCTTATTCAACTAACGTGCCGGCTTATAACAACTCTGAACACAGTGGATACAAGGATTTTCCACATAATTAGTCGGCAGGGTCTATAACCCATACAATGCCGGCTAAAATGCAGCCGACAGGGTGGTATTCAAATACCATGCCGACCTTATGACTTTAGGCATCAGGAGACACCTACATTTTTCAAAACATACCGCCAGCAGGGTAAAAAATTATAACCCAACGTCTGTAAAAAACATATATCGCGGGCAAGGTATTAAGGTTGAATACCTTGCCTACCCTGTAAAAAACATTTACAGATATTAAACAGCCGGCATGATATTCAACCTAAGATCTTGCTGACTAACCATAAATATGAAAAGTCGGCAGAGTCGTGAATCAGAGACCATGATGGCTGAATAACTGCAGATTCACAAATTTGTTTTTTCTGACCCAAATTGATATGCAAACATAAAATTGAAGTACTGGAGTGAGTTTCAGTAGGCCCTAATGATAGGAACATTTTTGTGTCTTATATAATCTCAATTGTATATATTATTAGTGCTCGATTTTATATTTATTATGGCTTTTTATGTCCCTATAGGTATTCTTGGAGAAATAAGCTTTTGCGGCGAAATTGGCTAAAAAAATGGTTTTTGCTTCCGTGGGAGAAAACTACTATACGAACTCTCACTTTGGATAAGGAGTAACCTAATTACTAAGGGGTGACCCATTTCCAGGCATCTGCTAAAGGGATACCGGAACTGGAAAAGGGGAGGTCATCTTCATAATTCAAATACAAGTTTTGGCGGGAAAATGCATGCAGCGAGGAGCAGATTTGGAGATCAAATTTCTACGTGATTTTAGGAGATTCAATGGCTGTATTTGGTACGTATGGACTCTACAAGACTCAACAGGTCTGTTACAATCGATTGGACCCAACCAATTGGGCTGGAATGGCTGGGAGAAGTGATCAAAGTCCAAACAGGACACGTACGCTTCTGTTGAGTTTGAAGATTTTGTGAGGAATATTTGGGAGAGTTTCACGCTAGTGATTGTTGTACTTGGTCCTGTTCAAGTCTTGATAAGAGTTTGGTGGCAAGTTTATAGCTAACAAACGCGTACAGGGAGATCACAAGAGAGATATTCTCTCAACAACGCAGAGAAGAAAAAAAAGAAAAGAAAATTCGCGGATTCAGTAGAGATTTTTCGGGATTAGAGGACTATATAAGAGTTGGTTCAAGTCATAAAGAGGGGGAGAAAGTTTTAGAAACCCTTAGGAGAGAGTTGGGAGTTCACGAGAGACGAGAAGAAGAAGTTACAGGAGGTATTGTTGTTGCTGTTGCTGCTGCTCGAGGAGGAAGAAGAAGACGAAGAACAGCCTCGCAGAGTCCGTCGTTCTTCGAAAGTCTTAAAAGAAGAACAAATATCGTTCTTATACAGCAGTAAAGGCTTATCGTTTACAGCAGTCTCAACAACACTTACCCCTTTGTAACAGTGACGCTGTAACACTTCTACAGCGTTGCTAATTCCTGTTTCATCTTATATACATCAATAAAAACACTTATTTTAGCCATGAATACATCTTGTGAGTGTGTTTTTGGGATGAGGAGCTAAACCCAATCCCAGGGGTGATTGAGGAAGTCATTCTTCCAAAAGTTATGTGGTAAAATTCATTTAAATTTATTTATGCAATCCTTTTATGATTAATTGCACCGAATGAAAATTGAATAAATGATTTTTATTAATTAATTGTGTTTTCTCTTGATGAAATATGTTTGGTTTATTGCTTTTGATATTTCATGCTTGCGATTAACAATGGATGTTTTGAAAATCTGATTTAGGCAATGATTAGAATCACAATTGTTTTTTATTTGAATTATAACGTCTAGAATTGCATGATAATAATTATTATTGAATCACATGAATTTTGGTGAATGGTGAAATCCTAACCCCTGGTCTTTCCATAATATTTACATCACCTTTGAATTTAATTTGTTTTATCTTTAATTTTTTATTAAGTCTAAAAATTATTTCATTCACAAGTCTGAAAAGAACCCAGTTTTTACCACAACTACAACATCATTTGAAAAACCATCAAATTTTTGGCGCCGCCGACGCGGATTTGTGTTTAGGTAGCATTTTTATTTTTATTTTTAGATTTTTTTTTTTATTATTTTTATTTGTTCCTCTTTACGTTTCTTTGGGTGTGTCTTTGATTTGCAGGTTTGAAGTTGGATACTAAGGACTTGGAACAAAGCTTAAAGCTAAAAGAGAAGAAAAAGAAGACAATTTTTGTTTTAGGATTTAGTTTTATTATTAATTTATTTTTTTATTTATTTTTTTTAGAATTGTATTAGGAAATATTTTGTAATTTACTTTTTCTTTTGCACTTTATTTTTGTGGACTGTGGATTTTAAACTTTGGACATTTTTATTTTTATTTTTATACCCTATGGAAGGGATCCTTAAATACAAACTGTTTGCAGGGAAGGACGACGATTACAATATCGTCTCGGCCCCTCGGGTTCGTACATGACATAGGAGTCGTGGCCCGAGTCGACTACAACGGTTCATCCCCCGTCTGGTACGGGAGGTAAGTCCAATTGAAACACTCGCGAATCTCCTGTAAGCGAGTTACTGTATTCCTTAAGGTGATAATTGTTTGAGGACGAACCAGACTTTTTTTAAATTCCTAGTAAAGGGCAAGGCCTGGCCAATACAAGATAAGGGTTCGGATTTCATCACCGCTCCCTTCTTGCTCGCCTTAGGAAAACGAAACCTAACGCGAACCCAAGCTTTAAAATCTGATTAGAAAGAGACCTATAGGGTATCGAGCTTGTTAGGAAAAAATTTCGAAGGATATTGGTTACCTTTTAAGCAATCTCGAAGTTCATAATGGTTTCTGTGAGTTGAATGCGTGACTGTGCCGCCTTGTGATAGAAGCTAGTCTAGAAACAATCTAAGTGGAGCCATCATGCTTTTTGTTTGCTAGATTCTATAGGTTTGATTTGGTCGAGTCAGCCTTGTTTGTGATTGTGTAGAATTCCCTTGCAATTAAGAATGTCGAACTGGTATGATAGAAGCCAATACAATGAATATCGACCTGAATTTGAATATGGACATCATCAATATTATTACCATAGTGAGAATAGTGGCTGGGGACGCCAACCTTTTCAAGGTTATGGTTCATACCATGGTGAGCCCAATTACTATCCACACGTGCATCAATCATACGAGCAAGAAGATTATAGTACTAGTTCTTCGTCTCTAGAGGATACAATCAAACTATTGAAAAGTAGTCCTTATTATGATCCTTCAGTTCCTATTCCTTCTCTAGAAGAGACTCTCAGGAATTTAGCTGAGTCATCACGTCAGTTAGCTGAATCGACGTATAAATTAGATGAGGTGAATAATGTAGTTATGGACGAAAGAACTGCAACAACAACTGAATCTGTAGAAGATATCCTCAATAGATTAACTCAAAACTTAGATCCTACACTAAGGGAACTTTCTTTGGAAGAGACCCTTGAGAGGATAGCTGAGTCGACACGTGGACTTGAGTTAGAGACGAACGAAAGTATTGCTCGAAATAACTTGAATTGCCAATATAGTGTATCCAATAATACCCTTGAGAATGAAGATAGTTTTTCACATAATCAAGATAACGAGGTTATAATTGGTAAAACTACTTGTTTAGATAAGGTTCAATCATCTTCGTACTATTATGATGATGAGGATAGTAGTGATGAAGAATCTGAAATATGTAGGCATAGTGATCAGGAATCTAGTAATCCAATTGAGCTTTATAGTGATTATATTATTTCTACTTCAAATCCAAATAATTTTTATGATTATTCACCTATTCAAGAGGACGAGGATTTGATTAGGAATACCACCATTTTAGACGATGTAGTATTTCCTTTTGATTACGAAGCCGATAGTGGTTTAGAGGAACGGGTTTATTCTGAAAATGTTGTTTTAGAGTCTAGCGACTTAGAAACAATAGTCTTGGAAGAAGAAGATAGACCCGTAGAGATGAGTAAAGATGCACTACCTGATAATAACTTAGAAGAATCTCTTGAATATTTTAAGGACTCTGAAGATACGAAAATTCAAGAAATAATTAGAGGTCTATCTAGAGACACTGAAAACTCTAAGTTTGGGGGTGATTATCACTTTCCTAGTGCTTTACCTTTAACTCTCAGAAAGTCCCCTCACATAGGACTTGATATCCATGCCTCAACCATCTTACAAGATTATCTTCATACTAGGTTTCCCGAACCTAATGATGTCCTGAAAAAAGTTCAGTCGTTAGAAACCCATCCTCTGGTTGATGTGGTTTGCCCAGGCTATGATACCCATATTGACTTTGTTTTCCCACCAAATAGTTTTCTTCCAATTGTGGGAACGTATAGATTTCCAATGTGTCACTTATTACGTTCTGAGACTAAGCCTAAGTACTTTAGGAAATTAGAATCGACACGTTTGCTTCAGAATGACCACTACTCTGACTGTGGTCAACTATGTAAGTCATACCTAATTTACTTAGAGGATCCTAAATTATTTAGGTTATTTTGTGATTCCAGGTTCTTATCTGAGTTTTTCCAGACTCTAGGACCTAATAATTTGGATCCTACCTATGAGGAAATGCATCCGAGGAAAATAGTCTATTTAGACCCCTTCATAGAACCTGAACCTGAACCGCAATTAGCGATAGTTATCCAGAAACTAGGTAAGAGCATGCTAGTCTTGTACATTTTCTTGGTTCACTGCAGTTTCCTTTTGTCAGCTCTTTTTGGTTTTAAAGACCCACAGTTATTCCGGCTACTGTTATACGGTTCGAGTTGACTAATCCTTGCTTAGTCTGGCTGAAGACTTTAAACTTAGCACTTCTTGGGAGGTAACCCAATATTCATGCGACACGGTAATATCTTTCCTTATCTCTTTTGCTTCAAATGGTAACAGTTTCTCCTTGTTCATGCTTTTTTTTTTCATCTTTAGAACATTGAGGACAATGTTAGATTTAAGTTTGGGGGTATGGGAGAAACTTTTTAGTTGCACTTTTGAAACTTCTAGCGTGACATGGTATCCGGTTAGCTAAGTTTACATATTGTTTCTCACCGAAAAGATAGAAATTGGAATGCTACAGATAACAACTTATTGAGACATTAGAGAAAAAGACATTGAGATCCTTGAAATTCAGGAGAGAACTTGTTCTTTTTAGAGGGTAACCGTGATGGACCTAACCATACATGATGGAAAGGCAAGTAGGTCAGGAAATGCCAGAAAGACAAAGCAACCTCACAATGTAGTCTTAGTTACTGGATTGCGACTCTCTCTCAGTAGAAACTTATCATCATCAACAAGCGGAGCGACATCAAAATCTATGAAGAAAGTGAAGACGTTTTAGGTTTAGAAGCAACAATAGAAGAGAATAATTCAAAAATCAAATTTGAAGTTATAAGAGAAAATGATATAAGTTGTTAGAATCCATGATACCAAGACATCACAAGTTGCGAAGATCCAAGTTTTGAAAGTCCTTCTCTCATGGCCATGTAAATTTTTGTCTTGTAATTTTTTTTATTTTAGCCAAAAAAAAAAGAATGAAAAAAAAATGAAAAAAATAATAATAATGAAACATCATTACGTTCTTTTTGTTCAATAAGGCCATAGGGAAGAAGAAATTTATAAGTCAAGCAAGAAATCGAAGAGAAGAGTTAATTGTCAAGGTTCTATGAGGTTCGAGAGTTTATCATCAACAGTTGAAGACCGAAGAAGGCGTTGTTTCTACTGGGCACTGTGAGAGAGTCCAAGAAAGATGCATTTTGGTTGCTTTGTTAGTCTGCTTTCAATCTGGCACAAGATCTTTCTAGCACTGGTTTAACTCATCACACGTAATTAGTCCAGCTGTATAGCAGATGTCCCTCTCATTTTTATCTCTCTCCTAATCTTATCCAGCTGTAAAGCAGCGGACCCATCTTACAATGTTTATCTAGCTGTATAGAGGATATCTCTTTATCTAGCAGTCGTGTGGATGTGTCTCCCCTTTTCTTCAGTTAGCTTTAGAGCTGACACCTTTAATTTCTCTGGCATTCTAGTTACTTGGAGATAGGTTGAGAATATGTATGTCCTCATAGCTCTTTGGATACTTGTGACCAATTAGGAGTAAAGGTTTTGTGGGTATATCTCTGGTAAGCCCTCCCGAGACTTTAACTCGGCCACTAGGGCCACCTAGGGGTTTAAAATCTTATTGCATACGCTAAATGCAATCGACGATGCCTGCGACAGTGAGTTAGGATTTTATTTTCTATTTGGTTTGCTCGAGGACTAGCAAATAATAAGTTTGGGGGTATTTGATAGGCACATTTTTGTGTCTTATATAATCTCAATTGTATATATTATTAGTGCTCGATTTTATATTTATTATGGCTTTTTATGTCCCTGTAGGTATTCTTGGAGAAATAAATTTTTGCGGCGAAATTGGCTAAAAAAATGGTTTTTGCGTCCGTGGGAGAAAACTACTATACGAACTCTCACTTTGGATAAGGGGTAACCTAATTACTAAGGGGTGACCCATTTCCAGGCATCTGCTAAAGGGAGACCGGAACTGGATAAGGGGAGGTCATCTTCATAATTCAAATACAAGTTTTGGCGGGAAAATGCATGCAGCGAGGAGCAAATTTGGAGATCGAATTTCTACGTGATTCTAGGAGATTCAATGGCTGTATTTGGTACGTATGGACTCTATAAGACTCAACAGGTCTGTTACAATCGATTGGACCCAACCAATTGGGATGGAATGGCTGGGAGAAGTGATCAAAGTCCAAACAGGACACGTACGCTTCTGTTGAGTTTGAAGATTTTGTGAGGAATATTTGGCAGAGTTTCACGCTAGTGATTGTTGTACTTGGTCCTGTTCAAGTCTTGATAAGAGTTTGGTGGCAAGTTTATAGCTAGCAAACGCGTACAGGGAGATCACAAGAGAGATATTCTCTCAACAACGCAGAGAAGAAAAAAGAAAAAAAAGTCGCGGATTCAGTAGAGATTTTTCGGGATTAAAGGACTATATAAGAGTTGGTTCAAGTCATAAAGAGGGGGAGAAAGTTTTAAAAACCCTTAGGAGAGAGTTGGGAGTTCACGAGAGACGAGAAGAAGAAGTTACAGGAAGTACTGTTGCTGTTGCTGATGCTGCTCGAGGAGGAAGAAGAAGACAAAGAACAGACTCGCAGAGTCCGTCGTTCTTCGACAGTCTTAAAAGCAGAACAAGTATCGTTCTTATACAGCAGTAAAGGCTTATCGTTTACAGCAGTCTCAAAAACACTTACCCCTTTGTAACAGTGACGCTGTAACACTTCTACAGCGTTGCTAATTCCTGTTTCATCTTATATACATCAATAAAAACACCTGTTTTAGCCATGAATACATCTTGTGAGTGTGTTTTTGGGATGAGGAGCTAAAACCCAATCCCAGGAGTGATGGAGGAAGCCATTCTTCCAAAAGTTATGTGGTAAAATTCATTTAAATTTATTTATGCAATCCTTTTATGATTAATTTCACCGAATGAAAATTGAATAAATGATTTTTATTAATTAATTGTGTTTTCTCTTGATGAAATATGCTTGGTTTATTGCTTTTGATATTTCATGCTTGCGATTAACAATGGATGTTTTGAAAATCTGATTTAGGCAATGATTAGAATCACAATTGTTTTTTATTTGAATTATAACGTCTAGAATTGCATGATAATAATTATTATTGAATCACATGAATTTTGGTGAATGGTGAAATCCTAACCCCTGGTGTTTCCATAATATTTACATCACCTTTGAATTTAATTTGTTTTATCTTTAATTTTTTATTAAGTCTAAAAATTATTTCCTTCACAAGTCTGAAAAGAACCCAGTTTTTACCACAACATCATTTGAAAAACCATCACCTAACTTTCTCAATCGCGCCATTTCTTCGGTTTGAGCGGCGTTGATTTCTTCTTCTTCGACGATTTTTTTACTCCGTTTGTGTTGAACTAAATTTGCAATTCCAGGGTTATACTGATTAGGTTTTCTATTTGTTTGTTTGAAACGACTAGCCTTCGGTGGCTCCATGTTTGAAGATCAATCGACGATGAAATTTTCGAATCTAAAAATTAATCAAAGATTTTTCAATCGATTTTTGATGAGGGGGACCAATTTCAACCGGTGTGGTGGAGGAGAAGAAGCGGAGAAGATGAAATGAAAGGAATTATGTTTAGTTTTAATTGTAATGAATAACGGTATTTTTGTAACTTTGCTCATTTTAACACCCCTAGCCCTTCAAATGAGTCCCTTTAAAATTTGGATATACCCAATCTAGCAAAAATGATAAGGGGCGTCCGGAAACTTTTTTGGATTTTAAAATTTAAATGTTAACGTTACGATTTCCGTGCTTCGATCTGAATGAATTACCGAACCCCAAATTTGAAAAACACCATCTTGATTTGTCAATCCCGCTCCACTCCACTCTCTCACAGTTTTTTCTGAAAAAAGGGAAAGAAAGAATAAAAAATATAAGTGAATCGTATTAATCAGACATCTCAGTGGCTCTTGTTTTCATATTTCTTCTCCCTGGCGATTTGGGTTTTCTGGTAGTTAGGGTTTCCACTCCTTGTTTCTTTCTTAACCCGTTTGCGATAAGAGGAAGCAAGAAGTGTTCAAGATATTCGTAGAACATCTGGCATTTTAATAAAGATCATAGGTTGAAGAAAATGGAGGATAATCAGTCCTCGTCGTCGAGAACGATTCAACATGACATGCATTTGGCCTCAAGAAAAGCGGAAGAAACGGGTTTGCTGTCTTCAACTTTCTTTTGTTTTCTTCTTTTTTCTCCATTTAAGTCATATATTTAATCTCTTCAAATAAAAATTATACACAGCACTGAGGCGATACCAAGCTGCAGGATGGCTAGAGAGCTTTATTGGACCAGTAAGTGGATTATCATCGTCAAAGCATCCATCAGAGGTTGAATTTGTATCATGTTTGAAGAATGGTCTTGTTCTTTGTAATCTAATTAACAAGATTCAACCGGGTTCAGTTCCCAAGGTAAACTTATTACTCCTCAAAGGTCCAAATCCCCAATTTTTATTTTATTTTTCTCATTAGGGATTTGGATTTCATCATTCTCATTATTTTTCTGCTTCAATTAGGTAATAGAAAGCAGTTCATCAACATCACTTGCATCAATATCAGATGGTGGTGTTCAACCATTGCTTGCTTATCAGTACTTTGAGAATGTTCGTAATTTCCTAGTGGCAGTAAAGGAACTAAATCTCCCTGCTTTTGAAGCTTCAGATCTCGAAATGGTAAACCAAGAATTTCTTCCTCACCCAGATTACTACTAATTTGGTCTTTGTTACTTAAAAGACTATTAGTAATTTTTTTCGTTTTTGTTCTCAGGTTTCACTTGTGGGTGGATCAAGTGCTAAGATTGTTGATTGTGTTTTAGCACTTAAAGGGTATCATGAATGGAAGCAGTGGAAAGGAGACACAAGTGGATTTCATAAGCATACTTATGCCGCTCTTTCTTCTAGATCACCAATGGCTCTTTTAGCTGGTAATGCTAAGAACCTGTCACACACTGCTCCTGGAACTCTCTCGGGCCCTCGTCGGCAGTTGGACATGTCGTCATTTGTTATCAATGATGAAACATCATCTACGGAAGCACAAAACTGCAAGACAGATGAAGGTCAGATTTTAATTTCTAAAGTATAAAGTGAGATCTGTCCGCTTTTTCTTTTTCTTGCTTCATGGTCCATAGATTGGGAAGTTTAGTAGTTATTATCTTAGGATTCCATCAAGCATTGTAGTGTTTGAATGTATCAATTGAATATGAATCAAGTTTAGAGGTAAAATTATAAAGTTTGATGACACTCTAAGTAACCGCTTGGAGGTTGGCTTTCCTTGTATCAATCCTTTTGCTAGTTTTAAAGGGTGGGTTCCTTCTCAGTAAACCCTCCATCAAGATTTTTTCAGTGTTAATCCTTTTGACATTGTGGGTTCCTTTTCAGTAAACTCTCCATGTAAGTTGTGGAGACCTTTAAACAGGTTGAGTTAGGAACAGTTTACCTACAATTACAAATAAGAAAAACACATAAAAGATTGTCGGGAAATGCAGGTATTTCATATTCATTTAGAAACATTCCTTTCCCAATTTAGTTTTTAATAAAAAGATCTTTACGTCAGGTTTATTTGTTACTGATGGTAAACTCATTTGACTCCATCCCTTGAAGGAGCAGGACATGGCAGTATTTCACCATCCTTTCAAACAACTAACCGGGAGTTATTATTTGCAAGGGTTCTCATTAAGCCGCTGGTATTGTGTAAAACGATACCCCCAGATAAAATTGCACAAGAAACGTAACATGTGATGTTGAAAAGGAAATTGAGGACTATACTTCACAGCCCTTGCTTAAATATATTGTTTGACATATATCCTAATATAGGTGGACTTTATTATTCTATAGGAATGATGTTATGGAGTATACTGTATACAAATTACAAAACGTGAACCCTAATTAAAAAGTATCAGTTTTAACGATTGATGAATGCTTAAAAATTACAGACAGAGAGATGATTAGTACAATCCAATTGCAACATATATATTCGTGTTGTAAGCTTTATCATGTGTTTCGTTTTCATTTATAGTTTAAATAATGCTGGGTAGTCTATTTTGGTCCAGTCAAAGTTGCTTTGTTGTTTTAGAGACTTCTGACACTTTTGGTTACTTTGTGTTGTTCTAGATTTACTAGTCGGGGGACTTGCTCAGTGCCTTGTCAACATGAAGGAGAATGTTGATCACAATCTTTTGAATTCCTTTCATCATGGAAATCTGGTAATATTAGCTACTAATAACCTCATTATTAAAATTCTCATTCAATAGACTCAAGGAAAACAATGAAGGTTTTGGTTATCTTTGGTACAGGACTCTGTCAAGTTGTTTGGCCAGATAATGCCGAACTATTTGCAGGAACACCAAGTCAATCAAGTACCTGAGGTAACTATATTGTTGCATGCCATATTCTCCAGTAGAAAAAACACAGCAAGAAACTAGTACTGTTTATATCACATCCTATTGTTATACAGTTGTAGCTTACAGCATGTTAAATGAAGCGAAATTTTTAAAAAGAAAGGGATCAAGAAAATTCTAGGCTTTCAACAAAAATAACTTGTTTTTGCCAACTTGGAGCGGTTATTGGTCTAAAATCTTGAACCATTAACATTGGTATTCTAAGAAAGCATCTAAGCTTTCCACTTGAGATATGCCCCTTACTCTCCCCAAAAAGTTTGCAACATGTTGTAAGTGCAACAAATACATTTATTTGTTCGTTTCAGTAATAAATATTTTGAAGTAAATGATTGAATATCTATTCTTGACTTACCGGAAAAAAAAAGAAAGATTGAATATCTATTCTGGGAACCTTTCAAACACATCATTAATAGACGAATCTTAGGCCAAAGTTAAGTGCAGATTGTTGCTTTTGGAAGATGAATCTTTAGAATTCTAAACATGAGCTGAAGCTTTATACTTTCAAAGTCTAATGAAAAGTCAGCGGTTCTTCGTAGAGTTAAAGCAATATATTTTGTTTTATTGTGTTGCAAGGAATGCATGAATGCGGGCAAGTACAAACGCCAGCTTTTACTGAGGGCACAAGAAAGAGAGCTTATGGTAAGATAATTTTCTTTCCTAAACATCTGTCATTTTAAGTTGTATTCAATTATTGGAAACAAAATGTGAACTAAATTCTGAAGCTTGCATATTTTGTTTCGAAGAAAAGCTGTTCCTTTGATGAGTAAAGTAAGTTTGATGTTTGGTTCTGAAAGAATGAGTATTGGTATATGTTTCCCATCAGGAACAAGAATAAAGTTTACATTAATGTTTTAGGACTGAAATACTTTTTATAAAAAAATTGGTATTGGATCTCTTTCCATTGTGCTCTGTAGTGAATGAATTGAGTGTGATATAGAATGGCTAGTATACATGTCATGCTATACATGCTTTGGATGAACTTAATATGAAGGAAAATATGATTTGTTTGATGTTTGGTTTGCATTGAATCATTTTTCCCCCTCTTTCTTATAGTATTTTTCCTTACTCATTAGGATAGCTTGCTAATTTTAAATAAGTCCAAAATATCTTGTTCCAATTATTAATTTCTCGGGCAAACATCTTTCAGTGTTGTTTGGCTGCATCAGGCCTATTTGCTTGTCTCGATTTGCAAAAATATTTTTTCTTACCTGTTGCCCTTGTATTCTGCTTGTTGTTTTCCCTTTAAATTAAAGTTTATCCTGACATTAAGAATGATTATGAAAAGTTTCTGAAGTTAATTAATATATGTAGGATCTCAAGAAACTGTTGACAAGTACAAAGAAGGAAGTTGAAGTCTTACAGGTGCAATTTCAGAGTGATCTAGAACAAATAGGTAATGCTCTCATATGCAACTGGATATGTAATTCATCATGGATGTCGCTATATAGCACCCAAAGTTATGTATGTTATAATTCCATATTAAATTATTAATAGCCTGCCTTCAAGATTTATATTGTCCGTTGCTTGAGACTTATTTGAACTCTAACTTGTTCACTATGTTCGAAATCACTATAACTTTAATGCGCAAGAGCCACTTTATCTTTTGGCAGATATTACCCTCGGTGATCTAAGTGTTTCCCATACATCATTGTTTTCGTTACTTTGTAATCTCAATATGTACTACTACTAATTCATAGTTTGGAACAGGAAGTCAAGTGCAGGAGCTTGCATCTGCTGCTCTTGGGTACGGGAGGGTTGTCAAAGAAAACAGGGATCTATATAATATGGTTCAGGATTTAAAAGGTTGGGTCAGGTCATCAATTTTTTCATTGCCATACTTATAAAATGTGTTGCAACTAATATTTTTAAGATTCTTTTATTCAGGAAACATTAGAGTCTACTGTCGAGTTAAGCCTTCTTTTAGCAGTGAAGCAAAAACTGTGATTGACTTCATTCGAAAGGATGGATCTCTGATGGTAGTAGATCCATTAAAATCCCAAAATGATGGCAGAAAAGGTTTTCAGTTCAACCGTGTATTTGGTCCGAGTGCTTCCCAAGGTAACTCCTTTCTGCCAACAGTTTACCTTTAGTATCTGATGAAGTTGTCACTGAAGCTTATCAAATTTTGGCAGAGGAGGTATATAATGACACCCAGCCACTGATTCGGTCGGTCATGGATGGGTACAATGTCTGTATTTTTGCCTATGGCCAGACGGGGTCTGGAAAAACACATACTATGGTAATGCTTGGAAAGATCATAATAACCCAGTAAACTTTACTTAGATATATTTAGCATGTTCCTTCTTGACGAAGTTCTAGTCCTACCTATTGATTGTTTTCTCCCTTATAGTGTGGCCCATGTGGCTCATCTGCCACCGACATGGGTGTCAACTATCGAGCCCTGAATGATCTATTTAACATATCATACTCGAGGAAAGATACGATGAATTATGAACTGCGAGTTCAGATGGTGGAGATTTACAATGAGCAAGTCCGGGACCTTCTTACAGAAGACTCAACAAATAAGAAATATCCTTTAAAAGTTTTTTTTCATATTTGTCGTCGTTCTCTCAATATATCCCGTTACGAAATTTAGTTCCTTTTCTTAACGATTAGCACATTAGAGATACGAAACTGTATCAGCAATGGAATGCCGAGTTTACCAGATGCTACCATTCACCTTGTTTTGTCTACTGAGGATATCCTTAATCTGATGAAACTTGGTGAGAAGAATCGTGCCATTAGTTCCACAAGTATGAACATTCAAAGCAGCAGATCCCACAGGTTTGACGTTTAAAACTGGTGTGGTGCTACAAATTATGTTTCTTTCAATCTAGTTTCCTTACTAACCAGTTCAGTTATCCTTATCTGTTTGAAAATTTAATATTTCCATTATCACCGTGATTCTCAGTGTCTTGACAGTTCATGTGCAAGGAAAAGATACTTCAGGAAGCTTTCTTCATAGCTGCCTGCATTTGGTAGACCTTGCAGGAAGCGAGAGAGTTGATAAATCAGAAGTTACAGGAGATAGACTGAAGGAGGCACAATATATTAACAAGTCCCTTTCCTGCTTGGGAGATGTGATAATGTCACTAGCTCAAAAAAGCTCTCACATACCTTACAGGAACAGCAAGCTCACTCAACTGTTGCAGAGCTCTTTAGGTTGTTATGTTAATGCAAAAACATCAATATTTGCTCCTTTGAGTCCATAAACTAACTCTTTTGGGGAAACCTCTAGTACACCCATTGAAGTTAATTGAAATTAACTCCCTTCCCTTGTATTCAATAATGTAGGAGGACATGCAAAGACATTAATGTTTGCCCATGTGAGTCCAGAAGCTGAATCTTTGGGGGAAACTATTAGTACACTGAAGTTCGCTCAGCGGGTTTCTACCGTTGAACTTGGTGCTGCTCGCTTAAACAAAGAAGATAATGAGGTTCGAGAACTCAGAAAACAGGTACACTCACCACTTCACGTAAATAAGCATTTAACAGCTTTAACAAATTATTGAATACAAATTTAAGTAAGTGATTCAATTGCTATGTTATTTCATGCTATAAATGTTATATCTTCTAATATTCGGAGGTCTGAACGAACATTATGTGTTACATAAAACATAGATGACAATATGCATTTGTATATATGTGCTTTTTTGCACTAAAAATGTGCTTAATTTTCTTTTCTAGATGACTAGATAAGGTTTGATGATCTAACTAGAATTAACAGGTTGAGATCCTGAAGGCGTCGCTAGCAAGGAAAGAAGAACAGACTGTAAAACATAATCAAGTAAAGGAACTGGGATCTCCACGGCAAATGATATCAAAAGCAATGATCGAAAATACTCCGCCACGATCTCGACGATTAAGCATCGAGAGTTGTACTGCCGTGAAGACAGAGAAGTTTTCAAATTCAGAAAACAGGAAAAGGTTGGAAAAGTCAGTTGCTAAAACGAAAGTAATGACCGAAAATACTCCGCCACGATCTCGACGATTAAGCATTGAGAGTTGTGCTGCTGTGAAGACAGAGAAAGTTACGAATTCAGAAAACAAGAAGGGGTTCGAGAAAACAGTAACAAAACCGAAACCTGGAATCGAGTGTACTCCAAAGCGTTTTCGAAGATTAAGTTTGGAAGGGCCAGCCTATGTGAAGGACCTGCAGTTTAAAAGTTCAGAAAAAGAAGTAATTTTTTCCCTTCATCTTTTCTAGTTTTTTTTTTTTTCTTCCTGACAGTAAGTAATTCAAGCACTTTCATAAGTTGTTTAAATATTAATGGCTTGTAGACCTGTCTTTGTGTTCCTATATTATTCTTATCAAGTTGAACTAACATCGTGTTAGCTGCAGGTTTGTGCTACCATTCGGTGTCAACAAAATAGAGAAACAAACAGTAACGGCAGAGATGAAAAGTCCCCGACAGAGGGTTGTCACCTAAATTTTTCTGCTTCCCGGAGTCTTACCAGTGGGACTTTCAAGAAAGACGTCAAGGAAAGAACTCATCCTGTCCAACACCTACTAAAGACACCTGAGCGTGCAACATGTGGAAAAACTGTGGTTCAAATTGCTACCCCGAGTGATTTTGGTTTTTCCACCAGTAAGTATCAGACTCCCAATGTTGCTAGTGTTGCTAGTAGAAAACCGTCGCAAATAAGGAAGTCGCTTCAGACCATTGGAAAGTTTATCAGTGGCTCTGAGAGAAGGTAAAAAATTAAAAATCGAACTCTTACATTTTCTGTGTAGTAAGACATACAATATGCACTGTTGGTAGTCTATGATAAAGAAGCTTCTGCTGCGAAGATAACAAGTCCTGGGATTTCAAGCATGAGCACAACAAATATGCATTGTCGGTTGATATTGATTTTACATTGTATTATTCCAATCTAACTTCTGAAGAATTTTATAAATTTTCAGGAACCAGCAAGAGTATCAAAAAGAAATACAGTTACCCAGCCATGGGAATGTCAATGTTGATAATGTGAAGTCACCTTCAATTGCTAGCAGCAGACCACGGAGGAGGCAATCACTAACCGGCGCCCAGATTTCAGGAATGTCTCGAAGATCTTCTCTTGGTGGGAAGTCAGATGACTCTTGTAAGATTAATAACCTTGCTAGGAATTGAATCATTGATGCCTCCAATTTATTCACGAGCTCAGAACATGACTCATAACAGTGTTTTCTTATTTGTCTATTTTTAATTCTGCAGTTGCAAATGAGACTCGGAGGAACGCAGTGACACCTCCACCAATGCATAAGGATAAGAGGTGGTTATAGTATTATAGAGATCTTTTGACTGCTGAAAGACTAAACAAGCGATAGACATCTGCTTGCTTGAGCATTTAGGCAATGTCATGCTGACATTTTGGTGGTGACCAGCTGGAGATAGCCGGAGTCTAGTCTGGTTCACAACTGTGTATATGCGATAGGTTTCATGATTTATATTGGAGCATAAATCAGAGCATTTTTGTATTTGGGGATGTTACATTAGTTAATGAAAGGTATGTATGGTTCATTAGATGAGGTTCAATTCTGAAAATTGGATTCAGTAAATGAAAGTTGCAAAACTAATAACCAAGTTCATAAATTACTAAGAACAGAACATAGTAATTAATAATTATCACTAATGCTAATTAGTATGACATCTGCTTATAATCAGAGAGAGGCAGATATCATTCATATATACCAGATTTGATTTTCATTCATTGTTGTGGGCATTCCTTGAAATTCGAACATCGAAGATAATACGGCCTTTCTTCCTTCTTGCAGTCTCATCTAACTCCATTATGCAGGTATCACCCAACTTTAACTCATTTGACATTGCAAATTCACTCCAACCATCACGAAGACTCGTGCGCTTGGGATGACAAAGTTTGACGGGCCACGCCTTCTTTTGTTTACGATCTCCAAGGGTGATTGTATTCCCACAGTGCTCTTCCAGATTGTTACTCCTTACAAATTGTTGAGGAATGTTCTACCCCAAAACAATCAAGGACGTAAAAAAACATAATTGATTAATAAGATAAGGTGGTATTAATTGATGAACTAAAACGATTACTATTTTTTTTTATTACTCGCCAAATAAGGCGAGCTAGGAATTAGGTGTGATGCAGCCATGGTCCTGGTGAAGCAAGGGGAACAGGTGGAATTCTTCGGCGCCTTGGTGTGACTTGTTGATCTGCTCCGAGAATCAAGTCTAACTGTTGATCTGCTCTGAGGATTAACTCTAACAGATGCGCGTCCTTGTTATTAATATTTAAATGGATCAGAAAAACTTAATTATTGTATGTAATAAATATAAATATTCAACTGTGAGGAAATAGATGAGCTTACTGCGTTCATGATCACCACGAGATTTCTTTCTCGCAGATCATACCATCACCATCAGCAGGGGAATCGTAGCTAAAAACATTAAAAAACAAGTCGCCTTTGTGTTCAAATACTAAGAACTCATGAACGTTCAATTCATGGGATTTGACAAACTCTCTCCAATTATCTCCACTGAAGCACCATTTATTATCTTCCTTTCTACACACGTCAACTTTCCATAATGTATCCTTGCTCCTCCTTGTTCTTAGCAAAGCCGTTTCCTTGTCCCGTTTGAGCTCTTTTAATTCAGCACTGGAAGCCACTGGTATCATCTGCAGCACACACACTTGTAGATTAGAGACAGAGAGATCAAACAGGAGTAAGATATACAGTATATATAATCAAGCGAGATAGACAGGAGAACACACAGATAATAGACAGCGAGATAGAGAGAGAGGTTACCAAATTTTGATCATATCCAGGCATCAAAACCTTGAAAAAGTGGAGATTATGTGATCTTGGCGCAGATTGTTACTAGTTCGACTGGATTGATTAAAGTTGTGAAGAAGAATTGAACACTTGTAAATGATCAAGTATGATATATATCTTAAATGTAATGACTAGGTAGGTAGTAAGTAGGTTTCACCCAACACATTTACTCGCATTTAGTGATCTGACATGACGACTTTAAGGCATATTTTGGGTTACCGGCTCGTAGAAATTGACGTTTAGTCCCAAAGTTAGTAGGCTTTGGACGCTCTAATCCTATGCTTCCAAGCCTAGTAATCACTAATCCAAATTATCCCCGTGTAAACAGTTTGGTCCAAAATTGAGACGAGTTAGTCCAAATTTACACCGATTCAGAATTTTCTAAATTTTTGCGGTATCAAAATTATCCTTTCAGATTTAAGATGTATTGTTTCGATTTTAGATCTCAAAGTTCAGGAGAGATTCAGAGAGAAGGAGAGGGAGCGATAGAGAGAGACCGAGAGAGATTTTGGAGGAGATTTATTGGATTAACTCGTTTCTTCTCAGCTGCAAATCCTAAGTCTGTCGCTGAGCCTCTCTGCTGGGATTCATTTTTGAATCTAATCGATGAACTCGAAAATGATTTTGATCTTTCTAATACCGAAATCATATAGAAATTCGTTTGTTATTCATTTTTTTGTCTTTTTGTTTTCTTACTTCGAATTGTTTCTGTATTTGAATTGCTTGTTGAGGAATTCAAGCTTGAGATGTGGCTAAAATGAGGAGGAATTACACGGTTTCTCTCTTTGGTTTGTGGGGAATTGAAGTTTCGGTGTTATGGGTCTATTGGATTTAGTTTTAGGTGTTTTGTTTATTCGCCGGTATTAGGTGGATCTTTTCTTCTAGTTATTGAGGAGAATTAAGTTAGTAATAAGGTAATATTTCTATACCTTTATATTGAATTTGTCTGTGGATGTTGTGATTTTCCAGGTTCAAGTTGATCTATTGCATCTGCTTGTATTTTCCAATTTCTTGCTTTTGATGTGAATTAATTAATTGAGCTATCATCATAGATAAGAATCAATTATGTGCAGATGACCCCTCCTAAGTTGAGTCCTCTAATTATTCTTCTTGTGTAGCTATTCATTATTTTGTATGCAAATTGTTTGTTGTTGCTAGTAGAAAACATTTTGGAGGTTTATTTGATTGAGAGTTAGGTATTAAGGAAAATAAACCTTGGCTTTTTAGAAAGATAAAGATGGGACTGTATAAATCAGGAGAGAACTATTTAAGTATTTCAATTTTGAGCTACGTAGTTAGAAATGAAAATTTAGGTTCACTGAATCACTTAGATGTCTCATGAAAACGAGATAAGAAAAATGGAAATGTGAAAGTGAGATTGTCACATTTATGCACAGTGTATATTAGCATTTCTTCTCGTTTAAGTTGGCATTTAAGTTGGTTACATTACGAACTGTAATGTTTAATTCATACGTTCTTATCATTGTAGCCAAAAATGAAAATGTGTTCGGAGGCATATGTTAAATAGCCATATGAAATAGTAGAGAAATAGGATCTTGCTTTAGTGCGTTGACTATTAGACTTACTTCTAATGAATTATGATTTTGGTTTGTAATTTATAATGCTATTCAATTTGATGTATTGAGCTCATTTTATCTAGGACTATTGTAATTTTGACTACAATAGATAACAATTAGGTGTTCGTCTTTTGTTGTGTATTTTAGATGTAACAAATAGGTCCAACCATTGAGAGCTATATTTGCAGCTGACGGAAAAATTACGGATAAAAATCTTATTTGGTTTAGGGCCTTTGGGCTAGAAGTTCAAATTCTATGCTTTTGGTATGAACTTGAAGTCATTTAGTACATAGTATTATTAAATTTGACACTATATATGGTAATGACTCGGAAATGGTCGCGTTTTTTTGATTACTAATTTCTGGGGAGAGAGTTTTTCGTGAGTTTTTAGTTGTTTATCATATGGAGTTTCTCTTTTACATGACAAGGGAAGGTATTCAGTGAGTTGACAAATTTTATGCATCTTATTTCGCAGGGACAGAACTACTCATGTAGTTCAAATTAAATTGATGGCTAGTGGCTACCTCAGTGGAAGAGATGATAAGACTCCGTTGCAGGTCAAACTGGATGGTGTTTCCACCATTATTGGTAAGATACGCTTGTTTTATTGTTGTTGTGACCTTTGCAGTTTTAGTGCAGACCTTATTTTCAATTAAGATTAGGGATGGAACTCATTGGAGATGAATTGGTAAAGAACTTTGTAAATTAATACCAGTACCATACTATGAAATTAAACCTTCTTCTTTGTATTTTAAAGCTTATATCTATAAAATGAAGTTGTTTCCAGCTATTTTGATGCACTAAAACATGAATAGCATTCCTCCATAGTGTGTCTGAGTTCGGTGAATGGATGATTTCCAAAAATGGAACTGTCAATCAGTTTTTGTATGACAAACTACAAAAGGATAAAATTTGCAGTTTCGATCTTATTTCAAAACCAAGGATGGAAATGTTTGGAGGCTGAACCTTGATTAACACTGCGATGTATTTCAAAATAAATGGTTCACCTATTACAGTGATTTTATTTTCTTTTTCTTTGGTCTTCTCTTTTTAGTCGTAAATTAAAAATAGCCGACCTAATATTTATGTTAATGTGTACATAATTGTACACCTGTTTTTTTTAGTGTTTACATAGTTGTACACCTGTTGATTGTAAATGTGTACATAGTTTTACACATGTTGATTATTAATAATACGGAGCTGTATTATAACCTGATCGAAAGACGACATGTTTCTTCTAGTGGGTGCTTCAGGCCTTGGGCGGTTGGGAAGGTGAACTTGGTTACTATCACCAGCTTCTCGAAGACGACATTTTTAATAATTCGACTTGGGATCAGGTAAGAGACCTTGAGTTCCTGCTTAAACTTTTATCTACTTTCTTTTAGAAACTGCACTAAATGCAGATTGGAAATATCGACAGGTAAGTCCATAAACAAAGTGCTTTTAAATAATGTCACCACTGGACATAATATTTTTAACTGATAATTGATGATTCTATTTTTCATTTAGATTTTGTTTCTCCTTTGGTTTTTGTTCTGCTCTTGGAGTTGGAGCATTTTGTGACAATGGAACTTTGTAGACCTGATGGAAATATGCTATTGAGAAACGAGTATAGTTCGAAAAAAAGGTAATCAACTTTTTTTTTCCTCTCTTATAAATCTTTTTTTTTATGCTTAAAAATTGAATTGTTGATGTCCGGATTAAATCTTCTCCCTCTTAATTTTCTTAGACCAATACGATGTTACCCTTAATGTTTATATTTTATTAGTACTCTCACAATCCTAAGTTATTAGCCATAGAATCCACATTTGCATTTTATATTGTTTTTACCTTTTACAAAAGATCAGTGCGCGAGCTTGATATTCTACTATTTTCATGTGTACATAGATATACACCCGTATATTATTAATGTGTACAACTATGTTGCCTGCAGATTCCATTTTGCGTTATTGCTGGTTGGATCATGAGGCGCCCAATGGACCTAAATTTCCAAGTTTTTGAGACAGCTACACTTTTTTATAAGACTCTTTGGTGTAGCCTTTCTGCTCCAGGTTTGCTCCAAGGTGTTGATTAAGTTTTCACCAATGGCCTTTTGTTTTGAATTCTTAATGTGTACATAATTGTACACATGATGATTCTTAATGTGCACATAGTTGTACACATGATGATTCTTAATGTGCACATAGTTGTACACCTTGTTGATTGCTGCATATGTTTGTACACCTGTTGATCATTAATATGCACATATTTGTACACCTTTTTGATTGTTGCACATAAATTTACACCTCTTGATTATTTAATGAGTGCCTTGTTAATTAGTTAGATGCAAGTCATATGTAGGCCACTTTTATTGTACTCAATTTTATGCTTTAGATGCTTGGATTTGTTCTAATTACCTAATATTATCAATTAGTTCAATTACATTAGCAGAAATTATGTGGTGTATTGTTAATGTTTGTGGAGTTATGGGTCACTGGACTAGTTAGTAATGGTTTTGTAATACATTAAAATGCATTCTAATGAATTTGTTGGATAATGAACTCGTCGTGTTCAAAACCGCAGGTCAAATATATTGAAATACAATTAGCCAGCAGCTGAAATGAAACAAGTTCGACTGTGAAGGGGATCACAACATTATCCCCAATATTTGTCATCTTCTAGATCAGTTCAAGGAAGAAATCCCATTGCAGGGAGAAGAAGAAGGAAATTGCAGGCCACACCCCTAGTACTTGTAAGTTAATTTTACAGGTATTGAGTTCTAACTTTACATTATTTGGCTCATAATATCGATAATTGTCAATACAGTATGCTAGAATTTCTTAAAACTATCATCTTAATGTGTACATAGTTGTACACCTGTTGATTATTAATGTCTACACAGTTGTACACATGCCGATTATTACTTGGTACAGAACTATATCACACCCTAATGCACTTTTTACATCAATCGTTTTGGTTTTATGCATTAATTTAGAGACTCATAAGCTCAAAATAGTGTACATAGTTGTCCGCATGTTGATTATTTTGGTAGGTGTGCGCTTGCAGAACTATATTTTATATATACGAACCAAAAATTAGGGAAAGCATTAATGTGTACAAGTGTTGGATCTTTTTGTGCTATCTCAATAATATATACATGTTTTTCTTGTTAATAAATGTTATATAAACGGTATATTAATGATTCAGTAGAAGGAATGGTGCAGTCGAGTAACTGGTGCTATTGAGATGGTAAAACTCTAAAGTGGTGATCTGGTGAATAAATATGAAATGCCGATGGAATTGCAAAGATGAAATCTGAAATGTGTGATGTTGGTGGTACAAAGGAGCAGGAATTTATGTTGTTGTTGAATGGGTAGTATTGCTGCAGAGAAGTGCAGCTGAGATTGGAAAGCTACAGAAATGCATAAAAAATTTGAGTTGAATGGTTGAGGTGTTGTAGTTGTTTGCAGCAGTAGGGTTAAGAGTGGTCGAGCTGGTGTTGGTAATGATTTTGGGTTGTGAACAGGTTGTATTTTTTGTAGATGTGTACATGTTTGTACACCAATGTAAACTAAGTTTTTTAAAAAATGAGAATTATATAGTCATATGAGTACTCTTTTTGTAGCTCTCGGAAAGAGCTTTCAGAATATATAAAGTTTGCGAATTTTGGACAAATGGTTCGAAAGATAAATTGATTTTATTTTATTTTTATATTATTTAGAACTGCTGACATCATCATGAGTCATTTTGGACTAGACTATAAATATTTGGACTAAATTGTAAATCAGGAAGGTTATTTGTATACTTTCCATAAAAAAAGATTAATTTGTACCTAGTTGAATGAGTTAGGACTAACTAGTATATTTGGATGGAATTTTGGACTAAATCGTATTTTTCCCTACCGGCTTTGGATTCCGAGTAAACACCAATTTAGGTTCAGGGTTCACGGGATAGTTTTTGGGTCGCATTACATTTTATGATTTTAGGCCACGAAGCGATCGCGGTTGATTTAGGTAACTCGGCAGACTTTCTATTTATTTGTGGGAATTAGTTTATGTTTCCTTATTTGGTTGTGTTTAACTCTCTATAAATACATAGGATTTATTCATTCAATATTACTAAGCTTCGGTGGCTAATCAGCAATTCAAAGGATTTATCACTTAAAGAAATAGGGTTTCGCGGACATCCAGATATTATACGTATAACTAAGAAGAAAGAGCTGGATCCTCCTGATACCTCGGTGAAGAAGAAACTTGAAGAGCGCCTCCCCAATGATCAAGATAGTTCTGAGGATAGCGACACTGATAATGATGAACAAATTTACGTTCCAAATAAATCTCGTTGGTTGAGGATATGCTTGGTTAAATGGGGAGTGAAAGATGATGATGCACTTAGATCCCAAGTGAGAGCTCCAGGTAATTTGTTTGAAATTTATACTGCGGGTTTTTATAATGAGGATGGAGATTCTGGTTGTGGAGCTATTATAAGAGATTCTTGTCATAGACCAATAGTTGCAAGGTCTAAGGTTATTTCTCAAGGGAAGTGTGTCTCACCATTTAATCTAGAGTTGGAAGGGGTTGCTTTAGAGGTAAAACTTGCCAAGGAGTATAACGTTTTTCCTTTCTATCAGTACTGCCCTTCAGATTATGTGTCTCTTTTTGTTATGCAAAATTGGAGTCTGCAGAGCAGGTGTTACTGTAGTGGCAAATGGGAAATTGTCGACAGTCTCTGTAAAACTTGTTCGAAAGGGTCCATGTTTCCGGAAGACTATGAAGACCATGAGAAGGCTTTTCAAGTCATCCTACATATTTTATCGGATATCTCCCAACTCAAGAGTTGTGGTCTTCCTTGGTTCCATGTGGGTTCTGGTGGAAGGAACGAAGCATATCTTGTTGCGCAGCTTGGAGAAGATAAAGAGTTGAAACTAAAAAAGGAAATTGGTGAACCGGAGGATTTATGGAAGACTATCTATGAAGAAGTCTTTGGTCAAATAGCGAGCAGCAAGTTGAAACTTCCCGCAATTTATGGAAGCACAACATTTGATGCATGTTTTGCTTAGAAATTTAATAGTATCTGAAAGTTCCATGAATTTTTCTTGTAAGAGCTACTATTATAATGAAGAAAGTGGTTCAGTTACTAATGTGAATTTTATGAGACTTGTAAAGCTGGAAACCAGAATATTTTTGTTCCCCAACGGTACTGCCTCTATGGAATAGTCTTTTGCTTATGTTCTGTTGTACACGGCAATTAGAGTTTATAAATTTCCTGGTAATAACATAACAAATACAAAAATGAAAGCTTATTTTTGGCACCAAGAAGAAAAGCAGTCTTACAAGTTAAATAATGATGACAACAATATTGATCAGCATAAATACAAGAAGCTCCTAGCAAGGAGGTCCACTGCAGCAAAATATTGGACCAGATTACGTGTTTATGTCTCCCTTTTTTGCCGATCCTAGTTTTTCTCTCTACAACTTGGTTCCTTTTTGTCTGGCTTATATTTACTTGTGCACAACATCAAGCTCTAACATTGACATTGACAGAGGTGACCCTAAACTACATTGCAGATGAGGATACATACTTTCTAACCATGACTCATGTCCTTATGCACGGGAAAGCTTGAAATCGAGCATTTCCCTAATATTAAGCCGAAGAGAAGGGCCCATTGAGGAGCAAATAAACGCACTTTTCCAATACACTCCTTTAGCACCTGTTGGCTTGTTTACTTCCACCGATTTCTGCCACATTCCAAAAAAGCCGTAAGCAAGCTAAGTATATAGTACATCCAGGTCGAGTATCCACTCATCGGCTCGTGTAAAATCATAGAAAGAGACAGGGATTTGAATATAACATTACCACTGTAGCAAGCAAGTTTATGAGAAGATCTTCCTCAGAAAAGTCTGCCTTTCCAAAAGGTATATGAACTATTCCAGTTTTATCAGCTCTGAATTCAACCTTTCCTTTCTTGAACTCCGATATAGCCTGAAAAAATAATTTGTTGCCAACTTCAGTATGTGCAGGCATTATTTGTCACTTACTCTTAACCCCCCCACAACCCATACACACACGCTAGCCCAACCTCTATTCTTGATCATTGGTTCCCAAATTTTTCTTGCAGTAAAATATTGTTCCCAAATTTTTCTTGCAGTAAAATATTTTCTATAACTGTTAAGGATGTTATGACTCTGTTAGGATTAAGCCACTTCTTATCGGAAATCGGCAACTTTCAAAGAGTCAATAATGTGCCTTTAAATTTACATAGTTTGTGGAGTAGCAAAGTCCGTACCTGAGGTATATCAGCTGTCACAGTACCAGCTTTGGGATTTGGCATAAGCCCCCTTGGTCCCAATATCTTTCCAAGGGCAGCAACCTGAAACAAATCGGAAAAAAAAAAATCAAGATATAAGCAAACAACTTTTCTGTCACCGACAAAAAATACTTAGACCTAATATCCACACAAATCCAGATATTTATCTTCACAAAATGATCAATAGCTTCAGAAAGATCAACAACAAAAGACTATTTATTTTCATAAATTCTTCTTATTTCCAGAGCTTTGGTTTATCAAGGCTGACAAATTTACATCTAATTGTTAGCATTCTTGTGAAGATCATTTAGAAGTAGGGAATACTTGAATGATTCTAATGAAATAGCCTGAGCTCGAGTTTTTAGCACAACCAACCCTACATATAAATGTCAAACTACGGTCAAATTGTCTGTTTTCTACCTTTCATGTAACAATTACACACACACATAGAGGAATAGATCATATGCTGCCACTGAGGGGGGTAATTTAACTCTCCGGAGAAACCTTTTCCGTACAACATTTTGGAGTCATCTGTCTGCTCGACTATAGAAAAAAAAAATCGTGCCTAGGAAAAAGGTGAAAATAATTGATAACCTTATCCAGGAGTCAGTTTCAAGGGAAGAACAGTGATTACCCAACCCCAAACTTTAGGGGAAGGGAAGGTGTCATGATGACATACTGGCGATAATGATGATGATCATTCTTCACCTTCATTAATTGGACGATGATATAAGAGCAGTAGAAAAATAATAACAATAAGTCTTGCAGAGCAGCACCTTAGGCATCATATCTGGAGAAGCTATCAACTTATCGAACTCCATAAATCCTCCCTTGATCTGTTCAATCAAGTCCTCCCCACCAACTATATCAGCTCCTGCACTTTTTGCTTCATCGACCTTTTCACCTATTCGACATTCAAGTTCACAAGTAATCAACAACATTAACAAATATAATCTGAATAGACAGCTGCTAGACTGCTAGAACAGATCATCCTAACCGGCGAATCTCCTGGATAATGTACATCACTTGAGTACTGTCCACTATTATTTCATATAAAACTTTTTGTACTACTTCTCTAGTTAGTCATGAGACAGACTTAACCTCTAGATTACTGCTGCTGTAAGGAGGTTATTGAGAAATTGCACTATAGAAGAAAGAACGATTAAGCTATATGATATGGTCAGAACCTAAGATGTGTTATCTGTGTATTTGTTTTGTTTCACTCCAACTATTTACTTTCGATCACTGTTCAAGATTTTGCTACATGAAAAGGCTCAGCCCTAATCTTGTTTTTCAAACTCAAATGCAAGAAACCACATGATATTTTCAAACTTAAATGCAAGAAACTAGTAAGTTAAGTACACACCTTGAGTGAGAACAGCAATTTTAACTGTCTGACCAGTTCCCTTGGGCAAACTTACCTACATTGAAAATGATCAAGCAGATTCAGTAAAAACTCAGACAAAACTCAGAGGTTGCTAATTTCCTAAAAATCTAGATGCTCCAAAAGGCATACCGTTGCCCTCAGCTGCTGGTCATTGTATTTTGGGTCAATGTTCAGACGGAAATGAGCTTCGGCGGTCTCTATGTATTTAGTTTGGGCCATTTCCTTCAGCAGAGATATCGCAGCAGGCAAGTCATACTCCTTTTTGTCGTCCCTAAGCTTTTGAATTTCCAAAAATCTCTTGGACCTTGTCTGAAAGTTAATACAGAAACACAAAAGTTAGAAGACTCAGATTACTCACAGCTGAATTCAAGTTATGTTAAGTTACACTAATGTACACGTAAAAACACTGAGAGAGCTGTCTTAAAAATACAAAAGAACTACAAAATGCCTGTAGAAAAAAGGGAGAGCATCAAATTTAGTGAGTAAATTAAACCCGTTCTGATATACCTGAAAACATTAGAACTTCCTAGGAAACTAAGTGAATATTAGTAAAAAAACAAACGAAAAACGAACTTGTTTATATAACCATTCACTTTAAGAATTAAAAATTAAAAATCTACTACAATGATATATGCCGCTTTAAGAACACCATCGGAATGTTCAAAAGATGATCGAACATAGCCTCCAAAGAAAGCCAAATTGAATAACACCTGTGTTCATCTACAATTCCAGAAAAAATTGGTGTATAGAAGTACAACACCGAATAGGCTTAATCAGATCAAGCGTTTATATTTCAAAAGGTGAGTTAGCTTAGCTCAGTTGTCGATAACTCTCCTGTTTCTAGTAGCTTGATATCTAAGGGTATGGCTTCCATGCTCCTAATAATAACTAGTTGGGATTCCATGCTCCTAATAATAATAAATTTCGCCTTTTGAAATTATTACACTTACTTTATAAAAATATATCACTCCTAATGTCTAAAGAGGTAAAGAGACCGAATGGCAGCAAACTCAACTAAAACCCAGAAAGTATACAAAGCTGAAACCCTAACAAGACAAAAATTAAACAGAATCCAAATGCACAAATATAAGAATCTCATTTCTGAATTGCTGAGTTTGCGCGAGGAAAATGAGCGAACAATTTCTACTGCTAGAAAGAAGAAAAAAGAAAAAACCATGAAATTTAATAAGGTGATCTAGAAGAAGTGGAATTTAGGTTTTGACTTACCCTATCTCTTTTGAGAGGTAATGCCGCTTTTCCTTTCTTAGGCTTGGAAGGAGTTGCAGAAACAGCAACCTTTGGAGACCCTTCCACATCCTCCTCCTCTTCCTCATTGACATTATCCTCAGATAATTCTGCATCAGCTTCAGCAACAGCTGCAGCTGCAGCTACGAAATTTGATGAAGTTTTGCCTCGTCTTATGATTGAACATGGATTTTGAATCCAATTACATGATGTTTTTCTAATAATCCCATTCTTCTTTGCAACTGAAGGGCAATTGTAATTATTACAGATAGCGAAACTCTTTAGAGAAGAAGATAAGAAAACTGGTTCTGATTTTAAGAAAGAAAGTGATGAGGTTATCTCCGAATAAGAAGAAGAAGATAAAACAACTGCAGAAGAGGCATAAGTTAGTGTTGGAGAAGAAAATGAAGATGCCATGTTCGAATTGAGAGACAGACAGACAGAAATCCGGAGTCTAGAGAGGGTTTTGAGGTTTGTATTTTCTATCCGTTTATAAAGATAAGGCAGCAGAGCCGAAGAGGAGATGGCGAGTTCTATTATTTCTTAACTGGATAGACAATCCAGGGCGACGTCCAGCAGGGATTAATAATTCACACATGGCAGACAAGTGTGTATTGTATGACTGTGAAAAATGAATAATATTTTGTATTTATTTTCATTTTATTAAATGGCAATGCTATTCAACTCCTCCTTTTCCACCTACATATTCACCTACTTACAATCTAAACTCCACGTCTGGAGAATAGCGAACCCCACCTTTACCTGAATGTGAATTTAAATCTAGATGTGTGGTTTAAATTGTAGGGTGGTGGAAAAGAGGGAGTTGAATATCATTTATGTTTTTAAATCCCTTTCAAAGCAAATTTTGGGAGTAGGTCATAAATAGGAACGAGAGCCATAAACGTAGACAAGTAGAAAATCAAAATGTTTGAGACGATAAATTATGTAAACCTGATTGTATAGAAGAGTATTTGGATAATTTCACAAATCAATATCCGAGACCAATCTAGTCGTGTCCAAATAAAGAGGATTCGAAAAAGTATGAAACTTGTTATCTATTTTTTAAGATTCGAATTCTATAAGAACAAGTCTCGTAATTGATCTTAATTAATAAGGGCTTAAACTATCTAGATTGATTACGTACTACTTGTTTTATCCTATTATAAAGATAAAACAATAGAATGTAGGAAAGGAAAAAAAACACAAGACACCAAAATTTTTATCCTTGAAAAAACTCTACATGCAAAAAAATCTTGGGACCTCGTCTAGCTTTGAATACTGAACTATTAAGCCATTACAGACATTATCCTATTACCAGACTTTGACTGGAATATAGTTGAGATCCCCCGGGACCTCGTCTAACTTTGAACACCAAACTATTAAGTCTTTACAGACATTATCCTATTATCATGCTTGGACTGGAATATAGTTGAGACCGAATCAACCCTCCAAGCAATTCAGCTGCAGTCGTGTTCTTTACGTCTCTTGAACCTCGCAAGACTCTACGCGATTGATTCCCTTAGATGACATCCTTTACAACCTAAGAGTTGTTTCAACCTAAGTGAAGACTTTTGATATCAGTCCGCCTCAAACAAATAAGCCTATTTGATTTCCCTTTTGATCATTTGATCTAGGTTTGGAAATATGTTTGCAATAGACAAAGTCCAGCAAACCCCAGGGATCTGGAACACTTACACTCGGTTAGCTGAAAAGCCTGGATAACTAACCACCTCTCAAGAACAATCCAAACAAATCGAAGAAGAGTTTAGGTATCTATCTAGAGGAATCACAAATTCTAAGACGAAGAAAACTTTGTGATTTCTATCTATCTCATTCTTGATCTGCGGTAATAAGAATCTCAATGATCAATAAGAACAGGATCCGGAGAAGAAGATTATCAGGTAAAAAATAATCATACTGGGATTCACAAATATCTAAGTGAAGTCTGTAAGTCTTAACCTAATTATTCTTCTCAACGGAAACCTAGGTTGTACAGGACGACTTCATCAAGCAGCTAGGACACAAAAGTGCCAGGGATTAAGAAACCATGTTGCATGAGTATCTCTATTTATAGATTTTCAAAGACTCTACGTAGCTTTGGATTCAAGCTAAGATAACTTGAAATCCAATCAAATACTTTCTCAATTTAGATGAAATTTTTATTATGAATTTATATAAGCATGTGAGAAGTCCTCCTTAAAATTACACAAAAGAATACACTATGGCCCAGGGTTTTGGAACCGTGTATAATGATAGTTCGTATTGACAGATATGCATTTTGAACTTTCAAAGCATAAGTCATGTTCATTAACACTCAATACTTAATCCATGATTCACAAAAAAAAAGTGATTTAGTGAACAAAGTTGTCTTAGAAGTGTTTATGAGAGTTGTAGCAATGCCAAACATATTTGTGGAAATAGTTTATGAGCATCTTCTTAGTTCAGTACTAGGTAGCTATGCATAGGGGTAAACATACCTACAGGCCAGTTCGTGAACTCGTGTTGTTGGGTTATGCGTACCGGGTATGTGTACCCTTATCCATTCATGAACTCATATCCCAGGGGTACGCATAGTGGGTATGCGTACCTATCCCACTTTCAGAATTCAGACTACTAGGATACGCGTACTGGGTGTGCATACCTACCCCGTGTCTAGCTAGAATTCATTTGTTCTGAAAACTCTCTTTAAGAAATTCGAAACATTCCTAATTGCCATAAATAATAATTTCATTGCTTGGGCGATTTCCAAATGATCAACTTGAAACAAAAATAGTTCATGGACAATAAATTGTTCTTGACCAAGATTATTAAGTATCTATGAACATTCATTACTTGAATCATATTTCGAGAGATTTATTTGGACAAGCTTGACTCGGAATTTCTTCTTTGTAATATTAAATCAACTAATATTATACAACAGTGTATCATAAGATAAAATGATACATGCCATGAGTATATAGGATGGTCCAGTTTTCACATACCTCTTTGTTGATGAAGTTTTCCAAATGTCTTTGTCTGTTCTTCAATCTTCACTCTTCGAGGGTTATTCAGTAATGTTTGATACTTCAATACCATAATCTAATCCTAGTCCGAGAATTGACTTTAGTAGACTAAAAATCAACATATGATATTATACATATAACATTGACAAAAGCTTAAGATAGCAAAACTTACGAGTTCGACCAAGCAATGATCTAACAAGTTGGTAGTGTCATCGGTAGTTGCAGTTCTTCGAATTTCTCTTCACTAATATCCACTGAGAAGCTATCACCTTGTAGGAGGCTTTACCAAACGGAAGTTCGACAACCGTCCCTAACCAACAAAAAGTTCCATTGAAAAGTACTCCAGACTATTCATCATAAATATCAAACACATGCCAAATGAATTACATGTTTTTCCATGAGTTTGATTTTAAGGAATACACTTGGACTAGATAAATTTCTCTCTATTTTGGAAAATATATAGCGACTTATAATCGTGGTTTCGACTAATGTTTACCAACTTGTACTTGTATGTCTTTCCATCATAACCAAAACCATGTAATCTACCACAATCGTTATATGAATTCTGATATGGATAATCTCTTATATTATTTTATACCCATATTCCATAGAAAAAAATAAATACAACTGATAATTTCATCCATATATTAAGCCGTTACATTAACAAACAATTCAATCTCATGTTTTGAAGATTTGTAAGGGAGACACATTTAAACAACAATAACAACGATATTAGATTTACTCGATATGACAATAAATCAGAACTTGTGGAATAAAAATCATACTCGAATTTACTTTCAAGTATTGGACAATAGTTAATAAGATGCATTTTAACAAAATTAGGGTCTGAAATTTTTTCAAACCAAGACTTGCAAACACATTTACATACAAATATTGATTTCACTAGTACCCATAAAAAGATCACGAGGTAGATCTTTTCTGGAATGCTTGGCGTGGATCCTAATTTATTACAAGAAAAAAAGTATGGAAATCATTTTTTTTTTACAGAATCTCTAAAAAGTTTATTATATTGAACTATCGATTATGGTACAAAAATATACCGCATATATTATAATTTTGAGCACAGTCTGGCCAAAGTTAATATATAGTGTATATGGTATATTGGAATGCCAAATTTGGCAACTTCAAATGGAAATTAGTCTTTTACAAAGTCTCTTAAATGAGCATTGTATTTACAATGTTACCAAAATATTACACATATGTTATGTTTTTGCATGCAGTGCGGCCAAAGCTTATATAACTTATATGGTAGTCAGTAAATTTTAAATGGTTAGCTTTCATAGAATATCTAAAATATTACTATACTTATTTTATCCATAATATACCAAAACGCGACATATATACATTGTAATTTTTTTGCATGGTGGGCCATTGTTAAATTATAGATTACATTTTGAATGAAAATATTCAACGTAAATGAGATGATGCCTCGTTAAAACCTTGTTGAGACGATAAAACCTGAAACGAAGGAAAAATAATACTACAACTTTTGACGTATTTATGGATACCAACTCAACTGATGAATATTACAAAAAACAAGCATCAAAACAGAATGTATAGTCTATTTAATAGAGAAGTTTTACGCAAGCATAATTTTGAAACCGCGGATCAAAAAAAACTTAAAAACTTATGCTGCTTAAACATGGATTTTAGTGTTTTTAAGGACTCTTTAAGAGACATAAAGTTGATATCATCGATCAACTAATCCAGATTTTCGTACTTTGCAGAACTTCTTAACAACACTTAAAGGATTGTTCAACCTGGTATAATTGAGTCAGGTGGATGCATGTATGCTATGGGCCAGAACATGATAAGTGCATATTTCACATATATTTACTGTCAATTCCATGCTAGTAATTTCTTTTATTATTGCTAATTATTGTATATGACGTTTGTTTTGTCTTATTTGTGTTTCATTAGGTGAATCATCCAAAAGAAGTGGGTTTGTACTTAATTGCGCAAGGAAAATGAGTTAGCTACAAGAGGAGAAGGGACAAATACCAAGTGGAACTTGTTCAACTCTAGGATTTCTTGCTATCATCTTGAAGGGGACGAAAATATGAAGCCAACGACGAAAGAATGAGGTTAATCCGACATCGTATAAATTAGTTATGGGCGAAACGAAAAAGTTAAGCTTGTCAGCCTTGCAAGACTGGCAGTCGAATGCCGATTTACTAAAGGCACACGGCTAAGATATGTGGATTAGTCAGGGCAGACTCTCTATATAATAATACCAGCAGTTTGTGTTTCTTTGCCGTCAATGGTGCCAGTTTCAATGTAATGATGAAGATCGATGTGATGGTAGAGTTGCGGGAGTTTGAATGGTTGTTGCTTGAGATATTAGAAAATTGAGTGATACTCGAGTTTGGCAGAGATGGAAAGAGGTGTTGTTATACGTGTGCTGATAAATCTCGTGAAGGAGTATGTAGTTTGGCAGAGAAAAAAATGTCTTGGTACAGTGAGATTCGAAGAAGATGATGGAGCTTTGACTGCTGCTGATGCTGCCATGATGGATAATGAAGATATAATTGTTGTTGTAGAAAAATGGTGCAGTAGAGCTGTGATTGATGAAAGTGGTGACTATATAGAAGAGCGACTCGAGTCTGTGATGAAAAATGGAGGGGAACTCGAGCTTGGGATGAGTTGACCGCAGAGAGAATGAGTTTAGTGGCAGGAGGGAAATGGTGCAGCCATTAGCTATCATTGATGCTGACATTAATAATGTCGGCAAGCTGATGGAAGGAACTGGTAGAGATGGAGGTTGTTGTTGATGGAGTCTTAGAGCTGTGAAGAGTTAGAGTTCGAGTTCAGCTAAGAAAGACTCGAGTATGCCAGTTGATATCAACGACGAAGATGGAGTTGGCAGTAATGTGGTGCTGATGTTCCGATGAGTTTTAGAAAACTCAAAAGTTCAGAAAATTACGGTGAAACTTTTATCGAATGATAGCATCGTTATCGTTATTTTGTGCTAACATCGGTGTGAAGCTATTATTTGCATTGCAGATTATTTTCTAGGTGGATCCTCAAAGTTTTAAATTATTGGTATATGGGGAGGTTCAGCGCGACAAGGTGAATGTATACTCCATTGCGTTTCGATATTTGATCTCTCTGGAGGAGTAATATGGACGAGAAGATAAACGGGTAGACGACTTTAAACCAAGCGCTAAATGGGAGGCAACTCATAAGTTTTGTATCTTAATACATTTTATTTTTACTTTTTATAGTTCTCATATCATATTTTCATCCCCATGTTTAATTTCATAGAGTCCGAAATCTATTTTAGAAGAAAATTTTGACGAATACCTTTTCGTCAGAAAAATTCAAACTGCACGTAGTTCAGTCCAGAGACCACTGTCAGATCGTTTATTTAAACACTGTGCCATTTTGACACTTTGTAGAAAAGACGTATGCGAACAACTTTTGTGAAATGGTGTTTTTCTAGATTCCTCACCAATTTGTACAATTTTTGCGTTTTATCTGTTGTTACGTCAGAATTCAGAATTTTCGATTTTGCACGTTGAGGACAATGTGAAGTTTAAGTGTGGGGGAGTATTTTGCATATAGAGTTTTTAGTCTTCTTAAGTGGAATTTTTCAAAAGTTTTTGTAAATATTTGCATGAAACCTCCAACTTGTAGAGATTTTAGAATCACTAGCACACTTTTATCCATGTTTACGTACAAAATACTCACCGCAATAATGGAACTTAGAATTGCTAGAGAATACTACACATTAGGTGTTATTAATCTTTGAGAAAAGTCATTTACTGTTTGTGGCTCAACTTAACCTTGTCGGTGGCGAATTAGGTGCTGGGAGAAATGCATTATTAGAGAGTTTATCAACCTTAGTGGAGACTACCTATTTTCACATCAATAGAGGCATCAGACTTTTAATTTTTTGTAGTTGTCTAAAAAATATTTTTCGAGTGTGTGTCACCGTACAATAGTTCCGGGTAGAATGGTGAACTACCCAACTTCACACCATTTTCAGCACTATTTTTGATCTCTTGAGTGCTAATTTTATAAATCATGAGGATGACGTTTATAGATGAAAACCACCTTCTTATAGTTTGATTTGCGGTTAGCACCATTCTCTCTCTCGCCAACAATAGGTCCATAGAAACACGCCGTCATCATCAAGAAGCAGAGCGACATCAAAATATATGAAAAAAGTTGAAGATGTTTAAGGTTTAAAAGTAACAGTACAAGGAAGAGCAAATTTCATATCCAAGTAAAGCAACATACAAAGACCAGATTTTTATATACATGTTGAAGACTTACATATAAGGAGCGGAATTCTATATCCAAGTTTAAGACTTATTTACAAGAGCGAAGAAAATCAAAGATGAGAGTTATTGAAATTTATTATTCGAAGACAATACAAGTTGTGAAGATCAAAGTGGTAAAACCCTTTTTTTATGGCCATGTTATTAATTTCGTTATTTTTTGTAGTCGCAATCTTTTTGTTAGTAACAAAAATTTAGAAAAGATAGAAAAGGAAAAAGAAAAGAAAACACAAAAAGATTTACATTTAAATTTTGTTGTTAGGTTGTTATTTCATCAATAAAGTCATGAGGAAGAAAAATCTATAAGGAAGTTTCAAACAACAAGGAAATTGAAGAGAAAAGGTACAATTGTCAAAGTTTTATGAAGTTCAAGAATTTATCATCAACAATTGAAGCCGAAGCCGAAGACCAAGAAGATGATCCGAAGACGTTTTATTGGATGTTGTGAGAGTGATGCTATCATTACTGCTGATCGGATGTAAAGGTGAGTGAGTACTCCCATCCTTGCAATGGTGGTTGATTTCCTTTCTTAGAGATCATCATAGAAAATATTTTAATTTCCCATGATCTTGTGGGGTCTCCAGAAATAATTTGGAAGGTTTTTTTCCTACCATTCAATGTGTGCGGGAAATCTCTTTTCATTCAAGCCTGTGCAAAGTGGGAGACTATAAAAGCGGTTTTTTGAGTGCAATTATCATAAAACCCAATTGGTGTGGCAGAAGTCGAAACATTTTATCAAACTCGAACATGCATTTTTTTCAATATGGCATAGGTTGACCGGTCACACTTTCTTCGATTAATCGCACTTTACATGTTAATTTTTTCTTGTACTTCTGACTTCTTGAAAATAGGTTGAGAACCCTTATGTCCTCATAGCTATTTGGATGCTTGGGACGCTGTAACGCTTTGAAGTTAGAGAAGGTTTTGTGGGTATACCTCTTGCAAACCCTCACGAGACTATAACTCGTCAACTAGGGAAACCTATTAATCGAATTTTGAATAGTGGTAAATAAGGTTGTCGTTCACTCGGACTTGTTGAAATTTATTCTAGGCTTAAATATAAAAATACTAAAAATAAGAAATTATATACAAAATATGTCACGGGATGAAGAATTCACTGGGACTCGAGATTTCACTGTTTTTCATATTCAAGTGGTTCATAAATTAATCCTAGGCAATTATAGCTCTAAACACAAGAAATATTAACTCTATTCTTTTCCAAAATTGATTTCGTAAAACATCAATTGTAAATTACAAGCATAGTGTATCTAAAGCACCTAAGACTAAGCATACACTATCTAACAAGATAACAATTGATTAATAGAAATCATAAATCATTTATAATCGGTGCAAAGTTATTGAGTTTGAAAGTATAGGTCACGGTTTCTGCGACTGTCCAAGTGGGTCTTATTTTCTTCAGCTCGTCTTCTGCAGCAGAGAAGATTCCCTGCAACTTCTCCTGCAGCTCCGACGTCTCCTCTGCTTAACCCCAAACTCTCCATCCCCTTTCTCTAACATCCCAGAACTCTTTATATACTCGACAAGCGAAGAAAATCATCTCTAATCACGCCGAAAATATTCTTCATGCAGGCCATAACTCGGGAATATTTTCTTCCCTGATTTTTTTCTTCACGCGTTTACAGCTTTTGAAATTTCCTTATATAAATTCTACACGCTCCTTCAGAGACCTAGTGGCATCCAAACACGATCAGAACACGTCAAACTTATTGAAATCACGTGAATATCTCTTACGGTGTGTGTGTTCCTATGATTTCTTCTTGAGAGTTATCTAGTCACTTTTAGTTGACAAAATAAACCATACCCTGCCTGTTTATCTCAGTCAAGTGTTCCCGATGAATATCATCCATTGAATCTCTGTAATACGTCACCAAATCTTGAACGGAATTTTCTAAGTTTTGCTGCCATGTCTTCCCGCCAAAACTGATATTTGAAATAAGGAAGATGGGTGTTGTGGAGAAGATGGGTGATGTGGACAAAATTGGGCTATATATAGACGTGGGTGACACTTAGCAAAAATAGGGGGTCTGTATAGCAAATGTCCTCCGGGGGTGCTCCGAGCAACTTTTCGAGCCGAATTTTCCAACAATATTTTTTTCCAAAAAATAACTATAAAAACACAAAACACCATAATAAGTACGAAATCGAGTACTAACAATACGGAACATTAAGGACAAATTAGACACAAAAAAGTGTCTATCACCTATGGGTTTAAAGGATTGTTGCATATGCTAAGTGCAACCGTGTCCTCAACGAAAGGGAGTTGTTGTATTTGAAGTCAGAGAGTTTTCTCGAGGACAAGCAAAATCCAAGTGTGGGGGAATTTGATAAGTGCAAATTTCACATATATTTAGTGTTAATTACATGCTAGTAGTTGCTTCTATTCTTGCAAATTATTGTATATTATGTTTGTTTCGTCTTATTTGTGTTTCATTAGGTGAATCATCCAAAAGAAGTGAGTTTGCACTTAATTGTGCAAAGAAAGATGTTAGCTACTAGAGGATAAAGGCCAAAGACCAAGTGGAACTCTTTAAACTCTAGGAGTTCTTGCTATCATCTTTAAGGGGGTGAAAATATGAAGCCAACGCCGAAATAATGAGGTTAATCCGACATCATATGAATTAGTTATGGGCGAAACGAAAATTTAAGCTTTCATCTTTGCAAGACTGCCAGTTGAATGACGAATTACTAAAGGCACTCAGCTTAGACTATGCGAATTACTGAGGGCAGACTCTCTATATAAAAACGCCAACAGTTTGTGTTTCTTTTCCGTCAATGTGCCAGTTTCAATGTAATAATGAAGATCGATGTGATAGTAGAGTTGCGGGAGTTTGAGTGGTTGTTGCTCGAAAAATTAGAAAACTGAGTGATACTCGAGTTTGGCAGAGATGGAACGAGGTGATGTTATACCGGTGCTGATAACGCTAGTGAAGGAGTCTTTAATTTGGCAGAGAAAGAAATGGCTTGGTTTCTAGTGAGATTCGAATTACAGAGAATATGATGGAGGTTTGACTATTGCTGATGCTTCTATGATGGATAATGAATGTTAGATCACTGCTCGGTCGAGCTCGCAAGCGTTGCTATCTCAAGCTTGTTTGTCAAGTTTAGTTGCCAAAACTATAAGTCTTGATTTCTAGTCTACTTATAGCTAAGTCTCGGACTAGGATATAAAGTGTAGTTGAGCTTTAGACTCCAGGTGTTCATCATACAAAGACGAAGAAATACTCAAGGAACTGGTGGAACTTCATCGACTAAAAGTTATGTGGAGACTTGTACTTATCTATCACTCAAAAGTCTATCTACTATATCTCTTATCTTGAGACAAAAGTCGTATTGCTATATAGACTTCGATTATACACATTTGTTATTTCGACCCGAGTTTATCTCGCTTATCTATTTCTCGAAATATGTGTTGGTAAGATTTCACTTTGGCCAAGTTCATCTTTACAAGTGACGAAAGTCATGTTGATTGTTTCAATCTTTTGAAAATCGCTTTGATGAAAAATGGAGTGTGGATAACCTCTATATAACATCCTCTAAGAATGTTTCAATGATTGAAATGAGAGTTTAGAATATGTAACCATCTTTGGATATAAGCATACAGTGTGTTTGCACATTAGTGTATAAGTCCAAAACCGGGAACCAAATGTATGCATACTTGTGTGTGTACTAAATGGTTGATGGAGACTGGGTAAGTGTGCGTACCCGTACGCATACTGGCGGCAGTTCACAACTGTGAATTTCTGCTGAGTTTGGAAATCAAAACCAACTCAATCCGGTTACCTAAGTATGCGTACCCGTACGCATACTGGCGGAAAGTTCACGTCCGTGAATTTCTGCTGAGTTTGAAAACCAAAACAAACTCAAATCCGGTTACTTAAGTACGCATACTTAAGTGTGTTACTTTCTAAAATTGGTTTGTTCATGAACTAAAACATTTATATAATAAGGAATGCAATTTGCAAACTATGGCTATAATGTTCATGAATCAATTCGAGTGAATCAAAACTGATTTTGCTTCGATTTTGTCTTGTATACTTCTACAAGATCTAAGCAATTGAACAACCCTCTAACTAGTTCTTTTGAGTCATTTGAACTAGTTATGGTGAAGATGAATATGGTTGATATGAAAGTGCTCATATGGCTAATCATTTGGTTAACTACCGTTGAACCAACTAGGTGTACATGTTTAGGTACAGTTACACAAACCTAAATGAACGTGCATTTCATTTGTGTATAACAAGCTAAGATTCGATCTAACGGTTGAAAGATATTAGCTTGAATCTAATCAGGTTTTCATCTAACTGTGAATATTGAATGCTTTGTTACCAAGGTAGCATTGATTGCAAACCCTGATTTGAAGACTATATAAAGGAGAATTCTAGCAACTGGGAAACCTAATCCCCACACCTCTTGTGTGATACTAGTTGTATAAGCTAGAGTGATTCTCCTTCAACCTTAGGTTTCTATCGAGACCCTGTAGGTTAACGACTTGAATATTTCATTGGGATTGTGAAGCCAGACCCAACTATTTTCTCTGTAGTTATGTGATCTGATCTTGTTGTTTCTATCGTATTGATTATAATTGTAAAATTGGCTCGAGATTAATTTCTCCGATAGGAAAGATAAAAAAGTAGTCACAAACATCTTCGTCTCATCATTTGTGATTCCACAATATCTTGTTTCGCTAGTCGATTAAGATTATTGTGAGGTGATTGATATTTCTAGGATGTTCTTCGGGAATATAAGTCTGGTATATCAATTGGTTCATGTTCCCTTGATTTATCAAAAGACGAAACAAAACTCGTAGGTATTTCTGTGTGATACAGATTTATCTATTCCCTTAGACTTTTCTGTGTGATGCAGATTTGTTTATTAAAGTTTTCGACTTTGGGTCGTAGCAACTCTTAGTTGTGGGTGAGATCAGCTAAGGGAATCAAGTGCATAGTATCCTGTTGGGATCAGAGACGTAAGTAGCGCAACTGTACCTTGGATCAGTGTGAGATTGATTGGGGTTCAACTACAGTCCAGACCGAAGCTAGTTTGTAGTAGGCTAGTGTCTGTAGCGGCTTAATACATTTTATGTTCAATCTGGACTAGGTCCCGGGGTTTTTCTGCATTTGCGGTTTCCTCATTAACAAAACTTCTGGTGTCTGTGTTATTTCTTTTCCGCATTATATTTTGTTATATAATTGAAATATCACAGGTTGTGCGTTGTTTAATCAATTGGTAAATCCAACCTTTGGTTGTTTATTGAAATTGATTGATACTTGAACATTGGTCTTTGGTACCGTTCAAGTTAATTTCTCTTGTATTCAATTAGACTCGCAGATTTATATTTGCTTGAGTAAGTATTGAATCGAGAAATTGAGATATAACTCCTTGATACACTTTTTATTAAGATTGAGTCTGACTGTCTAGTTGATTCTCTTAAAAGTATATTGGAGTTATTCCATACATATTGCTAAGCGAAATATTGGGTGAGGTTGTTAGACCCCCACTTTTTCGATGAAGACATAGTTGTTGTTGCAGGAAAATGGTGCAATCGAGTTGTGATCGATGGAAGTGGTGACTGTAGAGAAGAGCGTCTCGAGTCTGTGATGAAAAATGGAGGAGAAATCGAGCTTGGTGATGAGTTGACCGTAGAGAGAATGAGTTTACTGGAAGGAGGGACGTGGTGCAGCCATTAACGATCATTGTTACTGGCATTAATAATGACGACAAGATGATGGAAGGAGCTGGCAGAGATGGAGGATGTTGTTGATGGGGTGTTAGAGCTTTGAAGAGTTCGAGTTCAACTGAGAAGAACTCAAGTATGGCAGTTGATATCAGCGATGAAGATGGAGTTGACAGTGATGTGGTGATGATATCCCGACGAAGTTCAGAAAACTTACGGTGACCAGAGTATACGTGAGATAGCCGGAAAACAGAAAAATTCATGGGAAAAATATTCTCAAAGAGGTGAGAGTATCCGTGGAAGTTCTGGAAAAAAAATAAGAATACCTGAATTTTGGATACTAACTAAGGTTGATCTGTCCGTGATTTTGACGGGAGAAAAATAAAAAGTCATGGAAAAAAAAATAACTCACTGATACACGTTTGTCCGTGGATAAAGAATGAACAATAGGATGTTAGTTAGAAATGACCGGCAATTAAGTTAGGAGGATAAGTTATCAATTCTACAGAGCTCGCAAGCCATTGAAGACTTGGACTGGGATTTACGGTTCATGTTTGGACCTATGAAGATTGTTTGGACGTGGGATATATTGTTTCTTACGAGTTTAACAAGGTCTCGACAAGTTTTGGAAAGCTACTTCGAACGGGATTTCGAGCATGGGCGCATCATCACTTGGGTACTATATAAAAGACTTTTCTAATTATACATTTTAACCTTTAATCAAGACTTTGGAGAGAAGAACACAAGAGAAGAAAAGCTAGGGTTTTGGAACGATTTCATCACTGTAAACTATTTCTTTTTCATTTTATCATATGTATCTCAAGGGTTTGACTAATCCCATGAGTAGCTAAACTTCTTAGTGGTTGGGGATGAATTCTAAGTTATAGACATGATTTAAGTCCCTTATTATATTGAATCTATTTTGAAGTTACTCACATGATTATTGATTGTTTATACTATTTAGAATGTGTAAAATTGATTGGTAGATTGTTTAGGTGGCCAACTAAATTAATTTTTTAATTTAATCTAATGCTAGTATTGGGTTAGGAGATAAGTAATGGCCGAATAAATACTATGATCAATCTATAATTCACAAAAGATAAATCATTCGACCAAATTACACCTTGTGTGAGCTATTAATAGGTGGTTTAGACAAATATAATTTGGCATTGGAGAGCTTCCGTACTCAGTGATATAAGGAATTTAGAGGATAACACTGAGCTAACTGTTATTCCATAGTTGGTAATAATATGTGATTAATTGTATTAATGGATGAATATAATAACTTGATGACGGTCTAATAACGAAGAAGGATTCCTCGATCATATCTCTCTCCATTGCTTGAAATCCTAATTACTTTTAATTGTTTTACTATTTTTTTAGCTTCAAAATCTAAAACAAAACCTCCATTGCGACACTTTAGACAACTAAAACTCCCTTCTCTTTGTGGAACGAATCTTATTTACTGTTATGTTATTTATTAGTAGCGTAGAAGATAAGTGAATTAATTTGTGCACCCACGACACGCATCAGAACATTACGCCTGCGTCCATACATGACATAACTCCCCGATACACCACTCTGATACTAGTGACCGGGCCTTAAAACTTGAATTTAACATCGCAAATACGTGTTCATTTTCCTTTTCAAGCATGCGTAGCAAGCATGATGCCTTAAGTTTAGCTTCTTGTTTGTTTCAACTTACCCTTGTTCTGCAAAGGGTATAAAGGCATAACGGCTAATATCGATGCATTCTTACATGCATCACGTGCTTTCGAGTCTCATTCAGGCATAAGGCATGCTTTAGACTCGCACATAAGCCATTGCAATTCTATTCCCATGTCCTTGCTTCATTTCACATTGCTGAAAGCATGTAGTGATCATGCTTGTGCCAAGGTTGCATCATCCATGCTCATGTCATATTTGATTTTCACCATCCTTATGGTGCCAATAGCTTATGAATGCTCACCTAACTTGCATACCAAGTATCTTTCTTTTTTGTCCATGCCCAATGCGCAATTGGTGCATGCCTATGTTGAATGACTTGATAAGAAGTATGAACATCCAAGGAATGAACTGCAACTTATCTCATCAAGTATGTCAACAATTATCTCTGGGCTCTCATTGCCGATCCATATGATTTGATTTATCCTCGCAGCCACCTCGTAATTAGATGATATGAGAGACAATATGTTGGACCATTAACCATAGTTCATCAATATTGGGACAAGAAACTAAAGCCAGTTTTTGTTCCAAGGCCAAAGCCAAACAATAGCGTAGTCAGTATAGGCCAAAGAGTCTTTTGCAAATGATGTGCAAGAGTGTACATCATTGGACTTTCCGTCGTTTTGCACCATGGTGATCCATTCTCAGTTTCACGATGGTTAATGATGATGCCTAAGCATCGTGAAGCTCTCTAGAGTAAGCAACGCGCCATAATAATGCTCTAACATCATGTATGCTTTACCGACTAAGCTTTGAAGCTTATTGGTGCATCCTCACGCAATGTACCTTCAACCAACTACCCCTCCTTATGGGGAAGCACTTTGACATGAATGATTCACTATTCGTGATCACCTTTCATAATGCCTCATGATGGTGTGTTATTCGGTTCTAGCTTGTTGGCCAACTCATGGTGAAATATCTCTCTCGGACAACTAGCCACTGACGTGATGCACCATGATGGTGCATTCCAGTTTTGGGACAGCTTGTCCTAAACGCACAATACAAGCCTGAGATGAAGCTTCATATCATGCAAATGATGCATCTTTGAGCATGCACCGTGTGAAAAGTGTGGGTGTTACACTATCACCCCCTTTAAAGAATTTTGTCCCCGAAATTTATAAAAAAAACTATTATGGAAAAGATTTATCGACTTATATTTTATGAGCACAAGTCTCATACCATGATGCTCAGAAATCACGTAAGTCTCTTCAGATTGTCGTGAAAAATAATTAAGACCTTTTTAGCATCCGTCCCATACCGTGTACCCATGAATCCTGAGAGAGTCCACAAAATAATTACGGGGGTACCAAGTATACCACAATCTTTTATATCAACATATATAAGACACGTCTTGCGTGATCTACTATAGACAAACACTGTCATGAAGATACCAACCACAAGATGTACACTTGGTTTATAGTATAAGTGAAAAAGCGGGGGTCTAACAACACCACCCAATATTTTTCTTAGCAATCTGTATGGAGTACCTCCAAAATACTATGCTATGGAATCAACTAGACAGTCAGACTCAATCTAGATAAAAGTATCTCAAGGAGTTAATATCTCTCTCTTGATTTGATTTTTACTCAAGATAAAAACAATAGCGAGTCTTTATCAAATACAAGGAATACTTGGACGGTACCAAAGACCAATGTCCAAGGATCAATCAATATCAATCAACAACCAAAGGTTGGATTTCCAATTGATGATCACGAACGCACAACCTGTATTATTTCAATTATATAAAATATAATGCGGAAAAGAAATAACACAGACACCAGAAGTTTTGTTAACGAGGAAACCGCAATGCAAAAAAACCCTGGGACCTAGTCCAGATTGAATACACACTGTATTAAGCCGCTACAGACACTAGCCTACTGCAAACTAACTTCGGACTGGACTATAGTTGAACCCCTATCAATATCCCACTGATACAAGGTACAGTTGTACTCCTACGCCTATGATCCCAGCAGGATACTGCGCACTTGATTCCATTAGTTGATCTCACCCACAACCAAGAATTGTTGTAACCCAAATCACAAACTTGATAATAAACAGATCTGTCTCACACAGGAAAGTCTATAAAAGGATAAATTTGTCTCCCACAGATAAACCCTAGGTTTTGTTCCGTCTTTAGATATAAATCAAGGTAATATGAACCAATTGATAATCCGGTCTTATATTCCCGAAGAACAGACTAGATTAATCAATCACCTCTCTACAATCCTTCCTGACTACACAAGCGGATTGTCGAGGAATCACAAACAGTGAGACGAAGATGTTTGTGACTTCTTTATCTTGACTATCGGAGAACTCTCACGATCTCAAGCCAATCAATTGATTATACTCGTATGATAGAAGATGCAAGATCATATCACACAACTACGATAAAGTAGTATCGATCTGACTTCACAATCCCGATGAAGTCTTTAAGTCGTTAACCTGATTTTAGAGAAGAAAATCAAAGGTTAATGGAGATCGACTCTAGCGGGCGCACTAGTAGCACACAGACGTGTGGGGATTAGTTTTGCACAATGCTAGATGTCTCCTTTATATAGCCTTCAAATCAGGGTTTTTCCTTAGTTACAAAGCAATCCATATTCACCGTTAGATGAAAACCTGATTTAGATTCAAGCTAATATTTCTCAACCGTTAGATCGAAAACTTAACTTGTCACACACACTTGGGTAGACGTTTACTGGGTTCGTGAAAACCATGCCCAAACGTGTACGTGTATGTTGGTTCAACATAGTAACCCAAAAGGTTAACCATATGAGCATTTCATATTAACCTTGTTCTTCTTCACCATAACTAGTTCAATTGACTCAAATGAACTAGTTACAAAGTTTTTCAATTGCTATGAGATCTTATGTAACTACACAAGACACAATTAAAGCTAAGATGATTCGATTGAATCGGCTCATGAACATTATAGCCACGGTTTGCATAAAGCATTCCTTAGTAATTTAATGTTTCATGTTCAGAGCACATATTTAGATCATAACCTCTTAAGTTCACAAACAAGTTCGCGGACTTAAGTTAATCGGTTGAGTTTTCCAAACTCAGCAGATATTATCGGAAAGAGAACTTCCGCCAGTTCCCGGACTGGGTTCGCGGACTGAGTTCGCGGACTAAGCACACAAACGAGTATTTGGAAAATCCCAGAAGAAATTCTCGGTCGAGAACTTCCGACAGTTTGCGGACTGAGTCTGCGAACTATGTTCGCGGACTTGGAAAGCTAATTCCACAATCCTCTCGATTTCTCTTGATCAACAAAGTTCGAAAACTTCGGTTCAAGGAATACATGATTATGTAATCGAAACTCTCATTTCAATCATTGAGACATTCTCAGAGGACGCTATGTAGCCGTTATTCACAGACCGATTCACGTCAGAGCAATTCTCAAAGTGATTGAAACTTTTCATGACTTTCGTCACTAGGTGAAGATAAACTTGATCAAAGCGAAACGCTTTACCAACACATGATTTCAAGATAAAAGATAAGCAATGAGTGCTTAGATCGAAATGTCAAATGTGTATGATCTAGTCTATATAGCATACGACTTTTGTCTCATAAGAAGTAGGAGATAGAAGAGATAGACTTTTGAGTGATAGATAAGTTCAAGTCTCCACATACCTTTTTGTTGATGAAGTTTCACGGTTCCTTGTATAGATCTTCGTCGTTGTATTATGAATCGCCATGAATTCCTTGAGCTCAACTACACTTTTCTATCCTAGTCTGAGACTTAGCTATGTAGGCTAGAAATCAAGACTTATAGTTTTGATCACTAACATTGACAAACATGCTTGAGATAGCAACACATGCGAGGTTGACCGAGCTATGCTCTAAAAATTTCCCCCTTTGTCAATTTTTGTGACAAAACTATTAATACATATGGAATACAAAAAATATAAACTTTAGTAGCTCCTATTCCATAGTCTAATCTTCAAAGTTCCTTGAAATCTTCGTCCTTCCAAGTACTCCAATGATCCCAAAGGATGTAAGTTTAGCACCATCGTTGTTGAAGATCCGTAGCTATAACAATGAGAGAAATCGAGATTCTCGATCATTATTATACAGTGTCATAGTATTATTATATAACATCAAAGTCCAATTGTATCACGACTTTAACAATAATACTACGGTGATATGTATCACTCCACCTTAGTCAATACTCCATCTCGATCATGTAAACCACTCCCCCTTACACAATGATCCGAAAACCATATGTATTTGTAGTGTGAACTACAATATTTCTCCCCCTTTTGTCAATAAAATTGGCAAAGGTACAAGAATGGGATCATAATGAAATTTCCACAAGAGACATTTCATGACCAAAAAAAAAATACATACCAACTTAATTTAGATGCAATATAATAGCCGAAGCTAACAACATTCATCAATGAGTTTTAAGATACAAGATAACCCCTATAAAATTCCACAGCCGCACTCCCCGCAAGATATTACCATCAAGCACAAGTTCAAAAGAACTCTCCCCCATTTGATGTCATTCCCGAGAGAACAACAAGAACGACCTTAATTTCGAAAGAAAAGAAGGATTTTTTATTGGACACCAAAAACCATAGGAATGATTTTTCATATCCAAATCTCAACCAAATTAATTACAAGTAAACCCATGATTAATTCAATTGGAATACGCAACTAAATCAAACCACAAAAGTGATCAATTTAATTGAAAGTGCTCAACATAAGTAAACTCACGGAGCTACGACTAAGTCAATCACACGGAGATGACTAACTTAACCGTTCAAATACTCAACATAAGGAAAACCTTACGGAATATATGACTACATTAACCAAAGAACATGATAGTGTAGCCTTTCATATACTCAACACAAGAACTTGTGGAATATAAGAAAACTCAACTAGATTAATTACAAGAGAGCCTATAATTAATCTAATTGGAATACAAACAACCAAACTAATCACCGAAGTAATCAATTTAATTATTTTGGGTTCAACATAAGAGAACTTGGAACTCCGACTAAGTTCATCATAGAATATGACAACCTTAACCGTACATGTACTCGACATAAGAAAGAAGACTTATGGAGTACTAACTAAATAACCAAACTAGTTGATTAATTTAGTTCCTAATGCTCGACATATAGCATCTTATGGAACAACCAACAAAGCCAAGGTAAATCGACTTAGTTGTAAGGTGCTCAACATAAGACACACAATGGAGTCTTCACAGTAAAACATAATAAAATGGATCAATGAATATCAATACCGTGGATAACATATAAGGATCTATTTTATTTTCCATCATAACGACATAATAGACTTTATCCTTGTTGAACAAAATATTTTATCCTATTTTCCATCAAATACATGATTTCATAGGCATAACTTTTGTATATGTCAAAAGTCCATTCGTCCTTTCATCCATACGAATACCGATTCATGAACGACTTTACTTTTGACTGCAATATGGGACATTCAAGTTCACGGACGTAAACAATACATATCCCATAAAAATATTGCAATATCACAAACCATTAAAATACTGCAATAAACATCATCCTCCAAATATCTTTAGAATTTAAAACCAATAAACCTAAAAATAATATAAGAAGATGAAAACAAAAATAACTATGTGTACTCACAATCTTCGTTATTCATCGCACTAGTTATTCTTCCAACTAATCAAAAGGAAGACTTACTAGGTATTGTAGATCTTTCTCAGGGAATCTACAGAAAACTCCTTCTTGTTATTGAAGAACCCATTGATTATGGGATCATTCAATTCCTCTAAATCTTCAGAAATATCAGTTAACTCACTAAGTTCCCTTTTTAGATCGCGCAAGGTATTCTTGGTTAGAGACAACCTTTGTTCATAGTGAGTTATTTCTTCCACATGGGAAATGATTCAAAATTTTAAATCATTTCGCTTATTGATGAAGTCTTTCACCATTTCTCTAAAATGACTATCATCACGACAAACAGAAAAGAGACGGTTAGAGGAAGAACCTTTTCTCATGATTGTAAACTTCTTCTTCATCATCCTTGAGTAAGTGATTCCTTTTCACCGGTGTACGTTGACTGCATTACTTTTAGAAGAAATTCTAGTTACAGGAGCCATGAAAACGTATGAGAGGAAAGAAGAAGATAAGACGATTTATAAGTGTCAAACCCTAATCCTTGACACAGTCTTCCACAGTATAAGGACCCACAATCAATAACGTTAGCAAAATATTATTTTTTTACAAATAGAGATACATACTTGAGACACAAGATACATAGCCTCACCCTCTCAAGCTAAGAATGAGGATGCAGGCGTCTCTGAGCTTAACCAGAGACCAGGTGAGCCAGACGCTCCCCTTGCTTATCAAGGCTTGTTGCATGAACAAGTTTCCTCCTTCTGTTTCTGGAAACATTGGTTTTTCACAACCTTTGATTATCCAGATTCAACTTTTGCATGTTCTCTTGTATTTTAGAAATTCTTTTGTTCCTTTGCTTAAACCTCCAACACGAGTTTTGAACATGATTTGCATTTCCACAAAACGAACAAGCCGGTGATCCTTTGTCTTGTCGGAGTACCTTCTGTTTATCACAACTGCCAGCCTTTGTTTTTCCATGATACTTAGGAACAGAGTTGACAATACCTGCTGTCTTGCTCTTGAATCCTAAACCATTAGTGTCTCCAAAGGATTTCTGACCAAATAATATTGCTGAGATTTTATCAGAACTTCCAGACAATCGTTGAAGATCATCTTTGAGGGTATTAATCTCTTTTTCCTTTAGACCAATGGTTCTGGTGAGTTGATCATTAAGACAATCTATCTCAAGCTCTTTTACCTGGATTAGTGATTCTAGTTTCTTCAATGAAGCTTTTAATTGAAGATTTTCTTGAGGGACTGATGAGTGCCAAATATTGTATATATTTGCACCTTTTTATTGGCATTTAACTCATCATTTGTGCAATAACGCTCCATTTTATCCCATATTCTGTGTTTTCGTTGTTTTCAAGAATAAATACTTTTCTCAATTAATTTTGCATTTTTAGGTACTAAATAAAGCCTGGTTAACTCACGGAGCGAAAAGAGCAAAGAAACGGTAAAGACTCCCGCAGAAAGGCAGCGAAGAATGATGTTTGCAAGAGCCGGATCAACTAGAAGTGGGCTTGAAGAGGAAGAATTGTCCTTAAAGAAGACATGGGCTTGGCATACCCAAGGCCCAAAACCCTTACCCAAATCCATTTACAATATCCATGCCCATTTCCATGAGAGCCGTCAGATTGGATCCATCACATCATCCAACGTTCGCCTCATCACCGAGCATCAAATCTTGAAGCTCCTGTCAAACATCATAGTACCTAACTCCAATCTAAGCCGTCAGAATTGTTGTATCACGCATCCAATGGTCGCTTCAAGCTTGTTCCATATTAGCCGTTCGATTCAATCCAGATGTGATCATCCAACGTATCATCTTCGCAGGACATCGAATTTGCTACATACGCTCAACACTACAACACCTAACACCTATACCCAAACACTCCCTAACCCATTCTCCATCGGGTTCTTCTCCTCTTCTCCCCAAATTCCCCTCTTCCATCACCTGCAACTCCTTCACCACCATATCATGCCACCATCAGACCCCGATGTTCACTGCCACCATCTCCATCAAATCATACCAAACATCTCCACCATCTCCCTAGCCTAGTTCTTTTACTCATCTCACAACCACTGAACCCTAGGTTTGGGGTGAATAAAACAACTAGATTTAAGGAACAATTAGAGCATCATAGGCGTCAATTGGAGCAGGGGGAGAGCAGAAAAAGCATGGGTCGAAGTGATAGAGCAGTTATCTAGCATGGGTGGTACGAATTGGTTAGGTAATTTTCGAAACCCTAGTTTTGGAAATTATGGATTTTTTTAGAACTAATTGTAACTATAAATTGAGTGTGTGGGTGTGAGTAGGATTCATGCCCGGGCTAGCCGGAGCACCAAGCTCTTAGTGTTCTGTAATTTTACTATTTCATCTGTTTCATCCAGTAGTATAATTTGATCATGTTTTAGTTCACTAAGCTAAGGTTGAGATGAAACCATAGCTTTGTACTATGTTATTTATGCTGTTTGTGTGATTCTTGAATGCTTAAATTGTTCTAGAAAAATTTCAATCTTGGTTTGTCACATTTTGCTCTCACAGTGCATGCCATGTATGCATTGTAGTTAGGATAAAACTATGTGATTATACCACAACTCATGCTTTAGAGACTATTGTTAATCCCTTGACTAGTTGTGCTTAATTAGACAGTTAGTGCTCCAGATTGATATTTCAGTTGTGATTGAATCTTCTATTGGTGAAACACCTTAGGTAAGTAATAGACTTGACACCTCTACCTTATCTGTTAAAAGGACAAGAGTATCATAATCAGTTGAATACATAATATGAGTTAATGGTGGATTCGACAATCCTAGTACCTTCATTCTCAGTGTTTACTCCCTGTGTTATTTGCATATTTTACTTTTATTTATTTTCTGTTGTAATCCTCACCAACACCTTGTCGTATAGACACATCAAAACAACCCCCATTTTGGTTACTCTTTCTTGTTTAGAATCAGTTTAAGTGAGACCATAGTTTCAGCTTTACACCCACCTTGTCCCTGAGGATCGATCTGTGCTTGCCCTGTGTTGCATATCGACACTGTGCACTTGCAGTTAGACATAGTCGTAGGCTTCTTTCATGTCCTACCAAGTTTTTGGCGCCGCTGCCGGGGACTCGGTAGCAGTGTGATTGTTTCTTTTCTTCCACTTTACTGATTTTTAATATACTGCTTGTATATATGTGTTAGATTTTTGATTTTTCTGTTGTTAATAGTGTTAGATGTAACTAGTTTATTTGATCTGCCATTTTGTAATATTTTAATAACATCATCATTCCACTTCATCTTAGCTGTAGTTTATCTGCCATTTTGTAGTTGTTGACTTAGCATCACTGCATTTTCATTTTCACTGCACTTTCATTTTCCCTGCATTCCACTTCATCTTGGCTTACTGTTTGTATATATATGTTAGCTTAGCCTGCCATGTGTTAGCTTAGTCTTCCATGTAACACAGTATGCCTCATTTGCATACTTAGAAAACAATAACCTTGTGTATATATGTTTTATCTTTCTCTTTGTTCTGTCACCTGCATACCTGCAAAGTATCACTGCATCTGTGGCTTTGCTCATTATCTGTGGCTTTGCTCATTTTGTCATTGTCTGTAGCTTTGCCCTGCCCTGTAACTGCCTGCTTCCCAGTCTTGGCCTTGCCACAACTGCATCTGTTACTGCATTTGCTTGGAGTACTTGAGCATTAAGTCTGCATATTGACCATTGGGGTCATTTTTGGTTCTATAACAAGTGCAACTGTGAAGTTTAACATACTATGAATGCTTGAATGTGCTGCTGTCATCTTGAATGCCTGAAATATGTTGCTGTGAATGTGGTGTGGTGCTGTCAACTGTGAAATTTGCTGAAATTTAATGTTGTGAATGCCTGAGTTGTATGCTGAGTTAGCAGTGTCATCTTGAATGCATGAAATTTGCTGCTGTGAGAACTAATTCTCTCTTCTGAAAACCACCAGGTACCTGCAACTGCTGTGCAAAACAAGGAGAAGGAGAAGCAGAACAAAATTGTTCTAGTGCCTCAAACAGGTGGTGTGGTGCTGTGAAGAAAAGAGCTGAAGAAATTCTGAATTGTGGTGCTGCATTGGTTTGCCAAAGACAAAGACCCAACTGGTTTGTGCAATGGCTAAAAAGGGGTAAGCCTTAACTTTGGGCTCAACTTCAGCCAAACTAAAGTGTAAACCCAACTGAATTGTAAACTGTGGGCTTGTTTAAATTGTATCATGGGCATGTAATTTTGATTTAAACTGAACTGTAGGCTCTAAAACTGAATTTTGGACCTGTCCTAAACTGAATTGTGGGTCTCAAAACCCAACTAAAACTTCTCTGTTGGGCTTCGTCCAAACTGCCTAGTGGGCGGTGCATTCTCCCACCAATGTGGGCTTGCTCCTAATTTTAAAACCAAAGTTTTTCTCCCAATATTTTAAAAAAACCAAGTTTTCTCCCTCTTTAAAACCAAAAATTGCTTCCATTTAAACCAAAATTTTTCTCCCATTTTAAAACCAAATTTTAAAACCCAGTTAAACAAAAAATTCCCAAATAGGCTTTACCTTTAAAGTCTAAAACCAAAATTTTGAAACCCATAACTAAAAAGTGTGGGCCTTATTTCTCTTTTTGAATTGTGTGATTGTATGATAAACGTAACATGTCTGGATTTTGGTCTGCCACTGGGAATAAATCTATTAGAGAAGCTTACGGCAAGATTCACCTTATGAGCCTCCCACAGACCATGATGTCAATAGTTATAGGGATTATTATTATGGACCTTCTGTAGGTCATGAACCTCAATATGCAAACCCTAATGACTATTCACACATGTATCATCCACCATTGAGTGAAAATGAACATCTAGACACCACACATTCGTCACTTGTGAATCAGTTAGAGGCTCAGATCACTGCTTTAGAAATGCAAACACATGAGAAATCTGTAGCATCTAGTTCACATAGACGACCTGAAATCTATGCATGTACCTTATGTGGTGGTTTAGACCACCCTGATAAATATTGTTATATTTTGCATGATTATAGGCAATTTAGAGAATCCCATGAAAATCCAAATTATGAAATGCCCACAAATTGTGAGGCTGGTAGTCATTGGGACCATAATCAATCCTTTGAGGGTTGCGATCAATCTTTTATAAACCCTAATTACCATGCACACATGTACCATTCACCACAATTTGAACATGAAGAATTTTGTACTCCCATGAATTTAGACTCCACCACAGAAGCTTTCAGACTCAGTGAGCAAAACTTTGCTAGATCTACATCACGAATTCAGGCATATTTAGATCAGATTTTGCTTCACCTACACAAAAGGAGGAAATTCATGAGGAAATGTATGTTGTCCCTAATGAAGTGTCTAGTCCCATTCATGTAAATGATGTTGAATATGAACCTAATTTAGAGGAACATGAATCGACTAATGACACCACCACTGTTAATGAGGACCAATATGCATGTTACCATGATGATGATTATGATGATAATGATGTTATGTTAGAAGAACATGAAAATATTGTGGAACCTTTTGGTTCAATAACATATGGCTTCTCGCCCTCGACCTTCATGAATGTTGTTTCTTCTAATACTCATAGCAAATCATATGATTTTGATATTGATATGGTACTTGTACAATTGTTCTTCGAAGATGAGCATGACATAGGAATAGTTGAATCTTCTGTAGACACTAATGTTAATATGCATGAAAACAAATTTGATGTGTCTGATTCCTTGCCTAAGTCACAAAATGTTATTTCTTCCGATGTTGATTTGAGTACTACGGACAATCATGATACCTATTTAGGTCTTGATGTTTTGTTCGATGAATGTGAGCATGATTTACCAATTTCTGATTTAGGGGAAGTATGTGTTGGTACTATTGATCTTATCCATGAAAATAACTTAGAAGTACCAACTTTCTTACCTAAATCGCATATTGAGATTATTCCACCCAACCTAGATTTGGTTTGTAACAAAACTTTTAAACCAACTTTTCTGAAAATTCCCAACCTAGGATTGGAACTGTGTGCCTCCCAAGTCCTTTTGGACTATTTTGCATCAAAATACAATACTTTTAAGGAGCCACAGTTGGAATTAATTTCTCTGACCATCCCGCAAAAAGTCCATTTTGAGTTAGACCTTTGAATCCTGAACCCCTAAAATTGAAAGATTTTGTGCTTAAAAATAAACCTGTTGAAAAATATAGGTTTGGGGTGATTCATCGGTTTTTCACTCTCACTGCATTTCAGTCCAACTATAGTTGTTTGAAACTGTCTATGTTTCAACACTTTGTCTTTTGGGTTGATCCTCAACTCTTTAGACTGTATGTATATAGTGAATTGTTTGTATATAATCTGGTAGGTAATGTTTAGTGGAATCATATGTTTCTTGTATATATTGTGCTAACCCAATGTGAACTCAGTTAAGTTACTGTTGGGTTTTGCCTTGAATAATGGAGTTCAAAACTTGCTTTCGCCAATATCCGGTAATCTCTTTCCTTTTTCTACACTTAGCATCGTTCTCATGGTATGTGTTACAATCATGTTTATCTTTTGAAACATTGAGGACAATGTTTAGTTTAGGTTTGGGGGTGAAAAGTAGATACTTTGATAACATGCTATAATTGAAAACAGAACTCTTTCTTTTTGAAAAAAAAAAGAAAACAAAATATATAAAAAAAAAATATAAAAAATCAAAATAAAAAATTAAAAAATTGAAAAAACATAAAAATGGAGCTCATTTACCTTGAAATGTTGACTCTTGTGCATGTATATAAACATAAGGATTCTTAGTCTAGATATTTAGGCACCCTGATTCTAGCACAATTCACATAGTGATAAGAAACTTGCACGCACACGATCTACCAATACATGTATAGCCTCCTCATCCTTGAGGTGTTCTATCGGAAGTCACGATTTCCAATCACTTTAGAATACTGAACGAAACTTGACTAGCTTGTTCTTTGGTTGGTTGGGATAGAAGGTGGAGGTTACATTAAGAAAGACAACCATCGAATTTAACTGGGTGCATCAAAAAGGGCTACCTCTTGCAAAGTGTCATGTATTTTTTTGTTTCTTTTTGCTTATGTATCAAAAGAGTTACCATGTTGTAAATATATTTTTTTAAAAAAAAAAAAAAAAACACGATGTATATATTCAGAAAAATATCAGAAAAAAAATATCAAGTATTTATCAATTCCATCCTCTCTTGTTCCAAAAATAAAAGAGAGTAGTCAATGTAAATAAGAGTCATGTAAAGAGTCATCTTTTGTGTTTTTGCGTTATAAGCAAGGAAGGGTGTATGCCATTGATGTACAACGCGAGTAATTGTGAAATACCTCCAACTCATTCACAATTCTCGTAAAGTCCGGACAGCTAGCTAGATTTCGACCTCGGTTCTTAGCCTGAGAAACTATCTCTTGGTGATTAGTAGTCATAACATCCGATCTTTCTTTACACATGTGTAGATACACTTTACACTCTTATCACATGTCTTTATTTGTTATCAGTGCTAGGATTGTGCCTTTGATAGCTAGATTGACATCTCCATTTTGCTGTGAGCTTCTACTGTCTTGCACATGTCACATTTCATGGAATCTGAGCTTATATTTTGTCCTAGAACTTTGTAGGTACGTTCTAAGCAAACCTTCACGAGACTTCAACTCGTCCACTAGGGACACTTAGTGGTTTAAAAGGCTTATTGCATTCGCTAAATGCAATCGAGAGACCAGCGACAGTGGTATAGGTAGGATTTCCTTAGTTAAGTTTTACTTGAGGACAAGTAAAATTCAGGTTTGGGGGTATTTGATGAGTGCCAAATATTGTATATATTTGCACCTTTTTATTGGCATTTAACTCATCATTTGTGCACTAACGCTCAATTTTATCCCATATTCTGTGTTTTCGTTGTTTTCAAGAATAAATACTTTTCTCAATTAATTTTGCATTTTTAGGTACTAAATAAAGCCTGGTTAATTCACGGAGCGAAAAGAGCAAAGAAACGACAAAGACTCCCGCAGAAAGGCAGCGAAGAATGATGTTTACAAGAGCCGGATCAACTAGAAGTGGGCTTGAAGAGGAAGAATTGTCCTTAAAGAAGATATGGGCTTGGCATACCCAAGGCCGAAAACCCTTACCCAAATCCATTTCCAATATCCATGCCCATTTCCATGAGAGCCGTCAGATTGGATCCATCACATCATTCAACGTTCGCCTCATCACCGAGCATCAAATCTTGAAGCTCATGTCAAATATCATAGTACCTAACTCCAATCTAAGCCGTCATAATTGTTGTATCACGCATCCAATGGTCGCTGGACATTGAATTTGCTACATCCGCTCAACACTACAACACCTAACACCTATACCCAAGCACTCCCTAACCCATTCTCCATCGGGCTCTTGTCCTCTTCTCCCCAAATTCCTCTCTTCCATCACCTGCAACTCCTTCACCATCATATCCTGCCACCACCAGACCCCGATGTTCACTGCCACCATCTCTATCAAATCATTCCAAACATCTCCACCATCTCCCTAGCCTAGTTCTTTTAATCATCTCACAACCACTGAACCCTAGGTTTGGGGTGAATAAAACAACTCGAGTTAGGGAACAATTAGAGCATCATAGGCGTCAATTGGAGCAGGGGGAGAGCAGAAAAAGCATGGGTCGAAGTGATAGAGCAGTTATCTAGCATGGGTGGTACGAATTGGTTAGGTAATTTTCGAAACCCTAGTTTTGGAAATTAGGGATTTTTTTTAGAACTCATTGTAACTATAAATTGAGTGTGTGGTTGTGAGTAGGATTCATGCCCGGGCTAGCCGGAGCACCAAGCTCTTAGTGTTTTGTAATTTTACTATTTCATCTGTTTCATCCAGTAGTATAATTTGATCATGTTTTAGTTCACTAAGCTAAGGTTGAGATGAAACCATAGCTTTGTATTATGTTATTTATGCTGTTTGTGTGATTCTTGAATGCTTAAATTGTTCTAGAAAAATTTCAATCTTGGTTTGTCACATTTTGCTCTCACAGTGCATGCCATGTATGCATTGTAGTTAGGATAAAACTATGTGATTATACCACAACTCATGCTTTAGAGACTATTGTTAATCCCTTGACTAGTTGTGCTTAATTAGACAGTTAGTGCTCCGGATTGATATTTCAGTTGTGATTGAATCTTCCATTGGTGAAACACCTTAGGTAAGTAATAGACTTGACACCTCTACCTTATCTGTTAAAAGGACAAGAGTATCATAATCAGTTGAATACATAGTATGAGTTAATGGTGGATTCGACAATCCTAGTACCTTCATTCTCAGTGTTTACTCGCTGTGTTATTTGCATCTTTTACTTTTATTTATTTTCTGTTGTAATCCTCACCAACACCTTGTCGTATCGACACATCAAAACAACCCCCATTTTGGTTACTCTTTCTTGTTTAGAATCAGTTTAAGTGAGACCATAGTTTCAGCTTTACACCCACCTTGTCCCTGAAGATCGACCTGTGCTTGCCCTGTGTTGCATATCGACACTGTGCACTTGCAGTTAGACATAGTCGTAGGCTTATTTGAAGTCCTACCAAGGACATCTTTATTCAAGAATTCAAAAATCTATGTGTCAGACTCAATCTTTGAATCAGACTTTGAGTATATGGATGTTTCTGCCGTAAGAGCGGTTTCATCACATCCAATAGACGCATTCAAAGCGTTGAAACAAAGAGATTTTTCTTCCATAGAATCATTAGAAGCAGCAGTTGACATGAGATGTTTGTCAGATCTAATACTTCCTTATAAAAAGTTCTTGATCCTTTATGTTATCAAAGGTTTATTGAATTGATTACCAATAGAACAACACGCATCAGCCCATGACAAGTTTGAGGATTTACTTGTTTCGGAAACAGCATTGAATGCAAAGGTAGAAACAGAACATGGATCATGAACTAACACTTTTCCAAAAGAGGTATTCATGGAGAAAGTGTTGTGGTTGTTTTTAACTCATGCTGAAGCGTTAATTGAGACTTTATGGTCCATATAGTCAGATCGCTACAAACACGGACTTGTTAGGTCTTAAACGTATTTGCCTGCTCTGATACCAATTGAAAAAGCGGGGGTCTAACAACACCACCCAATATTTCGATTAACAATCTGTATGGACTAACTCCAAAATACTTTGCTAGAGAATCAACTAGACAGTCAGACTCAATCTAGATAAAAGTATCTCAAGGAGTTAATATCTCTCTTGATTTGATTTTTACTCAAGCTAAAAACAATAGCGAGTCTTTATCAAATACAAGGAATACTTGGACGGTACCAAAGACCAATGTCCAAGGATCAATCAATATCAATCAACAACCAAAGGTTGGATTTTCAATTGATGATCACGAACGCACAGCCTGTATTATTTCAATCATAAAAAATATACTGCGGAAAAGAAATAACACAGACACCAAAAGTTTTGTTAACGAGGAAACCGCAAATGCAGAAAAACCCCGGGACCTAGTCCAGATTGAATACACACTGTAGTAAGCCGCTACAGACACTAGCCTACTGCAAACTAACTTCAGATTGGACTATAGTTGAACCCCTATCAATCTCCCACTGATACAAGGAACAGTTGTACTCCTACGCCTCTGATCCCAGCAAGATACTGCGCACTTGATTCCCTTAGCTGATCTCACCCACAACCAAGAGTTGTTGTAACCCAAAATCACAGACTTGATAATAAACAAATCTGTCTCACATAGAAAAGTCTATAAAAGGATAAATCCGTCTCCCACAGATAAACCTTAGGTTTTGTTCCGTATTTAGATATAAAATCAAGGTAACATGAACCAATTGATAATCTGGTCTTATATTCCCGAAGAATAACCTAGATTAATCAATCACCTCTCTACAATCCTTCCTGATTATACAAGCGGATTGTCGAGGAATCACAAACAGTGAGACGAAGATGTTTGTGACTTCTTTATCTTGCCTATCGGAAAACTCTCAAGATCTCAAGCCAATCAGTCGATTGTACTCGTACGATAGAAGATGCAAGATCAGATCACACAACTACGATAAAGTAGTATCGGTCTGGCTTCACAATCCCAATGAAGTCGTTAAGTCGTTAACCTGATTTTAGAGAAGAAAATCAAAAGTTAATGGAGATCGAATCTAGCGGGCGCACTAGTAGCACACAGACGTGTGGGGATTTGTTTTGCACAATGCTAAATGTCTCCTTTATATAGCCTTCAAATCAGGGTTTTGCGTTAGTTACAAAGCAATCCATATTCACCGTTATATGAAAACCTGATTTAGATTCAAGCTAATATTTCTCAACCGTTAGATCGAAAACTTAACTTGTCACACACACTTGGGTAGACGTTTACTGGGTTCGTGAAAACCATGCCCAAACGTGTACGTGTATGTTGGTTCAACATAGTAACCCAAAAGGTTAACCATATGACCATTTCATATTAACCTTGTTCTTCTTCACCATAACTAGTTCAATTGACTCAAATGAACTAGTTACAGAGTTGTTCAATTGCTATGAGATCTTATGTAACTACACAAGACACAATTGAAGCAAAGATGATTCGATTCGATTGAATCGACTCATGAACATTATAGCCACGGTTTGCATAAAGCATTCCTTAGTAATTTAATGTTTCATGTTCAGAGCACATCTTTAGATCATAACCTCTTAAGTTCACAAACAAGTTCGCGGACTTAAGTTAATCGTTTGAGTTTTCCAAACTCAGCAGAAATTCTTAGAAAGAGAACTTCCGCCAGTTCGCGGACTAAGCACACAAACGAGTATTTGGAAAATCCCAGCAGAAATTCTCGGTCGAGAACTTTCGACAGTTCGCGGACTTGGCAAGCCAATTCCACAATCCTCCCGATTTCTCTTGATCAACAAAGTTCGAAAACTTTGGTTCAAGGAATACATGGTTATGTAATCTAAACTCTCATTTCAATCATTGAGACATTCTCAGAGGACGCTATGTAGTCGTTATTCACAGACCGATTCACGTCAGAGCAATTCTCAAAGTGATTGAAACTTTTCATGACTTTCGTCACTAGGTGAAGATAAACTTGATCAAAGCGAAACGCTTTACCAATACATCATTTCAAGATAAAAGATGAGCAATGAATGCTCAGCTCGAGATGTCAAATGTGTATGATCTAGTCTATATAGCATACGACTTTTGTCTCATAAGAAGTAGAAGATATAAGAGATAGACTTTTGAGTGATAGATAAGTTCAAGTCTCCACATACCTTTTTGTTGATGAAGTTCCACGGTTCCTTGTATAGATCTACGTCGTTGTATGATGAATCGCCATGAAGTCCTTGAGCTCAACTACACTTTTCTATCCTAGTCCGAGACTTAGCTATGTAGGCTAGAAATCAAGACTTATAGTTTTGATCACAAACATTGACAAACATGCTTGAGATAGCAACGCATGCGAGGTTGACCGAGCTATGCTCTAACAATAAGTTCGACCAAACCAACTCTGGGATCAAATCAAGCGTTTGATTAGCGTACAATGCAATTACTTTATTATGACTAAAATAATAATTATAATGCGGAAAGCAAAGTAAAAGCATACAATAATATTGTATTAACGAGGAAACCTCAAATGCATAAAAAATCGGGACCTAGTCCAGTTTTGAGTACTCTCAAAATTAAGTCATTATACAAAGACTACTACCAACTTCGTATATTTAAGACCAACTAAACTAACTCCTAGTTACCTAGTTCATTCAGTATCCATGCGCCTACTACTAATCTGGTCAACTCTCGTGAATCCTTAGATATAGTCCACTATATTAAGTTGCTTCAGCCGTTGTGAAGACTTCTACCACTCAGCTTCTTTGGATCGTATCGAATATCAATCTCAATAACTGAATCAGAGATACATGTTGAGTTATACAAAGGCTATTCCATTTAAACAAATAAAATCCTTCGTATCGGTTCAGATCAACCAAATCCAGAATTGAGATGCATAAACCTATCAGATTCGGATCTTGAAGAGAACCACCAAATGATAGATCATCGATCTATACGACAAGCTATAAGATATCTATCGATATAAACAAGCTATGTCGGATCGCAACCAATCAAGTGAGCACGAAGTATATCACAAAGATCATAAACCAATCAGAAATCTTCTTGTCTTCAAATCTTCGGTCTTTAAGGTACTTTCACAAATAACGTGATTCCCTAATGATCAGTCACGCACAGATTGGAGTCTGTCAACAATGGATGATCACAAGTCTATTGTCAAATCCAATTCCAGATCTGAACTTTTTCGATCCTTGGTTTAGTTCGAGTGGCCTTATATTAGAAGAGAAGAATCACGAAATAAATAAACTAGTTATTATCAAGGTTCAACTGTCGTTAGCCAATCAAATTAATAATCGTAAACTAAAATAACAATACGATTCTAATTTCCCACCAATGGTACTTCTAGACGTTTCTTGATCCCACAGAAATTTTCAAAGAGCGGAGGTAAGAGATTTTTCCTTATTAGGTTACTTTCTTTTCTGGGATAGTATTACGAATAATACTAACAATTAACTATCACACTGACTACAAAATAAAGTGCGTGAGTCGGGATAAGTTTGTAAGAAGAACAAACTTCACTATTTATAGACCAATGTAGTTTGGAAGTCAAGAAATTTCCATAACCGAAAATATCAAAAGATATGCAATAAATACCAAGTTTCGGTTTTGTCTAATTCCAACGAATATACCGAAATCTCTCATGGATGACAACTCAATATTAGCTAGCACACAATATACTTTACTAATATATTCTCCATAGATATGTTTTACTTACTGGGAAAGTAAATACATAAAAATTTGAAAACCCCAAAAAAGATTCTCAAATATTTCAGTTTGGGATCCACCTCGAGTATCAAGGAATATCTTTGAATAATAAATAAATAAATAAATAAGATTTTAGCACATGTTCAAATTACTCATTATTTCGACATCTTGAACTTTCCTAAATAGTAAACCATATTCAAATATTCGCATAAACCCTAAAGTGTATATGGAACTGGAAATATGTTTTTTTATTAGAGACCGGTTCTGCAAGAGATCCCCAATAGAGATCGGTCCCATTTTAGATCCCAAAGGTAGGTATCGGTCCTGATATAGATCTCTAAGACCAAAAACTATTACAAATGCTTGTTTAAGGGATTAATGCTAGAGTAGATATTTGATTTCTTTCAACTACGAATTTTTTTTGCAAGTTTACTTCCTTAAACTCATGTTGTTAAACATAGTTTTCTAGGCATGGAATAAATCCAAAGTTCAATACACAATCTAGTAACAAGTTACAAAGATAGTGTTTATGTTGCAATTACGAAGTTCAAAAGATGGACATTTTGCTTCGTTATTCAATATACCAAAGTTGGAATACTACTTGTATATTCCTCCTTGACACTTTGATCATAATGAAATGATCAAGTCTCCAATAGAGATTCACATATATAACTTCGCATAATATGCTTTTAATATAAACGACTTGAAAGCAATATAGAAGAAATGGAAACAAGTCAAGTCTTGTATTACTAACATCAAACAGATGTGTTCGTTGATGTCGACACATCTTCAGGTTCTTCAGAGTAACATGAGTTTGTCTCAACATTTCTAGACTTCCTAATCTAACCTAACAAAGTTGACTCTAGTAGTCTAATCAAGTGACTCAATTTTTAGAACTAAAATATGATAACCAAACTTGACATACCAACGCTTGGTGGGTTCAACTAAGCAATACTCTAACAAACAACATTACCGAGAATATCGATTTGAATCCCATAAGCATGTGTCCCATATCACATACTCAGGAGTGCCATAAGGATATCTTAGCTCAGAATCCTAAGTGTAGTACCACCGCAACACCCAAGAATCCCCAAAGTTCACAAGTTGGCAAGGGTCATCAAAATGACAAGGAAAATCTTAGCGAAGTATTGTGAGGACCAAACTTTAATGCCAGAGCAGTCGGATGCAAGAACCGTTGGCCAGTTGCCAATGGTTTTTAGGATGCCACTCGTAAGTGTGGTGCTAGTAATGCCTGTAGTAAGTGCAACAAATTACTCAAGATATTTTCCACTATTTAACTAATAATATAATGGTAGTAAGGATCGTTTCCACAAAGAGTTATGTTATTGATATGTTATCTGGATTAGCAAAACTAAAATAAAAAAAAATTAACTAGGGGGATTGGTTGATTAACTACTAAGAGAATAATGAATATAAATAAGAAGAAAAGATCATTAAGGAGTCATTCTCCGTTACCAACCGCTGATTCAATCAGTATGCTTATTTATCTCTCGTCATAATCATTCATCACCAAAAATAACACCAATAGGTCTATGAAAACTAATTGTGTAGCCACCTCTAAATGTGGAGAATAAGGTCTTCTACCTCTATAATTAGGACTATAAACTATTTTTGCCATTGGTGAAGAAAAACGATAATTATGATTTGACAAAGGAGTTCTAGGTTGAGTAAATAAAGCTTTTTTTCTCAGATCAGCAACGATATAACTAGATGCAGCATTAAGTACAATTTTCTCACTTAACAACAAACTGTGCAATTCGACATAAGCAGATGATAAACCAAAAAGAGTGGTAAAAACAAATTCACGATCATTCACCACAGATCCATAAACACCGATGCATCAACGATTTTTCTAATTGAATTCAAGTAAGTGGTGATGGAATCATTACCAAGTCTAAGTGACTGAAGTTCAGTCCTCAATTGAATGATGTAAGTAGCAGATGCCCGAGAAAACCTCGTATTGATATTATTCCAGAGTTATTGAGGAAAAGAAACACCAACCATATATAGATCCACCGAATCTGAAAAAGCGAAATTGAAAAGAAGAATGATGGTTGAATTTTTATCCTGCCAATTGATGTACGCCGGACTAACAACATTGTTGTTTTCATTTGGTCGTGTTATATATTTAACAAGTCAAACCTTTACTCCACCCAAATAACCAGTAATACGAAATTTGGTGAACAAAGCAAGAATCAAAAATCTTCATGTGAGATAATTGTCCTCTCGAAAAGCTTTAATTGAATGGTATTGATTAATTAATTAATTAAGAGGAAGTTTCCAAGAAAAAAAAAAGTTTAAATAGCAATTGTATGATAAGTTGATTTCTTGCATAAAAATTGAATCACAAAAAACCGAATTTGAAGAAGAAATTAAAAGAGGTAAAGTAATCCAATAAAAAAAATAACAGATATGAGAAAATAGGGTTAAGAAATCTCCATTAATAGAGTTGGTAAAACTTGGATCGAGATTTACTTCTGATACCAAAGTAGAAATGGTTTTCATATTCAGAAAAGATAAACTCGGTTACAAAGACAGACATGATTGCCATACACTATATAGTGGCAGAGTAACGGAAATAAACAGAAAACAAATAGAGACACAACACGTGTCAATAACAGAAACAGAAATCTAAAATCAACAGACACTGGTGTAACAGTGGTGTAAGAGAAAACTTAACCACTGTTACCTAATACTAGTATATTCTGCTTTGCATCTAAAATCAAAAATAACACAACTGACAAGTAGTAGTTAACATTAGAAATTGCCTCCTCCACAGAAAATACAATCGCCGAACAGTAATCCATCCATAATCCAAATGACCTTCTGACTACTCGTGAAACTAGTGATCATTACATCTCCCCACTGATATGTTACTTAACAGTTTCATCTTCCACATTATGACTCTCGAGGGCCGTCAAACAACTGAGGCTTCCTCAAATTCCAATGAAGCCCCTCATGAATACTACGTAAGAAGTCAGTGGTGGAATCAACTTGGCATGCCGTTGGCACTGGCCAAGGTGCCATGCTGCACACAAGTGCATCACCTGCTGCTAATTGTTTTCTGTCTTTGCCATCAAATGACGCCCAAGCATGGCCTCTGCTGTTAAAAGGTACTTGCACCCGAAGTGTAACATGCTCTGGCAATATCAGAGGCCTAAATGATAAGGAGTGCGGACAGATGGGTGTAAAGAGGATACCAGGGACCTGCAAAATCAAATGGAGAACTCCATAGAGTTAACCTTTTGGGCACAACTTAAAACGCTCTTAGCTAGATTGTAATAATAGCAACGATATTAGGAACAACAACGGCAAATGAAATCAAGTACAAAAAAAAGAATGAGAGTAATATGCCTGTGGATGAACCATCGATCCTCCCGCTGCTAATGAATATGCAGTGCTGCCAGATGTTGTTGATATGATCAATCCATCCCCTTGAACACACGTTACAAAGGAGGAGTCGCAATAGCACTCGAGATTCGTAAGGTAAGAAGAAATTCCACGATCAATTGTCACTTCATTCAGGACAAGAATAGGTTCTTCAGTTTCTAATTCATCTTTAGCTCCGTCTCTAATAACAAAGCACTGCAGCCTGTGGCGCAATGTGATACTAATAGGTCCTCTTAGGATTGCATCAAGGTACTCTCTGTAGTTCTCACTATCTAAATGAAAATTAAAGATCACTGTGGACTGTGGAGTATATATACACGATAAGTCTACTCAAAGATATGTCATGATACAACATACCTGCATAAGGCAATGTAAATTACTAGTGCATCATTAATAACTGAACAATAAAAAATTCAAGTGTTTGAATGATATTTTCCATCAACAAATAATATAACTACCTTGTAGTCTAAATGATAAGTGATCTGCAGATTAAATCCTCAATATTTAATTGATGCGAAACCTTTGATCAAATCAAAGGAAGTATCTAACTAGGGATCATTTCAGACAAGGTTCATTCTCAAATTACAGTTTACAACCAAACAGACACAGCGGGACTTCCAGTTGTATATGTCCAGGTCCTGGATGAAGTAGAGTTCAAATCCCTAAACCAACATTTCCATGGTGAATATGATAATGTTCAACTACGAAGGCGAACAAAAAAGTCATTGTGTGACACAAATGAGTGTGAATCATCTACATTTATATGCAATGACATGAAGTTGCAAACAATTTGTTACGTCTACAAGCTCCAAAGCAAATGATCTAAAAATAGGAAAATTACTAAAAGAAATACGGTTTATATGCATTAGAATAAAATAGAACTGTTCAATAAGATGATCAAACCAAATAAGAAGATACGGAAAGGAGTCATAAAGCCCAGAGAGCCAAGGGAAAACGGGACAACAGGAGGAACGGGTCCTTTGAACATCGATGCTGCCTACATATGAATCAAAATGTGAGTGATATTTAAGGTTTGAGTTCAAATGTCACAAAATAACAAGAAGGCCGGCACAGTTAGAATGCAGATTCAATTGGTTACTAATATAACTATAGTCAAAGCGGAATGAAGTTTGAAGTAGAAGATATTTTTTCCAGTTATCACTTCAAACAATCCCAAATTATGGTAACACTAAATTTGACTTAAAATGGTAATTATAACTAAATTTCAAGGCATACAACCTGTACAACTAGCCTATGGCCATGCAACCAGCAATGCTTCCTTTTATCACCCCACAAAATGTGCGGTATATAAATTACCTAAAGTTGATGCACAGCAAAAAGGAAGCTTCGCATGGGAGCAAGTCGGTAAGAAGGATTTCATCTACGAGAAGTTTTTCAAAATTGAAGACTGAGTAAGAATAATAATCCTTCTGTCCAAAATAAAGATACTTTCAGTATTTAAAGTTTCTTGACTGAAGCTTGTGGAACATGTATCTCCTGTTAACCATAAGAAAAGATGACAGATACATACCCAAAGAACAGTTCCGTCTCCACCAAGAGTTACAACTAGATCAATTTTTGTGTGAAGCAACAATATTTCCTTATCTGTAATGCAAACAACACAGAAGTTATTCATAAAGAAGAAAGACAGTCACTGGTAGTGTCATCGAATAGACAATATATGCAATACCAGGATTCTCCGAACTCCATAAATCTGAATAAGAAGACTACTTTTTAAACACTGATACTTTGATTATGTTATGCCAGCCCACAAAGCAACTAGCCTCTTAGACAGAGCATATGGCATCACATGTCTTATTTAACTAAACAGTATTTAATAATACGGGAAAACACCGAAATCACAACAAACAAGCAAAAGGCAATCCATGAAAAGGCTCCAAGGCTGGGGTAAAAGTTGCGTTGGGAGGTATTTTGAATACTTTTTTGCACCCAAGTAAATCGCATATGGAAGCCGGCTAGAATAGACTTTTGTTTTACTCATGCTTCAAAATTCCAAACAATTGAATTAGGTGTGCTCTCGGCAAATAGTTAGGCAACAAGGATCTTCATATTTGCAGGGAATTTGTTTCCTACACTTACCTAGAGCCACTAAACACTCATTTTCCGAAATATATGTTTTAGGTTAGATGTAACTCCGTATTCATCTGATCCCCAAAGTACTAGGTCATCAATCCAGGCATGACAATACCTATTCATGACTGGTTGTCTGGTTGAAGGCTAGAAGACTATTTTCATAATTCAGCACAGACGTAACATGTCGACTCTAAACCTGAACTGAATTTAACACAAAAGGTGTGAAGTTATTAACATCTAACAGAAGGTAACAAATATCAAAAAGTAATATGGTTTCTACAGAGCTTCAATAATTTATTAAGAAACCATAATTTTTACCATCTTCCCAAGTCTGTACGAAATTGAAGTAAGACGATTCTGTGAGAAGTTCAGATCTCACCCGGGGTTCCACAATTATGCTTATTTTCTTCTGATCTTTCAGCCATCTGAGCAGATAAAGCATTTAAGATATAGTTAGCTTTCCCAGCACATAAAAACAATATGCCGCAAAAAGGCAGCATTCGCTTTCATGCAATATGTAAAAGGCCATCAAAGAAAAAAAAATGATTCAATCATGCAATTTAGAATGCTTAGGGACCTGACCCACAAATCACAAGATAACGATTCTTTTTCCCCTGAGAGATTGATAAAAGAAATACAGATCATATTCATAAGTATGCATGCAAAAATTATTATTAGGTGTACACTATCTGTGGAAGAATTAGTTTCGGCAAGATTTCTCTTTCAATTACAAGTTTCAGAAACCCATCACTTTGTTTATGTGTGTAGGAGAGAGGTGATTTTCGTTGTAATTCTAAACTAATGTAAATTTGAATGGATACTGATGCATTTATACACAATCTCCAAATCAAACAAAAGCAATCAAGTATCAGAAAGAAAAAAATGCTCCTAAACTATAAAAGGCAGTAACTCTGGATAGTTCCATCCACACCTGACCATTTCTGCACAAAGAATCCGAACGGTAGTTGAATTTGGTTTCGTCAAAATAAGCACAACCTGTGGTTGTGATTTCCACCTCAAGGAAATCTGTGTTGGAAGGAGGAGTGTATTAGCAAAGCTACCAAAATAGCACCAAAGAATTTCTACCAAGATTGCAAAGGCAAATTTCTGGATCCTAGAAGGGTGATAATTACAAAACCAACAATAAGAGTCTGGGTAACATACAGCAAGTTCACACACATAATGATGAGGATGATGGCAAGGATGACTACTTAGATTATAAACCTGTAGTGCCAATACCTGCTTACTGCTGCGTACTGCAGTTGTTATATTCCCTCTTTCAAAAGAGACGATATCATGTTTGTGTTGGCCACTTCCATTGCAGCCCCATGAAAGTCGAAATGATGCCTGTACACAGAAAATGCAGTTTTAGTTCCAGGAGCAATATCAAATAATTTGTTGATATCTAATGTGAGAAAGAACTGATGCCCATGTTAGCAATAAGCAGAATTAATAGTAGTCAAGAAGTTTCCGAGGGAAGTAAAAGATTACAAGTTAGAGCTCTTCAAAAGAAACAAACATTTTCAAACACATAACTCGGAAACATATAAAATGAAGTAACGGCAAAAAGAATGGTGAAAGGCTGAGAGATCAAAGATGATGACATTGAAAAATGTACAAAATAAGAGAGTTCCTAATTAAACCACTTGTGCAACAAAATTAAAATGCAGATGTGTCTACCTTTCTCCTCATTCTACTATGGATCATCTTAGAATCGGAATCTGTTTCTCCATCCCGAAGAACTTCGTGGGAGCAAATTCCATCCCTCCCACAGCATTTTTCTGATTTGTCATTAGCTAGGCTCTCCAGTGAACACTGATCCGTCAAGTTCTCTGTCTTTTTTCCTTTACAATCGTAATAACCTTCTGGAGATGGCAATTCTGTAAGCAAACCAGCGCCAGTATTAGTGAATAAGATGGTTAAGGACATAATAACAGGAAGTGAAGATACAGGATAACTCCACTATATAAACATAACATGAGAGCAATGCTTCTCCGCATAATACCACATCATACTTTTATGCTCCTGTTGCAGATTCCGGGTTCTCTCTAATTCATATTTTCGCTTCCATTCAGCTGCCTCAGCTTTGGCAGAAGCTTTTCCTTCAGCAACCCGTCTAAGGGCCTTCGCCACAGCTGACAATTTGTGTAAAAAATGTAAGCAACAAATTGCAAGATTGATGACTAGATGAAGCATAGAGCTTAGACAACAGAGGACAGGCATAACTTAAGGAACAACACAAGCAAATTAGTTTTCTCTGCTGACAGTGAAGTATCAGAAACTATATCATTAAATCAAAGAAAATGAGGAAAAGCTAGTGTAGATGTAACCAGAAGAAATCAACCCTATCTCCATCTGCGTCCTAATGGGTTTAATTAGCTGACCTTAAGCTGACTTTGTGCAGTAGTTTGAGACTTACACACTGCATGTATGGGACTCGTCATAACTACTAGATTCCACTCACCTGGTATGGAGACCTACCATGCATTTTTACTGTTCCAGAAATAGAAGAACACGCAATAACATCTCATCTGATTCTCATGCAGATAGAATTCTTGAAAATTCTGATCCTGTGGCAGACCGCAAGCCCAAAACCATGTATTGGGGTTAGAGTGGGTCGTTTCTGGTTGTTATAGTCCTATGTCGCTTAAAGGTAGAGCAGTGGCAAAGGGTCCTAAGTGTGTATTTTCTGTACTGAGGCCTTTTGGATGTGTTCTATAAAACCCCACAGAATGAGCCATGGCAAAAGCAGAGAGGTGTTCAGGAGGGGTATTACTATTACGGATCCAATCCTGGATTCAATTTGAAATTCTTGATCAAGATCAGAAGAATTGGTGAACCGCGATCAGAGTACTTTCACACGGATCATCTAGTTTTCTAATGGCCTTCTGCCAATTAGAGTTCTTCCACCACTTGATATGCACTCTGAAGTAATATCTTCACAAATTTCTTCCTTAACGAATCGAAAATCGAAATATGAAAAAGAATTGGACCAAGGAAAACATCTCGTGTAAAAGAATCACTAATCAGTGCAACAGCCTCCTCGCACATTACAATGTAAAGCTTATCGTTTTTAGTGCATTGAATAATCAAACTAAAAACTTTCAGATTCAATGGACCATTTGAACAATATGAGAGATTATCTCACTGCATAGTATAGTAAGCTACATGTTGTTTGTTTCTAACTCTCTACATCCTATTTAAGAAACCTATGAACTTCCGAGAACGGAGCTTCATGTTTGAAACCATTCTTAGCATTTGGGCTATCAAAAGAAAGATATGTATCTATAACAATGTGGAGAACACCTCATCAAAGGAAAACATAATCTTACTTCTTAAAGCTTCAGAAAACTCAACAAGATGATCATCAACTCCCTTGACAACTGATTGTTGGAGGTACTCCTGCACTACCTTTTCGGAATCAAATGTAGAAAGTGACTCCGTTAATCCACTAGCTAACTGTGACCTTGTATTATTAAGAGTTCCCTGTCCAAAGAAACACTCTCATTATAACTTGTCAAAGACATAGAGGCTAAAAAGACATATCAAGGCACTAGTCATCCAACTGAAGTATTCTTTATTCACTTCATTGTTGCATATGCTTACACATATAGAGACAATCAAAAAGAGAACTTACGAAGAATACTATCCAATTTAATCTTATGAAAGATCCATCCAAAATATCTTTGAACGGGCAAATGATAACCCAGCACCCTTCATATGCTCTAACTATGCATGGACTCTCAGATAGCATCTTTATTAGATATTATCAGGTTAAATACAACTAAAAATATCTACAAGTACCAGCATTCTCAAATTCACATTTAAAACAAAGTCTTAAAAATGGGAAATTACAAATATATCTCCAAAAACGTAAACGCATATTTTTTACCGCAACCACTTGTTAGATTTGTGAGTACACGGGGATGATGGCTTCAATATTTGAAAATCAGGATAATCATTAAAACTCAAGGAAATTTAAAAATCCAAAGATGAGTTACCACAGCCTGAATTGCCTCTTTACACAAACCGACATCATGTTCACAGTAGAGATAAGAAAGATAACAATTATTTCACTTTATAAAGTGACATCATAACTTCCCAACAATTCAGCTTTGATTTCCTACCAATATTAGCAATTACCAAAACCAAAACTTTATTTTTGACAGAAAAGTAATTAGACAATAGAATGCAATAATTATAATTGCTGATAGTATTATCTCAAGAAACACAAGACAGTTTTAGCAACATTTACATAGTCAAAACTCAAAAAGCATGACAAAATCCATAACAATTTTGCAAATTGCACGTTGAGTTGAGAAACTAAAATCTAAGGGGTAACTTATTGAAGGGATTTAAAGATAAACAGAAGAAGAAAGAAATGAAAACAGCAAAACTAATAAGTTGTATAGCGAGACCATCATCAAAATTCAGCTAATTTTAACAACAATACTTTGATTATACTGCAAATCTAGCTCGAATTCTAACTTTTTTGAGGCTATTCCGATCAGTCAAATATTTGTTGTAAATTGGAAAGCAATTGTATGGCATTAAACTCTTGTATCACTTCTCAAATTTTTCACTTCTCGAATTTTTCATTAGAATTTCAACCTTTTCTTTCAAAATAACAAAAATTATACTGAACATGCAAATTTTAAAAAGAATTCCGGACTTAGAAGTAAAAAATTCAGTCAACATCAGTGTTGCCGGAAAGAGGATAAACAGAGAGAGGTACATACTTCTGAATCGAATTCTTGATGAGACATGGAGAAGAAGGATAAGAAAGATCTCAAAACCCTTGTAAACTGGTACCGGTGGAGATGAACAGGAACGACAGATAGAAAATATTGGTTGGTAGTTTAAAGTTTAAACTCATTGAGAAACAAGAAGAAAAACTGGTTTGGTACTGGGTGGGCAGGTGCAGTAATAATATTTTTTCGGAAAGGTTGACTTCTTCATTTTTTTCGAAGAATACTGCTCTTAACGTGCGCGTTGCACGCACGGAGATGAGATGCTGTAAAACAATTTTGGTATGACAAATATAAAATCAAAGATGGAAGGGCAATTCCAGTGGAATTTTTATTTTATTTTTTTTATTTTATTTTTTTAAAGCATGATAATTTATTAAATTAAGACGAAATTATCCGGGATATGTTGTACCGATAGAGTTGGCCGTTATAATAATATACAAGCATACTACCCGGTGGAAACGCATCTGGAGTGTCTAAATTGTTTGTGGTACCCAAGTTCCGACAATAGACGTAATACTGCTCCGTAAAACACATTTAATGCTAAACTGTCATGTAAAAAAATCCCACTAATAATTGTCATCAATCATCACAAAATAGATGTCAGGTTAAAATTACATTTAAAAATTTGGTGTTTTTTGTAACTATTTGGTAGCCGCTATAATATTCTAATTTGTATTCTTGCTGGAGATATGGGATGTCCGCAGTCGACTCCTATTTCTGCGTCGAATACGAATCTCCCAAAATTTAGCGCGCATAACAAACTCACCTTTTTTCGTTGTATGTCCATCTTCAAATTAATTAGGTTGAAGACATCATCCAGTCCTTTACTATTGAATTTTCTTCCTTTGATTCATTGAAGTTCTGGCCCCTTTTGTCCTTAAAATTACTACAATTGAATATACATGGGGCACCGGCTTTGCCTGTTTTCCACAGTGTAAACTTTGTATCTTCAGCATACGTTCGTTTGAACACCTTGGTCGAGTTTTCCCTGTCGCGAAATATGATATCTTGTTCACTTTGATGTCTAAACTGAATACCAGAGTTATATATTTGCATAGAGGCTTTCGAGGTAGATACGTAGGGGAATTCTAAGTAGATCTTCATTTCCCTCACTTTAGGTATCTGAAAATTTTGATTATCTTTTAATATTTGTTCCAAGAATTTTCACCGACAGGATATGTTGTATATCTATCTTTTCGTATATCTTTTACTACAATTCTCAAACCTTCACTTGATATCGTTTGTGACACTACCAAATACAACTGCCCATGAGTGAAATCCCGTGTGGGGAAGTAAAATCCAATTCTGTATGGTTTGACCTTGGATCTTGTTGATTGTAATCGGATAACAGACTTTAACAGGGAATTTTTTTCTTGTTAATACGAAAGGGAAGTTAGCCTCACTGAGAGACATTATTATATACTCGTTATCCTATATAGTTCCCTGTTATGATTTGTGCTTCAATAACTCTATTACCAATCTTCTTTGATTACAATTCTCCACGTTCCATTGCAAAGATCGATGCTCTAATTTATGTTTAGTGGTAGCAGAATTGGAACTCCATTTTGTTAATGTAACCAATGGTTTGGTATTCTGGAAGTTGCAGAGAATTCAGCAAATTCAACAATTCGGTAGGATACAAAACATCATCATCTTGAATGGAGCATGTCTGACAGTATTACCGTTAATTGGTGCATGTATGCACCTTTCACTTAAATAATTTATATCTCCATAACAATTGATTACGCAAGGATATATGATTGTCAAAAGCTTTTTCATGCAATCTATATCTGGTAATATTAGGTAATGATCTGGTATCTTGATCCATGTTGTCTAATTCCATTTTGGTAGGTGCAATTGTCGGTAGTTCCGTTTCCGAGATACAGTACCCATTTACTGAATTCTTTTGTTGCTTTTCATTCCAGCCGTTAGTCCAATGTCCTTCGCATTTTATTTAAGTTTTAATATTTTGAAATGACTCCACATATATAATCAATTTATCCATGCGTCAACAATTACTTCCTAGTTCCTTTGGGAATCATTCTTATATCTGTTTAATATCTCCGCTGAACAAAATATCTTTTCCTCCAAATATCTCAACTGGTGTACCCATAAGATCTTCGAATGTCTTCAAAAGCATTGTTTACCCCTGAACATGAACACCGCCAAATGCCTTTGGTGTTTGACACTGACAACATGAGTTTTCATCAAGTTTTAGAACCTCAACACCTTTCTATGCTCAATAATCAGTCCCTTGTACATCCGCAAGAAATATTCAACAAGTGGAGTTTTGTTGTAAATTGTAATATATTAAAAAAGCTTTCGGAATTAATTGAGTGACATGCTGATCAGGTTTATTCCTTGGTCTGAATATCTCCATTATCTGATATACTTTTTGTTTCTCGATGTTGAAAATTTTCAATAGGAGTCACCAATACCGACCGGTTTCACAGTTTTTCTGGATTTATCTATTTCGAAAGACATTAAAAGTGGTACGAACATCTCACCTAGTAACTTACTGGATGCCAAGGGTACGTAGATGCATCTTGCTTCTCAGTCTCATTCTATTTTATGTTGTCGGCCATCATTATGGAATTCTGGGAATGAAACGATGGATTTCTTAGTTGTTTTGTGGTATGCATATGTATATATAGTGTTAGTGTGTTACCAAACGATCTTATATCCTCAAAGGATAATATTTGGAACGTATAATATATTGTATGGATTGTGACGGTTAAAACTCGACATATCTTTTCGCATCGCCTCTGTTGGTTAAAATGGCGACTATTGAGTTTTCCAACTGTATTGTGAAATGACTTTTCAGGGTTTTTTATGCCTTATAAAAGGAGCCAATCATAGAGCGATGACAGGGATAGTTAGTGCTGACATGGATGCACCAAAATCAAGTGTGATTGTGGTGCTGACATGTGGCGGTTTTGGGGTCCCTTATTATAAAGAAAGATAAGGGCGTTTTATGGTCCCAGATTGTTGTTGATAAATTTTCTACAACCCTTCTGAACAGACTGCCCTTTTGAACTACGTGAAAACCGCGTAGACTCAGTTTTTTTTTTGTGGGTCCCAGCGGGCCCCGCGGAGGATAGCAGATTTATCGTGCAGTATGAGATTTGGGCCAGTCTAAGCTTGATTTCAGCTATTAAGTACCAAGGTGGTTTTGTGGTCGAGGTTATAAATCTCAGAAGATTTTTCGAGTTTGTTTCGAATTGAACCTTTTCCATCCTCGTTTTAGGCGTTTTTGACGAGATAAGCATGGCCCACGTTTCATCTGTGAAAGCGGTGGTTATACCCAGAGGTTGGGAAATTGCTAAGATTATGATAGCTTCATAATTTCTGCATATAATACCCGCTACTACTAGTCATGTGTGTCCTCTAGTTGCCCGTCTGTGTTGATTTTGATTCAATATAAGTGAGGTTTGATCCATCAGACTAAGATTGTAGTTGAATTGGGAATCCTATGTGCAGACTTTGCAGATAGCTGCATTTCAAGTAGCACCGGTGGTAGAGCTGGCAAACGGGCGGGCCGGGGCTGGCTTGTTACGGGTTACACGGGTTCGGGTTAACACGAGCCAAAACTTGCGGGTTGATATTCTTCACGGGTGGTAATTTCTTTAACCCGCGCCCGTAACGGGTAAAGCTTGCGGGTTCACGGGTTAGCTGGTTTCTGCTTAGTCAACGAACGAATTGACAGAGTTTCCTCTGATTTCTGGATTATTTCCGACCACATTCAGGTCATAAAAAACTCCTTCTCTGCAACCTAACATTCATCTAATTCATTTGACATTTCCATTCAATTCAATCAACAGATTACAGATTCAACAGTCAGTGACTCGGTGTCGCACCGAAATTTAAAAACTTAATGAAAGGATCAAGAAAATTGCAAAACTTAACAATAATTTGACACTAGTTTTGCATCATGAGAGGAACACAGACTCACAGAGTCACAGATACACAGTATACTAATCATTGTAGTTTAGTACTCATCAGTTCATGATATCTTCAAAAAAGAAAAAAAACCTTCGAAACCGTAGTAATACCATTGTTTGTACTTTGTATCACCAAGTGCAACAATAAATATATTAATAACCACTTCCTGCACAAAATGTATATTGTGGTTAATCAAAAAAAAGTGATAACTGTCCCAAAAAACATCTCCAATCTCTTTTTTATACAAAATTTGGAGACACTGCGATAATTGTCTGTCCAAAAAAATTCTCATTTTCCATGTCTATCTTTGAGTAGCTCCAACTATTTAATATGAATCTGTAATTTTAAGCAAAAATAAATCAAACAAAAGAAAATATTCAAGTAAAAAACATGGAATTTGCATAATTACCCCGCTTTATATTGAAGAAGTACGCATACTAATTAGACGCATAAGAACTTACTTCCCCATCCTCCTATGTCCTATCCTCCACTGCACCAAGTTCAAATCCTAATACATCTTCTCCAATAATCCCATTGTCTTCATCCATATCTTCTTTTCCTACATGGATAAAAACAATCAAAGTTATATATGAAATTTACACATTCAACTAAATGAAGTATTACTGAATTACGCGGCGCCACTTAGGCACACTTACCAACTCCATATTTCCAATCACGAGTTGTTATCAACGCCTCAGCATTTTCAGGTAACAAAGAAATGCGAAACCGATCAATTACCCTTCCACCAATGCTGAATGCAGATTCCGAAGCGACAGTTGAAATAGGAATTGACAAAATATCCCCTGCCATTCTTGAAAGTACTGGAAATCGTTGTTCCTGGGCTTTCCAATACATTAGGATATCGAGCGGTTGATTAACAAATCTATATTTCTCGCTAAGATATTGATCCTACTCTGACAAGTCAGATTGCAGATCACCACCACTTTCCTGTGCTGCAGCATATTCCTGCATGAAACAAGTAATAAGTGAGTGTAAGGACCAGTTATCTTCTATGAGGACATATAATATAACTTCATAAACGCAATTTGTTTGGTTAAAACACAAAATAATACAAGACCACATGTACTGACATAAATAAGCTTTAAAATTAAATGGATCCACTCACTTCCTTGATGGGCAGAATTCGCACCAGTTTGAATACCAAAATTCTGAGTTCCACTACCAGAAGCTCTTGAAAAGGTGTAATACTCATTATAAAGTTTTTTCATATCTTCACGCACATCATCTTTACTTTCTAATTGTCTTACATCAGGATACAACTTGGAATAAGCAAAGTTTAGATACTTCAGTTTCAATCTAGGATCTAACACAAGTGTCATAGCAATATAGGACTTAAGTTCTCCCAATAACTGTTAAACTTTTCTTGCATCTCTTTCACCATGTCCCTAATGAATTCAATTTCATTTGTGCTTTCTTTTTTTAATAACACCTAAACTTGACAAACTCCTTCAAAATATAGACTGGAGGTAGGATACTTACTACCAGAAAACAAAATTGTGAGATCATAAAACGTCTTGAGAAACTTTGTGACCACTTCAATTTGATCCCATTATTCGTCAGTTAGGCAGTCTTTATAGTCTGAAGCCACCTCCTTCAAGTGAGCGAAAACACTTCTATACACAAGACAACTGTCTAACATAAGATAAGTTGAATTCCATCTGTATAAAAAAAAAGTAACAAACATTCAATGAGTATATTATAAACAATAATACCATTCTTTAACTGTATAACAAAATAAAAGTGGACACCCACCTTGTCTTAACATCTTGACGAATACCCCTTCTTACTGCAGACATTCCTAAAGTATCAACAATGTCCAAGAATTTTTGTTTTCTTACTTGGGACTTTTTAAGCGACTTCACTGACTTTCTTAACTTAAGCACAACTGGATCAATCTTCACAAGTCCATATTTTACAATAAGATCTAAGATGTGAGCACAACAACGCACATGAAAGTATTTTCCCTTGTTAAACAGGATCTTCTTTGCAACAAGTCTACTCTGCATAATTCTAGCACAAGCTCCGTTATTTGCAGCATTATCCAAGGTGATGTTGGATACTTTTTCTTCAATTCCCCAATCTTCTATCATTGCAAATATCTTTGCAGAAAGGTTTTCACCAGTATGAGGTAGTGGAACGCAAAAGTTAAACTCCCAATTAAGTACTTCAGTTCACATGTATGAGGTGGTGGAAGATCTCAAGACTCAAGTAAAATATCACATGCACATAAAATAAAAGATCTGAACATTCAAGTAAGTGCTTCACCTGTATGAGGTGGTGGAAGTTCACAAAAATTCAGTAGATACTTCTTTAATTCCCAATTTTGATCAAGAAAGTGGACAGTTAAGCTTATATACCCTGTAGTCGTAACAGAGGTCCACATGTCTGATGTTAGACATATCCTACCTGTAAGGATTACATATACATATCAGCACATCTTATCATAATCAATTACACATACATAAAAGTATAAAACAAAACATATGGTGTGGGTCAGCAGGATTTGAAATTTTGAATCGTACCTGGAGAAAGTTTCAATATGTTTTGAATAACTTCTTTTTGTGCATTATGTTTTTTGACAATATCGGCTTTCCAAGTATTCCTTGATATTAGTTTAGCATCCTCATTTAGATAAGCACATATGTCCCTAAATTCTTTCCACTCCACCAAAGCCAATGGGACATTTCTTGCAATGAGTAATTCTGAAATAAGATCCCGAAACTTCATCTGATCAATTTTGCGTACGCGGGAAGACAATTGGCCATTCTTTGCAGATAAAATCATTTGCCCTATGTCCTGAGAATGACGCTCACGGCACTTATGCCTTTTCATAGATGAGGTTCCACCTTTCTGGCTATCATATTTATATCCCACTTTACAAGCCTTGCACACTCCCTTCTTTGATCCATCTTTATATTTAATGAGATCAAAATGTTCCCAAACATCAGATCTAAGTTTATGTTCCTTTTCACCTGAAACTGGTGCAGGTGCAAAATCAACAGTTGTAGATCCATCCAAAGGATCTACCATCTCAACATCATCATCCTCACCGTCACTACTCATAACATCGTTATAATGAGTTTGTTCTTGTACACTTGACATCCTGGAATCTGGATGGAGCCACAAAGAATAGGTCAAAGACACAAAAATCAGTACATTACTTACTAGTTACTATCATGGTTCAATAACAAAACACTCAAAGAATTCAAACCAATAAGGGAAAATAACTTGGACAAGAAAAGAAAACAAAATCCATCAGATTGTTACTACTGTCTACTATCAATCTATCATGGTTCATGGACTAACATCAGCAATTGACTTGCAAAATGACTCAATCATCAACTTTGGTCATTGAGCAGTGAAAGTTTGAAACGTAACCAATCTAGAGAAATTATCAGACATGACATGAATTACATAAACACAGTACACAGAATAACTAAAGAAGATATGATTAGAACATTACCTGTCCTCAACTCTGAATCTTCCACAACAAGATGAAGAATTAGCAGAGATTATTAACAAAACCCCAATTCCAGAATCTGAAAAAACTCAAACTAATCGAATCACTATCTGCAGAAGTTAAGATGGAGAAGAAGACTCGTTTTTTTGAAGATTAAAATCAATTATAAATCACACTTACCTAGGAGTTCGGTGATTGTGAAGATTCAAGTCAAGTCTTTCAAGATCGATTTCAACATTCAACTAATCAGTGAACTGCGGATCTGCAGCTGCCGCTGCGGACGGAAAAGAAGAAAGAAGTAGAAAGCAGAGAAGATAACTAAGCTATCCGCTAGGGTTTTTGATGTTTTATTTATACTCAGACACGTATACAAATTGATAGGGACACGCGGCATAAATGGAACTGCGGGTATACGGGTTATATCCGCGGATTTACGGGACGTTCCGGGTTTATCCGTTCTCACACAAGACGGAATTTCTCCAACCCTAACCCGGCTTGTTAAGACAACCAGCCAAGCCGGGTGCGGGTTTTCACGGTCCGGGTCGGATTTATCCGCGGGTTTTGGCTGGTTTGCCAGCTCTAACCGGTGGGAAGTTGTGTTGAGCCCAAAAATACTCATGCTGAAGATTTGTGGCCATTTGCATTATGCTTGTGGGATTTGGTTGCTTTTGGTTATATACTACATCGTTTCCATCTAGTCATAGGAACCAAAAATGAAAGCAAAATGATGTAATGACTTTGTCATGGGTTTTTGTTTGATGGGTTGTTTGAGGGTTTACGGAGGTGGATTGGGGAGAGGATATATGCGGAGGAGGAGGTTCCATGAATCTATAGATACCGTACAATGAAGTAGGATGTGAGCGGCTGTTTCAGGATAAAAATTACATTGGGGACATAAGTTAGAGTTGGTGAGGTGAATGCGGTTGAGAATAGGGAGGGTTGGCAGACCCTCGTTAAGTGCTTTCGACAAAAAAAAATTGTACTTTTGGCGGACAGAGTAATGTCCGGAAGAAGTTGGTGGGGAAAGGGGTGGTGCTGCAACTGATATGAAGTGTCGATGAGGCATTTGTATCCGAATGCAGTAGTGTATTTTCCCGATTTGGTGAAAGGCCATATTATTTTATCTGAATTGTTATCTCGGGGAAGGTGAAGGTTTATGATTCTTTGAACTGTGGGAGGGGGAAGGAGATTCAGTTTTTCATGAAACCAAGACCGAATTGAAGGGTCGATAGTGCCTGCGAATGATTATATGCGGTGGCGATGTGTCTGGTCAATGTTATTATTGAATTGTGGGATCCAGTTTGCTTGGGTAGGAGTGTTTGAACCGTTTCCTATCTGATGGAAGAGATTTAATTTCAAAGTGGGTATGAGGGAAGTTAGTTGTTTCCATTGCGTCGATGAAGGGGGAGGGGGGATGTTTTCGAAGATGGGTTGATGTTTAATATATTTTTCATTGTATAATGACGCTACCACGGACGAAGTTAGGTTTCTCATGGATGTTTCAGATTTTCTTCGTAAGAAGAGCTTTGTTATGTTCTTTATTACTTCGGATGCCCAAGCCCACCTTAGATTTATGCTCGATGAGCTTGGCCTAGTGGGTGTATGTAAGGATCCGCAAGCACGTCAACGTTATTAGACCAGTCAAGAGACGATTCAGCCGTTAATGACTCGACTAGTTAAGTACGAACGTTAATTTATAAATATTAATCTAACAACGATATAGATACGAAACTAGTACCATCAGATAGATCTCGAAAGTTATGCGAAAAAAGACTGCTCGAACGTGTCATTCGGGTACCGGATGAAGAAGATATCATCAGTTTAATAGGAAAGGGTAAATTTGACATTTTATCGGAGCTCGGTGTGGCTGCCTTACCCAGATCGTTTGGCACCCAGTATCTTCTTTGGTTTTATCCAAACCTTGCGTAAGAGAAATACATTTTCTCTTCTTCTTTCTCTTACTTCTTCTTCTTTCTTCATTCCCTTCTTCTGCTGTTGTGTGAGGTTCGATTTGAGAGAGTTTATCGAAGAGATTTAGTTGATGAAGATGTATGGATGATGAAGGAGATGATGTGGCTGCAGTTCATGGTAGAAAAATCCTTCGGAAATCAACGAATTAGAGAAGGGATAACTGAATTAGGGTTTTTTTTATCATGACATTCATATTTCTTATATTAAATCATCCATTATCAAATATATATCACCTTTATATTATATATATTTATCTCTTACTTTATTCTTCATACATATCTTTACATTTTATTAACATATATATTTATTATTTATTATACCTCATTATTAATTTATCTCATATTATATCATCGTCCTTCAACTAAACCTTTTATTTTCTTAATATATTTATACTCTTTAATACCATATCTTCATTATTATTCATATCTATCATCCTATTTCATATCTTACTATTCTTATCTCTCCTCATTTTTAACATTACATTTTTAATATCAATATTTACCATATATCTTTCAAAAAAATTTTTATTCAATTACATCTATTATTACCTCTTTTTCTACACTATATCAATTTATGTTTCATCTTCACCATTACTCATAATCTAAATATTCATTTATTATATATCTCTATTTATTTATTACTTTATTTAATAACTTATTCTACAATGTAAGGATCCGCAAGCACGTCAACACTATTAGACCAGTCAAGAGACAATTCAACCGTTAATGACTCGACTAGTTAAATACGAACGTTAATTTATAGATATTAATCTAACAACGATATAGATATGAAACTAGTACCATCAGATAGATCTCGAAAGTTATGTGAAAAAGACTGCTCGAACGTGTAGCTTACAGTGTCCCCGGAAGAAGTTTCTAGTGATGCGATCCATTATTTGATAAATATGTACTAATAGAAGTTATGTTTGCATAAGATGGTTGGCAGTAGGTGTAAGAGATATCTAGTAAATTATGGTAAATTGGGAAAGTAAAAAAAAAATGTCAAGCAACTACCTAGCGTCAGTACTTCTAAATAGCTAAGCCATTGTCGTTGGCGGAAAAAAGATGACCAATAAGTTATCACTTAAACGGTTAACCCGCAAACATTTAGTTTTTGTAGTCGTTGTTCATCAACCATATCCCCCAATCCAATATAAACCCCACTTCCCAATTTCGATTAAATTACACCTTTTCTGCGGACATCAATTTTCACAAATTCCTATCACTTTCTAAAATAAATTTCTCAATTATCTCAGTTTTTTTCTGATCAGTGATTCCTAATGTGATTCTTCTGATGAAAAATATGGAAACAAACGTCGACTAGTATAACTATACTCGAGGGTATGCAATTTTTTCTACTATAAATTTCACCTTCAACAACCATAACTACACTGAAGGATATTATCTGGAGTATGGAATCCATCATAACCAACCTTTCTTCAAATCTATATCCAGCACAACGAGGCTCGTGAAATGAAGCGTTTCAACATGCAACTATTGGCTTTGCAAAAAGATGTTAAACAAGCATATGGAATTCTAACAAAAGAAGTTCGTTATTTTTTGTGAGCGTTATCGTTTTTTTGATCCAGTTCAAATGCATACATGGTTATGCTTACATGAATAATTTCGCATAACATGCTCAATGAGAAAACCTAGCGTGATACTTCTTAGACTAAGTATTTGGATTGAGGTTTGAGGCTTGATGTTCAACTAGAGTGCGGGATACTAGCAAGAGATTATAGGGCTGCCAATAATAGGATTCAAGGCTAAATTTTTTACAAGAGGTTAAGAGATGATCTGGTTGCTATCTGTGGGCAGATTATGAAGCCAAGGTGGGACCGTGTAATGTTTAATTTGATTCTTATCATTTTAATTGGTATTGTTTGAACGGTCCAGACCAGTGAGCAGATGTTTTCACAAACCACTTAAAAATATACACTACAAGAAAATATGGTTTTTGCAATGACAAATTGTGTCAGAAATATTTTCTTTTTCGTCAGAAATATGATTTTCTGACGTTTTTTATCTGTCGGTCACTGCGTTACAAAAACAGGTGTTGCAAATAGTCTGTCTGACGCTTGAAGCGTCACTTATGTTGTGGGACTTTTGTATCACAAACTTTTGCGTAGCAAATAAGTTGTATGCCACGTAAGTTGTTTTTTTTTATTATTAATTATTTTTTTTAAAGCAAAATTTTGACTAAAAAAATAATTATTTTGCAAATTATTTTTCAGTTTTTATTAATTAAATATTAGTATATTGTGCAAATTATTATACGAGGTTTTTCTTTAATACAATGTTGCATCGCAATTTAGAACTTATACAACAATGAATCTATGCAATCTTAGCAGATAACATTGAATAAATTGAAGACGAATGAGTAAAATGATCATATATTTTCCTGTAAACAAAAATTATAATATTCTTAAAAAATAAAAACTTAGAGCAACCACCGAAAGAAGAATAACCATTGAAAAAAAAATTCATACAATTTAGATCTAAATTACATTCTCTCAACAATAAAGTGTATTAGCTTTTGGAAACCAAAGTTTCATAACATCCCCATAGTTGTTGTTCTTGTTCTGGACCTGGAATTGGTTTGTTGTTCTGAAATTGGAATTGACTCTTTGAGTTGCAAATATATGCTTCTCTGAAAGATTGGTTTGTCTTGTTGCCTGTCAAAGGAATTCCGCATACAGACGATAAAAGAGAAAACAAATGCCCATCGTACTGTTGATAGATTTAAAGTAATAGATAGAAGGAATACCAATTGCAACGTCGATTTGATCTTCAATTTAATATCCTTGCGACTATTTATGTTCCATCTGTTTATTCTTGATTATATCTAAAAGAAAAATCCCTAAAATCTAAAGACTTTTTAGGTAACAGAAAAAATAAAACCAAAAAAAAAGAAAAATCATCAAAAATTAAAAGGTGTGTGCGATATTTTCAGTAACTTACCTTGTCCAATTTCTCAATGGAATGTTTTTCGCTCTCCCTAAGAATTAGAATACCCTACCAGAACTAGAAAATCAACAAAAAAACAAATAAATGGGGAGACTACTGTGAATCTAGAGTGGTTAAACAAGAACTAGTGATGTTGGTGGCGGCTTGATTTGATGACATATTAATCAATTTAGAAGAAGAAAACAGAGACGAAGAGAAGAAGACGGGCTAAGAATTTAGGTTACTTGGTATGGAAAGCCAAAGATTTTTCTAAAAAAATATAAATAAAAAATATGTAAGAAAATATTCTGGGCGGTTTTCCTTTTTGTTTAGTTTTATTGTTTTTTTGATTCGCACGATAAGATTGGTGTTCGGTTATTTGACCATATCCTTTTTTTTTCTTCCTGGAAGAAAATTTGTTGACCCCACTTAAAATTTAGAAAAAGTAGTGAACGTGTAACATTAACAATTTTCTTGTTGCAAATTCAATACGTGTCAAATGAGAACTAGATTTTTTTAATATTATTTAATCAATACGTGTCCGTGAGAGATAAAATTTTTTATTAACTAAATATTCCTTGAGAATATCTACACAACTAAAATGTTGAGAACACCATCCGCTTATTGTTGACAATTAACTTAACTTAATTTTTATTCGCGATCCTAATACAGACGTGGTAAATTAGTGTGTTCACACTATTTTGATATCTACATGACATAATATATCTGTAACATACAATATGTCACAAACAGATATTTTTCTTAACGCTTTTTATAATATTGTAAGTTGAATGTCACAAAAGCGCATGTTTGTTGTAGTGATATATATATATATATATAACCCATTATATGTGATATATCAGATGGTTGATAATTTTGGACTAACGTGACATCTAACTAACAAAATTCTTTGTTGGTAGAACTTTTAGGAAATAATATATGGAGAAATGTTAGAGCATAGCTCGGTCGAACTCACAAGTGTTGCTATCTCAAGCTTGTTGTCAAATTTAGTAGATCAAAAATATATCTTGATTTCTAGTCTACTTAAGTCAAAGTTTTGGATTTAGGATTAGAAGTGTGTAGTTGAGTATTGGACATCACCTAACCCTTGAAGATTGAAGATCAAACGAAGACATCAACGAGGACTTCATCAACAAAGGTATGTGGTTACTGATTTCTTTGGAATTCTTTTTCAATTCTACCTTTCTAATCTATCAAAACAAATGCTCACTTTATGGAACAATTCCTATGACCATAAATGTACATTTATGTATATATACTCGAGGTTATTTGATACATGACTTTAGTGACAATAACCTTTATCCCTGGAAAGGTTCTCTGTTAAAGTGAATGAGATTACGAATTCAATGATTCAATAATCACTAAATTCCGAGTAATAACGAACAAGTTATGAGTGATTATTAAAGGGACAATTATAAGTGTTGTTGTATTTGTTGTAGTTCGTTAGTAGGAAACAATCCACAAACTGTTTGTAATAAGTCACGGACTTGAGCGCAAATACGTGACTAAAAGCCCTTTTTAGTCAAGTTTTTGATGTTTCCTCGTCTAAGCAAGATGGTTATTCTTCCAAACATAATTAATTGCCATATTAAAGTGTTTGTGATATTTTAGAATTTCTTCCTAAGTTAAATTGTGACTTATTCACAAAAATACATTTATGCTAAAGTAATTATTTATGCAACAGTTGTAACTTATGAAAGACTCCCAAAATTAGGAGAGTCTTGAAAAAGGAAAATAGCTCAAATTTGCTTTGGATTCAAGATACCTTTGCTTAGCTTTCAATCTACCTTGTTCACTATAAATAAAGGGTTCGTGAATGCTATACTTTTCATCCCTTGGAAAATTGGTGTAAGCTTCATAAGGTTGTTTTCCGCGTCTTTTGTTCTTTGTGAACAAGAGTGAGATAAAAAAGACTTTGCTTTGGGGATCACAAAGCCAAGATGTTAATAATCTCCATCATTGTTACGCAACTTGTAATCTAGGTTTTCCAACTCTTGTCTATTCTAAGGTATTCTCTTCTGATATAAGACCATTCAAGAGTTGTTGATCATAAACCTTATATTTTCACGATCATATATAGATACTAGTTGGTCGAAATCTGAACTAGAAAGAAAACTTCGAATAAGGTATCTCATAAATTCCTTAAGAAGTTTTAAAAAGATATCTCTAGATTTATTTTAGTTATTCTTTTTGTAGAATTTAGGTTTCTCTTCCAATTTTGAAGAGTATAATAATCCCTAAGCTACAAGTTTGTTTTGGTATCTCTACTTTTATCTGGTAGTTGTTCGAAACAAACACAAGATTTCCAAAACCTTGGTTCACACCTAAAGGAAAATCAAAACCAGTGTTTTGTGGATTCAAAACCAAAAAGTCTTCACTTAGGTTGAAGCAACTCTTAGGCTGTAAAGGACGTCAGATAAGGGAATCAAGTGTGTAGGATCTTGCGAGGTTCAAGAGCCGTAGGGAGCGCGGCTGTAACTGGATAGCTGCGATGGTGGGTTCGGTCTCAACTACATTCCAGTGTAAAGTTTTGATAGTAGGCTAGTGTCTGTAGTGGCTTAATACAGAGCGGTGTTCAATCTAGACTAGGTCCCGGGGTTTTTCTGCAGGTGCAGTTTTCCTCGCTAAAAAGGTTTCTCTGAGTCTTTATTTACATTTTTTTTTCGCGTTATATTTTGTTTGATATAATTAAAGTAAACCCAAGTGATTCGATAATCAACCTAAACAGTTTTAGTTTAAACTGTAGTGAACCTTTAAGACTTGTTCTTAGAATTCGTATCTTGAAATATGGATTACAAGATTTACTCTTAATGGAATTCGGTTCACGTACTGTTGCAGTACTAGGTTATCTTGGATCTTTATTTTTGAGATCATCCAAGAGTTCTTGTACACAATCAAGTTCACGTATCTTTTTGATTGTACAAGAATAATAAACCGTATATACATATTGTCGAAGGATCATTAAGTTGGTTTACTTCCAATTAATTGTATTAGGTTTTATCTCATAGGTCCTAATGAAAAAGTTGGTGGTGTATTTTGGTACCCCCTGCGTTTTCAATTGGTATCAGGGCAGGCAAACACCTTTATACCTAATAACTTTGTGTTTGTAGCGATCTGACCTATAAACATATTATCGAATATGGAATACACATAAAGTAATTTTGTTTAAAGTTTGGATTTACCGCATGAGGAAATTTTTTGCATCTGAATCATTATCTGAATACCTTCATAAAATCACCTCGAGTGATGAAGAAACTGTGGATAAATGGGAAACACGCCTAGAAAAAAAGTTGGATGAACTTTCTGATGAAAGTGACTCAGATATTGACAGATATGTAGATGAGGAAGTCTCAGGGTATGCTAAGTTGTTTGATCATTTTATGAAAAAGAAATAGATGACGACTTCTTGTCTCATTGGATTTCTGACTCCTCTCTGTCGAGAAAACAAGAAATTGAGAAAGGTCTTTAAAGGTTATGGTTGTGGTTATCGACTTACTCAATCCCTTCTTAAACATCGTGAAGAAGATGTACTTTCAAAGAAATTTGAATGTGAAAATCTTCATCGAGATGTATTTTCGTTGAAAGAGAAACTTGTTGAAGCTTAAACAAGGATTAACTCTCAACAAAGTAGTTTTGATGACAGAGAAAGTGCTTCTCTCGCTCGAGAAAAATGCCTTGAGGCTGATTTAGCTGTTGCTCTTGATAAAATCAAGATGTTGAAAGGGGACTCTAAAAAGTTCAATACTAGCTCAAACAAATTAACCACTATGCTATGAACAAATAAAAATCATCCTGATACACGATGATTGGGCTATAAGAGAATAAATGTTCCAAGTATTATCAAAGAGGTAAAATTTGTCAAGGGTAGTGATTCTTCTCAACCAAAGGTTTCCACTGATGGAAAAAGTGAAATACCTACACCGGAAGTTAAGGTTCGAAAGAGAAAATTATATCAACCTCCAAAGCCAGCACACATGAATCCAGGTAATAACATTCCTTATATTTGATATTATTGCAGAAATAAAGGTCACATGCGAAGGGGATGTCATTTTCATATAAGGAATGAAAAAATTCATGATGTTCTTGTTTGGGCATCACAAGAAGTGATCAAACCTAGATCATATGTTAAGGCTAATACACTTGACATTACGGGTTGTGAACGTCCAACCTTTAGGCAAAGGAATCAGTGTTGCGATAAACCAATATTTGCCTATAAACATCATACAAAGACTTTTACAATTGTAGTGATTATAAAAAGGATAACTTTGTAAAGACAAAGATAAGATCTGATACTCCCAATTGGAGAAAGACTAACTTGCAAAAGAATGGTCAATACAATTCTCTTTCAAGAAATCGTGAAGAGAATAATGGGAAGAAGGTTCCGGTTGTTCCTAAACACACTCAGAAGTGGGTACCAAATAAAATCAATGATGCATTGAGTGTGAAAAGAAATAATCTCCCAAAAAATCCTATGACTATGGAAAAGGCAGAATCCATCACGACGTTGGAAGTTAAAAATTTCTTGGAAAAGATTGATTTAGATATGAATGGATCTAAAAGTGATGTCCTTCATGATAATCCAAAAGTGAAACACAATAATTAGTGAAAGAAGAAACGAAATAAGCCAAAAACTATAGATGGTGAAAAACCCATAGATGCGGAACATTGTGATCCAGTCGCCTGTGGTGAGAAAAACCTTGTTCAATTCAACACAGTTTGATTGTGTTGGAAGTTTACCCTCACCAAGAAATGCCCTATAAGAAAGATGGCGAGGAAGACACGAGAATCGGGGCATACATATTATGTTGGGTTAGACTTTGAATATTTGGTAAAGTCGTAGGATTCACAATTGGATTCTTTTAAAAAGGTATGTCTATAAACTTGAGCACGTTTTACGATTTCATTATTATATGCTTGATGGCGTGATCTATTTATCAAAGACGTTTTGTTTTTGTACTCCTATTTTTCTCGCTGGTGGAAACCCGAGTATCGTCATGATTGGTTGTTTAAAAATTTACTTGAAGGTTAAATACCCATTGTTTCTGAAGACAAGAATTTGTATCTCTATCTTATTGAGCATGATCCAAAGAGATGATTCGATGTCAAGAGGTAATTTTTTTGTCTAAATGGTTATGAAAATAATCCGTAGTAGTTGTCATACTTGTCCTCTGTGCACCTATATAAGAGTCCATATAGTTATATACGACGCAAGGTGTACCACGTCGCTAATTAATGACTCTATGTGGGTATCAACACTTCTTATGCTCTGTGTAGAGTTCTCCCTGCCTATCTGGCTCCTTACAAGAGACGAGAACAAGATCCATGGGAATTTCTGCATAACAAGCTAAGAAGGATATGCAATGGATAGTCTATCTAGTCATAATGTTGATATTTAAACTTAGGTTACGGGTAGTGTTAGACAACTGCTCGGTCGAACTCGCAAGCGTTGCTATCTCAAGCTTGTTTGTCAATGTTAGTGATCAAAACTATAAGTCTTGATTTCTAGTCTACTTATAGTGATGTCTCGGACTAGGATAGATTGTGTAGTTGAGCATTAGACTTCACGACGTTCATCAATTGAAGACGAAGAACTACTAAGGCGAGCTTGTGGAACTTCATCAACAAAAGGTATGTGGAGACTAAAACTCATCTATCACTTGAAAAGTCTATTTCTACTTTATCTCCTATATTGAGACATAAGTCGTATTACTATATGGTTTTCGATTACACACATTTGATATTTCGAGCTGAGTTTAACTCGCTTACGTATTTTTCGAAATATGTGTTGGTAAGCTTTCGCTTCAACCAAGTTCATTTTGTATTCTTGACGAAAGTCAAAAGATTGTCATGTGAAAATCGCCGAGCAACATCTTACATGGATTGTGTGATACAATCATTTGGTGTAGACTTGGAATGTTTCGTTATGATTATTTCAATAACTTGAAAATTTCTTTGATGCTAATAGTGTGTGAAAATGGCTGTTATCATCCTCTAAAAAAGTTTCAATGATTGAAATAAGAATTTAGAACACTTAACCAACATTGGATTATAAACATGTTGTGTACTCTTGCATATATATGATCCATGTCCGGGAACCATAGTATGCATACCCGTATGCATATCTGTTGGTTTGAGAAGTCCGAGAACCTAAGTGCGTGTACCTGTATGCATACTGGCGTAGGTTTGTGACTGGAATTTTCTACTGGGTTTGGAGGTATGCTACCCGTTCGCGTACTGGCGAAAACCAAACTTGGTCCGGCTATTCAAGTATGCGTACCCGTTTGCATACTTGAATGGTTAAAGTTCTAAAATCGGTTTTGTTATGAACAAATACATCTATATAATAAGGAATGCATTCGTTGCAACCGTGGATATAATGTTCATCAATTGATTCGAGTGAATCAAACCGATTTTGCTTCAATTGTGTTCTTGTATACTTCTATGAGAATATAGCAATCGAACAACTCTTTAACTAGTTTCATTTGAGTCATTTGAACTAGTTATGGTTAAGATGAATAAGGTTGATATGAGAGTGATCATATAGCTAACCTCGGTTAACTATTGTTGAGCCAATATGGTGTACACGTTTAGGTATGGTTACATAAACCTAAATGAGAGTACATTTCATTTGTGTATAACAAGCTAAGTTCGATCTAACGGTTGAAAGATATTAGCTTGAATCTAATCAGGTTTTCATCTGACGGTGAATAGTGAATGCTTTGTTACCAAGGTAACTAAGATTGCAAACCCTGATTTGGAAATTATATAAAGGAGAACTCTAGCAACTTGGAAACCTAATTCCCACACCTCTTGTGTGATACTAGTTGCGACTAGAGTCGATTCTCCTTTAACCTTAGGTTTTTCACGAAACCCTGTAGGTTAACGACTTAAAGACTTCATTGGGATTGTGAAGCAAAACCCAACTATTTTCTTTGTAGTTGCGTGTTCTGATCTTACTTTTACTATTGTGATTGAGTATTATCTTTGTTAAGATTTGCTTGAGATTTATCTCCGATAGGTAAGATGAAAAGTAGTCACAAACATCTTCGTCTCATCGTTTGTGATTCCACAATATCTTGTTTCGTTTATCGATTAAGATTATTGTGAGGTGATTGATATTTCTAGGTTGTTCTTCGGGAATATAAGTCTGGTATATGAATTGGTTCATGTTCACCTTGATTTATCAAAAGACAGAACAAAACTCGTAGGTATTTCTGTCGGAGACAGATTTATCTATTCCAATAGACTTTTCGGTGTGAGACAGATTTGTTTACCAAGTCTTCGACTTTGGGTCGTAGCAACTCTTGGTTGTGGATGAGATCAGCTAAGGGAATCAAGTGCGCAGAATCCTGCTGGGTTTTAGAGACGTAAGGAGCGCAACTGTACCTTGATAAGTGTGAGATTGATTAGGGCTCAACTACATTCCAGTCCGAAGTTCATTGGTAGTAGGCTAGTGTCTGTAGCGGCTTAATACAGTGTGGTGTTCAAAACTGAACTAGGTCCCTGGGTTTTTCTGCATTAGCAGTTTCCTCGTTAACAAAACTTCTGGTGTCTGTGTTATTTCTTTTCCGCATTATATTTTGTTATATAATTTAAATATCACAGGTTGTGCGTTGAATCGACCAATTGGGAGATCCAACCTTTGGTTGTTGATTGAAATTGATCGATCCCTGAACATTGGTCTTTAGTACCGTTCAAGTTATTTCTATTATATTCAATCGGGCTCGCAAATTCCTATTTGCTGATTGTAGATTGAATTGAGAGTTAGAGATATAAAACTCTTTGATATACTTTTCTCTATATTGAGTCTGACTGTCTAGTTGATTCTCTTGAAAGTATATTGGAGTTTTTCTATTCAGATTGCCAAACGAAATATTGGGTGTGGTTGTAGACCCCCACTTTTTCAGGTAGAACTCTCAAAAAATGATATTCATGTTGATTACAGGTACATCATTCTCCATTAGCTAATAGATAATGGATCATAGGTGAAGCATTTGTAATACATAAACCAATGCAACTAATGATCCATATACCTTGTTTATCATTCATGTTTACCAAGCTTGATTTGTGTTTAAGATTCTTAAATATTTAGGTTTGAAGAAACAAACAATGCCAATGACTTGATGAATTGCAAAGAAAAAATTTCGATTCCAAGCTTTTTTTATTTAAACTCTCGAAATATAAGCAATTGTTGTTCATATTCTTGACAAATTTAGTAAATAACAATTCATTGTTTGTAAACTAAGTTTCGAGTCAACTTAATCATTTGAAAATAGCCCGTTTCGATGATGTTCATCATTGGTGTCATTTAGGAATGTTTTGAGTCGATTAGAAAAAGTTTATAGAACTACCGTAAATCTGGATACAAGACAGTACACATACCAGTTCACATACTGGCGTAACTGTTATAGGTCCAGAGCCATAGTACACGTACCGGCGTAGCTATAGTTCGGAAAACGACTCTGTGGTACACGTACCCAGCGCATACCAAAAAAGTTATGAGTTCGTGAATTGGTTTTTGGTACACATACCCAGTACCCGTACCAAAATTCCTTGATTTTGAGGTACACGTACCTTGGCATTCAGAGTTCACGAATAGGATTGGTACACATACCATCCCTGCCGAATTTTTTTCAGATGCATTCAAACTATTTTTACAATATGTTTGGCATTAAAAAAAAAACACTCTCAAACACTTTAAAGACAGCTTTGATCATAAATCGCTTGTGATTATGTTTCGTAGTTTAAGTCTTGAGAGTTATTGAACACGGTTATTGCTTGAATGTTCACAACCTTCTTGGTTTATATGTGAACATATGATGCACGATTCTTAATGAGTTATATATATATAACTCATTAAGATTTGAGTTATATATATATATATATATATATGTGTGTGTGTGTGCATATTCTTCTTTGTCAAGGAAATCTATATACACATTTGGTAGCCAATCTTGGTGTAAATCCTTGCGGAAAAGATTAGTTCTTCCGTCTAATAGTAAATCAAATCTTGTAGGTTCTTTACAAGTTTATATCTTAGATAAGATGATCGTGATACTCGATCCCCATGATCATTCTTACGTATTGCTTGACTCCCTTGAGATATAGTTCTTGTTTATCATATTTATATGACTTGAACAACATCTCATGATGATTTGTCCTTAAAAGTTAAGCTAGTTCTTAACTCTTATGTTAATAAACTAAGAGGAGTAAACTTATGATGATGATGGATACAAATTTACTTGTGAATTTTTTAATGTCCATAGAAATCCTTTACTAGTAGAGGTCATCGTGTTGTTCTCTTTGTGAATAACATCAAATAGGGGAGAGTTCATAATTTAACTTGTGCTTAATCGTTATAGTTTTGTGGGGAGAGTGGATGTGGAATTTACAGGGGATGCTTGGATCTTAAATCTCCTAGATGAGACGCTACGTATTTTATACTCTGTGATATAATCAAAATAAAAGTTGATATGTGTTTCCTTTAAGTCTTGAAGTATATTTTGTTTGAATTCATTACGATCCCATAGTTTTCGTACCTTTTCCAATTTTTATTGACAAAAAGGGGGAGAATTAATTAATAGTTTCGCACTACATACATATGGTTTACTGATCATTATGTAAGGGGAAGTGAATCAACATCTATAGGTTTCACCTATTATGCAAAAGATATAAGTATTGACTAAGGGGGAGAAACATATCACCGTAGTATTACTTCGAATTTGTGATACAATTGAACTTTAGAGAAGATAATAATATTATGTTTTTGTATAACGATTTTTGAGAAATATGTTTTCAAAGTTGTTATCGCTACGGATCTTCAACAACAACGGTGCTGAGTTAAACACCTTCAGAATCATTGCAACTTGAAGTAACGAAGAATTCAAGGAGTTGAAGAACCAAGGAAATCAAGCATGATGGATTCTGAAGTTTTGAAGGTTTATTTTTTAATCCATATGTATTGATAGTTTTGTCACTAAAATTGACTAAGAGGGAGATTGCTAGAGCATTGCTCGGTCGAACTCACAAGTGTTGTTATCTCAAGCTTGTTTTCAAATTTAGTTGATCAAAACTATATCGTGATTTCTAGTCTACTTAAGTCAAAGTTTCAGATTTAGGATTAGAAGCGTGTAGTTGAGTATTTGACATCATTGAACCCTTGAAGATTGAAGACTGAAGATCAAACGAAGACATCACCGAGAACTTCATAAACAAAGGTATGTGGTTACTGATGTCTTTTGAGATTCTTGTTCAATTCTACCTTTCTAATATATCGAAACAAATGCTCACTCTACAGAACAATTCCTATGATGGTAAATGTACATTTATGTATATATACTCGAGGTTATTTGAGCCATGACTTTAGTGACAATAACCTTTATCCCTGGAAAGGTTCTCGTGTTACAGTGAATGAGCTTATGAAAATTCAACTACCCAAGAATCACTCAATTCCGAGTTATGACGAAGAAGCTATGAGTGATTTATTAAAGGAACAATTACAAGTGTTATTGTAACTGTTGTAGTTCGTTAGTAGGAAACAATCCACAAACTGTTTGTAACGGTTCACGGACTCGAGTGCAAATTCGTGACTAAAAGCCTTTTTTTGTCAAGTTTTTTATGTTCCCTCATCTAGACAAGATGGCTATTCTTCCAAACACAATTAATTGACATATTAAAGTGTTTGTGATATTTTAGAATTTCTTCCTAAGTTAAATTGTGATTTATTCACAAAAATACATTTATGCTTAAGTAATTTTCTATTTAATTATTTATGCAAGAGTTTAACTTAGGAAAGACTCTCAAAATTAGGAGAGTCTTGAAAAAGGAAAATAGCTCAAACTTGCTTTGGATTCAAGCTACCTTTGCTTATCTTTCAAGCTACCTTGTTCACTATAAATAACGGGTTCGTGAATGCTACAATTTTCATCCCTTGGAAAATTGGTGTAAGCTTCATAAAGTTTTTTTCCCACGTCTTTTGTTCTTCGTGAACAAGAGTGAGATAAAGAAGACTTTGCTTCGGGGATCACAATGCCAAGTTGGTAATAATCTTTGTGATTGTTATGTAACTTGCAATCTAGGTTTTCCAACTCTTGTATATTCTAAGGTCTTCTCTTATGATATAAGACCGTTCAAGAGTTGTTGATCATAAACCCTAGGTTTTCACGATCGTATACCGATTTCACGATCGTATACCGACACTAGTTGACCGAAATCAGAACTAGAAAAAAGAGTTCGATTAAGGTATCTCATAAATTCCTTAAGAAGTTTTAACAAGATATCTCTAGATTTATTCTAGTTGTTCTTGTTTTGGAATTTATGTTTCTCTTCCAATTTTGAGGAGTATAATAATCCCTAATCTACAAGTTTGTTTTGGTATCTTTACTTTTATCTGGTAGTTGTTCGAAACAAACACAAGATTTCAAAAACTTTGGTTCCCACCAAAAGGGAAATGAAAACTGGTGTTTTTTGGATTCAAAACTCAATAAGTCTTCACTTAGGTTGAAGCAACTCTTAGGTTGTAAGGGATGTCAGCTAAGGGATCAAGTGTGTAGGATCTTGCGAGGTTCAAGAGACGTAAGGAGCGCGGCTGTAACTGGATTATTGTGACGGTGGGTTAGGTCTCAACTACATTCGAGTCGTAAGTTTTGATAGTAGGCTAGTGTCTGTAGTGGCTTAATACAGAGCGGTGTTCAAACTAGACTAGGTCCCGGGGTTTTTCTGCAGGTGAAGTTTTCCTCGTTAACAAAATTTATTTATGTCTTGCTTTACTTTTATTTTCCGCATTATATTTTATTTGATATAATTAAAGTAAATGCAAGTAATTCGATAATCAACCTTAACAGTTTTTAATTAAAACTGCAGTAAACCTTTAAGACTTGTTCTTAGAATTTGTATCTTGAAATATAGATTACAAGATTTACTCTTATTGGAATTCGGCTCACGTACTGTTACAGTACTAGGTTATCTTGGATATATTTTCTGGATCGTTCAAGAGTTCTTGTACACAATCAATTTCACATATCTTTTTGATTGTACAAGAATAATAAACCGTATATACATATTGTCGAAGGATCATTAAGTTGGTTTACTTCTAATTGTATTAGGTTTTGTCTCGTAGGTCCTAACAAAATATGGGTGATGTATTTTGGTACCCACTGTGTTTTTAAGAAATTCAAGAAAAAAATTTTATCCTCATCTTGCAGGTTTTTAACGTTTTTTCTTTGTATTTTTAGGTTTTGATCTTATGGGATTAATCGTGATCATTATTTTTTTAAAACATCAAAAAGAAAATCTCTATTTTTTGGCTTAAGGACATGGAATTTTTTAAGAAAATTTGACCATGATGAATATACGAGATTAATGATGAGAAACTTACATCGTTATTGATGTGAGGATTAAAGATAATGACTTTAGTCATATTATACAATATCCAAAATTTGCATCGGTATCAAACAATATTAGAGATGAATTCTACTCTGAATCTTTGGATCGCATGACCAATAAATGTGTTGTTCTTGCAAGAGTGATTGAACAAACAATGAAGACAGGTAACTATACGATCACAATAATCCAACTATGAACGAGTACAGGTTGTTAGAATAACAAAAAGGATAGGTTTAAAATCTTTGATTGATTACGCGACGAAATTCCAACTTGTAATAATTAGAGACAGGATTAATTTTGAATTAATAAATTAGTACGATCGGTTTATTTTTTGATAGATCTTTTTGCTAATGATAGAATAAATAAAGTATAATAAAAAATTGTAATCCGAGGATGAACTACGATTAATTTTGATTTGGAATTTCTCATAAAGAGGAAAAAGGTATTGAAGAGGTGAGCGAGTTCAGTTTTAAAATTTAGTTATTGAATATTTTTCTTAAAATTTCTCTATTATGCCAAACACAAAATAGAGTTAGTAAATCCGATATAAGCAACAATGTGAACCATTAGATTCACAAAATCCAATGTTTTATTGGGTTTGTCATAAAGGTTTGTCATAAGCGTTAGTTCATGGATCTGGACCATCGATTTAATCAGTTTATTTTAGGTGACATGAATTTCATTTAATGAATAGACTTTGGCTTAATGTGAAACAGACAAATACATATAAGTTAAGACTCTAACTATTACATTTAAATTAAAGTAACTATTAAATCTGAGTTTAAAATAACTAAAATTATTAAATAAAATTAAAGAATATATTGCATGCTTCAAACTAACTATTACATATACTAATAGTTATGTATGAAACTTCATCAGAGCCGTGAAGGTTAAAAAATTGTTAGTTTTCTTCTTAGTCAACTGCTTTCTGTAACTTGGTAAAATCCTTTTTCCATGAACTACAACATTGTGGATTCTTAATTTTGTAATGTCTGCTGAAATAATCTTATATTTGTGTAGAGTAATTGTTAGAGCATCGCTCGGTTGAACTCAAAAGTTTTTTTTTACCTCAAGCTTGTTGTTAATGTTAGATATACAAATCTGTATCTTGGTTTTTATTCTACTAAAGTCAAGTCTCTTACTAGGAATAGAGCATGTAGGTGAGTATCACACATCAATTAATAACTTCGGAGATTGAAGAACAAACGAAGACATTTGCATCAACAAAGAGGATAGGTATGTGAAAACTAACCTATCCTATTTACTCGTGGCATATACCGTTATATCTTATGAGACTATATCTTATGATTTTAGTAGATTTAATATTGCAAAGAAAAAATTGCAAGTTCAAGCTTGTCTTGGTTAAACTCCCAAAATGTGATTCAAGCAATGAATGTTCGCGGACCCTTAGTGAAAACACTGGGGGTACCAAAATATACCACCAACTTCTTCTTAGGCAACAACATGTATGGACAAAACCTAATTGCAATTGTGGGAGTTCAACTTAATGAATCTCAATCGAGGAATAATATTCGGAGTTATATCTCTTTCTCTCACAATCAAAAAGTGTACAGAACCAAATCGATGAACCTGATTTACGTGTGAGAGTTCTTGGACAAACTCAAAAATCAATATCCAGGAATCAATCAAGTCGTATCCAACAAACAAGGATGGATGTATCTACTTTGATTGATTAACGTACAACATGTGATATTTCAATTATAATGATAAACAATATAATACGAAAAAAGAAATAGCACAGACACCAGGAATTTTGTTAACGAGGAAACTGCAAATGCAGATAAACCCCAGGACCTAGTCCATATTGAACACCAAACTGTATTAAGCCGCTACAGACACTAGCCTAATACCAATTAACTTCTGACTGGAATGTAGTTGAGACCAAATTAAACCCTCATGGCAATTCAGTTACAATCACGTTCCTTACGCCTCTTGAATCCCAGCAGGACTCCGTGTAAATGATTCCTTTAGATGACGTCCTTTATATCCTAAGAGTTGCTTCAACTCAATTGAAGACTTTAAACCAATCTGCCTCCCACATATAAGCCTATATGTGTGATTTCCTTTTGGAGCTAGCTCGACAAGATCACATACACTAATACTTTTATGTTATTATTATGAGGAGTTTCATATCTAGGATTAACAATCATAAAAAGTCTAGTCAACTTGAGCAACCTTGTCATCACAAAAGGTATTATGATGAGTTTTTGTGCAAGCCTCATTTTTTCAAGCTAATACATTGAGGTTGCACACATTACTACAATAAGTAGTGATGGGGTGAGTAGGGCACTCACCACTTGAGTCACCGGGTGACTTAACAAGGTTATTAATGTATAGGAGACTTACCTTTCCCGGTTTTTGTTTTTCATTTATCTATTTTTGTCCATGAAGTTCTCAAACTATTCTTCAATAACTGGTTCATTCTCTGCATGTCCTTCTGAAGTTTAACAATTTTCTTGTTATTCTTCTTGAGTTTCCAACATTTCTCTTCCACATGATTCTTGTTTCTGCAAAAGAAGCAATGCAGAGAGGGTTCATCTTTAGAAAACTCGTCAACCTTTTTACCACAACGAACTATTTTCGGTTTACATGAGACGGCAGGAATGAAATATTTGTTGGTGATTGAGGTCTTGCTGGTGAACCCAACACCATTAGTGTTACCAAAGTACTTTTTCCCAAACAACATAGCAGAGATTTTGTCTGAGCTTCCTGAGAGCCTTTGTAGATCACACTTGAGGTAATCTCATTATCTTTTACAGACAACGTTTAGTGAAATTTTCATTAAGTTTATCAAACTCTAGATTTTTTACTTGGAGAGATGATTCGAGTTTTTCCACATTTTTCTTCAAACGTAGGTTTTCTCGGTGAATTTATTCACTTTTATTCAAGAAATCTAAAATCTCCCTTTCTGACTCGGAATCAGAGGCCGAATCAGAATCGACAAATATTTCTGCACAATGGGCTAAAATTTCTGTCTGATCTTCAGAAGTAAACTCATCAGAGTTATCAAAAGAAACAATGAGAGCATTATTTATTTGAAAAGAACTTTCGTCTTAAATAATAAAATCATCTTGGATCTCGGTTCGGGAGCGCCGATTTCCAGAATGTCTGTTACATCTTAGGATATTTCCGACTCGCTGCGCGATCATAGATATATTCTCTTCATATTGATCAACAAAACACTCGTCAACCCAAGACATGCCTTCCTTCGAAGAACTTAGGCATGTTCTGGTTGTGGCATTAAGTGAAAAAGTGTTATCTTTAGCACACTATGCTCGTGATAAAAAATCTTTAACTTTCCAACGAGACTGTTTCTGGAAAGTGTTTGAAGGTTGTTTCCTTCCATGATGGCATGTCTCTTAGACTCGTATCTTGCTGGTAAAGATCGTAGAATTTCCATCACAATGTCCTTTTGGGGAATGGTCTTCCCTAATGCAAACATGCATTAACATTTCCAAACACTTTTTGATTAAACTCATCAAACGATTCTTCATCAGACATACGAAAATTTTTCCAGTCAAAATTTAGGTTTTGAAACCTAGATTATTTCTCTAAGGTATCTCCTTCGAATACAATTTCTAAGATATCCCACGCACCTTTAGACTTAGTACACGATGTCACATGGTGCTGAAGATCTTGGCTTATGGCATGGATAATACGTTTAACCCGTCAGAAGTATGCTTTGCAACACTTATCTCGGATTCACTATATTCTTATAATGGATTCTAGGTTACGACTTTGAGAACTTTAATTAGGGATTCGTGAAGCCTGGTTAGACTATCTTTTACCTGATAGTTCTAGCTTTGCAACTAGGACACAAGAGTGACATGGATTAAGAAATCATGTTGCAAGAGTCTTTATATTTATAGATTTTCAAGGCTATAGATAGCTCTGAATTCAAGCTAAGGTTGCTTGAGATTCACGCAAACACTTTTTCGGTTTAGATGAAATTCTTATTAGGAATTAATGTAAGCATGTGAAAAATTCGCTTTAAAATTTCACTGAAGAATATGCACTATAGTCCGGTCATAGAACCGTGCATAATGATAGTCCATATATAACGGCTGAGTAAGCCTTTGAAGTTACAAGCAATAAAGGTGTTCAATAATGCTCAAGACTAAACAATGATCCAAAAGACCCAAGTGATTTCATGAATAAAGTAATATTAAAAGTGTCTATGAGAGTTATATCGAAAGCGAACATAGTTATGTAGGACAATTTCGTGACCTTTTGCTAAACTGGAACCGAACATGTTTGCAAACCCATGTTGGTTCGCGAATTCAGGCCTTAGGGTTTTGCAAATCGGCTTTGCAAGGTTCGGAAAGACGTAGGGGTTTGTAAACCGGGTTTACAAACCTTCTCCCATTACCGAACTCATATGTAAAGGGTATGCAAATCGGGTTTGCATACCTATACAGTTCACGGAATTCAGACTGACTAGGTGATACATACAAATATGTGTACCTGACACAAAACGGTTATGTATCTCTTGTTAGAGCATTGCTCGGTCAAACAATCAAGCTTGTTGTCAAATTTAGTTGATCAAAACTATATCTTGATTTCTATAAGTCTCGGATTAGGATATAAGTGTGTAGTTGAGAATCAGACATTATTACATTCTACCGTTTGAAGGAGAAGATCAACCGAAGCTTTTGGAGAACTTTTTCAACAAAAGGTAAGTGAAGACTGAACCACCTATTTCTCAAGTTATATCCATCCTTCTATCTATGAGACGTTTTCGCATGACTAATTAGCTTATTGCAATCATATCAAGAATTTCGAGTCAAGTTTATCTTGGTAATTCGTTCTCGAAATATATATGACTAAGCTTAATGAAAATTTGTTCGTACTTGATGAATTTCAGTTAAGAACGATTTATTGTTCATACTCTAAATCGTGATTCAAGATTATCATTCGAAAGTATCCAGGAACAATTATATGTGTCATTGATGTTATTTGGGAATGTTTGAAATTGATTTAGAGATAAATATAGAACTACTGTAAATCTGGATACAAGACAATATGCATACAAGTTCACATACTGGGAGAATTTTTATAGGTCCGGAGCCGCAATACATGTACTAAGTACACGTACCGGCGTATCTATATGTCGACAACAACTTTTTGGTACGCATACCCGGTATCCATACCATAAAAAGTCTGTTGCTCGTGAACCAGGAATGGTACGCATACCCATTATGCATACCGTAAAGGAACTGTTAGTTTTGAAACCGGAGTGGTATACATACCCGTACGCAAACCAAAAAAGTCCTGCGAGTTCCTGGATTCATTTTTGTCTTAAGGATACACACACCTGGTACATGTACCATGACAAAAATAGTCACGAACAAGGTAGAGTACATGTACCTGGTACACGTACTTGCCATGTCGAATATTTTCAGATGCATAAAAATTATTTTTGTGAGGTAATTGGCATTTGAATAAATATATAAAAACACTATATAGACATGATTGATCACATTATAACCTATGGTTGTGACTCAAGCTCAAAGTCTTAAGTGTTATATGAAAATGATTAAGCTTATGGTTCAATCGTCTAGTCTTGGCTAACCGTCCATGAAAAATGTCTTTATACACGGTTCAGTTACGGTTCATCCTAACCAGAGTGTATATCTTAGTATGTTAATATCATTTCAAAGATTCATCTAACAGTGGATACTGTTTGCTTGGTTCCAAAGCTATCTTGGCTTAAGCCTAAAGCGACCTATGCTTTGAAAGTCTATAAATTAAAGGAAACCTCAAACAACTGGGATTTTTGAATCCCGACACTACTTCTCGTATGTCTTAGTTGTAAAACTAGAGTTGTCCTCTTCCTAAAACGCTTATAGGGCTTAGCGACTAAAAAGACTTCATAGGGATTCGTGAAGCCAGGTTCAACTATTGTTTATTTTGATAGCCTGAGTATCCTAATCTTGATTGATTGTTGAGATTGCTCCATCAATAAAGATAGATATAAATCGTCAAAGTTCTCTTCATCTCAGACTTTGTTGATTCCACAAGTTTAATACTTGTGAGGTGAATAATAATCTAGGCTGCTCTTCGAGAAGCATAAGTCCGGATATTGAGGATACCTAGACTTTGTCTATTGCTATCGATTTCCAGTCTCACCTTGATCTACGATCAAAAAGGAAATCACACATATATGCTTATCTGTGGGAGGAGGATTGGTTTAAAATCTTCAATTGAGTTGAAGCAACTCTTAGGATATAAAGGACGTCAACTGAAGGAATCATTTTGCGGAGTCCTGCTGGGATTCAAGAGGCGTAAGGAATGCGACTGTAACTGAATTGTTTTGAGGATTTAATTTGGTCTCAATTACATTCCAGACTGACATTAATTGGTAATAGGCTAGTGTCTGTAGCCGCATAATACAGTTTGGTGTTCAATCTGGACTACATCCCGGGGTTTTTCCTGCATTTGCGGTTTCCTCGTTAACAAAATTTCTGGTGTCTGTGTTATTTCTTTTTCCGCAATATATTGTGTATCTTTATAATTGAAATATTACAGGTTGTCCGTTAATCAATCAAAGCAGATACATCCATCCTTATTTGTTGGATACAACTTGATTGATTATTGGATATTGATTTTGAGATCGTCCAAGAACTCTCACACGTAAATCGGGTTCAAAGATTTGATTCTGTAAACTTTCTGATTGTGAGAGAAAGAGTTATAACTCTGAATATTATTCCTCGATTGAGATTCATTAAGTTGAAATCTCAGAATTTTATTTAGGTTTTGTCCATACATGTTGTTGCCTAAGAAAAAGTTGGTGGTGTATTTTGGTACCCCCAGTGTTTTCAATTGGTATTAGAGCAGGCGAACACGTTTAAGACCTAATAAGTCTGTGTTTGAAGCAAACCGACTTTATGGACATGAGTGCAATCTCGATAAACGTACCGACAACCTTTGATGGCTCGAATTACTTATGATGGAAAGTTGTTATGCGTTCTGTTTTACAAGCCAGTGACTTTGATACATGGAAACTTGTAGTTACAGGATACGATCCTCCAACAGTTATTAGAGACGGAACCACTGTTGCAAAGCCATTATGAGAATATAGTGAATCCGAGATAAATGCTGCAAAGCATAATTCTGACGTCATAAGCCAAGTACTTCAACACCATGTGAGATCGTGCACTAAGTCTAAAGGTGCGTGGGATATCTTAAAAATTGTATTCGAAGGAGATACCTCAGAGAAAGAAGCTAGGCTTCAAAACCTAAATTTTGACTGGAAAATTTTTCGTATGTCTGATGAAGAATCGTTTGATGAGTTTAATAAAAAAGTGTTTGGAATTGTTAATGCATGTTTGCATTAGGGAAGTCCATTCCCCAAAAGGACATTGTGATGGAAATTCTCCGATTTTTACCAGCAAGATACGAGTCTAAGAGACATGCCATCATGGAAGGAAACAACCTTCAAACACTTTCCAGAAACAGTCTCGTTGGAAAGTTAAAGATTTTTGATCACGAGCATAGTGTGGCTAAAGATGGCACTTTTGCACTTAATGCCACGACAAAAACAGGCCTAAGTTCTTCGAAGGAAAGCATGTCTTGGGCTGACGAGTGTTTTGTTGATCACGATGAAGAGAATATATCTATGATCACGCAGCGAGTCGGAAATATCCTAAGACGAAACAGACATTCTGGAAATCGGTGCTCCCGAACCGAGATCCAAGATGATTTTGCTATTTAAGACGAAAGTTCTCTTCAAATAAATAATGCTCTTATTGTTTCTTTTGATAACTCTGATGAGTTTACTTCTGAAGATCAGACAGAAAATTTTAGCACATTGTGCAGAATTATTTGTCGATTCTGATTCAGCCTCTGATTCCGAGTCAGAAAAGGAGATTTTAGATTTCTTGAGTAAAAGTGAAGAAATTCACCGAGACAACCTACGTTTAAAGAGAAATGTGGAACGAGATAGATAAAAATGATAAAGTTCTATTCGTCTCAGACTTTATGATTCCTCAAGATAAATATCTAAACTCTTCTTTTATTTGTTTGAATTTTTCTTGAGAGGTCGTTATTGATTTAAGAATCTCTTTGGTAAGAGTGTAAGTATTCCCCATCCCTGAGGTTTGCTGGACTTTTTCTACTGCATACAAATTTCCAAACCTATATTGAAACACATCAAAAGAAAAATCAAATAGGCTTGTATATTGGAAGCAGATATGTATCCAAAGTCTTCACTGAGGTCGAAGAAACTCTTAGGCTGTAAAGGACGTCAACTAAGGGAATCAAGTGCATAGTATCTTGTGAGGTTCAAGAGATGTAAGGAGTACAACTGCAACTGAATTGCTTGGAGGGTTAATTCAGTCTCAACTATATTCCAGTCCAAAGTCTGATAGCAGGCTAGTGTCTGTAGCGGTTTAATACAGTGCAGTGTTCAAGACTGGACCAGGTCCCGGGGTTTTCCGCGCTGCAATTTTCCTCATTATTTTTTTTGGTGTCATGTGTTATTTATTTTCCACATTATATTATTTATTTTTTGTAATAAATATATCACAAGTAGTACGTTAAACAACTTATATAGTGTTTAAGTTCAAACTGTACAAAACTTACAAGAATTGCTCTTGTGAGTTCATGCCTTGAAAATACTAGGCTGATTCTTGGATATTGGTTTTTGAGATCCTCCAATTAAACTTGTTTTCAAATCGCATATTGTATCTTTATATTTATTCATACTTACTGATTGTAACAAGTTTATGAACGAAAAAGTTGGTGGTATACTTGGTATCCTATCCTTTTAAAGGTTTGCCTTAATTCGTCCCAGAGATTGCCATAGCTGTACAATTAGATTTAAAATTGTTCCAAATGTGTGTTAAAACTGCATTCCTCAATGAAGGACTAGTTTCATGTCACAACCAAGAGATTTAAGGTCAAGGGACAAGAGTGCAAAGCCTGTCATCCCAAACGATTTATTTATGACCTTAAGCAACTGTCTAGATAATGGTGCGTGTTCTCATCAATCTATCACCTTTTCTGGTTACGAGATGATTGAGAGAAACCATTATATATGTATATTAAACGATCCAAATTAAGTATTTTTATCCAAGCATAACATGTCAATGACATTCTATTGGCTGGTAATAATCCCGAAAGTATTGTCACCGCTAATAAGTGGTTATCCTCTAATTTTGAATTTAGGGACATGAGTGAAACGATTATTGTTAAGATCATGCGAGATCGATCAACAAAGATTTGTAGTATGTCTCAAGAGACTAACATAAAGAAGATTCTAAACATTTTCTAATTCATAACTGTAAACCCATCGACACTTATATGGATAAAGCATCAATCCTAAGTAGTAGTCAATGCAAAAAAAAAAAATTATGTACAAAGTACACAAGAGTCTAATTTATGTTATGTTTGGTATTATACCTGACATAAGTTTTATAGTAGGTATGATAAGACGTTACCAAAGTAGGCATAAGCCAGCTTACTAGAAAGTGATCAAAAAGATATTTCGATATCTTAAAGGGACGCCTGATCTTCCTCTTTGTCACCGTGTTGAAGACATTAAACTCAAAAGATAGAGTGATCTCGTATTGGTTTATATTTCTTTCAACAACTTCAGATCTCTGAATACTTAACGTGTAACTCCTTTTTCTGGTTCAGGGTTCAACAAAATCGTCCTTTTGAAAAATTCTTAATGCATCCACCTTCAAAATGCAGTAGAGCTTCTGGTTGAACCTATATATGAGATTCATCATATTCAACATAAGCTATATATAAACATTATCTTTTACACCAAGAATCCTTTTTTAGAAATATGTAAGTAGAAATGAATTATAGGGTTAACGGACAAGTCTTTTTTTTTTGATCAGTAAAGAAAATGGTCCTGTAAAATTTTGAACTCAGGTCACTGATACCATTGTACTACAGTGACATCAACTAACATATAAGTCTTCGCAGAGTGGTCAAGTTTGACCAGACAAGTCTTGGGGTCACCTGTAAGTAAAATTAAAAGCCTCTTACCTAAAATATTTTCATAATTGCTACATTGCCCTCGTTTAATTAGTGTTAAACGTTTAGTTGAGTTAGCTGATTTGGATTAGATTAATGATTTTAATTTATAGTTAGAGATAGAAAAATAGAGTGAGTATTTTGGTTATTGGAGGAAAAAATATTTTTTTGAAAACCCTAGATTTTGATTCACCCAACAAAATTGAGTGATTTTAGTAAGAAATTTGAGGAGGGTGAATCCTTATATTATATAATAGAGAAACCAAAATTTACATATCTCGTGATGGACACTGTGATTCACCCAACCAAAGATTGAATTTTAGTTTTTCAAACCGGTTTACGAATGTGTTTTTTCTTCGTAGCCAATCGTAAGATAAATTTACAGTTAGATGTACTCCTAACCTTAACTAGGTAAAATTAATTTGGGAAAACTAATCAAAATTAGCTACAATTGGGTTTTTTGTATTATGGTTAGGTTTGGTCTTAGTCGAACCCAACTGTAACGGGAAAAATTGGGAAAAAAACCCAATTGTAAACCAGTTACAGTTGGATTTTTTGGGAAACCCAATGATAAATCCATTTAGAAAACCTGAGAAAATTGTGCAACTGAGGATTTTTTACGGTTACGTTTTATGAGAATCAAATCCAACCTCGAATCCATTCACGGTTACGGACCTAACCGTAACAACACATGCAAAGAAAAAAGTAATTCTGATTTACGGTTAAGAGTTCTTGGTTTCCTTACCGTAACTTAAAGAACAAGTTTACGGTTCGAAAATGAAGAATTCCTAACCGTAAATGATTTTGTAAACATAATTTTTCACTCATTTTAATTAATCTAACCATTTCAAACAAAAAAAACAAAAGCAAAAAAGAGTTTGGTGCTAACCGATGGAAGAAATGAAAAGAGGGAAAAGAAACTGTTACCTCTCTCAAAAGTAGATAGGACGTTAACTCCGGATAATGCCATTCTTATGGACCTTCTTCTTTAACTTTTAGGCATGACCCCTGGTGCGAAAGGTTGACCGCATATGAGTTCTAAGAGCTGACGTTAAGGTTAGAAGAGCTAAGTGAAGTCAAGGCTCTTTAGAGACTCGAGCGAGCCATCCTTTGAAGAAAGCGTAATAGCTCACTGGTCTAGCTCCATGGCACCGAAAATGTATCGAGGCTCAAGTGATTCACCGAAGCGACGAGACATTGAATCAAGTGTCAGTAGCGGGACGTTCTTTCAATCGGTGAAGGTTTTTGGTGACAAGACCTGGAGATATCATAAGTGAGAATGCTGACATGAGTAACGAGAAATCCTGTGAAAAACAAGATCGCCTACCAGTTGAAGGTTTTCTGCGTTCAGTGAATCTACGCAGAGTGAATCGGTCCCTAAGAAAAACCTGAAAGGGCTTAGTCCGATGGGTACACGAAAGTGACGAAGTTCCTTTGACTACTGAACCGTGCCTGTCTCTTGGAGCGTCGGATCGGGCAGCAAGATAGGGGCGAAGAGACTCATATGTTCTACATGTGAGGGGCTCAGCCCGCTAACGAGGGGGTCTCTTGTTGTTGTAGCTAGGTATTCAAGGGTGTGGGAAATAAGAGACATCTCTTTCGGGCTTCAGATCATGAGTTTCTGTTTGATTTCTCTCATTTCCTTAGTTAATCAAAAAGAGAATTGACTTATGTAATGTCTGTTCTAAAAGAAGGTATCAAGGTTGAAGCTATGCTCCCAAGAGTCCCACTTGAAGTGCTTATAAGGCGAGTTGGCGTTTATAGCATCGGGAGACGGCTGGAAAGGAGAAGATTGCATACAGTTAGCTTTCCCCGGCCTCTGCTTATAGCTTCGGCTTTCCCTCCGGTTGATACCATCTGTGGCATGTACGAAGAAGTTGGAATGATAGATCATTCCGCCAAGTTACCTTCGCTTATTTCTCTGCCCTTGGCGGGCTCTGAGGCCCGTCTTTCACCAACCCCTCTCCAGGAGTCGAGCGGGGAGCTGCGTCACCTACCCTACCCAAAGTTGCTCTTCCTATTCCTGCCCCGCCTGATTCTTTAGAGGAGCATAAGATGCCATTCCCGCGGTGTATATGGTACTTTATCGGGTGCTAGTGGAGCAACAACGTCAGATCGGTCAGGTTCATGAGCATCAGGTGGAAGTGGTCATAGGTCAAGGAGAACTGGATTTGGACTGTATTAGTGGAATGGGTTCAGCGCTAGGTGCTTTCCGTCTTGCAATAAGATATCGCTCACTTTCATCGTCAGATAAGAACTAATGAAGTGAATTCAGTAAACTCATAAGAGAAGAAAAACACAACCTTAAAGAGCTTGGCGAAAGTACAGAAAGAACCACTTTCATCATAAGAGAAGAAAAACTTCAATCACTAGAGTTCCATGAAGCTATCGAACTCGGAGGCATACCTCAAGGAGCACCAATCTCCCCCGGCAAACATCTATCTGCATGAAGCCAACAAGATAAATAGTGGAATAAAAGAAAATGAAAGAGTTCATTCGGTGCGGTTAGCAGCCCTGTCTCCTTCATGTTAGTATTGAGGGCTCAGGAACCCAACTCGACCAAAAAAGAGCCGGTCTATGCTTCGTTTTCTGTTCTCTCCGAGAGAAATAGAAGAAAAGGTAATGAATTGAAGCAGAGTTAAGTTTTTTTCTTTTTTTGCGTTTGGTTTCATATTTTATTTCTTATTACAGATCAAAAGGATTATCATCCGGTAAGAAATTAGTCGGAGGTCTAGCAACAGGCTGAGCTCCAACCCCTTTTTGAATGACTATACCTAAACGATGAATTTTTTTCCCACACCGAACTTTAGCATCATGGCTAGAAATAAAATTATGCAATCGCTTCAGAAAATCTGTAGTGTCATCACCTAGTTCTCCCAAAGTGGTGAAAGCAAGAGTCCCAAAACGATAGCCTTGTTTCGAACACTTCTATAAATACTTGGCATTCTTTCGAGCAACGACATTCTTGATGGCAAGACCCGGAGTAAAAGTACGGACCCCTCCTCCAGAAAAAAGTGAAACCTTAATCACATCTAAGCACATATCACGCCCATTATCCCAGTTATATACAAATATATCAGCTGGTCTCAAAGCAGTGCCGTTATTCGAAAGAAAACCCAAACCAACCTCCTTCATGGACGACACACCCGCTCGATAACACATGTCTGCTACAGTGTCACGCACCAAATCATGTCTAAATTTAAGACTCACCTCATTTGAACAACGCAAGGCATGATCACCGAAAACATCCATATTTCTCTTACAGAAGGGACATACACCATCCACCTCAAATAAGGGAATCCCCAATCTGTACTGAAGAACAACACTGAATTTCATGGCTCCAATATGTTGATTAATCCCCAGAATTGGAATTGCCATTAGGAAATCCCAAGCATGTTTTGTTTGGATGCATTGCCATAACACAAAATCACGCTCCGACATAGCAAACTTGGTGCGTATGTTCTTCTTTACTGCATCAAAGTTGATTATCGCCAGAGAGTTCATGGAATGGGTGGCAAAAAAATGGGAGAGTAATTGAAAACATTTTTATAAATCTTAGGTCAGCCCCTAACCAAGCCCTTAGTCATAGAAATCCCAAGAGATTCCCCCTCTGTTGATTTCATAATCCTACAAGAGGAGGTTATTATTAGATTTGTCCTCTGTCGAAGTATTTCATGAGAGCCTAGTCTGAGACAGAACATAAATCCCTAAACCCTTAAAATCTCCCCACTCTCAACTCCTCTCTACGCTGCTGCTCTTAGAGCTGCACATGAGCCGGTACAGTCCGGTTTTCTGTTGGAACCGGTACCTGTACACGGAGTTGACCGGTTCTTCAATTTGAGGACATGTACCTGTACCTGGACTTGTACCTGTCCCGGTAAGACCGGTCCGGTTCCACTCCGGTACCGGTTTTTTACCTGAATTTTGAAACACACAGTAATATAGTATGTATGATAATAAAGTAACAACCTAAGAGTCTAAGACTAAGTTCAACATTACAAAGTTCAAAATAACAAAGGTTTAAGACATCACAGTATCAGTGTATCACACTTTAAGTTCAAAGTTCAACATTAAAACATAGTACTAAAAACAACATTTCCATAAGTCTGCGACAAGAAATGAAATGCAATCCTAGCAAAGGATGGGGGACTTCTCGAACAATGGCACTGGCTGCACTGACACGGAGTTTTCATCAAGCTTCTTTTAGCAGAGAATCCCATATGGCTGCAACATGGAACAAAAAAGTAAAACAAGAAAGTAAGCAAGCAATACAAGAAAACTTGAAAAGTAAGTTCTATTAAATAGAAGAAAACCTAATATATTACCTGCCTCATATTCAACAACATCATCAGGTATATAGTCACATAGAAGATCAAGAGCAATGGGCTTTTGAAGAAAGCTTTGTGTACAAAGCAATGCTTTGACTGTCCTTGTAGACATAGAAGCTCTCCATGGAGTCAGCACACACTTCCCGGTGCTAAAAGCTGATTCAGAGGCCACTGAAGACACAGGCATGGCTAATATATCTCTTGCCATGTATGAAAGTATCTTATACCTGCTTGCATTAGCCTGCCACCAAGCCAATATGTCAAAATGGTCAGATTGACCTATTTCACGCATTCCACCTTCAATCACATCTGTCAAATACCTGTCGAACTCAGTTGTTCTTGCCTCTTCAACACAACTTGGGGTGTCCCAATGTTGTTTCCTCCTTGATTGAATTCTAGCAAACAGACCAACAGATTGCACACTAACTGGATAAGCAACAGTATGAGCATCACTACTTGACCCCTCCTCATGAACTGAATACAAGGACTTATAATCTTCAAAAGAGTTCCTCAAATTCTAATTTCACCTTTCTCATAACTCTTTGAACCTCCCATGTATTATTCTCATACAAAAAATTAAGAGTAAATTCCAAACCCTTTTGTTTCTCTCTTGGATCTAACAGATGAGCAATAAACATTACAAAATTCATTGATTCATACACACCCCAATACTCATGGTACTTAGCACACATTAGATGAGACATACGATCAATAAAAGGATCTGATGCTACATTGTTTCTAAATTCTACTAATTGTTCATTGATGAGTAACAATTTCCATAAGAACATATGATTAGTGACTTGTATAGATGCAGAAAAGTTGACAGTAGCATCGAAGAATACCTTTAGACACTTCACAAGACCTCTAGCATATTTCCAATCTTCTTGATAAGGAGCATGTTGACGAGGAATCTTTTTCTTCTTATTCTGCTTTGCCTTGTTCTTGCTTGTTGGATCCAACTCCTCAACCTCTTCTTCCATATCCTCAACCTCTTCCTCTTCTTCCATATCCTCAAACACGTCTTCTATGACAACATTACTAGCTATAGCTTCTTCAATATCAGCATCAGTAGGTAAAACAGATTCTTTTTCTTGCTCAAAGATAAACCTTTGTTGAAAGTCCTTATCAATCTGTGCTAACATTGCAAAAACTTTTTCATATTTTTCAGCAGCATCTAACATCAAGTAAGTGCTATTCCATCTAGTATACACATCTAAAATCAGAGATTTCTTACAATCTACCTTTGCTAGAGAAGCACATTGTTTAAATTTTTCGTGCCTATAAGGAGAACTAAGAACGTATTTTACAACTGACCTTATTCTTCTAACTGATACATTAAAGATCCTTACTGCATCTTTTATGACAAGAGCAAGAACATGGGATGCACACCTCACCTAGAGAAAGAACAAAACAAAAAGGATACTGTCAAATTCAATGCTTAAAAATGCAACACAAAAAGATACTCAGAGAAGCTATGTTCATGGAACTGTCAGCATTTATATCTATATTTCAGTAGCTCAGTTGACAACAAACTAAAACTGAGAAACTCAAACTTAACATGATTTCAGTGCATTTTATCTAAAGCAAGACATTACATGAATAACAAGTGCAAAACATGATAAGAATGTAACATGGAATGCAGAACATGATAGAACGTAACATGGACTTACATGTAAATATTTGGCTCTAATTGGTGATCCTGTCCATTTAATGACAACATTCTTCAAATGCTCAATAGCCACTTTGTTTGCGCTGACATTGTCTAGAGTGACACCAAATACATCTTGTAGACCCCAATCCTTCAAACAATCCACCAGCTTCTCACTGATTGCATTACCAGTATGACCTTCAACTTGGCAGAACATGAGTATTCTCTTTTGTAGCTTCCAGTTCTGATCAACATAATGAACGGTTACACAAATATAGTTATAATTATTTGGTGATGTCCGTGTGTCCGTTGTCAAAGATACCCTCTGCTTAGATGTCAAGAAATAAGTTTTTAGGCTATTCTTCTCTTCTACATACATCTTCAATACATCCCTATAAATTGTCATACACCCTGGAACCTTGAATCTAGGCTCTTCCACCTGCATCATTGCCACAAAACCTGACCCTTCTACTGCTCTAAAAGCTATTTCATCCCTGATTATCCACTCAACAAGAGCCCTTCTTAACTTTTCATAGCTGTAAGAATGAGCAACAAGTTTACCATCTTCACCTGGTTTTGGGGGTGGCATCAACAGAGTTTGTTGTCCCTTGTCTTTCTCTACCTTCCTGTTTGGATTTTTAAGGCATATCTTCAAATGCTTATGTAATCCAGAAGTTCCATGTACGTCATTGTCAGCAGCATACAATCCCTTGCAATGATGACATTCAGCTTGAACGTCACTTATCCTGGTCATCTCCAACCAAACTTTAGATCTCACTTTACCATGCTTCTTTTTGCTGTCACCAACTTCAGTTGTACTTGTTGGCGTAGGTTCAGTTCCATCTGTGCTAGATGCAGCTTGAGAGGATGATCCAACTTCAGTTGTATTTGGAGTTTGAATTGAACTTGGTGTAGGAACAGTTTCTTTTGGTCTTACACAAACAGCAATGCTATTACTGGAATCATCTGGTACTTTGCGCTTCCCCATTTAGCACCTCAAAGGCCTGCAAGAGAAGTAAAGAACATTATATGCAGTATATGTATATTAGCCTTATAGACTTCAAGCACTAGTTCCTTACAAGAGTGAAAGGTGCAGAACAAGAGTGAATTACTTGCAATAAGAAAATTAAAATGCAAGAGAGATTTTCTTCACTATTCTCTACTAGTAGTATTAACAAAACAAGACATCTAAACAACAGAAACAACAAAAGAAATCCAAATTCAAGAAAAATTCATTTCATTAATTCATAATTCCATATCAAATTCCATATCAACTAAATATAAATATACAGAGCAAACAAATTACAAATTACAAATCCCAAATTTCGTAAATATTACACTAACAAGCAACAATCCAATCAATCTTAAAACTCCAATTGATTCATAAAGCATTCATGATTAAACAAGAACCCAAGATTCAGTTAGGGTTTCATCATTCTTGTTAATTCTTTCATTCAAACTACGTAATTATAGAAATCATAAGAAACCCAGAAAAGATCTATCACTTTATAGAGATTCAGTAGAAAAAAAAAGCAAAGAAAATTTCTAAATTTTCTAATCACCAGATTATGTAAACAAAGAGAACCAAAATTGAGATTCAAACCAGGACTAACCTTGAATCTGTGGGGGAGTAAAAATTGATACCTATGAACAAAGAGATTTGACGATCTGTGGAGATTGAGTGAAAACTAAAAACCCTAAGTGAGACTGTCTGTTGCTGTTCTCTTTCAGACAGAGAAAGAAAAAAATAAATGAAATTGGCTCGAAGTGAAGTCGAAGATAGTAGATAGACTAAACCTAGGTGGGACGGTTAGGATCTAATACCATAGAAAATATCAACGGCTTTAATTTACCGGGACTTTGGGTCCGGTACAGGCCGGGACTACCCCAAGAACCAATACCTGTACCGGCCTACTCCGGGTATCAACTTTCAGAACCGGTACATGTACCGGTAATTCCGGATCCGGTTCAACTCCGGTTCTTTCGATTCCGGACCGGTACAAGTAAAATGGACCGGATCTTGTGCAGCTCTGCTCTTACCACTGGACTAAGAATAAAGGTATGGTCTCAATCTACTCTCTTCTATTTTTCTCCATGTCCATAATAATTGTTTATATTTCTCTCTAATTGATTGGGTTAAAAACATATTTTCCCTGAACCCGAACTAATTTTAGGTTTCTAAGATACTCAACCCCTTAAATTTCCTGGCTCTAAAAACAAACAAAGCAGTCATTAATTTTGCATGGTAAAGGTTTCCAGTTTGTTACTATATTTTTGTGCTTTTTCCTAGTGTAAGACTTGACCAGTTTTGTGATAACGAAGAAGTTTACTTGGAAGATTTGTGAACACAAAACCTTGTTGTGATAAATTTGTTGCGTGGTTTGTTTGTGAAGATTCTAAAGTACTGTGTCAAGATGTAAGCTGGTCGGATTTTAGAAAAGTTAACTTTCATTTGATGCATAGGGTTCTCTAGAGAATTAACGAGTTTGAAATTTCCCTTATTTGGAGCACTGTGTGCAAATCTTGGTCCAATTTTAATGTTTATAATATGGTTTGGATGTTCATGAGCATAATGTGGTATCAAGGGGATAAATAAATTTGCAAGAATGTTAACATAAAATCCTGGACAATTGTTATCATAAAATGTTGTCTATCTAGGTGACTGAGTTGCTTTTCAATTCTTTCAAATATTCTCTTCCTATTTGCTTATTATAGAAGATACTCAGACACTAGTTAGGATGCAGTTTCACCCATTTGAATGACTAAAACAAGGAATTCGCTCAAAGCTTTTTAAGGACCACTTGGAACTTGGAAGGTCTTTCTCTCCCCTTATTGTAAAGGGCTAAACAACAGATCCTATTCCTTTTTGTAGGTGCCAGATGGATTATTCAGAGCATTACAACTATATTCTGCTTCTACTATATTTGCATATTGAAAATTATTCTGCTTCTACTATATTTGCATATTGAAAATTATTTTGACCTCAATTGTATTCTAAAGATCCTAAATTTATCATACTGAGTTCATACCACCACACGCTTAGTATCTCAGCTCCACATATTAGTATATCCTCATGTTAACTTAGCGGAAGCTTGTCCTACATCACATGTGCTGTGCTACTTGGGTTCTGATTGAAGGGTTGTTTACTTGTTTAGGTTTCTTGAGTTTTAGTGTAAAAATGAGAATACTTACTTAGATCATCATTTGGTCTGTACAAATCTCAGAGAGAATAGGACGACATAGGCTCAAAAAAAAGGTGATATTAATTGGTTCTTTGCATATTGCTCCAGATAACCGAACTGAATCATAACTTAGGTTTACAAGGGGTCTACAGTGCTTCGGTAATGTAGGAGATAGTTTGTGTAAACATGATCCAATTCGATAGGTTCTAATCTAATATGTGGCATGCTGACTTTTCAAGGGCTTAAGTGTTCATTTGATGTTACTTTTCGCTCTCAACAAAGGGAAAAACTTCGGGCCAAACTTTAAGTTACAATAAATGTACTGATTAAATTCTTTAATCCCAAATTTAGCGTTATCTTCGTGCTATCTTGCATCATCTTTTTCAAAATGTACAATAACACAGATTTGTCGCTGAATATGATAAGTTATATTTACATTCTCTGGCTAAATTTGTTGTTACTTTTCTCAGGCACCCATCATCCTATTCCTGTATTTGTGTGAATACTCTGAAGGCAACAAGTGATACTGTAACAGAAAAGCTATTGACCATCCTGCAGGAAACAGGGCACGGTAGTGATGCTAATGGTGTTAAAACGCTCAATGGCGACACTGACATCACATCTGAAGTTGATATGGGGAAAAAGCAAGGAAGCATTTCAAGAGAGCCTAATAATCTGGTTTCAGGTCAAACCATGATGAACTCAATATTAGCTGGAGATGCTCCTAAATCAAGTTTGCAAAAGTTTCCTATAAACAAGTGCCAGGTCCCTGGGTTGGACTATGTTCTACTTGTAAATGGATCAGGACCACATGACATTCAGTATAGTTCTGCTCTTAACAAACCTGTGAAAGAGGTAATTGTGAGCCGGAAATGTGCTGAGGCAGTTCTCCGTGGCGCTCAGGTAGGCATTTCGTTGGACGTTTTAATTCCAAAATATTAGCTATTTTCAGTTGTTTGAAGTTTTAACTTAATGACTCTAGTGGGTAAGGCATCACAAGTTCACAATAGACGAACCTCTTTGTAGTTACAGGATTTGTTGACTAAATTGTGAAACATGGCACTAACATTTGTGGTTTTCATGGTCTTAATTACATCTTTCTTTGATACGATGTTTCTCTGTGACTTTGTCCATGCATTAGGCCTTTTTACTCTTTTGGTCGGATGGATTATACTGCATGTCATGTAGAAAGTATGATCTCTGGGCTTCAGTTTAGTGTTTTCCCCCCTTAGTTTTGATTGTAGTGCAGGTAGTCTGCTGGTCAAATATCTTAATGTTAATCTCAGCAATCAAAAGAAGTGTAACCTTAATAATGAATAGTGTGTTAAATCACGTATTACAAGTTTCGTGAGTTTTCTGACTTCTGGTAACATGGTTCTTACAAAGTAGTAACGCATGAGAGCAAAAATCTCCTTCATATGTAATATGCTATATTCTGCACATACCATTAAAATTGTTTGTCTATCTGGTTAGGTAATTTATAGGATCATATGTTTCTTAACTGTATTTCGTGTATCCAGCATGGGAGATGCGATTTTGTACCTTTGTTACATCTCATGATTCACAATAGGTAACACCCTTGAGATAAATCAAAGAGTTATAGGAAGATTCTTGGGTTTCTGCTCCTAAACCCTAGCTCATTGTTTCCTCTATGTCTTTGTTTACATTTTATCATTTTTAATAGAACTTTTTTCACATTTTACATATCATGATTACCTGTTATCAAATACATGAATTTCTGATTAATGAGTTACTTAATATGTCGTTTGCTCCACCTTTGTTCTCTGTTAGATTTAAAGTAGAATGGTAATGCATAATAAGTTCTTAGCTATGGCTATATAGAATTAGAATCAACCAACAACGTCAGTCTCAACTATCGAGATGCCTAGGATTGTTCTTTGATCTCTATTTACATATCCAAAGGCAAATACTCTGCTTGTCTTTCAATCTTTAGATAGTCTGAAATATGAGAATTTACTCTTATGCATTACTCTATATCTCGATGATCTCACTGTAGGTATTTGTTCCGGGTGTATTGGCTTGCAGTGCTCATGTGGAGAAAGGGGACACAGTTGCAGTTTCAGTTGCCGTGGAGCAACCCGTTGATGGTGGATGGAGTGTGGGTATAACCCGTGGTATCACTCTAGAAGGAACACAGACAGGTAAGGTTGAAAACTCTTAGTTGTGAACTGTTTAATGGATAATTTATGATAGATGCTGGTAGTTGGTAGTTGTGAACTGTTCGATGGATAATTTATGGTAGATGCTGGTAGTTGGTACTATGTGGAGGCTATAAAATCCTCATGGTCTTGAAGTTATTCAGCATACTAATCAGTCATTGGACTAATGAAATAAGAAATGAGCAATATTCGAGGCAACAATCCTGCAGTGCATGAATATTTCAAACAAGGTCACGATCAACAAGCCCAAGGGGAACCCCAGTCCTAACTACATAACTTTTCTTTGTGGAGTCCAGAGTTGACCGCTTAATAAAACGTCAACATAACCGAAGCAAATCAGTGATGGCAGAAGAGCAGGCCGTTATAAATCAAACATTCCGATTGTTAAGCCTCCTAGGCAGTATCATGGGATCTTAAAAAGGTCATACTAAGAGGGACAGTTGTGTTATAGTTCGCATGGTAGAAATTAGTTGAAGCTAATACAAAAGTTAGGTTTTCCACAGTGATTGTTCATGTGCTCGATGTAAAACTGGTCATTTGTAGGTGAATGCAACGACCTAAGTTTTGAAGCACGAAAGCCTTCAAAATGTATACTTGTTCGTAGGCACGCTGACTTAGTAATCTTAAAGTTTCCTCAAGCCATCCAGATGAATCGCACACTGACTTAGTAATTTTAAAGTTCCCTCAACCCACAGTGTCTACTTCTGCCTATTGTGAAGGGTTGGTGCCCGTGATACCTACGTATCACCAATTAGGTTAATGCCAATATCGAACCAAGGCTGGATCCCTTCTATATTTGGGATACTTGTCACTTCTTTATATTTTGATATGGACTGGTTCGGTGCTTGCTTTAATTCAATCTAATTTTGGCTTTTGCTGATACTTCCACAATGAATTTCTAACCTCCCTTCGTTTTCTGTAGTCTATTCACTGTGTTTCACGGTTATTATTTACAATAGTTTAGTTAAAATCTCAAGTTTAGTTAAATTCTCAAGTCATCTGATGATCTTAGATGTTCTAACCCAAGTTATCATACATCAGATCCGCATCATCTTCAGAGAAGGGGCCTATATATTGGCCAAGGAACGGCAGTGTTGTCAAGAGCTGGGATTTTCCGTGCTTTACATGGGGTTGCAGTGGAAATGACAGACAGAGTATTTAACTTGCCTTTTTTTTCATGGTATTTTCTATTCATTCTCCAATATGTGCCTACTTCATTTTGTTTTCGAATGTATTTATAGTTTCCACTTTATGTTTTTTGCTTGAGCCCCTCTTGCTCCGTGCTATGTAGAATCACCATGGAAGAATGTAAAACTGACAAAAGATTCTGACTGATAATCAAGAAATTCCTGGTAATGAATAAAGAAAAATATGTCCCATTTGTCGTGGATCTGCGTGGTCTTTAGTTATTCGGAGATAAGATCGAGATATTAGCTCGAATACTGAGCAAGAAGCTCTTGGTAGCAGAATCTCTAAAAACCTCAAATTTCCTGGAATGTTATTCTTTGTTAAAAAAATATTTGCGCAAGCCCTCTGGAATGGGCTATTGTGTTGTTTAGTTTATTTGGGCTTTTAGTTGATTTTGCGTTTCTTGTATTCTTTCCATTATACTTCAATGTACTTGCATCTTTTTGGTTTCTACTTGGTATGTTTGAGGAGAATAATGTCCCCTCTGACTTCCGTTTGTCTTGATATGCAGTTAGATGGTATGCTTTTTTCCAGTATTAGTTATATTATTAGACCCATGAGTTACTTGTCCTTGTGCAATTTCAGTAACTGGTGTTTTTGGTCTTGCGTTCTGTTGCAGGTGTGCTGGAGGGAGAAATATTTCTTCACAACTTACCTAGCATTATCACTGCACATGCCCTAGGTATTACCTGCAGCAGCTTATTTGCTGCTTTTCCTTCTCATACTCATCTATTGTTGCTTGTGTATTTCCACTCACTAACATACTTTATCTTTACTTTTGGGAAAGAGTAGTGTCTCTGGTAAGAGCTAGAGAACTAAACCTTCATTTATTTTGTTACCGGAGAAATAGATCTTCTGATGCATTTTAGACCATGGCTGCGAAAGAATGTGGGAAAACCGTAATTTAAAGAAGGAGAATCCTTTAGCCACCAAAAGTATTAAATATGTGACCTGTTGATGACACAATATACCCGGATTGAAAAAATATATTCTGGCTAGTGGACACGGATTTCTCATAGTAGTGTATATACACGGGATTCTAAAGGTTAATCAAATTAGAAGACTGAAAAAATATTATTGGTCTAACATAATTATAATGTTATATTGCCTTTGTCAAGGTTAATTACCTTCTCTCCTATTTTTCCTAGTATATTTGCACCTATTTTTCCTAGTATATTTGCATCCTTCTAGTAGGATGTCCTGTTTTTGGTTTGCTGGTAGTTTGCGTTGATACCCACCAGTATGAACGAAGATTACCTAGAAAGTTGGTTGTTGGGTTTCTTTCTAGTTCTAGCAGTGCCAAACATTGTCATTGTTCTTGATTTGTTTGAACGTCCAACTATAAGCTTCTTGTATTATTCTATTGATTTCTGAATTCACCCACGAATAAGGTTTAATTTGGTATTTTTTTAGATCCCCAACCAGGTGATCGTGTACTGGATATGTGTGCTGCTCCAGGGGGGAATCAACTGCACTAGCCATTCTTATGAGGGATGAAGGAGAAATTGTTGCTGCTGATAGATCTCACAACAAGGTATACATACCCTGAAACCAATCCCACATTCCAGTTGTTAACTATAAATGTTTGTTGTCTTGGCCCGACCAAATATCACTGTTAAATTCTGTGGGCATCCAACTCAAAACCAATTGGCAATGAGTGGAGATGCCCATAGAGTTATAAACCGCAGGATCTTAGATTGCCCATACTATGTGGGACTAATAATCTCAACACGCCCCCTCACGTGTAGCCTCGTTGGGTCTAACACGTGGACAATAAATCGGGTGACGCGGAGTAAAGGCGCGGTCAATGACTCGTCGCAAATAGCCTGCTCTGATACCATGTTAGAATACGGGCATCCAACTCACAACCATGTTGGTATGCATAAGATGTTATGCAGTCAATATTGGATCTGCATAAGATGTTATGCAGTTAACTAAAACAGATTAAAGAAGAAACACAGTTTAACGTGGTTCGGCTATAGCCTACGTCCACGGGAGAAGAATGATTAGGGTTTCTTATTATCAATGGAGGTTTTACAAGACGTGTATATATATATCCTATACATGCCACATATTCGTATAGATAGCAACATATCTAGAGAATATTTTCTTGCAGTGTAAGCCAATCATAAATAAAGAAACCAAATATTCTCCTTTGTTCCAACACTCCCCCCCAAGTTGGTGCGAAGATATCAATGGAGCCCAACTTGGATAGAATTCCATTGAATTGCTTGACAGGTAAACCCTTAGTAAAAACATCTGCCAGTTGTTGATGACTACGAACGAAGGGAGTGCATATTACTTTGGCCAATACCTTCTCTCTAACAAAATGACAATCCACTTCTATGTGCTTTGTACGCTCATGAAAGGTGGGATTTGATGCGATTTTTATCGCTGCTTGATTGTCACAAAACATCTTAGCTGGCTGAGGTGACAGAAAACCCAAATCTTTAAGTAATGCTCGCAGCCAAACAATCTCACAAGTTGTTGAAGCCATGGCTCTGTATTCTGCTTCAGCACTTGATCGAGAAACAACATTTTGTTTCTTGCTTATCCATGTAACCAGATTACCACCAAAGAATATGCAGTACCCTGTTGTTGATTTACGATCAACTGGACATCCAGCATAATCAGCATCTGAATATGCTGTTATACAGTAGCTAGAAATTGAATAGGCTTCATTCTTTGTCATCAAAACTCCTCTTCCTGGTGATCCTTTTAAATACTGTAGAATCCTAGTTACTGCATTTAGATGTTAATAATACATACAGTATTGTCAAGTTGCCTCCGGGGAAGGAGACTGTTGGATGTAGATGGGTGTACAAAATTAAATACAGAAGTGATGGAACTGTTGAGCGTTATAAGGCAAGATTAGTGGCAAGAGGTTTTACTCAGAGATATGGAGAAGACTACACAGAAACCTTTGCACCAGTTGCAAAGATGAATACGTTTCGTGTTCTTATGTCTCTTGCAGTTAATAAAAATTGGAAATTGTTTCAAATGGATGTGAAGAATGCATTCTTACAAGGTGATTTAGAAGAAGAGGTGTATATGAGTATACCACCTGGACACCCTCGAGAAGGAGAGAGCAATATGGTTTGCAAGCTTAAGAAGGCAATATATGGTTTAAAGCAATCACCACGTGCATGGTATGCAAAGCTAAGTTCAGTACTCATCCAGAATAAGTTCAAAAGGAGCTCTGCCGATTCTTCCTTGTTTATTAAAAGAAGTAATCTTGGTACAACTATAGTTCTAGTGTATGTTGATGACCTTGTGATTACAGGAGACAATCAACAAGAAATCTTAAAGCAATGCTTCATTCCAGATTTGACATCAAGGATTTAGGAATACTGAAGTATTTCCTGGGATTAGAAGTTGCTTACTCAAAGAAGGGTATTTTTCTGAATCAAAGAAAATATGTGTTGGACCTGCTGAAGGCTACAGGAACAACACGTGCGAGCAACTAATTCGTTTGTACCTTTTCCAATTACAGACTTTCCTGGAGGTAGTACAACCATATCCCAAGTATGAGCTTCTTTGTGGGAAACTAATTCTTCATCCATAGAGTGTTTCCAGTCTGGTAGTACAGATGCTTCCCTGTAAGAAGTTGGTGCATGCACAGATAAAATCGATGATAATGAGCAATGATAGTCTGCAAACCTGACTGGTGGTCGACGATTTCTTGTTGGTAGAGTAACATTGTCAGATATAGGATCCCCTTCTGGAGAAGCTGCGTCAGGACTAACCATAGAGTGCTCTTGTATTGCTTCACTAGATTCAAGAAGAGTAACATCTGTGGAGGGAAGCTGAATGGATGTTGATGGAGAATTGGACTGAGGCATATCCTCAAAAGGATCTAGATAAGAGAATTGTTCTAGGTTGGGAGATTTACTAGTGGGAAGAGACCAAAAGGGTATATTCTCCCAGAATGTAACATGTCTGGAAACACGTAATCTTTGACTCTCTGGATCATAGCACCGATAACATTTTTTTCTATGCCATAGCCTAGGAATACACATATAGCAGTCTTTTTGCTAAGTTTGTTTCTTTCTCTCTCAGTAAGAAGAACGAAGCAGGTTGACCCAAAAACACGAAGCTCAGAGTAATCTGGTTTCTTGTTGTATAACCGTTCATATGGAGACATTCCTTCTGTAACTATGGACGGAATACGGTTTATGTTGTAGACTGCAGTCAGGACTGATTCACCCCAAAAGTTAGAAGGACCTGACGCTGACAAGAGTTGTGTTATAGCTGTCTCTATGATATGACGGTGTTTTCTCTCTGCAATACCATTTTGTTGTGGAGTTTCAGTGCAAGATAATTGGAGAAGGTTACCTTTTAATGCAAGGAATTCTCTGAAAGGAGTTGATATATACTCTCCCCCTTGATCAGCTCTGAATGTTTTGATGGTTTTTCCGAATTGGGTCTTGATCATTCTAGAAAAGGTTGTGTAAATTTTTTAAAAATCTGATCTAGAACTGAAAAGATATATCCAGGTAAAACGGGAGAAATCATCAATGAAAGTAACATAATATAGTGCTCCTCCCTTAGAGATAATAGGAGATTTTTCCCATACATCTGAGTGGATGAGATCAAAAGGTTTGACAGAATGAGTTATACTATTACTGAAAGGAAGAGCAGTTTGTTTTCCTAATTTGCATGAGATGCAATAAGGTTCTTTATCAACCTGAATAGTTCCTAACAATCCACTATTTATCATATGAGTGAGACGAGAAAAGGACACATGTCCTAACTTAGAATGCCATGACATAAAAGGAGACACAGACTGAGAAAAGGAATTTGCAGTTGCGGCAAGCTCACTCTTTGACAGCCTAGGAGAAATCAGTCTTTCGAGAAGATACAATCTTCCTACTCTACAGCCTATCCCAACAAGCTTCTCTGTCTTGGGATCTTGTATCACACAACCAGAATAGAAGAAGTGAATGTTAAATCCCTGATTACATAATTGTCCAATTGATATAAGGTTCATTCTTATTTTTGGAACAAGCAACACATCAGATATATGTATCTTGTCAGAGATTTTAATCTGACCAATATGAATGGCAGCTAGTTCAGATCCATCTGCAGTTTGGATTGTAGGTATAGTAATAGGACTTTTCTGCTCAAATATGCTAGAATAAAAAGTCATATGGTTAGAGGCACCTGAGTCAAGAAACCAACCATTTGAAAAGCTACTTGTGGAAGTAGATAGTGCAGATGGTGCTGTAGAGTTATTGTTACCCATTGAGAGTGCTTGCTTGAGCATCTCTTGTATGTCAGCTAGATTGTTTGGTGTGGAAGCAGCTGCATAACTGGATGGTGATGCAGCTGCATAACTGGATGGTGCAGATGTGTATCCAGTTCCATTAAACTTTCTTCGTTCTCTCATATTTCTGGAAGTAAGGGATGTACAGTTTCATACTGTATGCCCTGGTTCCTTGCAGTAGTTGCACTGGATTAGGAAGCTTGATCCTTGCTGAATTGTTTGTGTGTTTGAGCTTTATGATCCACTTTGCACTGATGGAACGGTGCAGTTCTTGGCTAGGTGGCCTGGTTTCTTACAGTTGTAGCACTGGATTTGTGAGAAATCACGATGAGTTTTCTGAGAGTTGAGATGAGTGTTAAAGTTTGCACGTGAATTGACTGCAAACACTGCTGGTATGTCTGATTTGATTCTTTTCCGAGTTTCTTCAGTGATGAGTTCTGACAATGTGGCTTCGACAGACGGAAGAGGTGATCGATGGAGGATTGAGGCTCTCACAGTCTCAAAGTCATCTCTTAATGCCATTAAGAGATGAACTAATCGAGACTCTTCTCTGTAATTTTGCCATAACTCTATATCAGCTGTCCAGTTCGGTTCCATTAGTGCTAACTGGTTCCATATGATTGACATCTCAGAGTGAAAATCTGAGACAGATTGTTCCATCTGTTGTTTCATAGATCGAATATCTTGTTCTAACTTATAACGTTGAGCAAAGTTTATCTGGGTATACCTTTTTGAGAGAAACTCCCATGCATCTTTGGCAGTCTCAAAGCTTGTAAGTTGCATGCTTATAGATGTTACTACTGTGTTGCTTATCCAGGTTAATATTTTGTGATTATTGATCTCCCAGCTCTCTGCAGTTTCTTCTCCTGTATCTTTTCCTTTGTCAGTGATAACGACTCCGTTTGCAGGCTTCTTAGCTTTGCTGTCAATATATTTCCACATGGCTTCTCCCTTGAGGAAACTTCTCATTAAGAAAGACCAATGATTGTAGTTTGTTCCATCAAACTTCACAATAATGGGTTGATAATCTTCACGTGACATGTTGGGCTGTGAAATATGCATCAGACATTCTTCAACGTGCAGGATTGACGGATAATAAAACTGCAACCACACCTCTTGAATTGAACAACAAGCTTAGTCCTTCTGATGGAAAACTTCTTTCTAATCCTACCTTGTACCGTCAGCTTGTGGGAAGTCTAAACTACTTAACTATTACTCGACCAGACATCAGTCATGCAGTGCATATAGTTAGTCAGTTCATGGCAGCTCCGCGATCCACTCACTATGCAGCTGTACTCAGAATCTTACGTTATATCAAAGGGACATTATATCAAGGAGTTACGTTTTCATCCACTTCTGATTTTTGCCTTCGTGCATATTCAGATTCAGATTGGGCAGGAGATATTACAGACAGACGCTCAACTACATGCTATTGCATATTTTTAAGAAGTTCATTAATATCTTGGTGCAGCAAGAAGCAAAACGTAGTTTCCCGCTCTAGTGCTGAAGCAGAGTATAGAGCTCTTGCACACTCAACCTCAGAAATTGTTTGGCTGCGATGGCTTCTAGAAGATATGTGAGTTACTCTGTCAGAACCAACCCCATTGTACTGTGACAACAAGGCTGCTATTCACATTGCTCATAATGATGTTTTCCATGAACGTACAAAGCACATTGAAATTGACTATCATTTTGTACGTCATCAGTACAAGAAACGGATCATCAACTTATCCTTTGTTTCTTCTGAGCTGCAACCTGCTGATCTTTTCACTAATGCGCTGTCTTCTGCACGCCTTAAGCTCTTAATTTCCAAACTCAACATGTGCTCTATCCCATGTTGAGTTTGAGGGGGGGTATTACGAGATATTATGCAGATGCATAATCTGTTATGCAGATGTACCATATCTGTTATGCAGATGCATAATCTGTTATGCAGATGTACCATATTTATTGTTATATTTGTACATTACTTGGCTTGTACACCAAGTTATTTCCTTCCTGTTTTATCTCTGGTTCTTGTATATAAGACCAGGCACATGTATAATTCGTTTGTACCTTTTACTATGTGGGACTAATAATCTCAACAATCACCTTTAAAATTTTTGTTCATCTATAAGAATACTGTGTAAGTATCTTCTTGCAATGGAAAACCCAAAGCCTCTGTTCATGTTAATTTAATCGTAGGTTCGTAAAAACTCTTTCACCGTCCAGATGCGAACAGTTGATTCAGAAAGACTGTCTTCTGGTTTGTTATTCAGAAACACACATTGGATCAATCTTGGGTTTTTGGAGAGTTTGTTCAAAGTTAGACATTTTGTTGAAATTCATTTTTGGGATTTATACTCGAAGTTGAAGCTCATAGATACTAACAACCTGAGTTTGAAGTTTGTCAGCATTATGTTCCTTCTGACCGTCCCAAAAAGTAAAGTTTTTCGTGACTGATCTTAGTTTTCTGGAAAGTGAACAAGAGAGCGTCAAAGTCCCCAGGATAAATTACAATGTAACTCAGACTATTATCTTGTCAAAATTCGAGTTGAAAAATTACATCTTTAAGTATTCAGAAATTTCAGAATTTCGTACTTCCATAAGCAATTTTATTGTGATGTTCATATCCTATCATCACTGTTTCTCCTTTCCCCTCAAGGATGTGAGGATCTGAGACCTCATATGTTCTTTTAATCTAATAGGTGCTGGACATCAAGAAATTAGCTGCGGAGATGGGCTTAAAATGCGTAACTGCACATAGGCAGGATGCTCTTAAAGCTGTTTGCCAGAGTAACGAGACAGTCAATTTATCTATGCAACATCCTGATGAAACAAAAAGTGTGGCTTCTGAGATTACAAGTTGTCGTGACTTTCTGGTGGATGATATGGAATCTGTCAAAAGAAAAGCAATAGACCTTCACTTAGCTTGCAACAAAGACGGTGAGTAATCCTGCTAATCAAATTTTCTGCTTTCCATTTCACATTTCGAGTATGTGCTTAAGAGGAATGATTTATCACAGGCTCCCTTAGAATCCGTTATGAGTCTTTGCAGTACTAGTAATTGTTACCACATTGCAGTTAGCGAGGAAATGGAAAATCAAAGAAATTATCAAAGCAAAGCTGATATCCGGAAAAGTATGCGGAGAATGAGGAATGGACCAGGAAGGAATCAAACCATCGGTGGCATGGTTGAAAAATCAAAGGGATTTTCACCGAACAGTTTTGACCGTGTTCTTCTTGATGCTCCCTGTTCTGCTCTTGGTCTGAGACCTAGACTATTTGCTGGAGAGGTTAGTCTTGAGGAAAACTTATTTATTTCCTTGAGTGGATATTTTAGCATTCTCTACTATAAATAGAGTCTTAGTTTATTACATCTAGATTTCAATTGGAATGGTCGGATTCTATAACTACTTCAAGTTAGCGAATTTCTCAACTTCGAATATGTGGAATCCAATTTTGACTTTTTAAAAGTTATATTTGTGAAGTCTTCTTCTGGAAAACTTTATGTCGACAACACTTAAGATTCCGTAATTAGGGGAAATGATATATCTTTTAATTTGTTGCTTCTGGCTGAAGGTTAGCTTAGCAAATTATGAGATAAGCACACCTTGAATGCAGGAATTTGATATTGCAAGGTTTCCTGAAAGAACGGCATCCAATTAAGGTTGTTGATTAATTAAGTTGCGATCGCTAATGTGGCATGTATGGCTGAAGGTTAGCTTAGCAAATTATGAGATAAGCACACCTTGATGCAGGCATTTGGTATTGTTTTAAGGTTTCCTGAAAGAACGCCATCCAATTAACGTTCTCAACTAAGTTACAGACATACTTGTAGACTGTAGTTCTTATATGATTTATGGAGTAATCCAGTATCAATGCCTGTAAGGAACCCCAGTTGTTACCAGTATCTCGCGTCTAGTTACCAACTTAAAGAATCGGTTTCATATCCTCGACTTGTATACTATTTTTTTTTTGTTATGTAAGCCTAACCACATGATTTCTTCACTGCTACTTTTTTTTTTGTCTCACTGCTGGTGTCAATATAGTATTCTTATTTACTGTTTACTAAGTTTATCTTTCATAAATTTGATCGCTCTTTTTTCTGCAACAGGAAACAATGGAATCTTTGAGAAAACATGGAAAATATCAAAAAAAGATGTTTGACCAAGCCATACAGCTAGTTCGCCCTGGTGGAACTCTTGTATATTCTACGTGAGTATGCCTTTATGATTGCTAATTTCAGTGGTATTGTACAGTCCCACTTTTTGGTTCTTAAATGTTTAATTGGACAATCTCATCATGGTTATCTAACAAGAGTCCTACATCGCGCAATGATATTGGGTGCATACTTGTTAGCTGGTTTTCAAGGAGATCTAGTACCACGGGTTTTAGCAGCTTGGACCCCAAGCTTTCTTTTACAGTCTTGCAATCCAGAAATATTACATTTTTTCTAATGATTCATGTCGTAGTCAAGAAAATTAGTCTTTGCAGTCAGCAAGTCATTATTGAATATGAGAGAGACTCCTCCACCTAAATGAAACATAACAGCGGAGCATTAAACCAGGATCATAACTATGTTTGCAGAAACATACTTTTTTAACCTTAGGATAATCAGGAGAAGCTAGCAAGTAGGAAACCAGAATTTAAAAGAATACATTTTACTTCCTCCGTTACTTTTTAATAGGCCAGTTCTTTTTTTGAGAAAATTAAGGAAATTAAGAGAATTAATTATTGAAAGTGGTCCTCTAGACACTTATCAATAAAAGAAGTGAAGTGAAATGGTCCTCATGACACTTGTCAGCCTAAGAAATAAGTGAAATGGTCCACATAACACTTGTCATCAAAAGAAGTTAAAAGAAAAGTGGTCCCAAAAAATTAAAGTAACATTTGACTTTTCCAATTAGGAAACTGGCCTATTTTTTTGAAATATTTATTTATAGAAACTGGCCTATTAAAAAATAACGGAGGGAGTAATATGTAAAGTCTTACCAATTAGTTCATGTCCTCATCTGTCTCAGTTAATGATTAGGCATTTAGAATGAAGACCAATACTTTTGTAACAAGTTGGTGTGAATTCCAAGCTTTCTGATTTTATCTATTTCTTTTTTATATTATACATTCATTTACATGCCAAGCTTGATAGGTGAGAAACTAAGAAAAGATTCTGACATGGATGTTTTTATTGTTATAGATGTACATTAAACCCTGGTGAGAATGAGGCAGTAGTTCGCTACGCTTTGGATACGTACAAGTTCCTCTCATTGGCTCCCCAGGTAAACAAATCATTATTGCGCTGTGTTCATTAAGTAATGATTTTTTTGGCATTTTTGTTAACTAGAAGTCAAATTGATTTAATTATATAACAGAATCTCGTCCCCTGTTAGGAATAGTCCCCACATCACCTGGATTCTCTTGATTTATCAACAGCATAGGCCGTAGATTACCCTTCCCTTGTACGTCAGTTTTCTTGCAGAGTTAGGTCCACAGGCACTAACGAAGTCCCAGGAAGTATTATATGATGGGTTGGGTTTGTTAGTTCATTTGTTTGACCCAGGAAAAGGCATCTTTCATTAGTGTCTTCCCTAACTCCATGTGATGAGGAGTTTAAACAAAGCCCCGTGTTGCTTGAATTTTTTAATTATAATTGGACAATCCTTAACTGTAAGCTAGTTTGAGGAGATAGTTCATCTACTAAATATAGCGAATTTAAATACAGGTTTTCTGAAATGTGAGGGGTAGGGGAAGTGAAGCTGAGGACCACATACTCACTTAGTTAAGTAGGGATATCCTATCTAGGAATTACCTATCCTATCTAGGAATTACCAATAGGTATTATTATGGTAGTCTTAGTTAATGGCAGGTCCACCCACTAAAGCCCAGTAATCAGATGTCCATAATAAAAAGAAAAAGAGGAAATTAGACCAATTTTTTTATCCCCTGGTCCGGTACACGTGCGGGATGTCATTATCCATTTCTAAAAATACCCAAACTACCCATTCCCTGATAGTACATATATATTTCTTTAAAAAAAAATCACCATTTTTTCCAAATCTGAGTTCCGTCTCCTCCTCTTTTCTACTTCTGCTCAATTGTTGCTCCTTCTTTTGGATTACGAGCTAGAGTTTTTTTGAAGATCTCTTTGAAGATTTAAAGGTATGTTATGTAAGGCTGCACAAGACCCGGTCCGATTTACCTGTACCGACCCGGACCCGAAAGACCCGGACTCGAACCGATCCGGACCCGGAGTTACCGGTACATGTACCGGTTCTGAATGTTGATACCCGGTATAGACCGGTACAGGTACCGGTTCTGGGCTATTCCCGGTCTGTACCGAACCGAAAAACCCGGTAAATTAGAGCCATTGATATCTTTTAAGATATTACATCCTAGCCGTCCCTTTTAGGTTTAGTCTCATCTTCAACTCCAGGTACAGGTACAGGTACTGGTCCTGGTCCTGGTCCTGGTACAGGTACAGGTACCTTCGTTATTTTGAACTTAAGTTGTAATGTTGAACTTTATATGTTAAGTTAGTTTGTTGTTAGCCTTTGTGTTTCAAAATTTGGGTAAAAAACCCGGTACCGGTCTGGAACCGGACCGGTCTTACCAGTACAGGTACAAGTCCAGGTACAGGTACAGGTACAGGTACACAAATTGAGGAACCGGTCAACTCCGTGTACAGGTACCGGTTCCACCAAAAACCCGGTCCGAACCGGTCCATGTGCAGCTCTAATGTTATGTAATATCTCTTTTTGTTGTTCTTGTTTGTTTTTTTTCAACTGAATCTGTGAAGATCGGGTCGTTTTGATTACGTTTTCACTTTATTTTTCGTTTTTTGTTTGTTTTTTGCGTTTATTTTTGTTTTGGTTTGTTTTTTATGAATCTTGATCGTAATTATTCAATTTTTTGGTTAGATTATGATGTTTTTAACATATTTGAACTTTCGATTTGATTATCTTGTTGTTTTCGCTTATTTGTTTATCAAAATCGTGCTTGTTTGTTGTTTCAGGAGTATTATCCAACAGTACATATGTTGCATACTGATACAAATTGCTTTTGATTTTGTTCTTAGTTTTATCACTTGTTGTTGTTTGATTCATAAGTATATATCTTCGATACTGAAATAAGACTCTCTCAATTATGTTATTTTGATAGATTCTTTACATACAATTATTTTTTAGTTCATGAATCAGCAGTACATATGTGGCATACTGACACAAACTTTTTTTTTGTCTAATCGTTGTGGTGTTTGATTAAGATTTTGATCTCCATGTTTGATTTCTTGATTATTTACTAGATCTAGATGAATAATCACGTTTTTGGTTCATTTCGTTATTAGATTTGATCATACTAGTTCTATTTTGTTGTTTTTAGATTTGTTTTTTCGTATGAAACAACAGTACGTATATCCTGTATTGACAGAAACCTAGCTTATTTTGAATGAAGAAGAACAAGATGGTGCATCGTTATGATTTACGAGGAGAATATTTGTTTTCTGTTTCCAGGTATGCTTTCTAATCATCTTGTTTGATTATTTTGTTCGGTTTTTCTTCTTTTGATTTGTTTTTTTGATTGTATTCTGATAATCAAATCGATTTGATTGACGCTTTTATGGTTTTTAGGTTTGTTACAGTTGTTTTACGTGTATGAATTGACAGTACATATATGGCGTACTGATACAAAACTCTTCTAATTTTGTTTTATTTGAAGTTTTTCTAATTTTTTTGGTTCGATCCATGAGTATGTATGTATAATACTGATAGGAAGTGCTATTTGCTGTGTTTTTGCTCCTATTTTAATCTTACCCTTCAGTACTTATGTGAAATACTGTAATATGTCTTTCGATTCTCTTATTTTTCATAGATCTGTCACATGTTGTTGTCAGTTGACTTGTAGTTCATGAATCTTCAGTACATATATCGCATACTGATAGGAAGTGCTCCTTGTTATGTTTAAGGAGAAGTGAAGAAGATGCAGGCATACAGTGGAGCTGCAATAATGGGTGCTGCTGTACAACAACCCAATCTTTTTACTAAAGGTTATTCAACTTTTTTTTCCCAAGTTGGGTACTACTACTGCGGATAGATTACCTTCTCAAGTTAGGTTTAGTCCGTGAAGCCTTGTAAAGCAGCGTCTTCTTCAATCGAAGGGAGCTTGGTTACAGGAAGACCACCATCTTCTGTATCAGTTCCTATTCCTGAGATGGGAGGTAATCTAAAAAGAAGAATTTTTGAATGATTTTTTGTTTCTGTTGTAGCATTTGTTGTTATTTGAATTTTAGAATGAGTTTTAATAGCACTTGCAAGCATTTTTGAGATGCCCGTTTCCTGTATGTAATCGGAATGCTTGAGCATTTGTAAATGGTATGATCCAGTATCAAACCAATAAGGAATCGGTTAGTGTTCTTAAATGTTCTAATTGGAATTCGTAAGCTTTTCGGTTGTTTATTGTTCTTTCATTTTACCCTTCTTTGAGATGTTTGTTTTGGTCTATGTATTAGATTGGTTATCTATTATCAAACCTAGTACTAATCTGATTTGGGTAGGCTTCAAAAGCCTAACGATAGCCTGGGTTGTGAGCCTGGGCTGTTCGCTAGATACCAAAGTGAATGAATAAGAATTATCAATCATGTGTTTTACCTGCATTCGTTGACTGGAAGAAATACCTAACGAGTTTCATGCCTGATGTCTTTTTGTATTTTGTTGTATTAGGTAATGAAAGAGGTTTTCTAGACCGTAATTTGAGTGAGGAAGACCCTGAAGTACGTTCAATAATTGATAGTGAGAAGAATCGTCAGTTTAACAGCTTGGAGCTCATTGCTTCAGATAATTTTACATCTCGCGCAGTGATGGAAGCTGTGGGTTCTTGTCTCACAAACAAGTATTCAGAAGGGCTTCCTGGTAAAAGGTAAAGATGGTGCTTAATGTTGTATTTTTTCCCTGTATTTGTATTGAAATGCATTTGATCATTTCATTCTGCAATGTAGGTACTATGGTAGCAATGAGTACATTGATGAGCTAGAGACACTTTGTCAACAAAGGGCTTTGGCTGCATTTCACTTAGACCCAAAGAAATGGGGAGTTAATGTCCAACCTCTGTCTGGTTCTCCTGCTAACTTTGAAGTTTACACTGCACTTCTCAACCCACATGACCGTATTATGGTAAGTTGAGGCCTCTTTTTCTTTCTCTCCAATTATTTGAAATCAGTTTTGAACCCCTAAGGGATGTAATCAACTCTCCTTTCAAAATATGGGGTTGTATTAATTTGTTCATGTAACTGGCACAGGGTCTGGATATTCCTCATGGAGGTCACTTTTCACATGGATTTATGACTCCTAAAAGACGGGTATCCGGGACTTCGATTTATTTTGAATCGATGCCCTACCGTCTTGATGAATCAACAGGTGCTGCTCTGCATTCTTATACTGTGTAATGACTATGTGGTCTATTGTTGTTCATTTATAATTCGTTGATAATTTGCATTCATTACCAAATTCACTTGCAGGCCTTATTGATTATGATATGCTTGAGAAAACTGCCACCCTCTTTCGACCAAAACTCATCATTGTTGGTGCTAGTGCTTATCCTCGTGATTTCGATTATCCTCGAATGAGAAAGGTATACACATATCTTTTGATTGTCAACAGTTGTGATTCTTAGTAATCAGAGAATCAGACTAGTTAACCCATTACGCACACCTAATTCCCTTTCCTGCTATGTTTCTTGAAGATTGAAAATTCTGTTGGGGCTTTTCTCATGATGGATATGGCTCACATAAGTGGTCTCGTTGCTGCATCTGTACTTGCCGACCCATTTGAATACTGTGATGTTGTAACAACCACTACTCACAAGGTACACCTAGTCCCATTCATGAAGTCTGCAAGACTGCAACTACTGACACCAACACAAGCAGCATTTGTTTTTATTGGTTTATTGGATACATACTCTATATGTAAGCAGTGAGGCAGATACATACTTAGATTTGTACGTAGTGTAGCAGATATGTACTCAGATTTGTAAGCAGTGTACCAGATATGTACCCAAATTTGTAAGCAGTGTAGACACACACGTTTGGTAGTAATGGGTATTATGGACATTTCCATGTTTTAATTAATTTTGGACCTCCGGATAAAAAAAAAATCCGGTTGGACCCTACTATAAATAACTATATGGGCCTAGGACCAAACAAGAAATTTTCCATATCCTATATGATATCCAAGCTGACCCAAGCCTGGCGAGGTTAATCTCGGGCTTTACAAAGCTTTTATGGGTAGTTACCCGCCTGAATATATTTGTTCTAGCCAAATAGATTAAATAGTATGTGTCATGGTCATTCTTTAGACGGTAAAAGTTCTGTTCCGTTTTGTACACAGAATACTTCAGTACTTGACGCGTTCAATCTCAGACACGTGGTTTACATCAATTACCAGAATTTGATGCATATGCATTCCTTTTCAATCGGATACTGTGGTATTAGGTCGAGTTACATGGCATGACAAAAGTAAATAAATGAAGGAAGTTGAAGAAGATGTTATCTGATTGTTCTGTGTTCAAATATCTGACTGCACCTATTTTATGCATCCCAGCATCCAAGAATTGGAGGACGTGGTCTGATTGGTGGCTGTGAATTACTTGACGAAAATCGTGTGGAGTGAGTATACTATCTGCAGTTAATTGTCTTTAAATTATTTCAAAAACTCTAGCTTTCCAAACATCAAGCATGGAACTAAGCTAAACTTGACCCATGGCGTATTGAACTAATATTCATTATTTGTTGATGATCACAGGAAATGGCTAACTCCTGAGGAGGCTGAATTAGTGCAGAGGTTTGATCCGTCATCCAGCCTTGATACAATTGGTTTTTTCATTGCCAAGTTCAGTGTTGGCCAGAAAGATATATGAGTTCGATGGGACTATATTGTGCAACACTCACGTCGTAATTGAAGGCTTATATTTTGTTCCAAGATTAATCTAATCAGAGTTGTTAGTGTTGCGACGCCATCCCAATTATTATTATCCTTTTGACGAGGATTCTGAAATAGCTTTTTGTAATTTTAGAACTAAGAACACTAGTATATTTTTCCATAGGGGAAAGTAATTAATATGTTTACTGACAGTACTCTGTAGGTGGAAACATTTGTAGAGGAAAGCAGGTTTATCAATACAAATACTAAACAAGCGGCTAACACATTTAGGCAAAGTAAATCAAAGCGTGATTCTTTTTTTTATCTTTTTTATTTTTTAATGCTGCAGTTGCACACTTATTCTTTTGAAAACTGCCTTAGATAAGTTCTTGCTTGGTCAATAGGTGAGCACCTCACCTGAACCCTATCACTTCCTACTATGATGGGATCGAGTATTAAAATGATACACAAAAAGGGCATCCAGCTACAAGAACCACTGAAGCACCCAATTGAACCAAAATTACCCAACTCTGAAGTGCCACTCTGTGAAAAAAACTCTGACTCGTTTGATAGGAAACATTCTAATTTCATTGTACTGTGCCTTCAATCATGCAGTGTCATTGACTCCAAAACCTTCTTCAATCCTCATGCAGTAGGGATGATTTTCCTTGGAGTTTCCGAGAGAATAGTTTCTTTAAGAGAACCTCACAAGACTCGACCCTTCCGAACAATGCCGGTGTTTCTGGGGTGATCATGCTACTATGCTAGGTAATGGACCTATTTCTGAGTCTAGTTTAGGGTAGTGAAATGTTGCAACTGACAGCCTCTCCTTCGTTGAGTTTATTCTTCCCCGATGCTCGACGCTATGATAGAGCCCGTTAGTCAATATCTTTCAAAAGAAAGCAAGAAAACAAAGTTAGAGAATAGTCAAAACCAGTACATAATAACTGAGAATAACTTCTTTCGGCAACCTTTTTTGATTTACCTCCATAACGTCTCCAATATTGGCTATGAAAGCATTGTGTAGAGGTTTGACTGTAACCCATTCCCCTTTGTTTCTTATCTGTAATCCTTCCACTTCATTAAGTTGAAGGAGGATTGTCAAACCACCAAAGTCCGAGTGTGGCGTAACGCCCATGACGAGGTCCGGTTGAGGGCAAGGAGGATAGTAATTCATCCTGATTGATTGCATCCCACCTTCAAAAACTTCTGTCATAACTCCAGCCTCAATTTTTAGAGTTGTTCCCAAATCCAAAGCCTTTTCCAGTAGCAAGTACTAGGTCGGCTAGAGAGTATCTAATAAAAGTATAACATAGTTTTACGCCGGTTTGTCAAGCCTTGCACAAACCGCACTACGTCAGGCAAAATACTTGACGCTACCTGCGCCGTGTTTTGTTTTGTTTTGGACCAGATGAGAAGTAATCACCGTTTTAATGGGATTACGAATTCTCGACCATTAATGCGGATATACTTACATCCTGTCCGTGTTGCAGAAGCTACGGGGGGAAACCCCTTCACAATTCTGCCAACTGCAGCGCTACAGGGGTTCCCCCTTCACAATCTGCAGGGTTTCCTTTACGTGTGCGCCGATTGAGGGTTGGAGAAAATAAGCGGAAATAAAAAAAAGGGGGGGGAGGGGGGTTGTTAGTCTACGTACAGAAAACCCACCTCTTCCACGCGAATCGCCGCCCTCCAAGTCTGTCTGTCCAACGCCTGCTCCGGTGATAGATTTCTCTTGCTCATGTCTTTCTTTACGGACTCATCCCATGTTAGCTTCGGTCGGCCTCTGCGTTTCATCCTTCCTTCAGCGCGCCTAATACGACCTACTCCCACTGGAGCATCAGGCGGTGTTCGCTGGAGATGCTCAAACCAGCGCAGCCGATGCTGGGCGAGAATCTCCTCAATTGGAGCTACCATAAGTTTCTAACGTATGTATCATTCCTGATACAATCATGCCTCGTATGCCCGCATGCCCACCTCAGCATCCGCATCTCGGTACTCTGCAACTTCAATGTGTCCCGACTGTTCGTCGCCCAACATTCCGCACCATATAGCATGGCATGCCTGATTTTTAGAGTTGTTCCCATCATCTCTAAAAGAGTCATAGCTAGTTTACTCACTTCTGACATGTAGGATTCAATTGTCTCCCTGCAAAGAGTCCGAAAATGTTCACTCCTTTAAAGAGTGTTTATTAGATTCCTAAACTAGTTAACGAACCAAATCTCAAATCCACTCACATTTCAGTAAAAAATCAAAAGAGAGTAGGAGAAACTAATGACCTGAGAGGTAGAGGGAGTTCAGAAACAAATGTGGCTTCCTTAAGTAGAGGGGACGAGTAACCATGTAAAAGAGATCTCCCCAATCGAGTTTTTGTTCTTCTGATAAAACAAACTGTTGCCCAAATCCTTCATCACCCCCTTCATATTTCTCTTTATCCTTCATTGGAAGAGCTAAAAAACCATTCAACTTCTGATTTTACACTCTCCAACAATATGTTGTCAACTCCATGGTTTACAACCTGAAAGAAACCCCATTCTTTACAAGCAAAATGAAGCCTCTCCAACTCTAACTCTGGTTCTGCGGATAACAAATTCTGCAGATCGATGACAACAACTGTTTGATCTATCTTAGACGCACCAGAGAGGTTGGTCAATGGTTCTTGATCACTGCGATGTATCGAGGTGGGATTTCTGTAAGCATTTGTTTAGCCATCTCCTGAACACCGAGTACTTGCACAAAGCCACCTAAGTTTATTTGTTTCAGTGTCTCCATGAATTTTCAAATTAGTCGCCTTCTCAGAATGACGAACCTAGCACTTTTTTACCAAAGTATATGAACTATCTCTCTCTTCTCTAATGATACATAAAGGGAATGTGTAATGACCCGTCCTTTGTAATAACCCGTCCCTCCACCGATACTGTCCCCACTTAACCACTGCGGTTATCCGGCAGTGTGGGGTTTTCAACGGGCATCGCTGCGGTCATCCAGCAGCAACTTCCCAGGAGATCACCCATCCCTGTATTACTCCCGCCCGAACACGCTTAACTGCCGAGTTTTCTGCCAACTCTGGAGCCAATTGTGCTGAAAAGGCCTCGGTGTAAGGAAAGGACAAACCATTACTTATATTCCATTCAGCCAACCACTGCCGAATATCGGGGTATTACAATACCACCACCTTAAATTGGAGCCGTCCTCGGTTCCGGAATATATATACAAGCCCAGATCTCCGACGTTCCCTGCCCCTCATGAGAAGCACCTGTAACTCCCTCACTAATTTACGATTCATTACATCATTGATAATAACACAATTCATCCATTTGAATTTCATACCTGAGTTCATAACACCAATTATGTTTCCAACAAGTCATTTAATCTAGATTTCAACACATGATTCACAAATTAATATTGTTATCACAACAAGTAACCATGAGTTCACGGTACGAAAACCTTGGTTCGTACACCACCTATCGTTTATCAGCACGGACAACCTCCATCGATGGTCAGGAACAGAAGTTCCTATGGGGATCATACCCATCTGCTCTCGGTGATCATTACCCGTTTCATTCACAGTACGAAAATCTTGGTTCGTACACCACCTATCGTGTACCGGCACGGACAACCTCCATCGATGGTCGGGAAACACAAGTTCCCATTGGGATCATTACCCATTTAACTCTCGGGGATCATTACCCGCCGTTAGCATGAAATGGTATTCCATCTAATGGAAAAACATGAACTCATTTCATTTTGAAATCATTTTTACAAACAATACAAGCAACCATGGCTTAATAGCATACTACTAACATTATGCATTTATCTCAAGCATTTAATCAAACACACTAACTGCATACATTTTATATTATGTGTTTCAGATGATAAATTTATCTGATCATCTTCATATTTTACAGGATCATTCTTAACACATTCATATATTACATAACCAAAATTCACACAAAACCAACGGTTCAACCAAAAGATATTTGGTTTATATGATCATTCTAAAAACCGGGCAGATAACATCACATTAGAAAAATATTCACAGTAAATTCATTTTATTCCAAAATCAAGCAATTCCAAAGCAAAATGAAATATAAGATGTTTATCTACAACTTTTGTTAAGACCTCAAATCATTTTAACATCATTAAGACGGCCTAAGAACATCAAAACCACATCAACACGAAACTGTCCATAAATTCAGAAACTATCACTCAAATTCAAACAAACTTTCAACGGTGAATATGTGGTGGAATACTCTCAAATTTTAACTGGTAATACCCAATCATGTTATATACCAATAATAAAAGTCTGATCATCAATAATATGCATCAAATTAAATGGAAAAATTTCAGAACCCTAATGATATAAGAGTAAACAAAATTGAAATCAAAGTATAACAAAGAAACACAAAGAGAAAGGGATTAAACATTCTACCTCAATTAGATTGATCCTCTACTGATTTTCATAACCTTCTTCTCTAAAAGAAACATTAGCTTCATCTCCTTCTTCTCCTTAACATTTGGTTTTCTAATATCAAATTCTCTCTCCCAATTTTGGTTATAATACTACTAATAATAATTAAACATTTTTATTATTTATTTTAAATTTAAACGTCTCTTTATTTTCCTCCTATTTAGGTGATTATATTCACATCCTAACTTTCTAGTTCAAGCAACCCACTTAGGCTAAGGAATAATAAACAATAATCTAAGTTAACTCGTTAAAATCCGACCCGGAAAGGTAACTAAAAATACAGGGTATTACATTCTACCACCCTTAAAAGAAATTTCGTCCCGAAATTAAAAACATACTTACAATGTCAAAATCATTATAAACAATAAAATTCACAAATCAATATCCATTTTAGCACCCAAGTAACTATCACACGAATTCCGACAAATCAAAAATATCCATGCACATAAAATTAAGCAAACAACAACAACAATCATAACAGACAATCATGCGTAGCAATTAACACAACATTTTTTTTTACCATGGTCCCATTCAAGATCTAAAGCCTAGAGCTCTGATACCAACTTGTAACACCCCGATTTCCGGACTAAGGTCAAACCCGTATGCAGATCCGAACTCAAAGTGTTACGGGTCAGAAAGAGACTTATGCATATATTTCTCTATTTAAACATTGATATCTTAAATTGAAACCTTATGAAACAATAATTCACTATTTAAATATCTTAAGTTATATTCTCAACAAACATCGATATCAAATTACATGTCAAGCAATTACAAATAAACAATTCAATCACTAAGCTACTCATTTCTAGCTTTCGCTGCGCCACTCTGATAAATCTGCAAGGTAAATTGGGGTGAGATGACAGCTCAATAGAATGCATTCCCCACTCTCCAAAGATGCGCAAACATAATCATTTTATCAAGCAAATACATATACCAAGAAACACATCACGACTTCGGCGAATCAATGTTATATTCGACAATCACATTACCAATAATGTTTCTAATAAATTATCTTGTTTATATTCCAATCATGAATTCACAAGCCAATAATATTTCAAACAAATAATCTAATTTACGAATTGTGCGTGTCATCCTTGCAGATTTATCAGAGTGACGCAGCGAAATCTAGGAATGAGTAGCTTAGTAATTTAATTGTTTATTTGTAATTGCTTGACATGTAATTTGATATCAATGTTTGTTGAGAATATAACTTAAGGTATTTAAATAGTGAATTATTGTTTCATAAGGTTTCAATTTAAGATATCAATGTTTAAATAGAGAAATATATGCATAAGTCTCTTTACGAACCGTAACGCTTTGAGTTCGGATCTCCATACGGGTTTGACCCTAGTCTGGAAATCGGGGTGTTACAGAATGATTTCATTATTTTATCATCCCTGAGACTTAGTCAATCAAACTGACCATCAGACTAAACTTGACCTTTTTCAGTTACTAGATGACCTTGTGCGGTGGGGGGCCGATTGAAAACTTGATGTAATTCGATTTTCATAGTGAATTTCGAGTAACTTATAGTGGGTTTGAAGAAATTAGAATAAAATGTTAATGAAAATTCATGAAATTCGAGGATTTTCAATTTATTCTGATTCATCGTAAAGAAATAATAGTTAAGTAGACCTTTCTGGAGTTGTAAGTTAGATGATAAAAAAGATGAGAGAGAGAGAACGGAGTGGTGGCTGAGTGAAGATTATTCAATTAAAAAGAAAAAGGTTTGAAATCTCAATAGAGATGTTCGGTGATAAGGATTTGATCAAGATGTTTGAGAGATGATGGTGTGTGGGTGGGGGGGGGGGATTTGGATTGCGTTACCTAACATGCTCATTGTTTGGTTGATTTCTTTGTTGAAATCTTTTCATAAAGGGAAGAATAAGTTTAATCTGTATGAAGTGATAGGTGGTGAGTTTGTCATAGGGGGTTAAAAAGAAACATAACAATGTAAGGGATTATATCAGGATATCTCGAAGTGAAAAGGGAGAAGGTGATAAAGTGGTGAGTATATGTATACCATGTGGTGATCATAAAAGTTACTGGTCTATTTTGGCGGAAGTTCTTGATTGTTTTCTGGAGAAAGAATGGTTGAAGAGAGTAGTGCAGGCGGTGCCTAAGGATGCAGGTTTTCCTAAGATGTTAGCTAAATCAGGAGAAGCAAGGTTGAAGATTATTAGAACGGGACTGGTGGTGTTATCTCATAAGCTAAGTTAGAATAGGGTTGCAGTTTACATTCGAAAGGAGTTGGGGATTAACAGGTTCATCAAGATCAATGTTTTCCATGAACTAGAAGATCTAATCCATCTAGAGGAGAAAGAGTGGAAAAAAATTATGGATTTATTTACGATGGCGGTATGAGGGTGTGGACTTTCATTTTGCTATTGCTGGTGGTGGTACTAGAAAAAAATTAGTCTAATGAGGTGGTGGAGATTAGCCGGTCTAAGGAGAAAGAGAAGAAGAAAAAGAAGGAAGAGTATGGTCCATCTTATGATTATAATAGAACACTTGAATCGCTAAATTGGTTCAAAATCAGGGATCTGCATAAATCTAAATGGAGTTCATCATCCTTTTCTCATGTTGGAAACGAACTTTCTAAAGGGGAGTTTTCAAGAATTGCTATTGAAACTTTGAATTTTGAAGGATTTCCTTTCTTTAGAATTTCTATGAGCGGCAATCTTAGAATGATACCGGCGGTGTTGGTGACATAGGTGGGGGAGGAGAAGGTGGTTCTCACGGCGGAGTGGGATCCGAATTATGTGGAGAAAATCAAACTTACTGAACAAGATTATCGATTGTTACTAAAAAAGATTATCGGCTGAAACTGGGAAAGTTTGACGCGGCAGTCATGGAATTTTCAAAATTCAAAAATTTTGTTAGTGTTGAGCTGGTGGAGCGAAATCAGGCGTTAGTTATAGAAAGTTCAAATGCAGTTATTTCTGAGTCAGCTGCGGAGTTAGCTAATTCAACTACAAATGAAAAATCTGGAAAAAAAAGTGGAGGGTCTGTTTCAAGTAAATGGGCATATATGCCAAAAAGTCAAACAAGGATGGTGAGTGGTTTGGGTCAACTAGTCATTCAAGGTCAAAATCCGATCGTTGGAGATTCAAAATCAAATTTTGAACAAATAATTAATTCTCGTGAACAGAATTCAAGAATGGAAGATATTCTAAGTATAGTGAGAGACACACAACAGATAGGAAGTCACAATGAAGTTGTGGAGATGAATTTTTTGTCAGAGATTGAAAACAGGGTGGTCATGAAGTTGGGTGATGTTCAGTTGTCTCATTCTGAGAGTCTGGAGAAGGTAATGGAAGTTGTTAAGCTAATGTTAGTACACTGTTGTACTTATGGTGGCATTTTTGAGGGAGATAAACAAATTCTTAAGGAAGTGGTGATGAAACAAGTCTTGAAGTATAAGGAAAGATTCAAGAAGGTGAATGCAAAGAAGAATGTTGTAGCTGCTGAGAAGATTGATGACGTATGGAGGAATTAATTGGTTTTAGTTGAAGTAGACAATTCTGATTCATTGCAGACCATGAGTGGGGATAAAAATCTTGAAGAAGTTATTAATGGATGTTAAAATAATATATTGGAATGTTAGAGGGTTGAATGTTTTTGATAAAATGAATGCTTTGAAGGAGTTAATTTGGAGCCAAAAATGTAATGTGTGCTTGGTGCAGGAGACAAAAATTATGAAGTTGAGTAGATGGTTGATAAAACAGCTGTGGTTTGGTAATGATTTTGATTGGAAATTTGTTCCTTCAGTGGGGAGCAGTGGTAACAGTCGGGGTTTGCTGTCAATTTGGAAAACTAATAAGTTGATTAAGGAGGATGAGAGAAGGGGTATTAATAATATAAAAATTGGGTTCAGTTCTAAGATTAGTGGATAAAAATGGGCTGTCTGCAATGTGTATTCTCCATGTGGTTATAATGAAAGAGATTATTTTTGGAATGATCTTACCGTGGTTAAAGATTGGTCGAGTGGTCCACTTTGTTTTGCTGGTGACATGAATGCAGTGAGAGGGGAAGATGAGAGGAATAAGGGTGAAGGAGATAGTAGAAACAATGAGTTTCTTAATAATTTCATACTCAAAAATGAAATGGTGGATTTTCCTTTGGTGGGTGGTGCTTTTACTTGGTATGACATGCATGAAGATCCTCTCCTTTGCAGGTTAGATAGATATCACTTAAATGCGGAGTTTGACATTTTTTTTCCTGATGCTATTCAAACTGCTCTAACTAGAGTAGTTTCTGATCACAAGCCATTCATGTTGGTAACAAAACCTGGTATTAAACCTAAGCCATATTTTAAGTTTGAGAATGACTGGTTATTGTATAAAGATTTTGTTAATAAGGTGAAGGAGTGGTGGGTAATTATGGAATATCAAGGCCAAGCTAGTTTTGTATTCTTCAAGAAACTGTAGAACTTAAAATATTTTCTCAAGAAATGGAGCAGAGAGGAATTTGGAGGGGTCAAGATGGAGAAAATTGAACTTACAGAGAAGATTGATATGCTGGATCAAATGTAAGAAACTCATAAACTATCTGAAGAACAATTTGAGGATAGAACAAGGAGCTTGATGAAGTTTAGGAGTATTAAAGCTATGGAGGTTAGGAGGTGGCATGCTAGAGCAAAGCAGAATGAATTCAAATGGGGGGACTCTAATACTTCTTATATTCCCAGGATTGCAAGTACAATGAAAAAGAGAAATACAATTGCAAAATTGGAAATAGATGGAGTTGAATGTTTTGATCAAGAAAGCATAAAAACTGAAATGAGAAGTTATTATGAAGCTCTTTTCTTAGAGAAAAATGACGTGTCTTTTTCTTTGGATAATATGTATTTCTCTGAGATAACAGTGGAGGAGAAGATGGAGATAGAAAAGGCTTTTTCAGAAGATGAGGTGTTTGAAGTGGTGAAGCATTTTGGTACTAATAAAGCACTGGGCCTATATGGTTTTTCCATGGAGTTCTATAAGGTTTGTTGGCATATTATTAAGGACGATTTCATGAGGTTGATGGATGAATTCTTTAAATTTGGTTCTTGGGATTGGAGGTTGAACTGTTCTTTTATCACTTTAATTCCAAAGAAGGAAGATTCTTTTCTCCTAGAGATTATAGGCCTTTGAGCCTTCTTGGAAGTGCTTATAAGATTCTCTCTTAGGTTTTGGCTAACAGATTGAAGGTGGTGATGCATAAATTAGTCTCCGAGTTTCAAGGGGATTTCATTAAGGGCAAACAAATTCTAGATGGTGCTCTAATTGCTGGGGAGTGTGTGGATAGTAGATTGAAGACAAAGAAGCCTGGTATTCTGTGTAAAATATATATGGATAAGGCATTTGATAATGTCAGATGGAGCTCTCTGTTGAGAATTTTAGAGAAACATGGGTTTGGCAGAAGGTGGATTTCTTGGATTAAATGGTGTGTTTCTACTTCTCATATTTCCGTGCCGGTGAATGGAGCTTCCACATAGAAGTTTAAGCCTTCAAAAGGGCTAAGACAAGGAGATTCTCTTTCTCCATTTTTGTTTCTTCTAGTGGTTCAGATTTTGTCTAAGCTTGTGGATGATGTTGTTTTGAGAAATCAAATTACTGGATTTCAGGTAGAAGAAAAAGGGACAGTCGTATCTCATTTGCAATTTGCAGATGATACCTTACTTTTTGTTGATGCTAATGAGGAGGAAGTTAGAAGATTGTTGCTTATTCTTACTACTTTTGAGCTCTTGATATGTATGAAGTTGAATCCGGAGAAGACTTACGTGATTAGTGTAGGAGCTGATGAAGTAATTAACTCTTTGTATTTGGAGCTGGGTGTACGTAGAGGGGAGAAGTTTCCTTTTAAATATTTAGGATTGCCTATTGGTGCTACTGAAAGATGTACTAGTATTTGGGATGAGGTGATAAAAAGAATGTGAAAAAGCGGGGGTCTAACAACACCACCCAATATTTCACGTAGCAATCTGTATGGACTAACTCTGACATACTTTCTAGAGAATCAACTAGACAGTCAGACTCAATCTAGGTAAAATTATCTCAAGGAGTTAATATCTCTCTCTTGTTTTGATTTACTCAAGCTAATAGAAATCAATGAGTCCTAATCAAACACAAGGAATAAATTGGACGGTACCAAAGACCAATGTCCAAGGATCAATCAATGAAAATCAACAACAAAAGGTTGGATTATAATAATTGATGATCTAATGCACAACCTGTATTATTTCAATTATAAAGATAAACAATATAATGCGGAAACTGAAATAACACAGACACCAGAAATTTTGTTAACGAGGAAACCGCAAATGCAGAAAAACCCCGGGACCTAGTCCAGATTGAATACACACTGTATTAAGCCGCTACAGACACTAGGCTACTCCAGGCTAACTTCGGACTGGACTATAGTTGAACCCCAATCAGTCTCCCACTGACACAAGGTACAGTTGTACTCCCTACGCCTCTGATCCCAGCAGGATACTGCGCACTTGATTCCGTTAGCTGATCTCACCCACAACTAAGAGTTGCTACGACCCAAAATCGCAGGCTTTAACTATAAACAAATTTGTCTCACACAGACAAGTCTATCAAAGGATCAATCTGTCTCCCACAGAAAAACCCTAAAGTTTTTGTTCCGTCTTTTGATAATAATCAAGGTGAACAAGAACCAATTGATAATACGGTCTTATATTCCCGAAGAACATCCTAGATTAATCAACCACCTCACAACAATCTTAATCGTATGGTAGCGAAACAAGATGTCGTGGAATCACAAACAATGAGACGAAGATGTTTGTGATTACTTTTTATATCTTGCCTATCAGAGAAGTCAAACAATCTCTAGCCAATCAATATGATTGTACTATTATGATAGAAGATGCAAAATCAGATCACACAACTACGATAAAAGTATTATCGGCCTGGATTCACAATCCCAATGAAGTCTTCAAGTCGTTAACCTGGTTTTAGAAGAAGAAAACCAAAGGTTAAAGGAGAACCGACTCTAGCACGCAAACTAGTAGCACACGTAAGGTGTGGGGATTAGTTTTGCAGAGTTGCTAGATGTCCCCTTATATAGTCTTTCGAATCAGGGTTTTGCCTTAGTTACAAAGCAATCAATATCCACCGTTATATTAAAACCTGATTTAGATTCAATCTAATATTTCTCAACCGTTAGATCGAAAACTTAGATTGTCATACACAAATGACTGTACGCTTCTAGGTTTGATAACCGTACCCAAACGTGTACATTGTTGGTTCAACAATAGTCTAACCAAAAACGTTAACCATAAGAGCATTTCATACCAACCATGTTCTTCTTCACCATAACTAGTTTAAATGACTCAAATGAACTAGTTAAGAGAGTTGTTCAATTGCAAGGAAATCTTACGTAACTACACAAGACACAATTGAAGCAAAGATGATTTGATTCACAAGAATCGGTTCATGAACTTTAATAGCCACGGTTTGCAAAAGCATTCCTTAGTCTTTTAAGATTAAGTTCAGAGATCATCTTTAGATATATAACCTTCTCAAGTTCACAGACTAGGTTCGCGGACTTAAGACACCAGACAGAGTTTACAAACTCCAGCAGAAATTCTCGGGTTTGAGAACTTCGCCGGTTCGTGGACTGGGTTTGCGGACTTGGCTCACGCAAGTAGTTTGTCAACTCCAGCAGAAATTCTCGGGTTTGAGAACTTCGGCAATTCGCGTACTGAGTTCGCGGACTTGGCACTTGCCATACTTCCGGTTCTCTTGATTAACAAAGTTTGAGAACTTCGGTTCAAGGAATACATTGGTTATGTAATCTAAACTCTCATTCCAATCATTGAAACATTCTTAGAGGACGTTATATAGTTGTTACACCATTTCTCGTCAAAGCAATTTTCAAAGTGATTGAAACATTCATGACTTTCGTCACTAGGTAAATATAAACTTAATCGAAGTGAAAAGCTTACCAACACATATTTCGAGATATAGATAGGCGAGGTATACTCGGCTCGAAATACCAAATGTGTATAATCTAGTCTATATATATATATCATACGACTTTTGTCTCAAAGAGTAAGAGATAGAATAGATAGACTTTTGAGTGACAGATAAGTTCAAGTCTCCACATACCATTTTGTCGAGAAGTTCCACCGGTTCCTTGAGTAGTCCTTCTACTTGTATGATGAATCGCCATGAAGTCCTTGAGCTCAACTACACATACTATCCTAATCCGAGACTTAGCTATAAGAGACTTATAGTTTTGATCACTAACATTAACAAACATGCTTGAGATAGCAACGCATGCGAGTTTGACCGAGCAGTGCTCTAATAGAATGGAAGTGAAGTTGGCAACTTGGAAAAAGAAATTTCTCTCAAAAGATGGTCTCAACTATACGAAGTTTGTTTAGATTTTGTATAGCGGCTTAATTCTGAGAGTATTCAATTATGGACTAGGTCCCGGGGTTTTTGTGCATTTGCAATTTCCTCGTTAGAAAATCTTGTTGTGTCTTTTACTTTGATTTCCGCATTATAATTATTTATTATAATAAAGTAAAACACACAAACGTTAACTCCGCATTACTTGATAGTGATCCTATAGAGTTTAGTTAAGCCTGAACCTATTATCAAGTAACATACTTCTTTGTTGTATTGTCTCGATCTTGTATCCATAGTCAATCGCACAAGTTATCTTTTTGTTGTATTGTCTAGATCTTGTATCCATAGACAATCACACGAAGTGTGAACCAATTAGTTGTATTGTCTCGACTCTGTCTATAGACGTCCAATTTCGGTAAGAAGACTTATAGGTTGAAACAAAAAGATTGTGGTGTATTTTGGTACCCTCGTCTTTTCAATTGGTATCAGAGCAGGCAAACACGAAAAGATCTAACAATCTGTGTTTGGTGCAATCCAACCTATAAGAAATGAGTCTGCAAAAAGGTAAGGTAAAGCCAACAAGGGACTCAGTTAACGTATCCCAATATTGGGGGAAATCCCTCTACGGGTTTGATTTTAGCAAATGTTTAAAAGGGGTTTCTTCCATAAGTTCAACTTGCTCTTCTGAAAATATGTTTGTATGTTCTCAAGAAGAAGCTAAGTTAAGACATGTATTCACTGTTACAACACTGCTCGGTCGAACTCGCAAGCGTTACTATCTCAAACTTGTTTGTCAAGTTTAGTTGCCAAAACTATAAGTGTTGATTTCTAGTCTACTTATAGATAAGTCTCGGACTAGGATAGAAAGTGTAATAAAGCTCTAAACTCAACGACGTTCATCATACAAAGACGAAGAACTATTCAAAGAACTGGTGGAACTTCATCGACTAAAAGGTATGTGGAGACTTGAACTTATCTATCACTCAAAAGTCTATCTACTCTATCTCCTATCTTGAGACAAAAGTCGTATTGCTATATAGACTTCGATTATACACATTTGCTATTTCGAACCGAGTTTATCTCGCTTATCTATTTCTCGAAATATGTGTTGGTAAGCTTTGCTTTGGACAAGTTCATATTTACAAGTGACGAAAGTCATGTTGATTATTTCAATATCTTGAAAGTCGCTTTGATGAAAAATAGTGTGTGAATAACCTTTATTTAACATCCTCTAAGAATGTTTCAATGATTGAAATGAAAGTTTAGAATATATAACCTTGAATGGATATAAACAGTGTATGTGAACTCATACTTGTGTAAGTCCAAAATCCTTGAACCAAAGTATGCATACTTTGCTGCTCAGGATAACGGGAACTAAAGTCCGCCTACCTGTACGCGTACTTCCGGAAGTTCACATCCCGTGAATTTCTGCTGGAGTTTGTGAACTGAAAACAAACTCAATCCGGGTACTTAAGTATGCGTACCGGTATTCATACTTGAGTGGGTTATTTTCTAAAAACGGTTTATTCGTGAACTAAGACATATATAAACTAAGGAATTCATATTTCCAAACCGTGGCTATAATGTTCATGAATCGATTCGAGTGGCTATAATGTTCAAGAGATCTAAGCAATTGAACAACTCTCTAACTAGTTCTTTTGAGTCATTTGAACTAGTTATGGTGAAGATGAATAAGGTTGATATGAAAGTGCTCATATGGCTAACCATTTGGTTAACTACTGTTGAACCAACTAGGTGTACACGTTTAGGTACGGTTACACAAACCTAAATGAACGTGCATTTCATTTCTGTATAACAAGCCAAGTTCGATCTAACGGTTGAAGGATATTAGCTTGAATCTAATCAGGTTTTCATTTTGCGGTGAATATTGAATGCTTTGTTACCAAGGTAACTTAGATTGCAAACCCTGATTTGGAGACATATAAAGGAGAAATTTAGCAACTGGAAAACCTAATCCCCACACCTCATGTGTGATACTAGTTGTATAAGCTACATTCTATTCTCCTTTAACCTTAGGTTTCTACCGAGACCCTGCAGGTTAACGACTTGAAGACTTCATTGGGATTGTGAAGCCATACCCAACTATTTTTTTTGTAGTTGCGTGATCTGATCTTGTTGTTTCTATCGTGATTGAGTGCAATCATAAGTTTGGCTTGAGATTAATTTCTCCGATAGGCAAGATAAAAAAGTAGTCACAAACATCTTCGTCCCATCGTTTGGGATTCCACAATATCTTGTTTAGCTAGTCGATTAAGATTATTGTCAGGTGATTAATATTTTTAGGTTGTTCTTCGGTAATATAAGTCCGGTATATCAATTGGTTCTTGTTCACATTGATTTACCAAAAGACGGAACAAAACTCGTAGGTATTTCTGTGGGAGACAAATTTATCTATTCCTGTAGACTTTTCTGTGTGATACAGATTTGTTTATTAAAGTCTTCGACTTTGGGTCGTAGCAACTCTTAGTTGTGGGTGAGATCAGCTAAGGGAATCAAGTGTGTAGTATCCTACTGGGATCAGAGACGTAAGGAGTGCAACTGTACCTTGGATCAGTGTGAGATTGATTGGGGTTCAACTACAGTCCAAACCGAAGTTAGTTTGTAGTAGGCTAGCGTCTGTAGCGGCTTAATACAGTGTGTGTTCAATCTGGACTAGGTCCAGGGGTTTTTCTGCATTTGAGGTTTCCTTGTGAATAAAACTTTTGGTGTCTGTGTTATTTCTTTTCCGCATTATATTTTGTTATATAATTGAAATATCACAGGTTGTGCGTTAAATCGATCAATTGGTAAATCCGACCTTGGTTGTTGATTGAAATTGGTTGATCCTTGAACATTGGTCTTTGGTACCGTTCAAGTTAATTTCTCTTGTGTTCAATTAGACTCGCAAATTTCTATTTGCTTGAGTAAGTATTGAATCGAGAAATTGAGATATAACTCTTTGATATACTTTTTATTAAAATTGAGTCTGACTGTCTAGTTGATTCTCTTAAAAGTATATTGGAGTTAGTCCATACAGATTGCTAAGCGAATTACTGGGTGAGGTTGTTGTACCCCCAGTTTTTCAATCGGTATCAGAGCAGGCAAACACGTTCAAAGACCTTATAAGTCTGTGTTTGTAGCGATCTGACTTTATGGAAAATCATCTCTCTGATAACGTAACACCTAATCAGAATCCCCCTGAGATGTTTCAAAATCCTTATAACATGTTTGGATGCAGAAGTAGAAGCAAGAAGTGCTTATGGACTTCTCGAAAGTAATTCTGAGAAGTAAAAAAGTAAATAAGTTAGTTTGGGAATTGCTTAACTTATAAGTAAAAAAGTCAATAAGTAAGTTTGGCAACTAAAAACATCATAAGTAAAAAAAAATTCATAAATTTAGATAGAATCACACTCTTTTTTTATGATATTAACTTGTACTGTATTTCATATGCAGTTTTACATTTTCATTTATGTTGCAGAGTTAGCAGTCATACTGTATATATGATACTTACCATAGAAAGAGTCTGCATGTTGCAGAGTTAGCAGTAATACTATGATACTTACCATAGATAGGATCAGCAACTGAGATCGACAGATAATAACATGGGTTAACATAAGATACATGAAATGTTTAACGCAACAATTTTACTTTTTGTAAGTGCAGCACCAACATGAGCATTTAACTGACCCAATATGATCAACCTCAAAAACAAGTACGATCAACCTAAGAATGCATTCATCTACCTGATTTCAAGAGTAACTAACTATCCACAAGTATAAATTTTTTAGACAACTTGGTGTCATAGCTAGAATTTACTTTTGGCCAACGTTCGCCTAAACAAATCCAAAGCTTCGTTAGGATCACCGGTTCACCATTATCAGTGCACCCATTGTTCATTACAGTCTAACATACGACATCCCCTCTTCCATCCCATCAACGAATTCATGAATTCCACCAACATTCACATGCTTCGTATACCATAAGTGGTCACACCTGCTTAAGAATTTTGAAATGTATATTTCCACCTAAAGGTAGTAAATTTCGCACTAACCTCTGCTCTCAGTAACAAAGTTTTTCTTCTTGTTTTCCGAGGGATCTAAGATTCAAATCCCTACCTTAATTTCTTTATGCTCAGCACAAAAGTTTGTAAATTCAAAGTTTATATCTAAAGAGCAACAAAATAAGATTTGTAATGAAGAAAAATCATAGAAAACGGAAGAATCAAATATCAAGCAAATTTAAAGGACTGTAACAGTCAAGGAATATATCCACATGTACCCCAACAAAATTTTTAAAAGATTTCATGACTCTTGATCTGTTGTAAAAAAATATCTTAATGGTATAGTTTAAAAATGATAATCTTCATTCATTACAGATTCAGAAGCTTAAACTTCATTACAGTTCTCAATCAATAGAGAAGGAGATAATCATCAGATATTTATTGGTCAGGTGAATAACATAATTCCACCAACCCTTGGTTTACACGTGTATGTAGAGTGTGTGTGAACAACACGTGAGAACTTGAGATTGACTTATCATAGAAAGAGCTGTTATCCGTCACTGCAGCTTGACTATCCTTCACCACTTCATTTCTGGTGCTAATATATCTCTCCCTAATTTTTATAAGATTAGATTTGGGGGAAACTAACTTAATGGGAACTTAATGGATTTTACATCTATGATTTAGACTTCAATTAAATTTGAAATCAATTTCTTTAGATTATAAATCTAAACATCCAAGTGGTAACTCACAATCTGAAATTTGAAGAACGAAAGACCAGATAGAGAGAAGGAATCGTGGCTCAGATGAGAAATCGAAGAAGAAATAGAAGTGGACCCATTAGATTTTCTATTGTTCCAAGAGAAGCAACTTCTCACATAAGCGAGAATCAAAAAATCTGGGCTTCGTTTGGAAGTAGCTTTTTAGCTTCCATAAGCTATTTCTAAACATGTCACCCATACTAACTTTCAGCTTTTTGACTTAAATAAGTTGAAAAGCAACTTCACTATGGGTATCCAAACACCCTATTAGACATCTAAGGATCCTCCTGTATCTGCCTCTGTGTCTGAATTTGCCTTCAACTGGGAAAAATGTCTTGATGAACAGTTGGATGATCTTTCAGATGAGAGTGATTTAGAACAAGGACAAACTGTTGATGAGGAAGTCTCTCAATATATCAAGATTTTTGACAATGCTTTGAAACGAAAGAAGTCAACAGCTTGCTTGAGTAAATATTTGGCACCTCTCTGTCAGGAAAACACAGAAAGATGAGAAAACTCTTTAAAGGTTATGATTGTGGATATAAACTTTTACAATCTACCGTTAAAGATCGAGAAGAAGACTTACGCTCAAAAAGGTCCGAATGTAATAATCTCCTTCGAAATCTCTTTGTGTTGAAAGAAAGACTTGCAGAATCTGAAGCAAGATATGTCTCTCAACAAAAATGTTTTAATGACAGAGAACTCAGACTCCTTTCCAGAGAAAAATCTTTGGAGAATGATCTCGTTGCTGCCCTTAGTAAGGTAAAATCACTGGAAGAGAATCTGAAAAGATTTAATTCTAGCTCTACAAAATTATCTTCTATGCTTGGAGCATGTAAAGATATCGTGATACACGTGGTCTGGGCTATAAGGGAATAGACGCTCCAAGTACTGGTAAGATGATTTTTGTTCATGCTAATGACAACTCTTCATGTGAAATTTTTTTCTAGCAGCTGACGATCTTAGGAGCAAGGATTGTACTCCTTCAAATTTAACTCGCATGAGAACAGTCAAGAACAATTCCTTTAACTGCTATTATTGCGGAAATAAAGGACATCTTGAACGAAGATGTCGTTTTCGACTAAGGAATGATAAACTTCACAACATTCTTGCATGGATGTATAAATAAGTAATCAAACCTGTCTCTCATATTGCTGGAGTAAAAGGCAGTGTCTGCTATCAAGAGAAGTATTGTGATGAGTCATTCTAGATTATGATTTTAAGACAAAAAATGCCTAAAATTGTAGAAGGAAGAATGTCAAGTGGACAACCGAATCCTCAAATTATCCTGAGAAGAGAAAAAGGCATAGGAGAAAGAAAGAAAAGTCAAAATCCCTTTTTCTCTCTGAAAAAGACTGTGAACCCGAGGTGTCTGCTCCAGATTTCATTCATATCAATAATCGAGTCTCGGAGCTCAAGATAAGTATAAACAGACTCAAACAGAGCATCAAAAAGGCAAGGAAAGCAGCAGGTTCAGGTATTCCTTGTTCCCCTCTGGTTAAATCTCTTTCAACTAATCCTAGTGATTTTTCTGAAAATCTTCATGAAGGAAAGAGAGAAGAAGTCAATATTATTGATTAGAAAACTCATCAAAATACAACATGACTGCTCAATGTAGCATCTGGTGGACCCGGGAAAGCGTATAAAATTGAAGCGAAATGAAAACGGGCCTACAGTAATACCGCAAGTGCACGGTCGTCAGTTGTAGCTCGTGCAAGTACGGGTCGATCCACAGAGACTGGGGGTGTTTTGTAGTGTTTAGCTATTTTGGGTTCTAGTTGGTTTCTGATGTGAATTGAACTGGGCTTGATCTTTGGATTGAACTGGGTCTTTGCCTTAGTGAACTGGGCTTCAGTTTGTACAAACAATGGACAGTGGGCTTAGAGAGTTTTTGGTCAAGAAGAAAAGAAGTGACCAGGAGAGACAGGTAACAGTGAGCAACAATGGCTCTAGGCCAAAACAGCAAAGATAGAGGAAGAAGGCAGTGAGGCAATAATACAAAGGCAGTTAGCCTAAGGCAAAGACAATGAAGAAAATTAAACAAGACAATGACTAAACAGCAAAGAACTAAACAACAATGCACTAAACAAAGCAGTGACAAAAGATTGTGAAAGTGATGAAGATAGTAGTGAAATAATGAGGCAATGGATGATAAAACAATAAACACAAGGTAATAGTGAAGTAAATGTGACACTACAATGAAACTACAAGCAGAGAACAATGGAAGTAAACCAAGGCCTAAGCCAAGGGAAGGGGAGATGGTGAAGGTGAGATGGTGAAGGTGAGCCTAGGCATACTACTAGAGTGGGAAGAGAACTAGTTTGCTCACAGTCACTAGTGAGCACTAGTTTCTCCCCACTGCTCAATCAACACAATGCTCTAAAGGCTTTAGCCTAACATTCACACAAAACAGCAAACATGAGTGATGAAAGAACACTAGGATGTTGAATCCACCATTAACCTAAGGGATATTCTACTCACAGCTAAGAAAATTACCAAAGTGCTAATTGTCTGATTAAAGCACAACTAGTCTAAGGGCTTAGCAACACTGAACATGAGCTGCACATGATGAAGACTATCTTATTGATTCATGGTTTCATCTAGTCCTAGCATTTGAGGTTTAGAACATACATAACAAGAACATTAGAGAACAGGAAAACATAAATAATGAACAACAGATGAACAATGAAGGAACAAACATCACAAACATCACATTAACAGCAGCTTAACATGAACAACAAATTGAACAGAACACATACATGATTAAACAGGAACAGTGCATGAAACAGCACAAATTGAAGAGACTCAAAAAAAAAACATTAACAGAGCATAACAGTTCTGGACACTGGCTGCTAACCCAGCATACCCCTCCATACACACACCTCACTCTCTATTTATAGCAGAAACTACCCAATTTTTATGAACCCTAATTTTGAAATTAGGGTTTTGAAAATCCTAAAATTACTCACCTAATCTTCAAATTGACGTCGACCCATCCTTCTTTGCCTTCTCTCAGTCCTTCTCCTGCTCCAATTCAGTCTTATAGCCTCACCTATTTTACTAATTTCCCACCTAGGGTTTCAAGGGAAAATTAGAGGGGAAATGGGTAAAATAGGTGGCTAGAGATGTATGTAGGGTATGGGGGTTGATGTGGGTAGATACTGTTTGGTGGAGAGAGTTGTTGGCGGCGTTTGGTGGAGATGACAGGGGAGAAGGTGGTGGTGATGGCGGACATGGTGATGGTACGGTTGAAGAAGAAGGAACAAGATGGAAGAGTTAGGTTTTCTTTCTTTTCTGTTTGGGTATAAGGTTCTGTCGATTCGGTGTGAGGTGGATCATCAAGTTTTGATGTCCGCGTATGAAGAGTGTTGGATGATGTGATATGAGTTGCATCGGATGGCTAAGAGAGAAGAATCTGGTATCGACCGTTGGATTGTGAGATGCAACGAAGCTAACGGCTCTAGATGGGGTTAGGTACTGTAGTGTTAAGCGGAAGTATCGAGATTTGATGCACAGGCATAGGAGCGACCGTAGGATTCAACTGCAATCTAATCTGAAGGTTTGGAATTTAGGCATTGTGGTGTTTTGCAGAGACTTCAGATTTTGATGCTCTACGAAGGAGCGACCGTAGGATTTTGATGTAGTCCCATCTAACGGCTGATAATGGAGGCGGGTATGGATATAGAAAATGGGTTTGGGTAAGGGTTTTGGGCCTTGGGTATGCCAAGCCCATATCTTCTTTAAGAACAATTCTTTCTTCTTGAGCCCATTCCTAGCTTTTTGGACGTGCGCTCCATTCTTTGCGGCTTCCTTGCGTAATTTCTTCCGGCTTTTCACAACTCTTCAACTCTTTTCCGCTCCGCAAGTCATCCAAACTTTATTTACAACCTAAAAATGCAAAATTAATTAATAAAAATATTTATTCTTGAAAACAAAGAAAATACAGAATATGGGATAAAATGTAGAATTAATGCACAAAAGATGAGTTAAATGCCAAGAAAAATATATAGAAATATGCACTTTTTAGCACTCATCAAATACCCCCAAACCTGAATTTTACTTGTCCTCAAGTAAAACAAAACTAAGGAAATCCTACCTATACCACTGTCGCTGGTCTCTCGAATGCATTTAGCGTATGCACTAAGCCTTTTAAACCACTAAGTGTCCCTAGTGGACGAGTGAAGTCTCGTGAAGGTTTGCTTAGAACGTACCTACAAAGTTCTAGGTCAAAATATAGCTCAGATTCCATCAAAGTGACATGTGCAAGACAGTTTAAGCTCACAGCAAAGGAGATGTCAATCTAGCTATCAAAGGCACAATCCTAGCACTGATAACAACTAAAGACATGTGATAGAGTGTAAAGTGTATCTACACATGTGTAAAGAAAGATCTGAAGTTATGACTACTAATCACCAAGAGATAGTTTCTCAGGCTAAGAACCAGGTCGAAATCTAGCTAGCTGTCCGGACTTTACGAGAATTGTGAATGAGTTGGAGGTATTTCACAATTACTCGCGTTGTACATCAATGGCATACACCCTTCCTTGCTTATAAAACAAAAAATGACTCTTTACATGACTCTTATTTACATTGACTACTCTCTTTTATTTTTGGAACAAGAGAGAATGGAATTGATAAATACTTGATTTTTTTTTTTTTTTTTTTTTTTTTTGTATTTTTTTTTTGTTTTTTTTTTTTTTTTTTTTTTTTTTTTTTTTTTTTTTTTTTTTTTTCAAGATGAACATAAATTTTGATCTTTACAACATATTGACATTTTTGATATATGTACAAAAAAGAAAGAAAAAAAATTACATGACACTTAGCAAGAGGTAGCCCTTTTTGATGCACCCAGTTAAATTCGATGGTTGTCTTTCTTAATGTAACCTCCACCTTCTATCCCAACCAACCAAAGAACAAGCTAGTCAAGTTTCGTTCAGTATTCTAAAGTGATTGGCAATCGTAACTTCCTATCAAACACCTTGAAGATCGAGGCTATACATGTATTGGTAGATCGTGCGCGTGCAAGTTTCTTATCACTATGTGAATGTGCTAGAATAGTGCCTAAATATCTAGACTAAGACCCTAATAAACATTATATGCACAAAGTCAACTTTCAAGGTAAATGAGCTCCATTTTTATGATTTTTCATTTTTTAATTTTTTTTGAATTTTTTAATTTTTTCAAAAAGAGGAGTTCTTGTTTTCAATTATGGCATATTATCAAAGTATCTACTTTTCACCCCCAAACCTAAACTAAACATTGTCCTCAATGTTTCAAAATATGAACAAAATTATAATACAACATATGAAGAGGATCATGTTGAGTAGAGAAAAAGGAAAGAGAATACCCGATTTCGGCGAAAGCAATATTAGAACTCCGTTATTCAAGGCAAGAATCCAACATATGTCAGCCGAGATCATATTGGATTAGCAAAATATATACAAAAGGAACAAAAGGTTTTTAAAATTTTATCTACTGGATTATATACAAAAATTCACCATACACTAACAATCTAAAGAGTTGAGGATCAACCCAAAAGACAAAGTGTAGAGGTTTCAACAGCTTCACACAATAATAATAGGAAAGAAACGCAAGTGAAACTGTGAAACAAAATGAGCTACCCCCAAACCTGGATTTTTCAACGGATAAAATTTTGGAAACAAAATCTCGCAGTTTTGGGGGTTCATCATGCACAAGGTCTAGCTCGAAAGAACTGTGCTAGGGACGGGCAAACATGCTAATTCCAACTGTGGTTCCTCAAATGTATTATACTTAGAAGCAAAATAGTCCAAGAGGACTTGGGAAGCACACAGTTCCAAACCTAGGTTGGGCATTCTCAGAAAAATTGGTTTGACAATATGGTACAAACCAAATCTAGGTTGGATGGAAGGCCATCAGATTGTGACTCATGTAGGAAGATAGGCACATCATTATTAATCACATCAACATCTCCTAAGTCTTCTACAAGTGTCACAACATGCTCACAATCATCAAACAAATTGGCGATCACAATCAGAGTCATCAACATCATCAACAGATTCATTCTCATGCATCGGCAAATCAGGAGAAATATCACAATGTGACCTAGGTAGAGAATCAGACACATCAAATATATTTTCATGCATATTAGCATTAGTGTCTACAGAAGATTCAACTATTCCTATGTCATGCTCATCTTCACAGAATAATTGTACGAATCCCATGTCAATATCAAAATCATATGAATTACAATGAGTATTAGAAAGAACAACATGCATGAAGGTCGAGGGCGAGAAGCCATATGTTTTTGAACCAACAGGTTCCACAATATTTTCATGTTCTTCTAACATATCATCATAATCATCATCATGGTAGCATGCATATTGGTCCTCATTAACAGTGGTGGTGTCATTAGTCGATTCATGTTCCTCTAAATTAGGTTCATATTCAACATTATTTACATGAATGGGACTAGACACTCATTAGGGACAACATACATTTCCTCATGAATTTCCTCCTTTTGTAGGTGAAGCAAAATCTGATCTAAATATGCATGAATTCGTGATGTAGATCTATCATAGTCTTGCTTGCAGAGTCTTAAAGCTTCTGTGGTGGAGTCTAAATTCATGGAAGTACCAAATTCTTCATGTTCAAATTGTGGTGAATGGTACATGTGTGCATGGTCATTAGGGTTTACAAAATATTGATCGCAACCCTCAAAGGATTGATTATGGTCCCAATGACTACCATTCTCACAATTTATGGGCATTTCATACCTTGGATTTTCTCTAGATTGCCTAAAATTATGCAAAATATGACAATTCTCAACAGGGTGGTCTAAACTACCACATGCGGGACATGCATAGATTTCAGGTTGCCTAAGAAAATTAGATGTGACAGATTCCTCATGTGATTGCATTTCTAAAGCTGTGATTCGAGCTTCTATTTGATCCATAAGTGATGATTGTGTGAGTGAGGCTCTAGCAGAATGTTCATTTTCACGTTGCGATGAATGATGCATGTATGAATAGTCATTAGGGTTCATGTATTGCGGCTCGGGACTTTGAAAATGTCCATAATAATTCCTATGACTATTGACATCATGGTCCGTGGAAGGTTCATAACGTGAAGTTTGTCCATATGCAAGTTCTCTAAGGGATTTGTTGTACTCCCCAACTGTAGAAAAAGATCTATTCATGATTGGCTCAAAATCTAAGTAAAGAATGTACAAAGCTCAAAATTTTGGTTTTTTAAAGGGTTTGGATTTTTGGGAAAAATTTGGTTTTGGTGGGATAAAAGAAAAAAAATTTGGTTGTTAATGTGGGAGCAAAATAAAATTTGGGAGCAATTTTTTTTTAAAGAAAATAAAATTTGGTTTTTGAATGGGAGCAAGCCCACTGTTGGTTTTGTGTTTGCTTTGGCTCAGCTGGTTTGAAAACGTTTGGTGAAACTGAGTCCAAAATCTCGGCCTAGAATTTGGGTACTCGGCCCACTAACGAGTTAACCTAGCGTGATCAGTTACAAGCTCAGCTGGGTTTAAAAACCCAGAATACAAAATACAAGTCCAAATTAAACAAGCTCACAAAAATTAAATACAAGCCCACAAATTAAACAAACAAGCCCACAAAAATTAATTACAAACCCAACAGAAAATAAAAAGCCCAAAAATTGGCTTTAATATTACAAGCCCACAATTAAAAATTGGAAGCCCACAATTCGGGTTCTCTTAAATGGGTTACCTTTTAAGCACAACCCAGCTGCTCTGATATTGTTGCAAAAACCCAGTTGGGTTTTGGTTCTTTCCCTTGGTGGCGTCCCAGCAGAGGAAAAACAGGTTCAGAACAGCAGGTCCAACAGCAAATGAAGTGAAGCAGATGCAGATGCAAATGCTATGCAGTGAAATGCAAAAATAGCTAAGAAAACTACAAGAAAAACACAGCACCAATCCCCGGCAGCGGCGCCAAAAACTTGGTGGACCCTGGAAAGCGTATAAAATTGAAGCGAAATGAAAACGGGCCTACAGTAATACCGCAAGTGCACGGTCGTCAGTTGTAGCTCGTGCAAGTACGGGTCGATCCACAGAGACTGGGGGTGTTTTGTAGTGTTTAGCTATTTTGGGTTCTAGTTGGTTTCTGATGTGAATTGAACTGGGCTTGATCTTTGGATTGAACTGGGTCTTTGCCTTAGTGAACCGGGCTTCAGTTTGTACAAACAATGGACAATGGGCTTAGAGAGTTTTTGGTCAAGAAGAAAAGAAGTGACCAGGAGAGACAGGTAACAGTGAGCAGCAATGGCTCTAGGCCAAAACAGCAAAGATAGAGGAAGAAGGCAGTGAGGCAATAATACAAAGGCAGTTAGCCTAAGGCAAAGACAATGAAGAAAATTAAACAAGACAATGACTAAACAGCAAAGAACTAAACAACAATGCACTAAACAAAGCAGTGACAAAAGATTGTGAAAGTGATGAAGATAGTAGTGAAATAATGAGGCAATGGATGATAAAACAATAAACACAAGGTAATAGTGAAGTAAATGTGACAGTACAATGAAACTACAAGCAGAGAACAATGGAAGTAAACCAAGGCCTAAGCCAAGGGCAGGGGAGATGGTGAAGGTGAGATGTTGAAGGTGAGCCTAGGCATACTACTAGAGTGGGAAGAGAACTAGTTTGCTCACAGTCACTAGTGAGCACTAGTTTCTCCCCACTGCTCAATCAACACAATGCTCTAAAGGCTTTAGCCTAACATTCACACAAAACAGTAAACATGAGTGATGAAAGAACACTAGGATGTTGAATCCACCATTAACCTAAGGGATATTCTACTCACAGCTAAGAAAATTACCAAAGTGTTAATTGTCTGATTAAAGCACAACTAGTCTAAGGGCTTAGCAACACTGAACATGAGCTGCACATGATGAAGACTATCTTATTGATTCATGGTTTCATCTAGTCCTAGCATTTGAGGTTTAGAACATACATAACAAGAACATTAGAGAACAGGAAAACATAAATAATGAACAACAGATGAACAATGAAGGAACAAACATCACATTAACAGCAGCTTAACATGAACAACAAATTGAACAGAACACATACATGATTAAACAGGAACAGTGCATGAAACAGCACAAATTGAAGAGACTCAAAAAAAAACATTAACAGAACATAACAGTTCTGGACACTGGCTGCTAACCCAGCATACCCCTCCATACACACACCTCACTCTCTATTTATAGCAGAAACTACCCAATTTTTATGAACCCTAATTTTGAAATTAGGGTTTTGAAAATCCTAAAATTACTCACCTAATCTTCAAATTGACGCCGACCCATCCTTCTTTGCCTTCTCTCAGTCCTTCTCCTGCTCCAATTCAGTCTTATAGCCTCACCTATTTTACTAATTTCCCACCTAGGGTTTCAAGGGAAAATTAGAGGGGAAATGGGTAAAATAGGTGGCTAGAGATGTATGTAGGGTATGGGGGTTGATGTGGGTAGATACGGTTTGGTGGAGAGAGTTGTTGGCGGCGTTTGGTGGAGATGACAGGGGAGAAGGTGGTGGTGATGGCGGACATGGTGATGGCGGACATGGTGATGGCGGACATGGTGATGGTACGGTTGAAGAAGAAGGAACAAGATGGAAGAGTTAGGTTTTCTTTCTTTTCTGTTTGGGTATAAGGTTCTGTCGATTCGGTGTGAGGTGGATCATCAAGTTTTGATGTCCGCGTATGAAGAGTGTTGGATGATGTGATATGAGTTGCATCGGATGGCTAAGAGAGAAGAATCTGGTATCGACCGTTGGATTGTGAGATGCAACGAAGCTAACGGCTCTAGATGGGGTTAGGTACTGTAGTGAAGCGGAAGTATCGAGATTTGATGCACAGGCATAGGAGCGACCGTAGGATTCAACTGCAATCTAATCTGAAGGTTTGGAATTTAGGCATTGTGGTGTTTTGCAGAGACTTCAGATTTTGATGCTCTACGAAGGAGCGACCGTAGGATTTCGATGTAGTCCCATCTAACGGCTGATAATGGAGGCGGGTATGGATATAGAAAATGGGTTTGGGTAAGGGTTTTGGGCCTTGGGTATGCCAAGCCCATATCTTCTTTAAGAACAATTCTTCCTTCTTGAGCCCATTCCTAGCTTTTTGGACGTGCGCTCCATTCTTTGCGGCTTCCTTGCGTAATTTCTTCCGGCTTTTCACAACTCTTCAGCTCTTTTCCGCTCCGCAAGTCATCCAAACTTTATTTACAACCTAAAAATGCAAAATTAATTAATAAAAATATTTATTCTTGAAAACAAAGAAAATACAGAATATGGGATAAAATGTAGAATTAATGCACAAAAGATGAGTTAAATGCCAAGAAAAATATATAGAAATATGCACTTTTTAGCACTCATCAGCATCCTTCTTGTAATGTGGATGCTCATAATTCTCAAGAAGCCTTTGTGTCTTGAGAAAGTAGTTGTTTTTATATTTCGTGCCTTTTCAAAACAGTGATCTTAAAACTGTCGAGCCTTGCTGCAGTACTTTACATGATGTAATATTTATTTTTTTGAGCATTTACTCTTGAGAATAATTCCTTGGTTGATTGTCTTGGCTTTCAACAATTATCTTATGTTCCGTTGAACAAAGAATAACATCTTTTGTTTAAAATGATTCTTGAGTTTTTCAAGACTTCCTCTAAATTTGGCTCCATTATTCTCATGTTCTCGTACCAAGGTTGTAACCATAAGTACACGTACACCTGACCCACATGGAACATATACGAGTAACCCTAGGGTTTCCTATGAAACACTCATATGTATATATATGTATCATGCTCCTTATTGATACATACACGTTCCGTAACGTAAAAAGGTTCATCTTATTTTTGTGTGCACAATGGATTGGTGCTATAAGGAAGAAAATGTTGAGAAGGGAAAGACTACCGAGTTTCACGAGAACCCTGTTTTCATAACCTGCTATCATGCTGTTGACCATGAAAACAAACTACCAGTTCATATGTCATCACAACTGGTAGGAAATCTTCTTCCAGATTTTGAGGTCGTACGTGAACAACTTGGGATTGCAAAAAGGAATCTTGATTTTCTGGAAAACGAACTAAAGAAAGCAACTGATAAGCTCGTGCATGTTCAATCTCTAGTTGTTGGCCGTGTTTAATGTTTTTTGAATCATGTTCTCTAAGAGTTGTGTATTTTTCCTAGGAAACTTCTTATGAGAATTTTATTCTTGTGTTTTTAAGAAGAATAACTAGAGTTTGGAATAGCCATTATTGTGATTACACATAGCTATGTCCAACGATTTTAATCTTCAATGTTTTTAGATTTATTTGTTTAAATTCTAAAGTTTGTCTGGAAGATGATTTTTGCAGTATTAATCTTTATGGTTTTACATATTGCAATTTGTTATGGGATATGTGTGTTTCGCCCATGAACTATGAATGTCCCATACATGGTCAAAAGTTAAGTCTTTCATATGTCGATATGCATGTATTGATAAAAGATTGAATGAACTTTTGAAAAACAAAAGATAAGCCTATTATGTCATTATTGATGGAAGATAGGATGAGATTTTGTTTACAAATATTAAGTCTATTATATTTCATTGTGCAAATGGTGATAAAGAATAGAATGAATCTTTGTTTATTTCGTAGTATGGATCTTCCTTGATCCATATTTTTATGTATATATTGTGCAGCTCCGTAAGTTCTCTTATGTTAAGCATTTCCGATTAAATTAATCATGGGCTCTCTTGTGGTTAATTTAGTTGAGTATTTTGGATACAAATTCATATTCTTATGTGATTTTTTGTTGTCCAAAGAAATCCTTCTTTTCTTGTGAAAGTAAAGTCGCTCTTGTTGTTCTTTCAGGAATGAGATTTTATGGGGGAGAGTTCTTAATTGAACTTGTGCTTAATTTCCAAATCTTCGTGGGGATTGCGGCTGTGGAATATTATAGGGGTAATCTTGTATCTTTATAAACTCCTTGATGAATGCCTTTAGTTTCAGCTATGTGATTGCATCTAAAAAGTTGATATGTGCTTTCTTTTGGTCATGAAGTGAAGTGTCTCTATGGAAATTTCATTAGGATCCCACTAGTTTTCGTATCTTTGCCAATTTTATTGACAAAAAGGGAGAGAATTAATTTGTAGTTCACACTACAAATACATATGGTTTTCGGATCATTATGTAAGGGGGATTGGTTTTCATGTGAGATGAAGTATTGACTAAGGGGGAGTGATACATATCACCATAGTATTGTTGTCGAAGTTGTGATACAATTGAACTTTGATGCTGGGTAATAATACTACGACACTGTGTAACAATGATTGAAAGATTTTGTTTTCTTATTGTTATGGCTACGGATCTTCAACAACGATGCTGCTGCATTGGATATCTTTGGAATGATTGGAGTACTTGGAAGTGACGAGGATTTCGAGTAATGTTGAAAAACCAAGGAGATTATGCATGTGGAAGAGAAGCTGCAAAGTTTATTTATTTTTTATTCCATATATATTGATAGTTTTGTCACTAAAATTGACAAAGAGGGAGATTGTTAGAGCACTTCTCGGGTCGAACTCGTAAACGTTGCTATCTCAAGCTTGTTTGTCAAGTTTAGTTGCCAAAACTATAAGTATTGATTTCTAGTCTACTTATAGATAAGTCTTGGACTAGGATAGAAAGTGTAGTTGAGCTCTAGACTCCACGACGTTCATCATACAAAGACGAAAAACTACTCAAGGAACTGGTGGAACTTCATCGACTAAAAGGTATGTGGAGACTTGAACTTATCTATCACTCAAAAGTCTATCTACTCTATCTCCTATCTTGAGACAAAAGCCGTATTGCTATATAGACTTCAATTATACACATTTGCTATTTCGAGCCGAGTTTATCTCTCTTATCTATTTCTCGAAATATGTGTTGGTAAGCTTTCGCTTTGGCCAAGTTCATCTTTACAAGTGACGAAAGTCATGTTGATTATTTCAATATCTTGAAAATCGCTTTGATGAAAAATAGTTTGTGTGAATAACCTCTATTTAACATCCTATAAGAATGTTTCAATGATTCAAATGAGAGTTTAGAATATATAACCTTGAATGGATATAAACATTGTATGTGAACTCATACTTGTGTAAGTCCAAAATCCTTGAACCAAAGTATGCGTACTTTGCTGCTCAAGATAACCTGAACTAAAGTCCGCGTACTGCCAGAAGTTCACATCCCGTGAACTTTTGCTGGAGTTTGTGAACTGAAAACAAACTCAATCCGGGTACTTAAGTATGCGTACCGGTATGCATACTTGAGTGGGTTATTTTCTAAAAACGGTTTAATCGTGAACTAAGACGTATATAAACTAAGGAATTCATATTTGTAAACCGTGGCTATAATGTTCATGAATCGATTCGAGTGAATCAAAATCGTTTTTGCTTCGATTGTGTCTTATATACTTCTATGAGATCTAAGTAATTGAACATCTCTCCAACTAGTTCTTTTGTGTCATTTGAACTAGTTATGGTGAAGATGAATAAGGTTGATATGAAAGTTCTCATATGGATAACCATTTGGTTAACTACCGTTGAACCAACTAGGTGTACACGTTTAGGTACGGTTACACAAACCTAAATGAACGTGCATTTCATTTATGTATAACAAGCTAAGTTCGATCTAAAGGTTGAAAGATATTAGCTTGAATCTAATCAGGTTTTCATCTAACGGTGAATATTGAATGCTTTGTTACCAAGGTAAGTTAGATGGCAAACCTTGTTTGGAGACTATATAAAGGAGAACTCTAACAACTGGGAAACCTAATCCCCACACCTCTTGTGTGATTCTAGTTGTATAAGCTACGGTCGATTCTCCTTTAACCTTAGGTTTCTACCGAGACCCTGCAGGTTAACGACTTGAAGACTTCATTGGGATTGTGAAGCCATACCCAAATATTTTCTTTGTAGTTGCGTGATCTGATCTTGTTGTTTCTATCGTAATTGAGTGAAATAGTAAGATTGGCTTGAAATTAATTTCTCCGATAGGAAAGATGGAAAAGTAGTCACAAACATCTTTGTCCCATCGTTTGGGATTCCACAATATCTTGTTTAGCTAGTCGATTAAGATTATTGTCAGGTGATTAATATTTTTAGGTTGTTCTTCAGGAATATAAGTCTGGTATATCAATTGGTTCTTGTTCACCTTGATTTACCAAAAGACGGAACAAAACTCGTAGGTATTTCTGTGGGAGACAAATTTATCTATTCTTGTAGACTTTTCTGTGTGATACAAATTTGTTTATTAAAGTCTTCGACTTTGGGTCGTAGAAACTCTTAGTTATGGGTGAGATCATCTAAGGGAATCAAGTGTGTAGTATCCTACTGGGATCAGAGACGTAAGGAGTGCAACTGTACCTTGGATCAGTGTAAAATTGATTGGGGTTCAACTACAGTCCAGATCGAAGTTAGTTTGTAGTAGGCTAGTGTTTGTAGCGGCTTAATACAATGTGTGTTCAATCTGGACTAGGTCCAGGGGTTTTTCTGCATTTACGGTTTCCTCGTTAACAAAACTTCTGGTGTCTGTGTTATTTATTTTTCGAATTATATTTTGTTATACAATTGAAATATCACAGGTTGGTCGTTGAATCGATCAATTGGTAAATCCGACATTGGTTGTTGACTGAAATTGATTGATCCTTGAATATTGGTCTTTGGTACCATTCAAGTTAATTTCTCTTGTATTCAATTAGACTCCAGATTTCTATTTGCTTAAGTAAGTATTGAATCGAGAAATTGAGATATAACTCTTTGATATACTTTTTATTAAGATTGAGTTTGACTGTCTAGTTGATTCTCTTAAAAGTATATTGGAGTTAGTCCATACAGATTGCTAAGCGAATTATTGAGTGAGGTTGTTGTACCCCCACTTTTTCATTCACAGTCAATGATTCAGATTCTGAAAAATTTCTTCATAATGATAAAGAAGATATTGATTGTGTGAATATAAAAACATCTCAGCTAAATAAACTAAGTGGAGAATTTCTCTCATATGCAACCGAACTCACTCTTGCACTAAATGGAGAAGGAAAGCTTCTTGAAGACTTGTGTCATATGAAAGCTAAAAATGATCAAGTCAATCTTGATCTAACTACCCTGAAAGCTGATTTAGACTCTCTCAAGATCGTATCTTCCTCGAATATACAATCCTTGGAAGCGAAGCTAAAGAAAAAAATTGATCAAGAAAATATGACTGAGATCTTAAGAAAACAGCAGCAGATGAATACAATGCCATAAAAATCTCATATGATTCTGAGATAAAGACAGTTTCCGAACATGTCAATAGGATAAAAGATGAAATGCCTTCATTAATGTCAGAAAGTCAGTTGGTTACATCCTCCCCGGATAAATCTATAAAATATGATTCAATCTTTTCTTTAAAAAGAAAGAAGGATGACATCAAACGTTCTCGAAATGAATTTTCATCTTCAAAAAGCAGATTTATATTCTCTAGGAATAACAAAATGAACTACTCACATCAGAGTCCTCCACATCATCATAAGCATCATTACAGACGATGTTTTCATTGTGGAATCAAAGGTCATGTTGTTAGAAATTGTCAACATTCACCTAGCTCAAGCTCTGGTCAAGGTTGTAACATGAGACCTTTTTCGAAAAAAATCATGCATAAGATTGATTTTCTTAGATCAAAGAATCCTCAAAAGGGTCCTGAAAAGGTAGCTCATCACAAAAGAAAGAGGATCAAAAGACTAGAAACTCATGGAATTGGATACCAAAGAAGACCATGGAACCAAACAGAAAGGAATATGGCAAAATCTCCAGTTCATCAAAACATAAGGCAATACCTAAATATCTTGATGATAGTCATTTCTATGATAAGTTTGGTATGTCTTACAAAAGGAGTAAGATCCCTAAAAGAACAAATAAAGGAAGATTCTCTACGACTCTTGAAGAGAATAATTTGTCTCAACCAGATACTCAGTATCTTGTTTGAATACACTGGCTCATGAAGCGCTCAAACTATGTTTGATGAGTTCAGTGTATATAGCACAATAGTCTTAAAATCTTGTGAGATCTATTGAAATATTCACAAGAAGGCACTTTCTTAAAATCTTTAATATTGAAAATTTCGGTTCTTTTATATTAAAGGAGAATATTTTTGATTTCCATAATCAGTGACTAAGTCTTTAGAAACTATTGGTATATGTTTCGGTGATCCGTGTCTCTTAAAGGAGAAAAATCTTGTCTATGCCTATGGAACAAGAATTATGTACAATACAGATTATCATGCAAAGCTCTCTGCAAGGGTTTCGGAAGATATGATGACAAAATGGCGTGTGATTCTTCCAAGTTCAATAACTCCAATGAATTTGGAACCACCTCTTGCAATCATATCAATCCCTCATATTCCATGATTAATTATGAGAAAGAAACAAAATTAGAGGTTTTGATGTTGAAGCGTTCTCTTGAAAAATATTTACTTGTTTAAGCTCACCTTCTCAAACAACAAGAATTACTTCTGAAGAAGGTAAACGAAGGAGAACCTAACTTGCTCAAGGTTAAGGAATTATTATTCAATCAAGGATCTCTTCAAGGAATTCGGAGAATTATTCCTTTCAAGAGAAAGAGATCTCAACATCATGAAGAGATTTGACTTTAGATTCAGTTTTCAGAAAAAATAGACATCAATGTTTTGATTTGCTTCAATTATTGTATAAGGTCTATTTTTGAATCAAACTATCATTATTTATGAATAAAATTATTTTTTTTATAATCTTTCTTGTGATAGTTACCGATTACATAGCCCGTGAATGAATGTTTATATTTTTGCTATGTGTATTCGGTTTATGGGATGTCTGATTTCGGTTTTCATTAACCTTAATATTCGATCTCATATGAGGTGACCCTTATGGTTTGTGTGTATTTTTTATTTAGCGGGATTAAGTTCTAGCCCATGTTGGTAGGCTTTATCAAAGGATCATAAGGTGTTCCGATTGAAACTCATATGTGAAAAGTCACAATCAATTTATGTTTACATGAGTTGTGTTTAACATGGCATATGTGTTTCGGGTTTTCAACTTTTGCTATTGACACACATTAGTTAAAACCGTTTCAACCTTTCTGGGGTAAAGGTTGCTCTTGTTGTTGTTCTTTTATTCTTGCGAGAGGATGACAACATACTGGGGGAGAGTTCTTATTTGAACTTGCGCTTAATGATATATCTTTCTGGGGAGAAGAGGCTGCTTAATCTGAGGTAAAGAATTTGTTAGTTAATAGTTTTCCTGTTTAAGAAAAGCCTGTTTATATTGCATATATTTTGCTTTTGCTTAACAAAATTTCGGTACAATTGATATCCTCCATTATTATGTATGGATGTGTGTGTGTGTGTATGATTCAATTGTTTTCGGTTAAGAAAACTGTGTCAATTTATCTGACTTATTGTTTGGCATCTTCTTTATTGTTGGGTATAAAGTGTTTTTGCTTAACGAAATTCGGTGCAATTGCGGTGCTATAATGTTTATATTTGTTTCTATTTCTTCCGGTTAAGAAAATAGTTGTGCAAGTCAATTTATTTTGGTTTGTATGTATTGTTTTGTGGCTTAAGAAAATACGGGATCATTTGTTTAGTCCAATTTGATTCCGGATAAAAGAAACTAAGTTAATTCTGATCTTAGTTAGACTTATCAAATTGAAGGATTCGGTTATTCAAGTCTAATCGAATGCCTTGACAAGAAAGAGTAAATTTTGCTTAAACGTTATATCTAACGAAAGAGTAAAGCATTGACTAAGGGGGAGAAACATATCATATTGTTGTTGTAGTATTCTGACTACAAAAAGGGGAATAACAAAGATGTTCGGATTGAGTATTTACCTATCTTATCTTTAGGGGGAGTAAACTCTTTTGATATTCAAATGTCAACATCGATATTTATTTATTGAATATATGCAAGTTATTGTGTTGTTGAAACTTGGAATCAAGCGTATGTAAAATGAATTCTTATGTAATTTGTTTATCCATATGTAAATAAGAGTTTTGTCATTAACATCGACAAAGTGGGAAATTGTTAGAGCATAGCTCGGTTGAACTCACCAAGCGTTGATATGTCAAGTTTGGTTGTCATATTTTAGTGTGTCAAAACTCATATAAAGTCTCTTGATTGTATACTAGAGTCAACTTCGTTTAGGTTAGACTAGAAAGTCTAGGAATGTTGAGACATACAAGTATTACTCGGAAGACCTGAAGAATGTGAAGAAGAAGCAAACTACAACGACGACATCATCTTTCCTATTGAGGTTAGTAATATTGACTTGAACTGTTTCATTCCTAACGTATCTTTCAAGTCGTGCTATATTGAAAACATAATTGCGAAGATGCATATAATGTATATATTGGATAGTACTCTAGTGATGGGACATGGTCATATTTGTATGATCATAGTATTAGGGAATTAGATTACGAAGTATAACGCTTATCTTTTGAACTTCGTAGATATGATATCGACATAATCTTGTATATACTGTTATGATTATGTGAATGGGTTATGGTGAATATTTCATCCTAGGAAATAATATTTTATATTCGTTTAAAAGAAGTACATTCATGAACTTGTTTTATGAATCGAAAAGGAAATCGTTAGGCTTATTGGTACGACCATTCAATCTTTGGATTACCAATATGTGTGAGATGGTAGAACCGATCGTAACTTTGTTATGTATCTTGGTATAACTAATCACAAGTGTCTGACTTATGATTTGGTATCACTAGTTTTTATTAATTAGTGTAACCGATCCTAAGTGTTAGAGCATAACTCGTTTGAACCCACCAAGTGTTGGTATGTCAAGTTTGGTTGTCATATTTTAGTGAATCAAAACTCATTTAAGAGTCACTTGATTATATACTAGAGTCAAATTCGTACAGGTTAGCTAGAAAGTTACTAGGATATGAGACTTACAAGTATTACGTGAAGACTTGAAGAATTTGTGAAGTAAAGGACTACAACGACGACATCATCCTTCCACTTGAGGTTAGTAATATTTGACTTGAACTGTTTCATTCCTAACACATCTTTCAAGGCGTGCATATTGAGAAAAATAACTGCAAAGTTGTGAATGATTATACTCTAGTTAGACATAGTATTAAGGATTACGAAATATAATGTCTATCTTTTGAACTTCGTATATAAAACATCGACATAATCGTATAATTGCTATTGTGATTATGTATGTGTATGGGTGAAGATTTCGTCCTGGGAAACAATGTTTTACATTCGTTTAAAGGAAGTATAATTCATAAACTTGTTTTGTGAATCGAAAGGGAAATCGCTAGGCTTATTGGTATTGTTATTCATTGCAAATCTTTGGATTACCTATATGTGTATTTAGTATAACCGCTCATAACTTGTTTATTATCTTGGTAAAACTATTCACAATGCCTGACTTTTGTATTGGTATGACTTTTATTAGTGAAACTGATCTTAAGTAATCACCTGAGATGGTATGATCGATATTTTGTAATTGGTATGGTCAATTCTAGACATTGGGGAACCGATCCTAGTAAGAGGTGCAACCGATCACAAGCATTGGTAATCGATCCTTGTAAGAGGTACAACAAGTCTTAGTTTAATTGGTAACAGATTCTATGACTTGTACAACCGATTACAAGTTAAATACCATAAATATGTTGTCACCGATCCTAGTACCTAGTCATCCAATTTTTGGAAAGATAGTGTGACCGATCCTAGTACCCACATGGAGGTAGCACCGAGGCCTTGTGTTTTGGTAGAACCGTGAAACCCATCAGTGGTGATTTGATAGGATAATCAATCACATAGTTCTTGGAAGTCAGATGAACCAATTCTAAACTTGTTTGGAAGTGTGGCAAAGCGGTTCCAAGATTGTAAATATGAAAAAGGATTTACAAAGTAAAGATGCCGACATACGTTGAACATGTGTAATAACTCTTATCTTTTATCGTTCAAAGATATTCCTTAATAACTAAAGGAGAATCCCGGATCGAAATAAATTGAGAATCTTTTAATTAAGGTTTTTAGTTTTTATATGCTTTTAATTTCCAGCAATTAAATGCATATCTTTAGAAAATAAAAATTAGTAATGTGCATTTACTAATTGGAGATTTTCTACCGAGATTTCAGATAATATTTGGACAGTGCATTTCTAGGAATTATGAAAACCGTTTTTGCCTTTATTACTTATCTCTGAGAATATTCGGTTTTGGAAATTCCTTGGTTCCCCAACTTCCTTGGTCTATAAATATTGAAGTTTACATTTCTAGGAAACTAATCCTCAGAGCCACCAAAACTACATAGTTGTGTTGTTAATGGTGGAGTCGTCTATTCGGAGAGGAAAGTACCCTAATTAGGCGAAATCTCTTACGACCGCTCGTTTTAAAGACTTCGTTAGGATTGGGAAGCTCTACGAGTACCGTTGGTAGGGAACTAGATAATTGCAGTTTATTATTAGTTTTCGATTGATTTGATTGACTAACGGTTGTTGAACTTTGATTGCACCTAGTTTGTTTATGCTTGAGAATCTTCTCTTCTGATATAAGATTCACTCAAACTAGATCGAAGTATCGACGAGGATCTTTAGACTGTTTGTAGATCTAAAGACGTCTTGTGATAATCCATTGTTAACAGACTCTGTTTCGTGTGTGATTGATCACAAGAGATTCAAGTTGATTGTGTGCAGATGTTTATTGAAGATCTAAGAAGATTTGAACACAAAGAAGATTTCTTATTTGAGTTCATAATCTTTGGTGTGCATAAAACTTGATCGGCTAGGGATCCAACTATAATCGGTTTATCTTTGTGATAACCTTGATTGATTAGTTGAGTAGATCAGCATCAATACAATTCTTTGTGATTATGAGTATTGATTGCATAAGTCTAAACAATTACTTTGGTAGTTGTTGCTTAGATTGATCTAAGAACCTGTCAAAGGAGTTTATTGAGATAAACGGAAGAGCCTTTTGTCAAATTCATATCACGTTGTTTGAAAAGAGTTTTTACCGAATAGATTTGTTGTTCCTTTACTGTTTGGAATACGAACCAAAGGAATTGTTCCAAGTGCGTGATTTATTACAAGCTGGAGGCGCAGGGATACTGAGGGAACTAGGTGAACTATATGTTTAGTTGCTTGGTCTCAACTATACGAAGTTGGTTTAGATTTTGTATAACGGCTTAATTATGAGAGTATTCAATTCGAGACTAGCTCCCGGGGTTTTTCTGCATTTGCGGTTTCCTCGTTAACAAAATCTTGTTGTGTCTTTTACTTTTCTATTTCCACAATTATAATTGTTTTATTATAATTAGAAGTAAAATACACAAACGTTAATTCCTATTTACTTGATAGCAATCCTATTGTGTTTGGTTAAGTCTGATCCTATTATCAAGTAATCATACTTCGTTGTTGTATTGTCTCGATCTTGTGTCCATAGTCAATCACACAAGTTATCTTGTTCTCGTATTGTCTCGATCTCGTATCCATAAACGATCACATGAAGTATGAACCGATTAGTTGTATTGTCTCGACTCAGTCCATGGACAATCACTTTCGGAGAAAGGACTTATAAGTGGAAAAGTTATAGATTGAGGTATATTTGGGTACCCTCGTCTTTTACTAAGCAATCACCATGATATGGTATGATTGATATTTGTAATTGGTGTGACCGATCATAGAGTGTTGTGTAGTCGATACTTGTAATTGGTGTAACCAATCCTGGTAACTGGTGTGACCGATCACAAGCATTACCATGGGAATATGGTAACCGGTCCTGGTAACTGATATAACCGGTCATGGTAACTTGTGTGACCGATCACAAGTATTTCCATATTTAGGTATAACCGATCCTAGTGATTGGTAGAACCGAGCGAACCCATGCATGTAATTTGATCAATCACATAGTTATCTTGGAATACAGGTCAACCAATTCTAAACTTGTTTGGAAATGTGGTATAACCGATTCCAAGAATATAAATCCATGTAAATATGAATAAGGATTTACAGTGAAGAGATGTCAATATACTTTGAACATGTACAATAACTCTTATCATTTATTGTTCAAAGATATTCCTAAGTACTCAAGGAGATCCTGTGCCGAAATAAATTGGGAATCTTCTAATTAAGTTTTTGGTTTTATATGCGTTAGTTACCAGCAATTAAATGCACATCTCTAAAGAATAAAAATTAGCAATGTGCATTTACTAATTAGAGATTTTATATTGAGAGATTTCGGAAATATTTGACAAGCATTTATTGGAGTTAGGAAAACCGAAATTTGCTATTCATTGCATATCTTGAGAATATTTGGTTTTGGAAATTCCTTGGTGTCCAAACATCCTTTGTCTATAAATACCTAAGTTTGCATTTCTATCAAACCATCCTAAGAGCCAGACAAACTTCATCCTTGTTGTTTCTGGTGGAGCCGTATATTCGGACAGGAAAGTATCCTAATTATGTGAAATCTCTTACGACCGCTCGTTTAAAAACTTATATGGGATCAAGAAGCTCTACGAGTACCATTGGTGGGAAACTAGATAATTTCAGTATTATTAGTTTTCGATTGATTTGATTGACTAACGGTTGTTGAAACTTTGATTGCACCTAGTTTGTTTATTTCTGAAAATCTTCTCTTCTGATATAAGATTCACTCAAACTAGATCGAAGTATCGACGGGATCTTTAGAACTGTTTGTAGATCTAAAGACATCTTGTGATAATCCATTTTTAACAGACTCTGTTCTATGTGTGATTGATCACAAGAGATTCAAGTGGTATTGTGCAGGTTTTTACTGAATATTAAAAAAGATTTGAAGACGAAGAAGATTTCTTATTTAGTTCCCATATCTTTGTGTGTGCACAAACCTTGGCCGGCTGGGATCCAACTAGAATCAGATTTAATAGATTGATTAGTTGCGTGAGATCGACATTCTCAATATATCTCTTTGAGATTTATTTTGATTGAGTGTGAATCTAAACTTAACTACTTTTGTAGTTATTGGATAGATTGATCTAACCAGGCAAAGGAGTTTATTAGATTAAACGGAAGAGCCTTTGCGTATGACTTGATATATCTTTATCTTGAAAAGAATCAATAGAGTTGTTACCAAACAGATTTGTGGTGTTGTGCAGGTTTTTATTGAATATTAAAGAAGATTTGAAGACGCAGAAGATTTCTTATTTAGTTCCCATATCTTTGTGTGTGCACAAACCTTGGTCGGCTGGGATCCAACTAGAATCAGATTTAATCGATTGATTAGTTGCGTGATATCGACATTCTCAATATATCTCTTTGAGATTTATTTTGATTGAGTGTGAATCTAAACTTAACTACTTTTGTGGTTATTGGATAGATTGATCTAACCAGGCAAAAGAGTTGATTAGATTAAACGGAAGAGCCTTTGCGTATGACTTGAGATATCTTTATCTTGGAAAGAACCAATAGAGTTGTTACCAAACAGATTTGTTGTTACTTTATTGTTTGGAATACGATCCAAAGGAATTGTACCAGTGCGTGACCTTCGAAGTCGGAAGCGCAAGGATACTGAGGAAACTAAGTGAACTAGGGGTAGTTGCTTGGTCTCAAATATACGAAGTTGGTTTAGATATTGTATAGCGGCTTAATTCTGAGAGTATTCAATTCTGGACTTATTTTTGCAGTTTCCTCATTAACAAAATCTTGTTGTGTCTTTTACTTTGATTTCCGCATTATAATTGTTTATTATAATAAAGTAAAACACACAAACGTTAACTCCGCATTACTTGATAGTGATCCTATAGAGTTTGGTTAAGCCCGAACCTATTATCAAGTAACATATTTTCTTGTCATATTGTCATTTTGTATCCATAGACAATCACGCGAAGTGTGAACCAATTAGTTGTATTGTCTCGATTCTGTCCATAGACGATCACTTTCGGTAAGAGGACTTATAGGTTGAAAAAAAAAAGATTGTGGTGTATTTGCGTACCCTCGTCTTTTCAAGATTAATCAAAGTCCAATTGCATCACAACTTTGAAATAATACCATGGTGATATGTATCACTCCCCCTTAGTCAATACTTTCATCTTATAATGAAATCCACTCTCCCTTACATAATGATCCGTAAACCATATGTATGTAGTGTGAACCACTAAATAATTCTCCCCATTTTTGTCAATATAAATTGGCAAAGGTATGAAAACTATGGGATCATAATGAATTCTCAAAAGATAATTCATGACTAAAAAGGAACATATCATCTTTCTTTCGATGATTTCACATAGATGAAACTTATTGTATTCATCAAGGAGTTTATTAAGATACAAATTAACCCCTTCAAATTCCACAACCGCTCTCCCCACAAAGATATGGAAATTAAGCACAAGCTCATTTAAGAACTCTCCCCCATGTAAATGGAGTTAACTTCATAACTTAATAGTCATAAACATGGGGTTTATATGGGGAAATAATAATAAAAAATTAAAAACACATTCTTTTAATTAATATTATAATAATATCCTTACCGATTTTATTTGTCATATATCGGTCCGAAACGTCCGAGATGGTAATCAAGATATTCTTGTATCGCCGATACTTCACGTATCGTCGCGATCAATGGCCGATAGACGATATTTACTCAATATATTGATTGATATTAACTACATTGAGTGTGGGTGAATCAACTATCATCGTCTATGGAAGGGTAATGTTCCAATCCTTCTGAAAAATTATGCTCGACATCATGAGTCCGAAAACCGAGATTGATCACATTTTGTGACTCAGGATTAAAGTCTTAAAGTGTTATATGAAAATGGTTAAGCTTATCGTTCAATTGGCTAGTTTCGGCTAACTATTTATGAGCCAGGCATTATACACGGTTCGGTTACGGTTCATCCTAACCAGAGTGTATATTTTTTTATGATAATCTCAAGTCAACTGTATGGATTTATCTTCATAGACCCTTTTAGCCACTGCAGTTTTTCCCAAACCTCCCATGCCCACGATGGATAAAGTGGACACATTCTTCGGTGATGTTTGTGAAATTCCAGATGATGATGAGGAAGTAGATGTTTTCATTAACTCTAGTATCTCTGATATCGTACTCTCTCTCCTCAAGAATATAAGATCATCCCCAAAGGATGTGGTTAATCGGTTCTGTTGCTCTGTAGTAATTTGATTACTTGGGGTGTTAGTTGTAGCAATCAGCCTCATGTAAAGAACACAATTTTCGTGAATTACATCGAACCTCTTGTTGATGGATTTAATTTTACGAGCCATCTTGAAAGCAAATAAAACTGGATTGTAAGTTGAAACGAGATTCTACCTTGTGTCTACAGTGATGTACTGCTCGGTGCGAGAACTCTTCCATAACGTCTTCAGCATCCCAGACAACGTTGGAGGAACTTCATCAACAAAAGGTATGTGAAGACTTAAACTTATCTATCACTTAGAAGTCTATTTTATTTTATCTTCTAATGTGAAGACTTAACTTTTGATATATATTCAGCCAAACTTTTTATGGATTTAACACATTTAGCAGTTTAATTGGAAGATAAAATCATTCAAAGCTAAAATACCATTAAAATTATTAGAACCATTAAAAATAACAATTTTAATAAGTTCAACATAAGAAGTTCAACAGAAATAACATAAGAAAGAGTTTTAACTTGACATAACTATATAGATTTTGTATTATACACATTTGAAATTTCGAGTCGAGTTCATCTCGTTTATATGATATTAATCAAAATTAAGCTAGGAACTAATAGTAGTTATGTTCTTACCTGACCCCCATTCTTCTTATCTACCTGGACATCCAAACCTTTCACCAATTTCAACCATACATACTTCACTCTAAATGGCTCAAGGTCCCTCAGCTTAAGTTCTATCATGTAGTGAAGGCACAAGGTGTTTACTATAGGTTCAACTTTGCATGCTTCCTAGACCCATGGATCGAAGTGAAACCACAGTCTCTCCTCATCAGCCCAACAATTTTCTGCAGAGAGCAGAACCTGATGCTCTCATTGAGATTTGCCAGTAAGACCGGTCTATGACAAGTTCCTACAATCCCTTTGTGAATCTTTTTGGTGCAAGCTTTCGGTTGACTAAGAAATAATTACCCCGAAAAAATGTTTATCATCGCTGGAAAAGTATGACCTTCTACTGCAGACGTAATTACTGTCTTTGAAGCCATATCGAAACCTGGATAACGAATGACGAAATATTTAGTTAGAACATAAAATTTTGACTGCATATATCATATATATTTGGAAATAAAAATCAAGGAAAACTAATGATGAAATATCAGATAAGTAAAATCTAATACGAATTAGAATTAACACAAATCATCGCATCAATATGCTCTTATTGAGACAAAACAGATGATTAATATTTCATATTAGGTGTGGAGACTAAATGTAGATAATAAGACTCACCTCACACACCAGTGTATCATCAAAGTACTTGCTGACCATATCTCGGAGTAATTGTCAGACTCAACTGGCTCCAAGAACACAATGACAACTCATAAATACCAAAAATAGCCATAAGAAAAAATGAATAGACCATTCAGTCTGTGCTGGAAGAGCAATGATGAATACGAAAGAAATGAAAACATACAAAGTCAAGATGGGTACATCATTTCCACCAGCAGAGAGCAAATCACTGTATAAAAGTATACGTATAGTAACTTATACCGCTAATTCCACTGGAATCTGTTCTGCAACAACACCAACAAAAGTAGCTATGAACATTTGTGGGGATATGGTTAGAGTTAATTAAAAACTTTCTTAGGTTACTCATGGCGCTGAACCATTGTTCTGACGTTTTTTCAATTCAAAAAGGTTTACGCGCCATGTATTCAGATGTTTACCTTGTCATATAAACCAAAGCTTGATCAGTGTAAGACAATCATCAATAGGCCTCTTATCTTGTTAGGGTTTGCTGAATCTTCCGCTGGTTGCGTTAGAAACATATCTAGCTGGTCAAGGTTTTATTCATTTTAGGGTTTCCTGAATCTTCCACATACCTAAATCTGTATAATAAAAGAAGAAAGTAAATCAATTATGAATTAGAACATGCAGTTTTAAAATAAGCGGTAATAGAAGAGATTATCATACAGATTCAGAAGAGAAGACTCACAGAAAACGAAGAGAAGCATATACAGGTAGTCACACGAGAGACTATCCCCGAGCTGTATCAAAAATCTGTAAAAGAAAAATTAGTAGATAATAAATAAATAAATAAATAAATAAATAAAGGACAGTGAGAGGAGTGGAAGAAGGCTGCGGAGAGGAAAACTTAGGTTTAGTTTTTTTTTTATTATTTCTTTCGTAGGTTTTTTTTTTCCCGATTTTTTTTATTCTCCCGTATAATTTTGTTAATTTCGTGAGAAAAAAGAGGGGTTTTTCTCGTTTGAGGGACTGGGTTTTGGAACAAAATTAGAAGAGAGAGATTTTTTTTTTTAATTTCTTTCGCAGGTTTACTCTTCTTTTTTTTTTTTTCCCAATTTTTTTTATTCTCCCGTATAATTTTGTTAATTTCGTGAGAAAAAAAAGGGTTTTCTCTCGTTTGAGGGACTAGGTTTTGGAACAAAATTAGAAGAGAGGAATTTTGGAGCAATTCTAAAGGATGGGTGACGCTTATTTAAAATGGGTGACGCTCACCGCGCGACGTGGAGCTTATATGACTTAGGATTTTAAACCCAACAAAAAGAAAAATCATTCAGAAACGGTTTATGACCCAACATTTCTAAATAAAACCTCGATAAACTGTTAAGAGCGTAAAATACACAAAGTATTTGTATAAAAGCCGCTAAGAACATGCGAAAGAAATTAACAACATGCCAACATGCGAAAGAAATTAACAGTTTGTATAAAACCTCGACAAACTGTTAACAACATGCCAGAAGAGCTGTTGTTTCTTCCGGGGAAGAAAGAAGATAAAGGCCATGGGAATATGCGTGTTCGTCAACTTGCTCACAAGTATCGAAGGAAGAAGAAGCTTATTATTATTATCGGGTTTAAGTGATGTTATCGCGCATCAAAATCCGGGGAGGAGATATGCTTCTTCATCAGCAAAATGGGAGCACAAAAGGAGTTGTAAGCAGAACAAGCAGCAAGGAACAACCAGGGACAACACTAGCGAGTTGGAAGACAAATTTCGTAAACTTCCTGGAAGGAGGACAGTGAATGGGACTACAGGTCTTGCTTCGCTGTGGTCCAAGAAGGGCACAAAAGGAACTAACCAGGATGCCATGATTGTTTGGGAGAATTTGGCTTCCAGACCAGGTACAATCTTCTGTGGTGTTTTTGATGGACATGGTCGATATGGCCACATGGTGTCAAAAAGAGTCAGAGACTTTCCATTAAAAAACTTCTCCCAGTACTGGGCTATGGTAGAAAATGACCAAATTTCACAACTAAAAGGGTCGTTTCTCAAGGCTTTCGAGGTTATGGATAGGGAATTGAGGACGGTACACCCGGAATTGATCGACTGTTTCGACAGTGGAACTACAGCAGTTGCTATGATCAGGCAAGGTCAACATCTTGTCATTGGTAACCTCGGAGATTCGAGAGCAGTACTGGGGACGAGAGATCAAAATGATTCACTCATTGCAGTGCAGTTGACTAAGGACTTGAAGCCAAATCTCCCCGGGGAAGCTAAGAGGATCAGGGGACGTAGAGGGAGGGTCTTCGCGCTCAAGGGTGATGTTGCTCGAGTTTGGTTGCCAAATAAAGATGCTCCTGGCCTGGCAGTGTCTCGTGCTTTTGGCGATTTTTGCCTGAACAAGTGTGGTGTAATTTCTGTGCCTGATGTTTATTACAGACCTCTTACTGACAAGGATGAATTTTTAGTGTTGGCTACAGATGGGATATGGGATGCGTTATCCAATAAACAAGTGGTAAACATAGTGAGATCTGCTCCTGCAGAGGCCTCTGAAGCTCAGGCATTGGTAGAGGCAGCAGTGAGAGCTTGGAAAATCAAGTACCCAACCTCTAAAGTGGATGACTGTACTGCTGTAGTTTGTCATTTTCGCGACTCCTGTACCTCTAGTGCTTCCTCCAGCACCAGCCCACCAGCCAGTGCCTCCATTTCTAATATCCAGGATGCAACAAGCACCACTAGATCAGGCAAGGAAGAGGAAGATAAAGAGCAATGGCCGTGACCGGCCTAATTACTGTCGCATTTCTGATTACAAGCCGGAGTGTTTAGCTGGATATATGAAGCACAAATAAAACATTTAGGAGATCCATATCATTTATTTGAAATATAAATTTACATCCGATTAACTGAACAAATTCACATTATTTCTCAATGTTATATGAATTACAATGGGTAAAAAAGAAAGAAGACTATTAAACAAATTCACAAATTGTTTGCAGTTCATGTTTGTTACATGGTCCAAGAAGGGCACAAAAGAAAAGATTTAATCCCATGAACGGGAGTAATTTTGATATTGTATCTAGAAGAGCTTGACATTAACAATTATATTTAACGGTCAATTCCTTCAATCTTGTCCTCAACTTCAGAGTACAATTCCTTTAGTTTCTCAATGTTATCCTCAGATGTCTCCCAGTATCCACGCCCATTAGCCTCTAAGAAGGTCTGTATCAACTTCCTAAATGAGTTCGGGTTTGAATTCATAAGTCTGTTAAGCATCTCCTCATCTTTAATGTACGTTGAATTAGCTTCTTCATAGACCCAGTTATCGACTTGCCCGGAAGTAGCACTCCAACCAACTGTGTTTGTAAGTCTCTTCTCGATTTCACGAACCCCTTCATACCCACTTGACAACATACCTTCATACCACTTGGGGTTGAGCAGCTTTGTACGTGCATCAAGCCGAACGGTCTCTCCCAATGTCCTCACTTGGGCATTAGCTGTAGTTGTGTCTGCAATATATGCAGCTGGCTTTTTACCATCTTTTCTGAGACCTTGTACAAGGTTTGTGGGATCTGAATCGAAGTAGTGACTAACATCAGTCAGTGAGATTTCAGATGAGTCGAGGTTTTGGAATGTGGCATCCGCCGTACTGAGTGCCATCTCAAAGACCTTTCTCTTCTCTGTCATACCCACACCAGGAGCGTCGGAGTCGAACGCAAAGGACTTACGACTCAGATACATGTCTTGCAGTTGCTGCTCATCATTCCATGATGAGTTTTCAACGGCCAAGTTCACATTGGAGGAGTATGAACCTGAGGCATTTGAGAAGATTCGAGTAGCAGCTTCACGAACGTCAATGCCTAAGGCTGCTGCTTGTTCTGCTGCATGCTTCCTGATGAAGTTTTGGTCTTCTGGCTCATCTAACTCGGCCACCATTTTCACCGCACGGTCCAACAGGTTCATCTACAAGCAAAATTGAAATGAATAATGATTAGTTTATTGTAACTCTAGTTTACACAGCACCAACTCACATAAAATCTGTTATCTAAGACTGTTTCATGGATCATTTGCATATTTTCATCAATGCCCAAAACTCAAATAATAGAGAGAAAGTAAAGATGATTTCTACCTGATTAATGAACAGATCTCTGAAAACTCCAGAACAATTCACAACAACATCAACCCTTGGCCGTCCAAGCTCTTCGAGGCTGATTGGTTCTACCTTGTTAACACGTCCAACAGAATCCGCAACAGGTCTCACCCCAATCAAAGAAAGCACTTGACCCAATGATTCTCCGTAGGTCTTAATGTTATCAGTTCCCCACAAAACTAGTGCAACTGTTTCAGGATACTTTCCCCCATTTTCGAGTTTCTGCCTCTCCAATAGCCTTTCCACCACTATCATTGCACTCTGCATGGCTGCCTCTGTTGGAATAGACTGTGGGTCCAATGCATGAATGTTTTTCCCAGTTGGCAAAACTTTAGGATTCCTAATGGGATCCCCACCAGGACCTGGTTCAACATAACTACCCTCCAGAGCTTGTTTCAAGGCTCCTAGTTCGTTATCAGCCACCACTAGTTTCAAGCACTCACCTAAGTACTCAAACAAGGTTCTAAGCTTGGTCCTATCAGCCCTGTAAAACTTAGTGTCTGATAAGTACTGAATCCATGGCTCGTTGATACCGAACCCAAGAATTGTGGTTAATTTATCAGAGACATCGACCACCTGGCCTTTTTCATTTGTAGTCTGCTCCACGAAGGATGATATAGCCCCCCTTGATGCCTCTGTTATCTGGCGTAGTAGCTCGACGTCCTTCAGTATACCTTTGTCACTTCCTCTGTAGATATCTTCGATTTTCCTTCCTACTGTCTCAGCTAATAAAGTAGGCAGTGATATTATCCCTTCTTCTGGGCGATCCAAAGCAGCAATGTTAACTAATGTTGCCACTGCCTCCATCGCAGATGGTGGCTCACCGATAACATGTAAACCACATGGCAAAAGCCTAGATTCGATCTCCATGATCTTTGCATAACACTTTCCAACAACAAGGTCTCTATCTGCAGCAGACAGGTCCGTGCCTTCTTCAGGAAGATTCACATCCTTGTCAAGATTGCATTGTTTTGCTGTACTGATGATGGAGTTCACAATTTGAGGTCCACGTCCGGTGTCTTTCAGTGACTGATACGAAGCGATCAGCTCCCCTAGCTGTTTCAAACCCTTGTAGAGACCAGCATTTTCTGCTGGAGGGGTTAGATAACTGATGGTGTTTGCGTAACTACGTCGTTTGGCTATGGTAGCCTCAGAAGGATTGTTTGCTGCGTAATAGTAAATGTTGGGAATGTTCCCAATAAGACTATCGGGGTAGCAAACATCACTCATCCCCACTTGTTTCCCAGGCATGAACTCAAGTGATCCGTGGGTTCCGAAGTGAAGTACAGCATCTGCTTTGAAAACTTTCTCGACAAATGAGTAGTATGCTGCAAATCCATGGTGTGGGCTTGCAGATTTGGAGAAGAGGAGACGCATCGGATCACCTTCATATCCGAATGTGGGTTGAACTCCAATAAAAACATTTCCGTACTGCTTTCCGTAGACCAGGAGGTTCTCACCATCAGAATTTAGATTACCAGGAGGCTTACCCCAACTCTCTTCCAATGCTTGAGAGTAAGGAGTGAGCTTCTGGTACTCACGGACACCCATCTTGTAGGCGACATTGAGATTTGGGCTGCTGAATTGCGCCTCCTTGTCGTGAATAACTTCTTCAATTAGGGCTTCGGCTGTTTCAGGTAGACCTTCAACAGTGTAGCCATCATCATGGAGATCCTTGAGGACAGAGTAAATAGAAGAAAACACATTTAGGTAAGCAGCAGTTCCAACATTTCCTTTGTCTGGAGGGAAGCTGAAAACGGTGATTGCTAGCTTCTTCTCTGCCTGCATTTTGAATTTTTAACATTATCAGACAAAGATGTGGTTTTGCTTAACATGCTCCTTTTTATTGAGGAGAAAATCGGTTTAGATATTGTAATCAAAGGGGACATTAATTACATGATTTTCTCAAATTAATCAGCAATAGAATATCGGTTTATATGAGTAGATACAAATTGATCATAGTATGCCATTCTCCTTTCATACTGGACATTCAATTGCTTATCAAAAAAATAAAGAAAGTTCTTGAAATGAAAACAGAGAACATGTTACACTCTAAACAGAACTAAGAATTCTAGTAGCCTAATGATGCCCAAACTTAAGAAATTGGAAAGACTAACTTAGCAATATCAGATCATAAGTAGTAAGTCCCAAGGCAGCAAGTTCTATAATGGATACAGTTTGAAACGTTTATGTGGCAAATTTGTTTTCTTTTGTCAGACATAAGTTCAAATCAGTTGAGAAAGAGTTCTAGTGTTCATGAAATGCGATGTAACAATGACAAAGAGAAATTATAAGATGTGTTCATAAACTACAAAAGGAGTATAACTAAGTCAAGCAAAGAACTACCTTTGTTTTCCTTTTCAGTTCAGCCCAATTGATTGCTCTTGTGCAAAGCTGTTCAATCCTCTTATGAAGAGCGTGCGATTTTCCTGCAAGAAGACAATATCCAAGAAGTTGAGTTAAATCTCCATGCTCTAGAACGAATTTTTCATAAAATTTCAACAAACTCCAGTTACAGGCATCAGTCAGTGAAAAGATGTTATATGTCATAGAAGTAAATTAAAGAACATCAATGCCTTTGATCAGATGTAGTATGGTCGATCCTAAGCATGATATTAGGCAATATAATAAACAAAAGCCCCATAAGTAGATAAGGAATGTTAAAAGAAGAGAATGTATCACTTGCCTGTTCTACCATCTCGGCCAGAGAAAACAATTGGCTCCATCCCACCATCAAGTTCAGGAAGAGCAACCTGCAAAGCCACCTGAATTGGGTGCAATCCCAATGTACTGTTTAACCACTCTTCTGTAGTTTGGAACACCAATGGCAATGCAACGAGGTACGGCACATCAAGCTTCATCAATGATTCAATAGCCTTAGGATGATCCTGCCTTGCTGGCCCACCGACAAGCGCAAAACCAGTCAAGGATATTACTGAATGGACGGAAGGCTTCTTTGTAATGGGATCAATCAAATACTTCTCAATTGGCCCTGAAAAATCAAGTCCCCCAGCAAATATTGGGATCACCTTTGCGCCCTTTGCTTCCAACTCCATTATGACAGCCACATAATGACTATCGTCACCTGTAACGATATGACTCCTCTGCAAAACCAAACCAACTATTGGTGCATTCGGATTTTTCAGCTTCTCATTTGCATCCCTTCTAGTTCCATACCAGTTCAAATACTCCTTGACATCATCATACATACAAGGAGCCATTGGATGCCAGATACCAGTGTCTAAGAACAAAACTGGATCAGAATACTCGACTTTAGTACCTTTCAAAGCCGGAATGTAAGACCCAGTAATCATTTTAAAGAAATTCCCCAAATTCTCAGGTGACCCACCAAGCCAGAACTGCAAACTGAGAATGTAAAGTCTAGCATCTTGAGCTTTATCACTTGGTAAGTACTTGAGAACTTTCGGTAAAGTTCTCACAAGCTTCAACATACTATCTGAGAAACCAGCTGATTGCTTCTTCTTCTTGAATAACTGAAAGAATGGAGATTTTGATTGACCAAGCTGAGACATACTAAAGGTACCAAGTTTATTGAGTCTCATTACTTCAGGCATTGATGGAAACACTAAGACTGCATCCATTCTGTCCCTTTGTTTCTCAACAGCAGCTTTAACTTTCTGTGCAAGTTCTTCCACAAAAATCAAAGAACCAATGAAGATATTAGCATCTTCAAGATCTTTACAGAATGTCTCATAAGCTGAATTATCCCTTAGTTCTTCAACTAAGTAACCAACAACTTCGAAAGACGCATACTTTCCTTCTCTATTCAGAGTTCTCACAGCTTCAGAAACAGCAGCTTGATACTGAGCTTCAAGAACTACATACACAATCTTAACTCTTGGTAGATTATTCTTGTTACTAGTTGGGACAATTCTTCGAACTTCTTGTGTGGTTTGAGTAAACAAACCATTTCCAACACATTTAACTCTCAAACCACCATTTCTGTTACCCCCTTGATTGCACTTCTTGGGTAAGAATGAATGTAGGAAGAAATGCTTTTGAGAAAAAGATGAAAGTTCTGGTTTAGAAGTTGATAATGTGAATGATGAAGAAACTAAAGATGCCATTAAAGAAGCTCTTTAGCTTCAAAATTTAAGTTGAACCCACACTAAGTTAGAGATTGGGGGAGAGACAGAGGGAGAAAGATTTGATTTTTCTTAAAATGTGGGTTTGAATGTACTCTGAATCGTTTCTCTTCTTCTTCTTCTTTGGAAGTTGTATGGTGAAGAGTATAAGTAAAGTAATTGTGTGGAGATAGGCGAAGTGGAGTGTTTGTGGCATTGGTTAATTTCAGTTGTTGTTGTACCCGTGGCAGATAGACGAACGTCAATGTCTTGATGATTTTCCTGAGTTTTTATTTTAATGGAGTTATAATTTAATTGTTTTCTGATTTTATCTGTAGAGGTTCAGAGTGATGAAGTTTGCTGGTTCCTATTGGTTGTTTTGGATTCTCAAATGGAATACTGATTGGCCAGAGGATGAGGGAAACAAGATTACAGATTTTCTCTCTCCCTCCAAAAACATTTCTCTTTCATTTTTATTTTTGTGTTTATGATTCTTATGCCAAGCAATTTTGAGATTTTTCTAGTTTGTGTGTTCCATATGGGACCATGTATGCTTACTTTTACAAAGTCCCACCATCACCACACCTTAAGAATTTTGTTGTGATTCTGATTATTATGAACGAACTCACCATTATCTTCTCATCACAGTACAGCTGCTTCTGCCTACATTGCGGTACTATCTCCGTTTTAAAAAAAGTGATATTTTCAATTATTTACTTTTGGAGACAAAAACAGGTTGAACTGAAAAGATAAAAGTATCATTTTTCCTGAAATTAAGGGAGTATTTATTAGGACTTGTGCTGCACACCAATTTTCTTTTACTTTTATCAACCGGGCTGCGTATCTTATGGACTGTGTTCAATTTGTGTTTTTATCTGAGAAAAGAGCTATGCGATGTGCCAGAAAGAACAACAACAACAACAAAAAAAAAAAATACTATATGGAAACATTTGAATTTTACTTGGTAGTCTTAGAAAAGGGTATGCCCAATATATTGAATTAAACGCCACACGCATCTGGGGCTTCCACCAATTCTAGACACACAAATCCTAGAACAGTTTACTAAAATCAACATCGTCACCAGGACACAATCTTTGAAAGCAAATTAAACCACTAAACCTAAGTTGAAGCCTTTTATTACCTAGATACGCGAGACCAGGAGATATGCCGTAGCAACATCTAGTTATCGGCCCGGTAACATAAATAGAAACAACTAAAACAAACTGAAGCTGATCAAATCGACGGGGACTAGCTAGCTAGATAAGCATTTGGTCGAAGCTGAAATGATTTTCAAGGATCCTGGGCTGGGATCATCAGTTACCAAGTAGAGCTAGGAGGAAGGCCTTGTAGTGACCTGAAGTCTCCTTGGCGATTGCATCTTCAAGAGTTACATTCTCTCTCTCGTAATACTTTTCCTTGATCACCTTCAAATCCTTCTCTGCATGTGTTACTATAACACGAGTAAGGCTGTCTTCATCTGTACCAGGATGATGAATTGCCTTCCGCAGCACCTAATCATATACAAGAGAAGAAACCGATAAATTAACTGCTCCCAATATATGAAATTTTATAATATCAATAATTTTTCTTCATTAAAATGTGTTATTACCTTCACGAAGTACTTAGTAGGGTTACTTATGCAGCGGATCACAGTACGCAAAGCGGCTAAAAATTCATTCGCTGGATCTTCCAATAAACTCTGAAATAAGACATACTCGCTGATTAGTATCGATATCTGGGTTTGTATTTTGTGTTTAGAAAGTTCTCCGTAAATGTACCTTCGTAATAGAAATATGGTGTTCATCCTTAAACATATTGAAAGTAGCATTAAGCTGCGCATTGCTCCTTGTAGTTAATATCCTGATCAACTCCTCATCATTATAGGACTTTTTCTCTATCAATTTCCAAAGAATATCGGACTCCGACTTTGCTAAAGGCGCATTTATTTCCAAACCGTCATACTTGTATGCACTTGCTAATGCAAACAAGAGCTGCAAAGGTAAAACTTACAATCATGCTGGCGGAGATTTAACCAGAAAAAGAAAACAACCTTGTGGAAATCGCCTGTTGTGTGCGACGCGATGTCTTCTTCTAGAGAACGCTTGTAACGCCACTGATAAGCACGTTTGACAACCAAAAACTCGTCAGGAGATTTCACACATGCCGTTTCGATGAGAACGGGGTAATCAGGTAATGCATTATTCTTCAGTGCGGCATTAGCTAAAGTCGCATCACGTTCGACTGGTTCCAATATCCATCGGTACGTAGCTTTCTGTATACAAGTGTCATTAATTTTAAATTTTTAACATTGTTTTGAAACATTAAGTTACATTAATGAAATGAAAATGAATTAACCAAAAACCTCAAAATCCCCGTAAAGTTCGGATTCGAGCCTTTTGATGAGATGCTCTTGATAGTGTTCTTCATAAGCTAATCTTATTACTTGTCTTTGTTCCGCGTTTCTGTGTGCTAGAACTTCAATTAGGCCTTTTTCATCTGTTCCCCACCCTATCGAAATGTAACACAAGACAACGAGTAAGTTATTTGCGTAAAACTGAATGCATTATAAATGTGTATGTTAATTTTATTTAACCTTGAACAGACTTCCTGATCGCCTCTGCATCTTCAAGGGGAGTAGGAACTGGGTCACGAACCATAACGGTGGTCATTTTTGTTTTTGTTTTTGTTTTTGTTTTTGATTTTGATTTTCTCTACTAAGTTTAGATCAGAGCAAAGTTGCAAAACAAGAAAAAACTTTAGAACTCAAAATATAAGATGTTGTGTTTAGAGCCACTGTGGTTATGTGTATTTATATTGAGCAAGGATTAATGGTTGTGACGTTTCTGGCTCTTTAATTCATTTGATGTTGAACGCGTTTTTGTACTTTAGAAATTAATAAAAATTTAACGTTTCATTCAAAAGAGAAGACCATCCCCGATGCGAAGTAAAATCACGTGAATACTGTAAGGAAACACGAAATGTCACGTGAGCTTAGCATGTAAATAAAAGTGGAGTATAATTCGCGGTGTTTGGCGGGCTTCACCTTGGTTTTTCAGATAGATATTCCGGCCCCACTAAGGGCGATTCCTATCGGATTTCAAATGTAGAAATTAACATTTAATCCCATTATTTCTGGGCTTTGGAAACTCTAGTCCTTCCTTTCCAAGCCCAGTATACGGTAGTCCAAAATTTTCCCGCATTAACAGTTTAGTTCAAACTTTGGACGAGTTAGTCCAAATTTCAGCCGATCCAAAAAACCATCATTTTACCTTACCTTAATTACCCTTCTCGTCTTTACGATGTTTTTTAGATCTCAGAATTTTTCTTGGAAAGAGAGAGAGATAAACGCAGAGGCGATTTAGAATTGTTGTTCTTCCACAGAGATTCGTTCTTCGGGTTAGTGCTCTAATCCTTTCATTTTATGTTATTTGATTGATTTCCACTTTACTTCTTCTTCGATTTTCTAGATCTGAAGAAACTGTAATTATTATCGAACAATTATTAACTCATCAAAAATAGGGCGATATGGATGTGGATGATGATGATGACAATTATTATCAAACAACAACACCAATTTTATCTTCTTGGGTCCCGATGATATTCGGGATAAAAAAGAAATACATACCCCTGTTGTAAGTATTACTATTTCATATCTTTAATTTGTGTATGTATGGTGTTTGTTCATGGTTCTGTTTGATTGATTTGTGTATATGCAATCTCATGTGAATTAAATATGATGACAACACCATTTTTTATCAATTTGAATGGTCAATTATGAGGATAATACCATTTCTTTTACCAGGTGAATGGTCCATATGGCTTTGTTGGTGTTAACACTCAAAACTATATTCATGAATGAATAGAACTTAATAATAAGAATTCAGCTCAGTTAGAATGTGTGGCACTACTTTGTTTCATTTTCATCATGTCTAGGTGTATTTTGTCCTCACCTAATATGCTCCTGACACATGCCCATGCTCCTTACACATTGCTAAGAATGGATTACTCCCCCTAGCAACAAGTTACCATGAGAATTTGACCCTAGAGGGTTGCCCAGATTACAGTCACTTATGATCATAATTTGTAATTTTGACAATTTATCATTCGTAGTACAAATTATTTATCATCTTCCATACTTGTATGTTGGTGTATTACTGATAATGGTGGTGGTACTTTTTAATAGGCAAAACTATTGCATGTTTGAATGGTGATATTCAAGAACCGGGGGCTTGCTGCTGGATGGGTTAGGAAGTAGTCTCTTGACCCTTATTTGAGAATGATACGGGTGTAGGGATTTTCTTTGCCTTATGTAAAAGGAACACATAAAAAGAAATTATAAACTTTATTTATATAGTATGTGTACTTTATTATACATTGTTTTTCCATATCAAAGATTTGTTGAAACAGAAAAATAATGAGAAAAGAACATGGCAGAAAGAGTAATGTTCTGTGAAGGGATTTTAAAATGTACTCGTTTGTATAGATACAAATAGATAGGATATGGGACAAAAACTGCATACTTGAGACATAGTGGTTGATTATCATTTCATTTTTCTGTTTGCACTTCTGTTTGAGAACTTGAATGTCGCCAGTACATTTATCGAAAAAAATGACTAAACTAACATAATATTAGTTCATGCAGAGTGTCCAATCACTTTATTACATAATTGAGCAACTGCCGTGCACGACTATTTTTTGAAATTTTTATGTTATACATTAGGAGATGGTTTAAAAGGTAGCACCTATTAGCTAAACAAACATAACAACCTTAAAGAGACAACTAGTCCAAGTTTTTATCTGGCTCTCTACAATCTACAGATACAGTAAACACTTGCCTTAGTAGCTTGTGCTCATTTTATACATTTTATTTTTGAATTATTAATGTGTATTAAATTGTACACATGTTAATTATCATGGTGTACATAGTTGTACACGTGTTGTTCTTTTTGAAGTTTGGCATAGCTTTGCAATTTAATTATTTTTTATTTATATTTTTTTCTTCAAAGCAACTAAATGATGTCTAATATTTTAATTTTCAGGTTGAAGATCATGAGGATCGATCATATCTAAGAGACGCATTGAAGCTGAAGAATCTTCTTTTTTTGTGTGGATTTCTGTTTAGGTGATTTTTTTTGCATCATTTAACATAGGTTAATTTGAGAGTCACCGGTAGTTTGAATAGTTCATACTTTCTTTTTGAGAAGTCCATAAATAAATAGAAAAGTTATTTTAAATGATCGATGTGCAAAATCTATTTTATGCTCACTGTTATTTTTCTCGTTACCCTTGTTTTTCTACTTTATTTGTCTTATATTTTCTTTCATCCCATCTTGGTGTGTCATGATTTCTTACATTTTCTTTTTATAGGTAACAATATCGGAAGTAACAAAACGAGTTGCATCTCATGATAACAAAGTTGGCGAGGTAAATTATTCACATGTAGCCTCTCTGACCAATTATTCCTTTCGTTGTAAAATCTGTGAAGATAATCTGTAAAAACCTTTATGTGCATTGCTTTTATTGTACCGGTGTACTTATATGTGCAGTGATTGTACGCAGTGTACTTTTAAGTACACCAGTTCGTGCACTTTGTTTCAACATTGATTATGAACCTGAAACTATCAAATTAGTATTTGTATTTAGACTTGTCTATACACAATAGACGTAGATTTCTTCCTGACTCGAGGAATCACTACAATGATCCATATCGGTCTCTACGAGATCTAAACCCGATGAGGAGAACCACATATGGTATGGATTGAGTCAGGCGATGGGGAGAACCACATATAGTATGGATTGAGTCCCTGACTCGAAGATTTTTTTTTCTTGTTTTTGTAGTAATATATCATACATTTAGAAAGCTACAACAAAGATAGAAGATTCGAGTTGAATAGTTGAGGTGCTATAGTTGTTTGCAGCAGTAGGGTTATGAGTGGTTGATATGAAGGAGATGATACAAAACTTCTATATGTGAGAATTAATTTTCATTTAATCTATTTTTTTTATTGATACAAAGAGTTTAGGAAATTCTTCCCATTCAATTATAGTTGGTTGCGCGACATAATCCACGAAATAATAATAATCCTTTTTTCGTAAAATTCGTATTCGTAAGAATCCTTTCGAAAAATCTCACATAGATTTCTAAATTCTGGATTAATTTTATCAGTATCTTCTAACTGTGCAATTTTTGATTTGTAATTTGCAGAAACATATCCGTTTTTTATGAACGATATTTTATAATATTTTGTATTTCGTTTCACATAAGTTCATTTTGAGAGAAATGAAGAGTTTTTACCCATTTATTCTGTACATGCATGGTCGATAGTTTACAATTGACCTGTCGATCGTTAATGTGTACATAATTGTACACATGTTCATTTTTAATGTGCACATAGTTGTACACATGTTCATTCTTAATGTGTACATAATTGTACACTTGTTGATTTTAAGTCGCTTTTCCTGACACTGAAGTCAGTTCATACCTCTTGGTCAGAGCTGGCGAGGTCTGTGCATATACATATGATCTTCTATATAATATCTTTCCTTAACTTGCATTTCATTTTAATGTTGTTCGTCTAATCTTATTTACAGGAATTGGATAAGCTCAGAGGATGAGTTGAAGAGGATAAAGGAGGTTGTGAGCACATTTGCCTTAGGAAATGACCTCACCTTATGTTGCTATGCTTGTAGCTCAAGATGTTGCAACATAATTGCAGGGGGAATGAAGGTCAAAGCTGATAAAGATGGGTCCTCGCCTCATGTTTCTATGCTAGCAACCCAAAATGTTGCAACATGGTAATAGGTATCTGGTCTAATTGTATACTTGGTTCCCTTTTTTATAGCGACGGAACCAGGAATTTATGTTTGGGGGGGCTAAAAAAATATTTAACAACATATGAACCATGAAGTTAAAAAGAGAATACGATAGCGGCAAGTGAAAATTTTTCCTACCTTCCTTCTAAGTGCTACATTCTTCTCAGTTTCTTTTTTTGTTTGATAAGATATGTTCTTCTCAATTCTATGTTAAGGTCACTTCTTTAGACATCTCCAATAATGAACACGTAATAATACATTTAGAAACAATGAACCATAAGTATAGATTGATGCAACAAAACACATCATTTTTGATGGATACACAGATCGATATGCGCAATATTAGATGAGATTGAATTAAACAAAATAGAGAAATCCATCTTTGGGTTCAGGGATACATGATGTATCAAGCACTTAACCTACAAAGATTAATGAAAGTTGAGCGAAACTATTTTGAGTTCAGTAACACAATTTATCGAACACTTTGCCTACTGAAATGCCTAATCACAAGTAGTATACTCACTGAGATCATTGAGCAGCACAGGAAATTCTTCAAGCTTCCAATTCCAACTTGGATAAAGGAATATATATATACTGGATACGGTAGGGACTAGAGAATACAAATGCAGTAATGCTTGACACCTTGGGATGATCCAAGTTCTTACCTGGGCTAAATTTTCATTTTTTAAGAAATACAATAGCCTAATCACGTTTTTACTCATTTTGGGGTGGGCTACAGCCAGGGTATGCCACCCCCTGCTACCGTCCCTGCTTTTTGATGCCTACTTTGATGTTGGTCTCAGCTGATAATAAGATTTTGTGCATTAGGATATCTTAGCTAAAAAATTAGGCTTCATTCATGTTTTGGAGGGGTGTGCATATTGGTGCACTAGTGGAATTTCCAAGAAAAAGTAGGTTTGTGTGTGGTTATGAATGATCGTCTTTATACATGTTTTACAGTGGTTTGCATATTGGTGCACCTGTGTTTTTTCAATGAAAAAGTGCATTTTTGTGTGGTTATGAGTGATAGGTTTTGTGCATGTTTGGCAGGAGTGTACACACTGGTGTACCCATGTATTTTCCATGAAAAAATAGGTTTCTCATGTTTTACAACGGTGTACATATTGGTGCATCTCAGCATCTATGTAATTCCCATGAAAAATAGGTTTGTGTGTGACTGTGGATGATCTGCATCATGCATGTTTTGAAAGTTATGGACCTTATGGTTTTTCTGTGGAAGTTGTATTGAACTCTAGTATGTTTCAATTTGGTTTGCAACATGTGACTGATTTGTCAGGAAGGGAAACTTTGGTTCGTATTTGTTGATATTAAGTTTGTGTAGTTAGGCCCAAATGGATCGTGTCTCTTTAATTTAATAACTGTTTAACTTTTTATTTTGATCTTTTTCTTTGCTTTATTTCTTATGTGGTTGTTGGTGAAAGGTTATCGTTTTTTTTTTCAAGATGTGGTTTCTTATGTTTTATTGATTTTTCTTGGATGCAGGTTAACTGCTAAACCATCCTATGCAAATCCTGCCATTATTCAGCAAGAGCTTGGCGTGGTTGATATTTTTGTCAGTCTGTGCAGACTAGAGTGGCAGTCTGGCTATCATGAATGTTGGATTTTTCTGTATTTTTGCCGATGTGTCCATAGTTGTACACTAGTGTGAATTAAAAAAAAATGAAAATTATAGTCATATGGGTATTCTTTTTGTAGATCTCGAAAAGAGCTTTTCGAATATATAAAATTTGTAAATTTTGGATGAGCGATTCGAAAGTTAAATTGTTTTTTAAATATTTATATATTATTTAAAATTGATGATGTCATCATGAGTCATTTTGGACTAAAATACAAATATTTGTACTAATTATAAATATTAAGGGTTGTTAGTGTATTTTTCATATATTTGGACTAATTTGTACCTAGTTGACTCGAGCTGGACTAAACCGCATTTTTGGACTGGTTTTTGGACTAAACCATATTTTTCCCATTTCAAATAATAATATTTGACGAGCCATGTTGATGAGCTAAGTGGATTTTCCATTATGGTAATATCTTGTAGAAAAGTTGGGGCTAAAGCAAAGAACGCATAATTCGGAATACTTATATTAACCGGTGAATAGAGAAAAAGGATAAAAGCTGGATTTAGATATCAAATCAGGGTCACCTCTTATCTATGTATTTTAGCTAATTCTTAATTTACCTCTCACTAATCAGGTTTAGTGTTTAATTATAGTTAGGAAATTTATAAGGTTATTTGATAATAAGTGTTAATGTTTATTATTATTGGGATGAGGTGAGAGTAGAACGAGGGAAAACATTTGACAGAGGATTTTTTTTTGTGAAAATGGTAGAAAATTGTGAAGAGAGAATTGCTGCTGAATCTTTAGATCAACTACAACAAGGAGTATATCTTGAATCTTCAGCTAATGATAACAATTCACAATTATAATTATTTGTGGAACCAATACCTTTAGATCATGATTTTAATGAGCATGAAGTGTTTCGTGAAGAACCAACCTAAGAAAGTAAACATGTTCAACATACAATTACTCCCAATACTCAGGTAAAGGTGTCAATGTGTTGAAAATTTGATTTTTTTCGTTGAATTCACCATTGTTTGCAGCTGAAATAGCTCGGTGTCGGCATGGACGTAATATGAATACAATGCCAGCAGTACCATTACCGGCATAGTATTCATACTACAGCCATGCCGGCCAATAATATCCCCCATTTTGAAATGCAAGCCGACATTGTATTCAACCAAAACATTATGCCGATATAAAAGTTACTTTTTACCTACCACAGACTATTCTACGGAATATGCTACCGGCATGGTTCAATTCTAACATTACCATGCTGGTACCTCTAGAAAAACATACATGAACAAGTGACTTTGAAAGTTAAATACCGGCGTGGTTGATTAATTATCGACCAAGCCGACGCTTTGTACCGGCGTGGGACCTTAGGTAATGAGCATGCCGGCACCAAAGTTTCCGGTGTTGATTTCCAATGAAATTTTTATGACGGAAGCATTTCAAATTTGGTCTTCAGTTTCGGTTCAGTTCAAACATGTCGGAACTTTGGTCGAGCATAACGAAACTGTGGTCCGCATAGTATTTTAATTTTTTTCGGAACTAATTTAAATTTTTTTTCATTCGTTCCTTAGATTGTGACATATACTGGTCCAACAAATGCAAGACCGATTGGTTGGGATACGTCGGAATACTATAAAATTCCTCCGGTATGTTACCAAAGAATACTTTTCACCTAGTATTTTGAACTTTACTTAGGGATTTCTTATAATGAACCTTATAATCTACCGTGGTCGTCCTTATGTAGGGAATAACAAGTATAAATGAAGCAATAAATTGGGCTAAAGAGACGGCTCGTAAAAATAAGTGTGTGCTAGTGAGGAATACCGAAGGTTCAAAGATTCGTTTTGATATGACTCGCGAGAGAAGTGGTTTGTACAAGGAGAAGAATATCCACAATATAAAGGGTTATGTATATCCAAAAAAGACTAATAGGGTATGCAAGACTCGTACGAGGAAGGATAATTTCCCCTTTTAAGCTTGTATTCCATTTAAGAGTCAATGAACGGGATCGTATGGTGTGGTTCGACCGCCATAACCACCCGGATCTGGAATATTTTATTGGTCACTCCCTAGTTGCGAAGCTAAAACCTCATGAAATGGAGGATGTAAAGAGAATGACCAAACCATGTATCAAACCAAGAAAAATTCTCAGTGGCTTCAAGGAAAAAGATCCGACGAACGTTTCTTCTCTAAATACAATTTATAGCGCACAAGCAACTATTATAAATGTGGAATGGGAAGGTAGGAGCGTTATGCAAGAATTGGAGAAGATAGCTTGGGATCACAACTACACGCGTATCATTAAAAGAGGGTCGGAAAACAAGCCCCAATATTCATTTCGCATCCTTTGCTTGCAAAATTGGCTCATACATGTTTTGGTGTTCTTATGATGGATTGCACCTACAAGACAAACAAATACAATATGTCATTGTTCAACATCGTGGGGCAAACATCGGGCAAGGTATCATTCACATTAGGTTGGTGTTTATTGGAAAACGAGAAGGATTATTATTATAATTCGGCATTACGCCAATTGAAATTATTCTTCCGGAAAAATCATATTCCGAGGGTCATCATAACCGATAAAGATGACGCATTAATGAATGCAATATCCGACGTCTTCCCGGTTGCACAAAATTTCCTATGTACATATCATATACGTCAAAATGTGATAAAATATTGTCATGCTTTGTTTGAACCCACTAAGGTGGATATTAAAAAGAGAATGATTGTTCAACTAGAGGAAGGCGTTCGCAAGAACAAACTATCACCCGAAGAAGAATAAGATGAAAGAGGAAAGATTAAAGAGCGAGTGGACAGAGAATATAATGAAAATCATAAAAAGTAGTTGGAATTTCTAAGAGATTGGAACTCAACTGTTTGAGTTAGGTTCGAAATTTTAACCTAAATCCACTGCATAAATCGATTAAAATACTTATAGAACAGTTGAAAATCACTTACCTTCTCATAGAAATCATTTCTTCTTCGAGAGTTTGATTGTCCGAATTCTCTTCTTCTTCTTCAAAAGCAATCTGATTGATCCTTTCTTCTTGTTTTTGTTGAGCTACTGATTTTGATTTTGATTTCGGATTGGGATTGGGTTTCTTTCGTGGAGGCATGGTTATAGAATAAGGTAATCGACGAAGAAATTTTTGAATCAACGATGAAGAACGATGAAGAATAAAAACAAAATTCAAACCCCTAAACCTAGAGTGTGCCGGAACAGATGAAGGAATGGGGGATATGAATTTGGTTTTTTTATTTTAAGTTTTAGATTTTTATTTTGAGGGGATGGTATTATAGTCTTTTCATAATATTTTTAATTAACCGAAGGGTATTTTAGTATTTTCGCACGGAAAAACACCCCTTAGTAGACACTATTGGATGAGGTAGTAATTTATATCCCCAAACTAATATAAGTATCCCCCAATTGCGCGTTCAAAGCAAAACCATGCGACCTTAACTGAGATGCTGGCGGTTGAATTTCTGTCGGGGACGGTTAAAGACAAGCCGCCGACGGTTAATTTGCTATAGTAAAAAAACGGCTATATTTTTACCATTATAAATTAAATTCACTTTTGAACACTCAATTCATACCAAAGTTCACTCATTTAAAAAAAAAATCTATTTTTTTTTATTCTATTGTTCTAGTCAATTGAAATATCTCACTGTACACTTTTTTGTGAAGTTAGACATGAAGTTGTTTAAAGTTTTAATTTCTAACACTCAAAATGTCCAATATCTTGGAAATACTATATATCAGCTAGTTCTCTAATGATATGTGCTAATTTTAAAATAATAATAATAATAATAAATGGAGAAGAGCAATGCAAGTTTAGAAGTTAATCCAGGAAAGTGTTCTGGTAAAAGGCAAAGAAGTGCTCAAGTTTTGAAAGTTAACAACAGAAGCTACAAAAACAAGAAGAAGACGTTTAAGAGCTCGTTGAATGGAAAATACGTCAAATGAAGATAACCAAGAGGCCAAAGATTGTCCAAGATTTTTGTTGAAGTTTTTATTTAAGTTTTGATTGTCTAAAAGTTTACATCAATGTTAATTAAAAAAATTTAGAGCTTAGAAATTTGACTTTTAATTAATCGGTACTTATTATATTTACATTTAATTAGCTGGGTTACATTTAATAGCGACAAAATAACACCTAACTAAATTGGATTACATGCGTGCACATGAATTTTATAGAGTATTCAAAGAGACTCGTTAGGTAACAACAATATTTATAACGACTATAATTATAACAACTATTTGTCTGAAACTTACCGACGACTATAATCATAACATATTGATCTATTCTTATAAAGTACCATACATTAAAAAAATTTATTCTAAACACAACCGACCAGAATCATTCTCATCCATGTTTTCCAAAAGCAAATGAAAGAAAATATTATGTATGGAAGAAAAAGAGGTTTGTCCATTACGTTTCATGCATAATCAGTGTGATTCAGTACCATTTAATGTATTCCAAATGTACACAAGAAGGTTGTTCACGCATCAAAATGATCATTGAATCATAACCAGAAAAGTGTAGGTATTTACAATGTCAAGATCCTAATTGTCTTGAAGGACCACAAATGCTAGATCGGGTGAAGAGAAAAAAGATGAAAAGGTACCAGCACTATGCACAAACTTGAAACTTAAAGCAGGTTCAAGAAGTCATAGCATAACTACTGTTGAGAAATTTAGTTCCCAACAAGCTTAATTAGTGAATGCTCAACCCTGATTGCGACTTATATACGCACTTGCACACATCTATAGAAGAAGACACATATATGGAAAACACTTCTGGAAATTATGTGTTTTAAGTTGGGGTGGACTTATTAAGTGTAAGAATTGATTCACTTTCGTTTTATGTTTTAGTTTGGTGTTGTGTTGTTCTGTGTTTAATCAATGAAAAATGTCTCTATATATGCACCATTCGTGTCTATCATAACTAATTTGAACCTTTTTATTTTTAAAGAAAACTACATTAGATAAAAGCAATTGCATTTGATTAAAGCATATTACATGCCTGTTAAATTATATAAAGCTTGTTAATTAACATCCTCATTCAGAAACGGCTAGTTGGCATCTAGGGAGCAAAAAGGGTAGAGTATGTGAATCTCTCTAAAGATGTTGAAACAAGCTTATAAAAGTAAAGGCATTCCGTTAAAAACTTGTCATATCTCTAGTGTTCTTAACCACTTCATGCAAGGAGGTAAATCGAATATCCATCATGAGATATGTAAAATTTGGTTTCTTTATCATGTAGGGATTCACCCACCTTAAATTTCTCTGAAATCATTTATTTTGGTCGAATGAATCAAAACCTTAGGATTTTTTTTAAAAAAAATTCTTTTTTTTTGCTTCACTTTTTCTTCCCCCAAAAGAATTATCTTAGTTAATTGGATAATAATCACTAATTAAACGAGCGTAGTTTAACAATAATGAAAATATTTTGCATGGGGGTGGGGTGGTGGTGGTGGTTCAGATTTTATTAACGGGTGACCCTATTTTATCTTACATGAGTCTATTGATTTGCAAGCCCAATACAAGACTTCTAACACAAACTGGTCTTTGTCGAACTTTCTCTCTCCTTTCCTTGATTTGTTTCAAGTTTCTCCCATATTTTGATTTATCTCTTCTAATGATCTGATTTTTGTCCAATCCTTTTTGGTTTACTGACTCATTATTTTTAGATAACCTATTTGATCATGTGCGTAGAGTCTTTGTGGAAAGACTTCTTTCATTATCTAGTTTTTGTCTTTTCTTTTAAAGTTTACTTTTAGTTGTTCTTTTTTGTTTTCCTTCCTAATGATAGCGTAATTATGTTTTGCAGGTTTTCTTGGAATTCTCGAGTGGTTTTATCAGTTATGGTAATTCGGAAATTTATCTCCGAATCTATCAAGCGATATTGCTTTTTGGAAAGTAGTGTCAATCATCTCTTTTCTAAGATGGTCTATTTCAGTAAGTTGATGTCATTCATCCTCATTCTAATCTTTTTAACAAAATATCTTTATCATAAATTTTCATATAAACCTTATCACCTTTTCCATTCTGAGCAACCCAAGAATTTTTAAATATGCTTTTTGCCTCTTTTTCCAGTCAAAAGATATTTGCAGATTTCTTACCATATTTTTAGTTTGTTTCACTTTTTGATATATTCTATGAAAAATAAGTGTAGATGGTGGATTTTCAACAAAGGGTAAAATCGTAAAACCATAATTATACATGCTCCCAGCCATCAAATGAGTATTGAGGCTCATGTCTCTCATCGAAGCATGAAAGCTCATGCCACAAGAATCTCTGACTGAGAATATTGTCTCTCAGAATATCTTCAAAAGCCTCCGATCGAGTATATTACTCCTCAGAACATGTGTATGCAGTCTCTCAGCTGAGACCACGACATATCTCATAAATACTGAGCAATTTCAGTAATCACTTATGTAAAGAATTGAAATGATTGGACGGCTCCTAGAAGTATTACTCACTAGTACAGAGCACTAACGTCTTCAGGATGTCGCAATATTCCCTGACTTTATAGAATAAACATTTAAATCGAGCGTTCTGCTTCAGCTAGCTCATACCTCGATTTTCGAATATATAATGCTCCTAGACAACATGCCTGCTAGTATAGAGCCATCAATTAATTATTTCTAGTCGCAAGATTCATCAATTGAATTCCTAGAAAAAATACTCTATGTTCTGTACAATATTTCGTTACTTCAATTTATGGTTATTCCCAGCAGAATTCCATGGGTTAGTAATAAATATTCAACGTAGGGAAACTGAGCCACCATCGAGAAAGCCCCGAGAAAATGGTGCAAGTATATTCAGCAATAAATGCACGAGCACCTGAATGCACGAACGAACATTCGATAACACGAAGGAACGATCAAACCATGGAGAAAATAATAATAATAAAATATCTAAAGAAGGCGTTAAGGGGACCAAGTCTACCGACCGGCCGATCATGCCGCTGTGGTCGGTCCCACGCTTCTCCCTTTATTTTATCATGTTTTATTATTTTCCTTGATCCCATGAAAATCCCTTCAATTGATGAAATTCCTTCGTTTCATGGTATTTCCTTCACATTAAGGAAATTATACAAAAATTACATAAAATTAGGAAAGGTGTCACGTGACCGTAATCACTAGCCGGCCGGCCATGCCCTAGCCGTAACCGGTCCCACACCTTGTAATTCCTTATTTTATTAATTATTTCCATCATCTCATGGAAATTCCTTAATCCTATGAAACTCCTTCGTTTCATGGTATTTCCTTCACATTAAGGAAATTATACAAAAATTACATAAAATTAGGAAAGGTGTCACGGGACCGTGGTCACTAGCCGGCCGGCCATGCCCTAGCCGTGATCGGTCCCACACCTTGTATTCCTTATTTTATTAATTATTTCCATCATCTCATGGAAATCCCTTAATTTCATGATACTTCCTTCAAATCATGAAAATAATATAAAATTAGGGGAGACTCACGGGACCGGGCCCTGGCTGGCCGACCATGCCCAAGTCGGTCCCACACACCCTTATTTTATTATTATTAATATTATTTGTTTCCCTCATCTCATGGAAACTCCTTCACTTCAAGGAAATTCCTTGATTTCAACAAACTCCTTGATTTCATGATATTTCCCTAAAATCATTAAAATAATATAAAATTAGGAAAAGTGCCATGGGACCGGGCTCATTGGTCGGACGGCCATGCCTTGGACATAGCCGGTCCCACACTTCACGATTCCTTCATTTTATTATTATTATTTCCTTCATCTTATGAAGTTTCCTCAGTTTCAGCAAAATCCTTGATTTCTTCATATTTTCTCAAAATGTTGCTCAAACGCACATCAGAAAATATCAAAATTCTCAGGACTGAGACGTGGACACTTTGGCGACGTGCGCATGTTACCTTGACCGACCAAGGTTGACTCTTTGGCTTGCAAGGATCCGGTCCCACGTATTTTCACAATTTGACCTAATTTGCACAATTGCACGCATTAGGTCCAGAACTCTTCCAAACGACTTGGAATTTCATAAAATGATCGTCAGTCGATCCCGTGACCAACCAGGGACGGTTTCATGACCCCTTGGTCGGTCCTTCATCTCTTCATAATTTATTAGGTTTTATCATCTAAGGTTCAGACGAACATTATTTGAAAAATGATTAAACTGGCATTTGATCATATTTTTACCAACTGGTCTTCAAGAGACTTTGGTATTTGCTCACTCAAGCATCTGGGCGCTACATGGTCGACCCATCATCCCATGTAGCCGGTCCCTCCTTCACTCCATGGTTGATTTTCAATAAATCGTCAATTTGAAATTAGGGTTTTCGAGTCCAAGATTCATAATTCCAGATTCAAACGCTGATAATTTTACGTTGATCCCATGATCAACATTTTTATTAATTATACTTGGTTCAGTTGCCAGTATTTTAATTTAATATTCTATTTGTTCATGCTACCAATAATTCATCAAACGAGCAACATTTGCTCAAACCATGGAATATTGGTTCAACTATCAATATTCAACAATCCATCGAATGAGCAATATTTGCTCGCCTTAACTATCAACAGAATTATACCTCTGTCTCAACAGACACGTCTGATTCATGAGTCTTGGAACATTTGCAAATCACGTTCGACTCAGCAATACAAGGACTCATCGTCCCATGAAGTCAGCAATTGACTAACTAAATACACGTCTGCCTTGCAGACTCCACAATCACGAGACATCAATCGTGTCACATGGGGTATATTAACTAGGGTTTTGGTATGAAGGCCTACGGCACGTGTGTTCACCCACGATGAGAATGTGACTAAGTTGTGCAAGCAATTGAAGGAGTTAACGAAGTAGTGGGTGGACAATCAACCAAACCTCCGCACGATGAGAAACTGGTTTTACACGATTTCCCACTTTCTCACTCTTCGACTTCAGCAACGGTCACACTTACTGGGATCAATGTGTCTACTTCTTTTGCAACATAAATAATTCTCTGAACCCATGATTGAAACAACAAACAAGTCTCGATAGACAGTCTTTCGTCTATACGAACTCATCTTCTTAGCAATTATTCTCAGCTAAGTAAACTCAATCATTCAGAAACTATTTTCACGCAGAATACACAACACACCAATAATCCTTGATCACCATTGATCTCATACATTTCTCAGCTTCCCTCCTACAGATCGACCCATCCTCTCTTGTGACCGAATTGACTCTGGAACGGCCATTTTCTTAGTTTAGGCCGGCGTCCTACAGATTTATCTCTCGAACTTAAAGCACTCCCTTCTTGCAGTGCATCTGTGTGAGGTTAAGCATTTCGCTCGGTTCAAGGAGTCTCTTCCGCACGGTCGTCTCCTCAATTCCATGAAAACCAACAAATCGTTTTTCCCCATCTACAATAAGCATCTTCCTAAAAATAACTCAAATCGATATATTTCCCGGAATTGCATTATTGTTTTTCCTTCTTTGCGAATAATCAATCCTCCTGTTAGATATCCTGATAAAAGCTTAAACCTTAAATCTCAAAGTCATCCAATTTTTTTATCATTTACTTGTCTCACCATAATCCCAGGCTCTACTGGTAATATGGCTCGGGGATCCCAAAGACAAGTTTCCAGAATTACCAAGCAGCTTGAAGATACGTCTATTGATTTACAACATTCTAAACTCCAAAGAAGATTGGTAGGATATTCTCAAGTTATCAATGATGTTAGAGCACTGCTCGCTCGAACTTGCAAGCGTTGCTATCTCAAACTTGTTTGTCAACTTTAGTTGCCAAAACTATAAGTCTTGATTTCTAGTCTACTTATAGATAAGTCTCGGATTAGGATAGTAAGTATAGTTTTCACGGCGTTTATCGATTGAAGACGAAGAACTACTAAGGGGAGCTTGTAGAACTTCATCAACAAAAGGTATGTGGAGACTTGAACTCATTTATCACTCAAAAGTTTATCTACTTTATCTCCCATTTGAGACAAAAATCGTATAGCTATATAGACTTCGATTATACACATTTGATATTTCGAGATGAGTTTAACTCGCTTACATATTTTTCAAAATATGAGTTGGTAAGCTTTCGCTTTAACCAAGTTCATCTTATATTCTTGACGAAAGTCAAAAGATGATCATGTGAAAATCGCCTGGTAACATTTTACATGATTTGTGTGAGACAGTTATTTGATGTAGACTCGGAATGTTTCGTATTGATCATTCGATCACTTAAAAATTGCTTTGAAGTTAATAGTTTGTGTGAGACAGCTACTATCGTGTTCAAAGAATGTTTCAATGATTGAAATGGGAGTTTAGAACAATTAACCATGATTGGGTAAAACACAGTGTGCATACTTGTATGCTAAACTGTTGCATGTTATTCCAAGTTCAGGAACCATAGTATGCATACTCGTACCCGTACTGGTTGGTTAATGAAAGTCCATGAACTTAGTACGCATACCCGTATGCATACTGGCGTAAAGTTCATGTCTGGAAATTCAACTGAGTTTGGAAGTAGGCGTACCCGTTCGCGTACTGGCGAACCCAAACTTAGTCCGGCCACTTAGGTATGCGTACCCGTTTGCATACTTGAGTAGGTTATGTTCTAAAATTGGTTTGTTCATGAACTAATACATTTATAGATTAAGGAATGCAAACTTTTGCAAACCATGGCTATAATGTTCATGAATTGATTCAAGTGAATCAAAATCGATTTTGCTTCAATTGTGTCTTGTATACTTCTATGAGAATATAAACAATTGAACAACTCTAGAACTAGTTTCATTTAAGTCATTTGGACTAGTTATGGTTAAGATGAATAAGGTTGATTTCGAAGTGTTTATATGGCTAACTTCGGTTAACTATTGTTGAGCCAACAAGGTGCATACGTTTAGGTACGGTTACTCATATCTAAATGACGTCACTTTTCATTTGTGTGTAACAAGCTAAGTTCGATCTAACGGCTCAAAGATATTAGATTTAGTCTAATCAGGTTTTCATCTAACGGTGAATATTGAATGCTTTTTTACCAAGGTAGCATTGATTGCAAACCCTGATTTGAAGACTATATAAGGGAGAACTCTAGCAACTGGGAAACCTAATCCCAACACCTCCTGTGTGATATTAGTTGCGACTAGAGTCGATTCCCCTTTAACCTTAGGTTTTTTCCAAAACCCTGTAGGTTAACGACTTGAAGACTTCATTGGGATTGTGAAGCCAAACCCAACTAATTTCTATGTAGTTGTGTGTTCTGATCTTGTTGTTTTCTATCGTATTGAGTATTATCTTCTCTAAGATTCGCTCGAGATTTAATATCCGATAGGCAAGATAAAAAGTAGTCACAAACATCTTCGTCTCATCGTTTGTGATTCCACAATATCTTGTTTCGCTAGCATACGATTAATATTACTGTGAGGTGATTGATATTACTAGGCTATTCTTTGGGAATATAAGACTGGCGTATCGATTGGTTCATGTTCACCTTGATTTATCACAAGACGGAACAAAACTCATAGGTATTTTTGTGGGAGACAGATTTATCTATTCATTAGACTTTTCTATGTGAGACAGATTGGTTTATCAAGCCTTCGACTCTGGGTCATAGCAACCTTTAGTTGTGGGTGGGATCAACTAAGGGAATCAAGTGCGCAGAGTCTTGCTGAGATTCAGAGGTGTAAGTGTTAGAGCACTGCTTGGTCGAACTCGCAAGCTTTTCTATCTCAAGCTTGTTTGTTATGTTTAGTTGCCAAAACTATAAGTCTTGATTTTTAGTATACTTATAGTTAAGTCTCGGATTAGGATAGTAAGTGTAGTTGAGCTTTAGACTTCAAGGTGTTCATCGAATGAAGATGAAGAACTACTCAAGTGACTTGTGGAACTTCATCAACAAAAGGTATGTGGATAATTGAGCTAATCTGTCACTCAAAATTTTATCTACTCTATCTCCTATTTGAGACAATAAATCGTATTTCTATATAGACTTCAACTTTTACTCTTGACGAAAGTCAAAAGATGATCATGTGAAAATCGCCTTGTAACATCTTACATGATTTGTGTGAGAAAGTCATTTGATGTAGACTCAGAATATTTCGTATTGATCATTCGATCACTTGAAAATTGCTTTGAAGCTAATAGTTTGTGTGAGACAGCTATTGTCGTCTTCAAGAATGTTTCAATGATTGAAATGAGGGTTTAGAACATATAACCATGATTGGATATAAACATAGTGTGTATTCACATTTGTGTAAAGTCCAAAACCGGGAACCATGGTATGCGTACCCGTACGCGTACTGGTTGGTTGTTGGAAGTCCGGAAACTAAGTATGCATACTCGTACGCGTACTGGCGGAAGTTCAAGTTTCGTGAATTTCTGCTGGAGTTTGGAAGAGTAAAATGGTATGCGTACTCGTACGCGTACTGGCGTAACCAAACTCAGTTCGGCTACTTAAGGTATGCGTACCCGTTTGCATACTTAAGTAGGTTATGTTCTAAAATCGATTTAATACATTTATATAATAAAAAATGCAATCTTTTGCAAACCATGGGTATAATGTTCATGAAATGATTCGAGTAAATCAAAATCGACTTTGCTTCAATTGTGTCTTATATACTTCTATGAGAATATAAAAAATTGAACAATTCTCTAACTAGTTTCATTTGAGTCATTTGAACTAGTTATGATAAAGATGAATAAGGTTGATATGAAAGTGCTCATATGGCTAACCATTGGTTAACTATTGTTGAACCAACTAAGTGTACACGTTTAGGTACGGTTTCCTTTATCTAATTGATGATACATTTCATTTGTGTATAACAAGCTAAGTTCGATCTAACGGTTGAAAGATATTAGCTTTAATCTAATCAGGTTTTCATATGACGGTGAATATTGAATGCTTTGTTACCAAGGTAACATTGATTGCAAACCCTGATTTGAAGACTATATAAGGGAGAACTCTAGCAACTGGGACACCTAATCCCCACACCTCATGTGTGATAGTACTTGCGACTAGAGTCGATTCTCCTTTAACCTTAGGTTTTTTACGAAACCCTGTAGGTTAACGACTTTAAGACTTCATTGGGATTGTGAAGCCAGACCCAACTATTTTCTTTCTAGTTGCATGTTCTGATGTTGCTGTTTTGTATCATGTTGAGTACTATTTTCGTTAAGATTTGCTCAAGATTTATTCTCCGGTAGGCAAGATTGAAAAGTAGTCACAAATATCTTCGTCTCATCGTTTGTGATTCCACAATATCTTGTTTCATGAATCGATTAAGATTATTGTGAGTTGATTGATAATAGGGAACATTAATTAAATACCCCTAGAATATAAGGCCTTCACAAATACCCCTGTCCATTTTATTAATACCCCTAAGTGGTATTTTTTAAGTGGATAATGAAAATGAACTAGTACTTTTTTGGATAATAAAAATGAACAAGTATGTTCTTGACGCGTGAAAACGTCAACCCAACCTCCTCCGGAGGTTGAATTGACTTAATATAATTTTAGGTGTGCCAAAAACTATACCCTAAAAACTTAAAATATACCCTTTAGGGGTATTTGTAAAGTCCAGGGGTATTTGTGAAGACCCCTGAAAAGGAGAGGTATTTATTCAATTTCCACTTTATAATATTAGGCTTTTCTTTGGGAATATAAGTCCGGTTTATCAATTGGTTCTTGTTCACCTTGATTTATCAAAAGACAGAACAAAACTCATAGGTATATCTGTGGGAGACAGATTTATCTGTGTGAGATAGATTTGTTTATCAAGTCTTCGACTTTGGGTCGTAGCAACTCTTAGTTATGGGTGAGATCAGCTAAGGGAATCAAGTGTGTAGAATCCGGCATGGTTCAAGAGGCATAAGGAACGCAGTTGTACCTTCATCAGTATGAGATTGATTAGGGATCAACTATATTCCAGACGAAAGTTATCTTGGTAGTTGGATAGTGTCTGTAGCGGCTTAATACAGTGTGGTGTTCAAATATGGACTAGGTCCTGGGGTTTTTCTGCATTTGCGGTTTCCTCGTTAACAAATTTTTTGGTGTCTGTGTTATTTCTTTTCCGCATTATATTTGTTTATATAATTGAAATATCACAGGTTGTGCATAAGTTCAATCAATCCAACCTTTGGTTGTTGATTAAATTGATTTACACTTGGATATTGGTTTTTGATAGCGTCCAAGTTGTTTCTTCTATCAATCAGGCTCACGGATTTCTATCGGTTTGATTTGCTGATTACATTAAGAAATAGAGATACGAAACCTTTGGTATATTTCTTTATTGAGCTAGCTTTATTAGTTAGTGCTCTCAGAGTTATATTGGAGTTAGCCAAATATTGGGTGTGGTTTTTGACCCTCGCTTTTTCAGTTGGTATCAAAGCAGGCAAACACATTTTAGACCTCATAAGTCTGTGTTTGTAGCGATCTGACTCTATGAACAGAGGATCTATCTCTATAAACGTACCACCAGTCTTCCATGGATCGAATTAATTATGGTGGAAAATTTCTATGCCTGCCTATCTTCAAGCGTGTGATTTTCAATCATGGGTTTACGTTGTTAATGGCTATGATCCTCCAGTTGTTACAATAGGCACTGTAACTATTCCAAAGGATATTGGTGATTACGATGCCATCAAGACTCTTGCTGCAAAGCAAAATTCTGACGGATTGAATGCAATCATCCATGCCATTACCCCAGATCTGCAACACCATGTGACTACGTGCACTCGGTCTAAAGATGCTTAGGATATCTTAGAAACCGTATATAAAAGGGAATACCGGTGAAAAAGAAGCTAGGCTTCAAAACCTAAATTCTGATTGGTAAAACCTTCGTATGGCAGATGAAGATTCATTTGATGAGTTTAATCATAAAGTGTCTGAAATTGTTAATGCATCTTTTGCGTTGGGTAAGACTATTCCTGAAAAAGGACATTGTGATGAAAATTCTCAGATCTTTGCCATCTAGGTACGGTTCTAAGAAACATGCCATCGTTGAAGGTAATAACTTTGATGTGCATTCCAAAAATACTCTTATTGGTAAGTTAAAGATCTTTGATCATGAGCATGTATCCAAATCTGGAAAGGATATTGCTTTTAAAGCACAAAATAACACTAAATTACTTGATAAAAGTAAAAGTGTTGGCATCTCTGATAATGATCCTTCTGAGACTGATTCATCAGATGAAGATCTTGACAAGTCAGTATCTTTGATCACAGACAGTTTAGAGATCTTCTTTTGTAGAGAAGTAAACGGTTCACTAGAGATAAACCTAAGTCATCAGTTAAACCTCATAGTCGTGTTCCTCCTAAAAACAAGGATACTGACGTACTGATGACGAGGATATGCCACATTGCTTCAAGTGTAAAAGGCTTTTGTCATTTTGCAAATGAGTGTCCAAATCGTAAAAAATACATTGGAAACAAAGGTCTTGCTGCAACTCTTGATAAAATATCTGATCACTATTATTCAAACGAAGATCAAAAATCAAGTTTTGCGCTCCTTGCTGAAAATATTAATTTTGATAATTGTAGCAATACTCACATCAGTCTTGATATTTTTTCTGGAGATACTTATTCAACAGTTTTGAAGGATAAAATGGATTTTTTTTCCCATCTACTGGAGATTCTATGTCTAATGTTTCAGGTACCACAATTTGTCTTGTAGCCTGCTCCGCTATTATTTCTGAACAATCCTCCACGTTGACATGTACTTACTGCACTCTTAAGGGTCACACACTCTCAAATTGTTTCAAGTACAAGCATAAAGTAAGAAATGCCAACAAACTTCAACGGAGAGCAAATCGATTAGCAAACAAGCTTAAACTTGTTCAGAAATCGTCTGAGGTATGTAAACTAAATCCCTCTCCGAATGGTTAACTTCTAAAGAACCAGTTAAACCTCTCCGGAAAAAAATAAGGTCTAAGCACTCTGTGGAAGAAGTAGTTAGGAACTCTTTCCAAAAGGTTCATGGTGGACAAATCATTGTTCACCCTAACACGACATAATTGTGTTGACTGTGCATCTTGTCTCAAGTGCCTAATTTCAAAGAGACAAGAGTAAAGCACATTTAGGTCTTTAAAAAAAAGGGAAATTTTTGTTCGTTTTTCATTGGTTATTTTCATTTGTTTGTTTGAGTTCAATAAAAATTGGTTGATCCTTTCATATCACAAATTGGTATTGAAATGGTCTTTCCTTTGAAAAAGCGGGGGTCTAACAACACCACCCAATATTTCACGTAGCAATCTGTATGAACAAACTCAAATATACTTTCAAGAGAATCAAAAAGACTCAATCAATCAAAAGTATATCAAGGAGTTTATATCTCTCTCTTGATTTGATTTACTCAAGCATATCATGCGAGTTCTAATCAAATACAAGGAATAACTTGGACGGTACCAAAGACCAATATCCAAGGATCAATCAATGACAATCGACAACCAAAGGTTGGATTATACTAATTGATGATCTAAACGCACAACCTGTATTATTTCAATTATAAAGATAAAACAATATAATGTGGAAACTGAAACAACACAGACACCAGAAATTTTGTTAACGAGAAAACCGCAAATGCAGAAAAACCCCGGGACCTAGTCCAGATTGAATACACACTGTATTAAGCCTTTACGAACACTAGCCTACTCCAAGATAACTTCGGACTGGACTATAGTTGAACCCCAATCAGTCTCCCACTGATCCAAGGTACAATTGTACTCCCTACGCCTATGATCCCAGCAGGATACTACGCACTTGATTCTCTTAGTTGATCTCACCCACAACTAAGAGTTGCTACGACCCAAAATCGAAGACTTGATGATAAACATATCTGTCTCACACAGACAAGTCTATCGAAGGATCAATATGTCTCCCACAGATAAACCCTAAAAGGTTTTGTTCTGTCTTTTGATAATACTCAAGGTGAACAGGAACCAATTGATAATCTAGTCTTATATTCCCGAAGAACAGCCTAGAGTTATCAATCACCTCACAACAATCTTAATTGTATGGTAGCGAAACAAGATGTTGCCAAATCACAAACGATGAGACGAAGATGTTTGTGATTACTTTTTATATCTTGCCTATCGGAGATATCAAGCCAATCAATATGATTGTACTCGTACTCGTACGATAGAAGATGCAAGATCAGAGCACACAACTACGATAAAAGTAGTATCGGTTTGGCTTCACAATTCCAATGAAGTCTTTAAGTCGTTTAACCTGGTTTTAGAAGAAGAAAACCAAAGGTTAAAGGAGAACCGACTGTACCACGCAAACTAGTATCACACATAAGGTGTGGGGATTAGTTTTGCAGAGTTGCTAGATGTCCCCTTATATAGTCTTTCAAATCAGGGTTTTGCCTTGGTAACAAGGCAATCAATATCCACCGTTAGATGAAAACCTGATTTAGATTCAAGCTAATATTTCTCAACCGTTAGATCGAAAACTTAGCTTTTTATATACAAATGAAATGCACGCTTCTAGGTTTGTTAACCGTACCCAAACATGTACATTGTTGGTTCAACAATAGTCAACCAAAAGGTTAGCCATATGATCATTTCATATCAACCATGTTCTTCTTCACCATAACTAGTTCAAATGATTCAATTGAACTAGTTAGAGAGTTGTTCAATTGCAAGGAAATCTTATATAACTACACAAGACAGAATTGAAGCAAAGATAATTTGATTCATTCGAATCGGTTTATGAACTTTTATAGCCACGGTTTGCAAATAGCATTCCTTAGTCTTTTTAAGTTTAAGTTCAGAAATCATCTCTAGATATATAACCTTCTCAAGTTCGCAGACTAGGTTCGCGGACTTAAGATACCGGACAGAGTTTACAAACTCCAACAGAAATTCTCGGGATGAGAACTTCGCCGGTTCGCGTACTGGGTTCACGGACTGAGTTCGCGGACTTAGTTTCACGCAAGTAGTTTGTCAACTCCAGCAGAAATTCTCGGGTTTGAGAACTTCGGCAGTTTGCGGACTGAGTTCGCGGACTTGGCACTTGCCATTCTTCCGGTTCTCTTGATCAACAAAGTTCGAAAACTTTGGTTCAAGGAATATGACTTATACATAACTGTGTATCCACAACAATGCTTATGTCCATCATTGGTTATGTAATCTAAACTCTCATTCCAATCATTGAAACATTCTTAGAGGACGTTATATAGTTGTTACACCATTTCTCGTCAAAGCAATTTTCAAAGTGATTGAAACATATCATGACTTTCGTCACTAGGTAAAGATAAACTTGGTCGAAGCGAAAATCTTACCAACACATATTTCGAGATATAGATAGGCGAGGTATACTCGGCTAGAAATACCAAGTGTGTATAATCATAGTCTATATATATAGCATACGACTTTTTGTCTCAAAGAGTAGGAGATAGAATAGATAGACTTTTGAGTGACAGATAAGTTCAAGTCTCCACATACCTTTTTGTCGAGAAGTTCCACCAGTTCCTTGAGTAGATCTTCGTCTTGTATGATGAATCGCCATGGAGTCCTTGAGCTCAACTACACTTACTATCCTAGTCCGAGACTTAGCTATAGTAGACTAGAAATCAAGACTTATAGTTTTGATCACTAACATTGACAAACATGCTTGAGATAGCAACGCATGCGAGTTCGATCGAGCAATGATCTGAAAATCTCCCCTTTGTCAATTTTAGTGAAAAAACTATCAATACATATGGAATACAAAAAAGATAATGAAACATTAGTAGCTCCTGTTACACATGTCTAATCTTCAACATTCCTCGAAATCTTCGTTACTTCCAAGTACTCCAATGATCCCAAAGGTTGTAAGTTTAGTATCACCGTTGTTGATTATCCGTAGCTATAACAATGAGAAACATAATTCTCGATAATTGTTATACAGTGGCATAGTATTACACAGTGTCAAAGTTCAATTGTATCACAACTTCAACAATAATACTATGGTGATATGTATCACTCCCCCTTAGTCAATACTCCATCTCACATTAAAACCAATCCCCCTTACACAATTATCCTAAAACCATATGTATTTGTAATGTGAACTACATATTAATTCTCCCTCTTTTTGTCAATAAAATTGGCAAAGGTACAAGAACGAGATCATAATGAAATTTTCGTAAGAGACATTTCATGACTGAGAGAAGGAAACAAACATCACCTTATTTAGATGCAATCATATATCCGAAGCTAACAACATTCATCAAGGAGTTTAAAGATACAAGATAACCCTCTAAAATTCCACAGCGGCACATCCCTCAAGATATGACCATTAAGCACAAGTTCAAAAGAACTCTCCCCCATTTGATGTCATTCCCGAAAGAACAACAACGAGCGACCTTAATTTCAAGAGAAAAGTAGGATTTTTATTGGACACCAAAACCATAAGAATGATTTTTATATCCAAAAACTCAATCAAATCAATCATAAGTAAACCCATGATTAATTTAATCGGAATACGCAATCAAATTAACACAAGAGTGATCAATTTGATTGATTGTGCTCAACATAAGTAAACTTACGGAGCAACGACTAAGTTAACCATACAAGAGAGTGATTGGCTTAATCGTTCATATACTCAACACAAGAGAAACTTATGGAGTAATCACTAAATAACCAAACAAGATGATTCATTTAGTTCTAAATGCTCAACATAAAGTACCTTATGGAACAACCAACAAAGCTAATCAAAAATTAATCAACTTGGTTGTATCGTGCTCAACATAAGACACATTACGGAACCTCACAGTATTACATAAAATATGGATCAGTGAAGATCAATACTGTGGAATACACAAGGATTCATTCATTTGCACAAGCATATACAATAGCAATAATCCTTGGATACAAAAGATTTTAACCTATCTTCCATCAAAGATTGACAATATAGGCTTAACTTTTGTATATGTCAAAAGTCTATTCATTCCTTAATCAATAAACGAATACCGATCATGAACGACTTTACTTTTGACAAAATATGGGACAACATAGTTCACGGACGTAAACACCAGTATCCCATAACAAGTTGCAATATAACAAATCATAAAGATTAAATACTGCAAAACATCATCCTCCAAACAGTTTTAGAATTTAAACCAAAAACCTAAAAACATGAAGATGAAAATAATAGCTATGTGTAGTCACAATTATTGCTATTCAAAGCACTAGTTATTCTTCCAACTAAGCCAAAAAGAAGACATACTAGGCAACAATGTCTTTGAGAAATTCTTTATCATTCCCGAACTCCTTGTCATCAACAACCATTGGTACATAAGGTTCGTGGAGAAAGGAGTTAATATCAAAAAATCGTCTTGGTTGGTGATGTCGAACCAGGGCTTTCTGAATTTCCAAAGATCTTAAAACCCAAGCCTTTATTTCACGAATCTCCTTTCTTACTTCCTTCAACTCATCAAGAACATCGGAGAACTTCTGAGAGTTAGAAGGGACAGCCCTTGGCTTTCTTGTATTCCTCCTTTTTCTTTTCAAGGACGGAGTTACTGGAGATTTCTCTTTTTCCTTGATTGATGGCTTAACAATCATGTTGACATCCTTTCCATCCAAAGACATGATGCTTATATGAGAACAGTTATAACCAACTGGTTTTTTGTGATTGGAATTCACAATCTCAACAAGCAGTCTTGAGATATAAAGAATATCAAAGAGGAAAAAGGAATGTAGGGTTTGAAACCTTTAAACAGGTTTGTGGACTTTCAACTCTAAACCCTATAAAGAGTAGAATTGCCGATAATAACCCTTCATTTTATTTGATAGACAGAAAAGAATAAACCTAAGAAAAAACAATTTTCCTAAAGCCTGTGCGTTTACAACCTTGTTTCTTTTAATCAGGCACATGAGACAAGATTTACCAACCAACACAATTAATTTGTGCTGTGGTGAACAATAATTTGTCCACCATTTTCCTCTTGAGAGGAATCTTCTGACCTCTGTCTATCAAAACAATTTGACCATGTTTTCTTCTCAAATGGTCTTATTTTGTCTTTGGAAACTAACTTCTTAGACGAAGATAAAATTCTACATACCTCAGCAATCTTCTGAGCAAGTTTAAGCTTCCTTGCTAACTGATTTGCTCTTCGTTGAAGTTTGTTGGCGTGCCTTAATTGATGTTTTTACTTGTAACATCTTGATAGTTCATGACCCTTCTGAGAACAAAACGAGCACGTCAATCTTGGATAATATTCAGGCATCTGTGGTGTGACCGCAGCTAGACACAAGGTAGATCCTGAAACATTACAAATAGAGTTTCCAAAGGATGGGTCAATTGATTCTTCCAGCTTGACTGGGTTATCATCTTCATCGAAACCATCAAGATTGATATATGTATTTCTACAGTTATCAAAATCAATGTTTCCACATAGAAGACCGACACTTGATTTCCTGTCTTCATCAGAATCATAGATCTCAGACATCTCATCAAGTGTTACAGCAAGACCTTTGTTCCCAGTGTACTTTCTACGACTTGGGCACTCATTTGCAAAATGACCAAAACCTTTACACTTAAAGCAATATGGCATATCCTCGTCATCAGCCTCTTCAGCGTCCCTATTTTTAGGAGGAATGCGATTATGAGGTTTATCTGACGACTTAGGTTTGTCTCTTGAAAACCGTTTACTTCTCTTCAATAGAAGGTCCCTAAACTGTCTTATGATCAAGGAGACTGATTTGTCAAGATCTTCATCCGAAAAATCACTCTCAGACTGATCATCCTCAGATACATAGACACTTTTACTCTTATCAAGTAATTTAGTGTTCTTCTGTACTTTAAAGGCAACATCCTTTCCGATTTTGGATGTATGCTCATGATCAAAGATCTTTAGCTTTCCAACCAAAGTATTTCTGGAAAGATTATCAAGGTTATTTCCCTCAACGATGGCATGCTTCTTAGACTCGTATCTAGATGGCATCGATCTGAGGATTTTCATCACAATGTCCTTTTCAGGAATAGTCTTACCCAATGCAAAAGATGCATTAACAATTTCAGACACTCTGTGATTAAACTCATCAAATGTATCTTCATCTGCCATACGAAGGTTCTCCCAATCGGATTTAAGGTTTGAAGCCTGGATTCCTTTTCACTGGAGTTTCCTTCGAATACGGTTTCTAAGATATCCCAAGCATCTTTAGACCGATTGCAATTAGACACATGGTGCTGAAGATTTGGAATAATGGCATGTATGATGGCATTCAAACCATCGGAATTTTGCTTTGCAGCATTTATCTCAGCAGGGGTGTATTCACCAATAGGTTTGGGAACGTTTACATCTCCAACAGCCACAACGGGAGCATCATAGCCGTTAACAACATATACCCATCATTGAAAATCACGTGCTTGAAGAAAAGCTCGTATAACAATTTTCCACCATAAGTAATTAGAGCCATCGAAGGCTGGTGGTACGTTAATAGAGATAACACCTCTGTCCATAGAGTCAGATTGCTACAAACACAGAGTTGTAAGGTCTTAAACGTGTTTGCCTGCTCTGATACCAATTGAAAAAGCGGGGGTCTAAAAACATTACCCAATATTTCGCTTAACAATCTGTATGAACAAACTCAAATATACTTTCAAGAGAATCAACAACACTCAATCAATTAAAATTATATCAACGAGTTTATATCTCTTTCTTGATTTGATTTACTCAAGTAGATTCTGCGAGTTCTAATCAAATACAAGGAATAACTTGGACGGTACCAAAGACCAATATCTAAGGATCAATCAATGACAATCGACAACCAAAGTTTGGATTATACTAATTGATGATCTAAATGCACAACTTGTATTATTTCAATTATAAAGATAAAATAATATAATGCGGAAACTGAAATAACACAGACACCAGAAATTTTGTTAACGAAGAAACCGCAGAAAAACCCCGGGACCTAGTCCAGACTGAATACACACTGTATTAAGCCGCTACGGACACTAGCCTACTCCAAGCTAACTTCGGACTGGACTATAGTTGAGCCCCAATCAGTCTCCCACTGATCAAAGGTACAGTTGTACTCCCTACGCCTCTGATCCCAGCAGGATACTGCACACTTGATTCCCTTAGCTGATCTCACCCACAACTAAGAGTTGCTACGACCCAAAGTCGAAGACATGATGACAAACAAATCTGTCTCACACAGACAAGTCTATCGAAGGATCAATCTGTCTCCCACAGATAAACCCTAAAAGGTTTTGTTCCGTCTTTTGATAATAATCAAGGTGAACAGGAACCAATTGATAATCCCGTCTTATATTCCCGAAGAACAGCCAAGAGTTATCAATCACCTCACAACAATCTTAATCGTATGGTAGCGAAACAAGATGTTGCGGAATCACAAACGATGAGACGAAGATGTTTGTGATTACTTTTTATATCTTGCCTATCGGAGATATCAATCTCAAGCCAATCAATATGATTGTACTCGTACGATAGAAGATGCAAGATCAGATCACACAACTACGATAAAAGTAGTATCAGTCTGGCTTCACAATCCCAATGAAGTCTTTAAGTCGTTTAACCTGGTTTTAGAAGAAGAAAACCAAAGGTTAAAGGAGAACCGACTCTAGCACGCAAACTAATATCACACGTAAGGTGTGGGGATTAGTTTTGCAGAGTTGCTAGATGTCCTTTTATATAGTCTTCCTTGGTAACAAAACAATCAATATCCACCGTTAGATGAAAACCTGATTTAGATTCAAGCTAATATTTCTCAACCGTTAGATCGAAAACTTAGCTTGTTATACACAAATGAAATGCACGCTTCTAGGTTTGTTAAATGTACCCAAACGTGTACATTGTTGGTTCAACAATAGTCAACCAAAAGGTTAGCCATATGAGCATTTCATATCAACCATGTTCTTCTTCACCATAACTAGTTCAAATGACTAAATTCAACTAGTTAGAGAGTTGTTCAATTGCAAGGAAATCTTATGTAACTACACAAGACACAATTGAAGCAAAGATGATTTGATTCACTCGAATCGGTTCATGAACTTTTATAGCCACGGTTTGCAAATAGCATTCCTTAGTCTTTTTAAGTTTAAGTTCAGAAATCATCTCTAGATATATAACCTTCTCAAGTTCGCAGATTAGGTTCGCGGACTTAAGATACCGGACATAGTTTACAAACTTCAACAGAAATTCTCGGGATGAGAACTTCGCTGGTTCGCAGACTGAGTTCGCGGACTTAGTTTCACGCAAGTAGTTTGTCAACTCCAGCAGAAATTCTCGGGTTTGAGAACTTCGGTAGTTCGCGGACTGAGTTCGCGGAATTGGCACTTGCCATTCTTTCGGTTCTCTTGATCAACAAAGTTCGAAAACTTTGGTTCAAGGAATAGGACTTATACATAACTGTGTTTCCACAACAATTCTTATGTCCACTATTGGTTATGTAATCTAAACTCTCATTCCAATCATTGAAACATTCTTAGAGGACGTTATATAGTTGTTACACCATTTCTCGTCAAAGCAATTTTCAAAGTGATTGAAACATATCATGACTTTCGTCACTACGTAAAGATAAACTTGGTTGAAGCGTAAATCTTACCAACACATATTTCGAGATATAGATAGGTGAGGTATACTCGGACCGAAATACCAAATGTGTATAATCATAGTCTATATATATAGCATACGACTTTTTGTCTCAAAGAATAGGAGATAGAATAGATAGACTTTTGAGTGACATATAATTTCAAGTCTCCACATACCTTTTTGTCGAGAAGTTCCACCGGTTCCTTGAGTAGATCTTCGTCTTGTATGATGAATCGCCATGGAGTCCTTGAGCTCAACTACACTTACTATCCTAGTCCGAGACTTAAGTATAGTAGACTAGAAATTAAAACTTATAGTTTTGATCACTAACATTGACAAACATGCTTGAGATAGCAACGCATGCGAGTTCGACCGAGCAATTCTCTAACAACCTTTTTCTTTAAAAAGAAGGGTTCAAATCGACAATTATATCCTCTTTAGGGTTGAGAATTGAGCATATATGAATCCTTAGTTTGTATAAATGTTCCGTAACCCTACATTCCTTTTTCCTTCTCTAAAAAACTCTTTTTATCACAAGTTTGATGTAGAGCTTGTTCAGTGATTTTCTCTCACAAACCCATTTTTATGGAGACTCCAAGCATCATGACTTCTGATGGAAAATATGTTAATATGATTGCTAAGCCGTCAATCATGAAGGAAAAATATAAACTGGTATCTCCCTTACCCTCAAATTTGAAAAAAAAAAAGGAAGAATGTGAGAAAACCAAGGGTTGTTCCTTCAAATCTTCAGAAGTTTTCTGGTGTTCTTGAAGAGTTGAAAGAAACAAAAAAAGAGATGCAGCAAATAAAGGCCTTTGTGTTTATGACTCTTGAAATTCATAAGGCCATGGTTCGACATCAGTCAAGAAGGTTCGTTGAAATTGACTCCTATCTTCATGAACCTTATGTTCCAATGACTGTTGATGACAAAGAGTTCGGGGACGATAACAAATTTTTCAAAGGTCTTAATTTCTAGGAAACTTCTTATGAGATTTATTTATTTAAATTCCAACGTTTATTTGGAAGATGATTTTGCAGTATTAATCTTTATGTTTTTATATATTGCAACTTGTTATGGGATATGTGTGTTTGCGTCCGTGAACTGTGATTGTCCCATACATGGTCAAAAGTTAAGTCTTTCATATGTCATTTTGCAAATATTGATAAAGGATAGAATGAACTTTTGACAACAAAAGTTAAACCTATTATGTCATTATGCAAATATTGATGGAAGATAGGATGAACTTTTGTTTACAAAGATTAAGTCTATTATGTCTCAATGCAAATAGTGGTAAAAGATAGAACGGATCTTTGTTTATTCCGCAGTATTGGTCTTCCCTGATCTACATTTTTGTGTAAATACCGTGCGGCTCCACAAGTTTTCTTATGTTGAGCATTTCCGATTAAATTAATCATGGGTTCTCTTGTGGTTAATTTAATTGTGTATTTTGGATACAAATTCATGTTTCATATGATTTGTTAATGTCCAAAGAAATCCTTATTTTCTTGTGAAAGTGAGGTCGCTCTTTTTGTTCTTTCGGGAATGACATTTTATGGGGGGGATTTCTTATTTGAACTTGTGCTTAATTGCCATATCTTTTTGGGGAGTGTGGCTGTGGAATATTATAGGGGTTATCTTGTATCTTTATAAACTCCTCGATGAATGCATTTAGCTTCGGCTATATGATTGCATCCAAACAAAGTTGATATGTGGTTCTCTATTGGTCATGAAGTATCTCTATGGAAATTTCATTAGGATTCCACTAGTTTTCGTACCTTTGCCAATTTATATTGACAAAAAGGGGGGAGAATTAATGTGTAGTTCTTCACACGAAAAATACATATGGTTTACGGATCATTATGTAAGGGGGAGTGGTTTTCATGTTAGATGAAGTATTGACTAAGGGGGAGTGATACATATCAATAGTATTTTTATCAAAGTTGTGATACAATTGAACTTTCATACTTTGTAATGATACTACGACACTATATAACAATTATTGAGAGTTATTGTTTTCTCATTGCTATAGCTACGGATCTTCAACAACTATAATGCTGAATTGAACTCATTTAGAATCATTGAAGTACTTGGAAGTGACGAAGATTTCGAGTAATGTTGAAGAACCAAGGAGATCAAGCATTTGGATAAGAAGCTACAAAGTTTATTTATTTTGTAATCCATATGTATTGATAGTTTTATCACTAAAATTGACAAAGAGGGAGACTGTTAGAGCCCTGCTCGGTCGAACTCGCAGGCGTTGCTATCTCAAGCTTGTTCGTCAAGTCTATAAGTCTTTATTTCTAGTCTACTTATAGCTAAGTCTTGGATTAGGATAGTAAGCGCGGTTAAGCTTTAGACTTCACGGCGTTCATCGAATGAAGACGAAAAACTATTCAAGGGAACTTGTGGAAATTCATTAACAAAAGGTATGTGGAGACTTGAACTCATCTATCACTCAAAAGTCTATCTACTCTATCTCCTATTTGAGACAATAAGTCGTATAGCTATATAGACTTCAACTATACACATTTGGTATTTCGAGACGAGTTTATCTCGCTTATCTATATCTCGAAATATGTGTTGGTAAGCTTTCGCTTTAACCAAGTTCATTTTTTATTCGTGACGAAAGTCAAAAGATGATCATGTGAAAATTGCCTTGTAACATCTTACATGATTTGTGTGAGACAGTCATTTGATGTAGACTCAGAATGTTTCGTATTGATCATTCGATCACTTAAAAATTGCTTTGAAGCTAATAGTTTGTGTGAGACAGCTATTGTCTTATTCCAAGAATGTTTCAATGATTGAAATGAGGGTTTAGAACATATAACCATGATTGGATTTAAACATAGTGTGTATTCACATTTGTGTAAAGTCCAAAGCCGGGAACCATGGTGTGCGTACTCGTACACATACTGGTGGAAATTCAAGTTCCGTGAATTTCTGCTAGAGTTTGGAAGAGTAAAATGGTATGCGTACCCGTACGCATACTGGCGTAACCAAACTCAGTCCGGCTACTTAAGGTATGCGTACCCGTTTGCATACTGAAGTAGGTTATGTTCTAAAATCGATTTGTTCATAAACTAATATATTTATATAATAAGGAATGCAATCTTTTACAAACCGTGGGTATAATGTTCATGAAATGATTTGACTGAATCAAAATCGATTTTGCTTTAATTGTTTCTTGTATACTTTTATGAGAATATAAACAATCGAACAACTCTCTAACTAGTTACATATGAGTCATTTGAACTAGTGATGAAAAAGATGAATAAGGTTGATATGAAAGTTCTCATATAGCTAACCATTGGTTAACTATTGTTGAACCGACTAAGTGAACACGTTTAGGTACGGTTACCTTTATCTAAATGATGGTACATTTCATTTGTGTATAACAAGCTAAGTTCGTTCTAACGGTTGAAAGATATTAGCTTGAATCTAATCAAGGTTTCATCTAACGGTGAATATTGAATGCTTTGTTACCAATAAAGGAGAACTCTAGCAACTGGGAAACCTAATCCTCACACCTCATGTGTGATACTAGTTGCGATTAGAGTCAATTCTCCTTTAACCTTAGGTTTTTCAGGAAACCTTGTAGGTTAACGACTTGAAGACTTCATTGGTATTCTGAAGCCAGACCCAACTATTTTCTCTGTAGTTGTGTGTTCTGATCTTGCTGTTTTCTATCGTGTTGAGTACTATCTTCTTTAAGATTTACTCGAAATTTATTCTCCGGTAGGAAAGATTAAAAGTAGTCACAAATATCTTCGTCTCATCGTTTGTGATTCCACAATATCTTGTTTCTTTAATCGATTAAGATTATTGTGAGGTGATCGATAATAATAGGTTGTTCTTCGGGAATATAAGTCCGTTTTATCAATTGGTTCCTGTTCACCTTGATTTATCAAAAGACGGAACAAAACTCATAGGTATATATGTGGAAGACAGATTTATCTATTATATAGACTTTTCTGTGTGAGACAGATTTGTTTATCAAGTCTTCGACTTTGGGTCATAGCAACTCTTAGTTATGGGTGAGATCATCTAAGGGAACCAATTCCGCAGAATCCGGCGTAGTTCAAGAGGCGTAAAGAACGAAACTGTCTCTTGATCAGTGTGAGATTGATTAGGGATCAACTACATTCCAGATCGAAGTTAGCTTGGTAGTAGGATAGTGTCTGTAGCGGCTTAATACAATATAGTATTCAAATATGGACTAGGTCCCGGGGTTTTTCTGCATTTGCAGTTTCCTCGTTGACAAAATTTCTGGTGTCTATGTTATTTGTTTTCCGCATTATATTTGTTTGTATAACTGAAATATCACAGGTTGTGTGTAAGTTCAATCAATTGTGAATCCAACCTTTGATTGTTGATTAAATTGATTGACACTTGGATATTGGTTTTTGATATCGTCCAAGTTGTTTCTTATATTAATCAGGCTCACGTATTTCTATCTATTTGATTTGATGATTACATTAAGAAACAAAGATACGAACTCTTTGGTATATTTCTTGATTGAGATCGCTTTATTAGTTGGTGCTCTCAAAATTATATTGGAGTTAGTCCATACGGATTGTTGAGCGAAATATTGGGTGTGGTTTCTGACCCCCGCTTTTTCAATAAGGAACGCGACTGTACCTTGATCAGTGTGAGATTGGTTAAGGCTCAACTACATTTCGGTCTGAAGTTAACTTGGAGTAGGCTAGTGTCTGTAGCGTCTTAATACAGTGTGGTGTTCAAATCTGGACTAAGTCCCGGAGTTTTTCTGCATTTGCGGTTTCCTCGTTAACAAAATTTCCGGTGTTTGTGTTATTTCATTTCCGCATTATATTTTTTTATATAATTGAAATATCACAGGTTGTGCGTAGTTCAATCAATTAGATAATACAACTTTTAGTTGTTGATATAAATTGATTGATACTTGGATATTGGTCTTTGGTACCATCCAAGTTATTTCTCATATTAATCTGCCTCACAGATTTCCATCTGTTCAATTGCAGATTAATTTGAGAAATTGAGATACAACTCTTGGATATAATTCCATTGATTGAGTCTGGCTGTCTAGTTGATTCACTTGTCATTATATTGGAGTTTGTCCATACAGATTGCCTAAACGAAATATTGGGTGAGGTTGTTAGACCCCTGCTTTTTCAATTGGTATCAGAGCAGGGAAACACATTCAAGACCTCATAAGTTTGTGTTTTAGCAATCTGATTTATGGACAAGTCTATCTCTAATAACGTACCAGTTCATAAATTACCATATGTTTTTCAAATCTTGGATTCACCTGAGAGAACTGTCACATCTAGGTCAATATCTAAACATTCTCTTTATGTAGAAACTGTTGATAACTGGGAATCATGCCTATAAGAACAGTTGGATGAAGGTGATTCAGATATTGATAGAGATGTTGATGAGGAAGTCTCGGAGTATGTTAAGCTATTGGATTCCATGGAAAAGAAGAAGATTAAAACTTCTCATGTCACACCTTTAATCTCTATCGTGCAAACAAGAAATTGAGAAGATGTTACGCAGGTGTTTATGTTTCGAATCGTTCTAACGAATCTATCCTAAAGGATTCTGAGGAAAACCTACGTATGAAGTCACTTTATGTAGCAAATAAACATTCTCTCTATCTCTTTCTCGAGCGTTCATCAACCTCTCCAGATCTGCCAGTGTCAAATATTCAGGTGACTGTTTATCTTTCTGGGGCTCACGAGTATCACTAGTATTATAGTTGACGTCATCACGAATAGGATCGGTGTACACGGGCTTCCGCTATCATTATTTCTGGAAGACTCAGGTTCTCTGCGCTTATAAGGACGAAACTGCCCTCGCGAAGAATCAAGGATTGCCGATTTCTCGATCAGAGCTTTCAAACTATCCAAAATTGCGATTTGAGTTTCTCCCATATTCTTCTGTGCTTCATAAAGTTGTTCCTTATTTGTAGCCAAACTTTACAGAGTCGGTGGATCTGACTGGGTGGTTTCAACATGACACTTGAGGCTGGTGACAAGACGCTTAGTGCTTGCATTAACCATATTAGGATTATCAGGACGTTTTTTACCAATATTAATACCAGTAGTACCAATATTAGGCTTTTCAGTAACAACAGGTCGTTCCGTAACAACATGACCAATATTGGGACGCTCCGTAATAACAGGGCGTTCGGTAATAGCAGGATTAACGTTAGAACGTTCCGTAACTACAGGACATTCGATGTTGGTCTTAATCCCAACAGTTCTAGCAGCAACATCGTTCTTCTTTGTCGTCTCGACTTCATTTCCCCTAGTTGTGACCATGATGAAGATTGATGAATACGATCTGGGATTGATTTGGAACTGTGACTGAGTGGACAACCTCTCACTGTGGTCGCCAAGATGTAGTTACCTAAAATCGGTGAGAGGCTAGAGATGGGATTCTAGGCTTTCTGAAAGTGAGTTACGAGAGGTTGAGCATGAACAGTCTTGTCCTAAACCACGCACAGTGGCCATTCAAAGGCTGCTTCAGTCACAGGGAAGAAGGATTAGGGATGGTCTTAGGGAGGGAAGCAGATGGAGAGAGAGATCAGAGAACAAGTTATTGTTCTGAGAGTTTATGAGAAAGATGATCGTAGCTTGGAAAATAGATAACCTATTTATGGCTAGATTCTCTAATCTCAAGTCGATGAAGATAAGGATTGCTTTCCGTGCGGTGCAGAATAATTCTCCCGTCTCTTCAGGTATAGGGATAAACTTAGTTGAGTTTATCTCATTATTCCACCGTCTTTATTCTCTTCTGCGGCGAGAAATAATCCGGATATTTCTCACACGTGTTGTAGACCGCCAGACCAAAACCCTAATTGATATCCCCCAATTTATGTGAAGCTGAATCAGCCTTTGTGATGACGTATTTGAGAGAGAAATATTCTCTTTAGCCGATTTGGCCAAGATAGAGAGATATTCTCTGATTTGTGAGAATGACTAGGATGAGTCACATGAAAAGGAATGAAATTCCTTAAGAATCGTGTGCATAGTGTGAGAGGAGATGATGTTGATCTCCCTCTCTCCGCCGGTCACACATGTCATGTGAAAACCATATTATTGTTTGTAGGTCCCTTTGATAAGCATGCGGTGCTCAAGAGAGCCTATCCACGTTATTGGATAGCCATGTATAATTCAGGCTTAATTTACTAGCCGTGAGTGTATTTGAGAGGCTGAGAAATAGGCTTTGAGCGCTAGGTAAGGCGCGCGCCTCTTAAAAAATCTCTCTGTGATTTTTGCAGAAAGATTTTGAATCTCTCAGAGATTTTTGCAGAGAGATTTTGAATCTCTCATAGATTTTTGCGGACAACTCAAAAATCTCTCTATGATTTTTGCAGAGAGATTTTGAATATCTCAGAGATTTTTGCGGACAACTCAAAAATCTCTCTGTGATTTTTGCAGAGAGATTTTGAATATCTCTGTGATTTTTGCGGACAACTCAAAAATCTCTCTGTGATTTTTGCAGAGAGATTTTGAATCTCTCAGAGATTTTTGCGGACAGCTCAAAAATCTTTCTAAAGATTTTCTTAACGGATCCGTATCTCCCTGCAGTCAGCTGGGACTAGGTCTGGAGAGAAAGAGAAAAAGGCTTTGTACGCCCAATTAACGTCTTGGCTCACTTGTCTTTGATCAGCGTATCTTGTAGAGATGTGCTAGGAATCAATTGCGTGTCCATATAGTGAGCAAACAAGACCAGTGTATCTCGAAAGGATGTTCTAGGAGTCTGTCGAAAAGGCTTAGAGGTAGAATAACCAGTTTATCCAGCGGGGATGTCCTAGAAGTTATCCGGAAACCTCAGTAAGTCGAGTCAGAGCCTAATGTTAGAGCATTTCTCGGTCGATTGGGGTTCAACTACAGTCCAGACCGAAGTTAATTTGGAGTAGGCTAGTGTCTGTAGCGGCTTAATACAGTGTATGTTCAATCTGGAATAGGTCCCGGGGTTTTTCTGCATTTGCGGTTTCCTCGTTAACAAAATTTTGGTGTCTGTGTTATTTCTATTCCGCATTATATTTGTTTATATAATTGAAATATCACAGGTTGTGAGTTGTTCAATCAATAAGAATATCCGACCTTTTGGTTGTTGATTTATTGATTGACACTTGGATATTGGTTTTGGTACCATCTAAGCTATCTCTCCAGTATTTGATAAATACTTGCAGATTTCTATTTGCTTGAGTATATATCAAATCGAGAGATTGAGATATAAACTCTTTGATATACTTTTATCTAGATTGAGTCTGACTTTCTAGTTGATTCTCTAGAAAGTATATTGGAGTTTGTCCATACAGATTGCTAAGCGAAATATTGGGTGTGGTCGTTGTACCCCCGTTTTTTCAATTAGTATCAGAGCAGGCAAACACGTTAAAGACCTTACAAGTCTGTGTTTGTAGCGATCTGACTCTATGGACAGAGGAGTTATCTCTATTAACGTACCACCAGTCTCCGATGACTCTAGTTACTTATGGTGGAAAATTGCTATGCGAGCTTTTCTTCAAGCGCGTGATTTTCAATTATGGGTATATGTTGTTAATGGCTATGATCCTCCCGTCGTGGCAGTTGGAGATGTAAACGTTCCCAAACCTATTGGTGAATACAGCCCTTCTGAGATACTTGCTACAAAGCAAAATTCCGACGGTTTGAATGCTATCATACATGCCATTACCCCAAATCTTCAGCACCATGTGTCTAATTTCACTAAGTCGTAAGAAGCTTGGGATATCTTAGAAACCGTATTCGAAGTAACTCCAGTGGAAAGGAATCTAGGCTTCAAAACCTTAATTCCGATTGGGAAAACCTTCGTCTGGCAGATGAAGAAACATTTGATGAGTTAAATCAAAAAGTGTCTGAAATTGTTAATGCATCTTTTGCATTGGGTAAGACTATTCCTTGAAAGGACATTGTGATGAAAATTCTCAGATCGCTGCCATCCAGATACGATTCTAAGAAGCATGTGATCGTTGAGGGAAATAACCTTGATAATCTCTCCAGAAATATGCTAGTTGGGAAGCTTAAGATCTTTGATCACGAACATTCGTCCAAAACTAAGGATGTTGCATTCAAAGCACAAAAGGACACTAAATTACTTGATAAGAGTAAAAAAGTGTATATCTCTGAAGATGATCAATCTGAGACAGATTCATCAGATGAAGATCTTGACAACTCGGTCTCGATGATCACAAGACAGTTTAGGGATCTTCTGTTGAAGAGAAGTAAACGGTTCTCCAGAGATAAGCTAAAGCATCAGTTAAACCTCATAATCGTATTCCTCCTAAAAACTGAGAAACATATGAAACTTATGATGAGGATATGCCTCAGTGCTTTAAGTGTAAGGGATTTGGTCATTTTGCAAACGAGTGCCCAAATCGTAGAAAATACACTGGGAACAAAGGTCTTGCTGCAACTCTTGATGAAATGTCTGACAACTATGATTCTAATGAAGACGAGAAATCAAGTGTTGCACTACTTTGTGAAAATATTGATTTTGATAACTGTAGCAATACATACATCAATCTCAATATTCTTTCAGAAGAGAACCCAACTAATCTGGAAGAAAAAATTGACCCAATTCTTGGAAACTCTGTTTCTAATGTTTCAGGTTCCACCATGTGTCTAGCTGCGTGCACATCTCAGAAGCCTGACTTTTATCCTAGTTTGACGTGCTCGTATTGTTCTCTGAAGGGTCATGAACTTTCAAGGTGTTACAAGTACAAACACCAATTGAGGCACGTCAGCAAACTTCAACGAAGAGCAAATCAACTAGCAAATAAGCTTAAACTTGCTCATAAGACCGCTGAGGTATGCAGGATGTTATCTTCTTCTAAGAAGTTAGTTTCCAAGGATAAACCAAGACCATTAGAAAAGAGAGTATGGTCGAATCGTTTTGATAGACAGAGGTTTTGTGGGTTCCTCTCAAGTGGAAAATGGTGGAAAAATTGTTGTTCACTGCAACGTAACTTGATTGTGTTGATTTCGAAATCTTGTCTCATGTGCCTGATCAAAAGAGACAATGATTTTATACCTCTCAAGCCTTAGGAAAAGTTTTTCTTTTTTTTCTTAGTTTTTGTTCTTTCCTGTTTATCAACAAAAGAGGGTTATTATCGACAATTTCACTCTTTATAGGGTCGTGAGTTGGACCTGTGCGAACCTGTTAAAGGTTTCGAAACCCTACATTCTTTTTTCCTTCCTCAAAACCTCTTTTTATCCCAAGACTACTTGTTGAGTTAAATTTGTGATTTCCTCTCACAAACCCATACGTTATGGATACTCCAAGCATGATGTCTTGATGGAAAAGATGTTAATATGATTGTTAAGCCATCAATCATGAAGGAAAAAGAAAAATCTCCGTTATCTCCTACCTTGAACGAAAAAGAAGGAATGTGAGGAAGCCAAGAGCCGTTCCTTCAAACTCTCAGAAGTTTTCTGGTGTTCTTGAAGAGTTGAAGGAGATGCGAAAGGAGATTCAACAAATAAAGGCTTTTGTATATAAGACTCATGAGATTCAGAAGGCCCTGGTTCGACAACATCAGCCGAGAAGGTTTATTGATATAAACTCCTACCTTAATGAACCTTATGTCTCAATGGATGTTGACGACAAGGAGTTCGGAGACGATAAAGAATTCTTCAAAGGTCTTATTGTCTAGTAAATCTTCTATTTTCTTGTTTTTATTAGAAGAATAACTAGAGTTTGGAATAGCCAATATTGTGATTACACATAGCTATGTCCGACATTTTCATCTTCATGTTTTTAGATTTATTAGTTTAAATTCTAAATTTGTTTGGAAGATGATTTTTGAAGTATTAATCTTTATGGTTTTATATATTGCAATTTTTTATGGGATTTGTGTGTTTACGTCCGTGAACTTGACTATTCCGTATCTTGTCAAAAGTAAAGTATTTCGTATGAATGAATGGACTTTTGACAAATACAAAAGTTAAGCCTATTATGTCAAGTATTGATGGAAGATAGGTTAAAATCCTTTGTTTACAAGGATTATGTCTATTGAATGTCGTTATGCGAATATTGATGGAAAATAGAATGAACTTGTGTATTCCGCAGTAATTAATCTTCCCTGATCCATATTTTATGTATTACCGTGAGGCTCCGTAAAGTGTCTTATGTTGAGCATTAAACAAACAAGTTGATTATTTTATGATTAGCTATGTTGTTGTTCCGTGAGGTACTTTATATCGAGCATTTACAACTAAATTAATCATCTTGTTTGGTTATTTAGTTGTTGCTCCGTAAGTTTTCTTATGATGAGCATGACCAATTAAATTGATTACTTTTGTGATTAGTTTGGTTGTGTATTTCGATTAGATTAATTATGGGTTCTCTTGTGATTAATCTAATTGTACAATTTTGAGTCTCCTTAAGTTCACTTATGTTTGAGCATTTTCGATTAAATTAATCATGGGTTCTCTTGTGGTTAATTTAATTGAGTATTTTGGATTCAAATTCATACTCGTATGTGATTTTTAATGTCCAAATAAATCCTTCTTTTCTTTCGAAATTAAGGTCACTCTTGTTGTTCTTTCGGGAATGACATTTAATGAGGGAGAGTTCTTTTGAACTTGCACTTAATTGCCAAATCTTTGTGGGGAGTGCGGCTGTGGAATATTATAGGGGTTATCTTGTATCTTTATAAACTCCTTGATGAATGCATTTAGCTTCGGCTTTATGATTGCATCTAAAGAAAAAGATGATATATTTTTGCTTTCTTCTAGTCAATAAATGTCTCTTTCCGAAATTTCATTAGGATCCCGTTCTTGTACCTTTGCCAATCTTATTGACAAAAAGGGGAGAATTAATATGTGGTTCACACTACAAATACATAAGGTTTTCGGATCATTATGTAGGGGGGAGTGGTTTCCATGTGAGATGGAGTATTGACTAAGGGGGAGTGATACATATCACCATAGTATTGTTGTTGAAGTTGTGATGCAATTGGACTTTGACGTTGTGTAATGATATTATGACACTGTATAACAATGATTGAGAACTATTATTTTCTTGTTGTTATAGCTATGGATTTTCAACAACGATGATGCTAAACTTACAACCTTTGGGATCATAGGAATACTTGGAAGTAACGAAGATTTCGAGTAATGTTGAAGATTAGGCATGTGGAATAGGAGCTACAAAAGTTTTTTTTTTTTTTGTATTCCATATGTATCAATAGTTTTTCCACTAAAATTGACAAAGGGGGAGATTGTTAAAGCATTGCTCGGTCGAACTCGCATGCGTTGTTATCTCAAGCATGTTTGTCAATGTTAGTGATCAAAACTATAAGTCTTGATTTCTAGCCTATATAGCTAAAGGTCTCGGATTAGGATAGAAAGTGTAGTTGAGCTCAAGACTCCATGGAAATCATCATACAAGACGAAGGACTACTCAAGGAACTGGTGGATCTTCATCTACTAAAAGGTATGAGGAGACATGTTTACCTAGTGACGAAAGTCATGTTATGTTTCAATCACTTTGGAAATTGCCCTGACGAAAAATGGTCTGTGAATAACGGCTATATAACGTCCTCTGAGAATGTTCAATGATTGAAATGAGAGTTTAGATTACATAACCATTGGTAGGATATAAGCATTGTTGTGGAAACACATATATGTATAATTCCTTATTCCTTGAACCAAAGTTTGCGAACTTTGTTGATCAAGAGAAACGGAATGTGGCGTGAGCCAAGTCCGCGAACCGGCGGAAATTCTCGATCCGATAATTTCTGCTGGAGTTTGTGAACTCCTTCCGTGAGCCATCTCCATGATGATTGCCATGGAGTCTTGAGCTCAACTATACTTTCTATCCTAGTCTGAGACCTTTAGCTATGTAGGCTAGAAATCAAGACTTATAATTTTGATCACTAACATTGACAAACATGCTTGAGATAGCAACGCATGCGAGTTCGACCGAGCAATGCTCTAACAAACTCAGATGTACATTATTCGTGAATTGGGTTCGCCAACCGTAGTTGAACACACTTCGTGAACTGGGTTCGCCAACCTTACACCTTTTACACCAATATCAAAATTCAGTTCACCACGTTTCTTGAATTGTTCCCAACTGAACTTGCAGTTTGCGAACTGGTTCGCCAACCTTTTATGTATTTGTGGAACTCAGATATCTATGGTTTTCGAAGTGGTTTGCCAACCTACCTTGAGCAGAAATATCAAAAGTTCTGAATTTCTCTCTTTTGATGCTTGAAAGATTCCCAAATGATAAAATCATTTGCATGAGATATTTTCAATTGATCTAAAAATAAATTCTTGAACAATAAATTGTTTTGAACTAATATTGTTAATGATCTTTGAACATCTATGTTTGAATCATATTTTAAGATTTTTAACAAGACAAGCTTGACTCGAAATTTCTTCTTTGTAAATCTACTAGAAGTCATACGAAATAGGCTCAAAAGATATAATGGTAAGATAGTGAGTAAAATAGAACGGTTCAGTCTTCATATACCTTATTAATAAAGTTCTTAAAATGTCTTTGTCTGTGTTTAGTCTTCAAGGATAATGTCTGATACTTAATTACCAAATTCTAACTTAGTCCGAGACTTGAATTAGTAGACTATAAATCAAGATATAGTGTTAATCATTTAACATTGATAACAAGCTTGAGATAGCAAAACTCATGGGGTTCAGCCGAGCATTTCTCTAACACATGTTGGTGTTATGCATGGGGGGTTTGATGTGGATGTCATGGGGATTATTATAAGGCTCATCCTTCAGAGTGGAGTTTCTCATTCTTTTAGACTGCCTACGATCAGCTTCATCTTTTCCGTCAAATTCCACTATTCTCCGGTCTTTACGGTATTCAACATCATTTTCATATGAATCTATATCTTCTCGATCTTCAAGATGTTCTTCTTGATGTTTAGCATATTCTCTAAGGGTAAGTCCATTAGGAAATAAGTGATATGCTACAATTGCACAATTCTCTTCAATGTGATCAATCACATAGAGGATAAATATTATGAGGTTGAAAATCCCAATAATATTTAATTCATACTTGTATCCCACCATCCACCTCTGAGAAGAGGATAACTCAGATCAACTTTTATTCTTCCGGTGATAGTATCTCCATACCTTGGACGACAGTTTTTTGGGTTTGTCGCCCATGAACTTATTGCTTCATCAACAACCGTAATATTCATATGTTCCAGCTTGAGTTTTTTTTTTGAAAGAAACATTAAATTATTGGAATTCAAATTTGTGATCTTCTGGCTGAATAGCAGTGTAGATAGTGGATTTTCAACAAAGGTCAAAATCGTAAAATCATGATACTGCATGTTTCTTGCACGACTTCCGACATGTGACGATTCATATTTTACGAGCCATGATGAATATGTTTCTCGAAAGGCCTCCACTAGCTGAGCGTTCGATACCTCGCATTTCATCATGACCTCTATGTAGAATAACGTAATTGAGAGGTTCTCCGTAAGATTGAGAGCAACAACGCCTTCAGGACGTCGGTGACTCGATGTTCCCTGACTGCATAGAGAGACCCACCTTTACATAGAAGAACGATTGGGCGGTTCCCCGTAAAATTGAGAGCAACAACGCCTTTAGGACGTCAGTGATACTCATTGTTCTCTGACTATGTAGAGAGACCGTGTATAGATCCAGGAGGTTCTCCGTAAGATTGAGAGCAATAACGCCTTCAGGACTCCGGCAACGCTTGTTGTTTCCAGACTATGCACCTTTCAGAAGGGATATGACGCTTTAACTGACTAATATCTCTTCTGTAATAGATTAATTCTACTATGACATTCACCACTGAATTCCTAGAAAATAATCTATTTTATCTCATTACTCCGATTCCATGGTCGAATCCACGGCTGATCCCATGGAATGGTAATAGATAATCTCGTTACTCTGATTCTATGGTCGAATCCACGATCCCATGGGATGGTAATGCTCATTTTATTATTCCGAATTCATGGTCGAATCCACGGATAATCCTGTGGATTGATAATAAATAACTACTCACTTTTATTACTCAGTTTCATGAATCATTCTCCACTGAATTTCATAAATTAGTAGTAAATACTCAACAATCGGGCATCTGGACTATCACTGAGTAAGCCCCATAAAATGGTGCAAGTGTACTCAACAATGATGCACGAACGAGCACCCAAATGCATGAATAAACATTCAAAAATATGGACAAATGAGGAATCCTACACGGAATGGGAGAGAGAAAATATTATTAAAATAATAAAGTGGTGCCTGTGGGACTGGGCCCGGTCATGCCACCGTGGCCGGTCCCCCACGCCCTTTTTCCTTTATTTTAATTATTCTATTATTTTCATGAACTCATGAAAACTCCTTTATTCTAACAATTTTCCTTGTTTGAGCAAAACTCATGGTTTCTCCATATTTTCACGGTTTCATGAAAAAAAGGGAAAGGTGTTGCGGGACCGTGCAACCTAGACGGTCGGCCGTGACCTAGACGTGGCCGGTCCCACACCTTGCAATCCCTAGTCTTTCATAATTATTATTTCCCTCATCTCATGAAACTCCTCCGTTTGAGCAAAATATCATGATTCCTTCATACTTTCTCAAATATTGCTCAAACCATGAGAAAGCCAAAAACCCAGATGGTCACATGACCGACTAGGATACTCACGCCAAATATTAAAATATCACTATTTTAATGTTTTCCAAATTTTTGAGCAAACGAGAAAAGTTCTACTTGCTCGTTCGAGCAAAATAGAGAATTTCAGTCAAAGACCGAACTCTTCTGAAAACTCAAGATATTGCTCAAACGCACATCAGAAAACACTGAAGCTCTCAGGACTGAGATACAGACATTATGGTGACACGGGCATGCTTCCTTGACCGACCAAGGACGGCCCTAAGGCTTACAAGGATCCGGTCCCACACATTCTTATAATTTTGACCTAATTTGCTCAATTGCTCATATTGGGTCCAAACTCTTTCCAACCAACTTGGAATTTTCTCAATCGACCATCAGCTGGTCCCACACCCCAAGGACCGGTTTCATGCCTTCTTGGTCGGTCCCTCACTTCTCCATAAATTAGGCTTTATTACCTAATGCTTAGACAAGCACTATTTTATTAAATGATGAAACCGGCATTTAATCATCATTCTTTCACCAATCGGTCAACTCAGGACCTTGATGCATGCTCACTCGAGCACTCAGGCACCACATGGTCGTCCATTATTCCATGTGGTCGGTACCTCCCTCACTCACAACCTATTTTCAGCAATTCATCAATTGACGAACAGTTGATCAAAATTAGGGTTTCGAACAAATGCTCCATTCTGAGCAAGTTCAAACACTAGTAAATTTATGTTGATCCACTAATCAACATATGGATTAATAATATAATATTCGGTAGTCCACCATTTAATTAATATTTTATTGGGTCACGACATCAATAAATAATTCATCGAACTGAGGAATACTTGCTCAGTTGCTCGAATATTGATCCAACTATCAATATTCAGTAATTTATCAGTAATTCGTCGAATTGAGAAATATTTGCTCAGTTGCTTGAATATTGATCCAACTATCAATATTCAGTAATTCGTCGAATTGAGCAATACTTGCTCAGTTGCTCAAATATTGATCCAACTATCAATATTCAATAATTCATTGAATCAATGAATCCCTGAGCATTCGTCACCCATGATCAACTCAACAAAACCTAGACTCATTGTCTAAACAGTCAACAACTGACTAATAAAATACACGTCTGTCATGCAGACTCCACGATTCGTGAGACACCAATCACGTCACATGGGGGGATATCAATTAGGGTTTTGGTCTGGCGGCCTACAGCACGTGGATTCATCCACGATGATAAATGTGAGTAATTCGTGTAAACAGTTGAAGGAGATAGCAAAGTAGTGGGTGGACGATCAACCAAGTCTCCGCACGACACGAAATTGGTTTTACCACGATCTCCCACTTTCCCACTCTTCCACTCATGAAACCGTCACACTTACTGGGATCAATGTGTTCGTTATTCTGACAATATAAATAAGTATCTGGATCCACGATTGAACAACAACAATTTTTCGAGCAATCACTCTCAGAAATTCCATCAATCGACCAGAATTTATTCGAACTCAACATTTAGCAGTTCATCAATTTTGCAGAAACCTTCAACACATCCACAATCCTTGATCATCATTGATCCCACAATTCTCAGCTTCCCTCCTACAGATCAACCTATCTCCCTCTTTGTGACCGAATTGACTCTGGAACGGCTATTGACTTGGTTTAGGCTGGAGTCCTACAGATTGATCTCTCGAATCTAAGCACTCCCTTTGCAGTGCATCTGTGTGAGGTTAACCAGTTTGCTCGGTTGAGGAGTCTCGACCGCACGCTCGCCTCTTCATTTCCCTAAAATCCAGCAAATCGTTTTCCCCCTTCTACAAGCAGTATTATACTTTTGAATACAAAATAACGCATCGTTGATAATCCAAGGATCTCTTTTGATAACATCTTCTCGTTCCTCTCCAGTGTATAATTTGACCATAAAAAAATTATGTCCCACGAGTTTTATCTCTTTGTTTCCATACCTTCCACACAAGTTGTTGATATTCTTACGAACCACCTTTACTTTTGTTTTGTGTTTGTCAAAGATTTCTCCAAGGATAATGTTGTAATATTTTTCAGCAGCTTCATTTGAAAAAGCGGGGGTCTAACAACCTCACCCAATATTTTTTTTAGGCAATCTGTATGGATAAACTCCAATATAATTCCAAGAGAATCAACTAGATAGTCGGACTCAATCAATGAAAATGTATCCAAGAGTTGTATCTCAATTTCTCAAATCAATCTGCAATCGAACAGATGGAAATATGTGAGCCGGATTAATATGAGAAATAACTTGAATGGTACCAAAGACTAATATCCAAGTGTCAATCAATTTATATCAACAACCAAAGGTTGGATTATCTAATGGACTGAACTACGCACAACCTGTGATATTCCAATTATATAAACAAATATAATGCGGAAAAGAAATAACACAGACACCAGAAAATTTGTTAACGAGGAAACCGCAAATGCAGAAAAACCCGGGACCTAGTCCAGAGTTGAACACCACATTGTATTAAGCCGCTACAGACACTAGCCTACTCCAAGTTAACTTCGGACTAGAATGTAGTTGAGCCCTAACCAATCTCACACTGATCAAGGTACAGTATCGTTCCTTACGCTCTGAAGCCCAGCAGGACTCTGCGCACTTCATTCCCTTAGTTGTTCTCACCCACAACTAAGATTTGCTATGACCCAAAGTCGAAGACTTGATAAACCAATCTGTCTCACACAGAAAAGTCTATTGAATAGATAAATCCGTCTCTCACGGAAATACCTATGAGTTTTGTTTCGTCTTTTGATAAATCAAGGTGAACATAAACCAATTAATACACCGATCTTATATTCCCGAAGAACAGTCTAGTAATATCAATCACCTCACAATAATCTTAATCGTATGGTAGCGAAACAAGATATTGTGGAATTACAAACGATGAGACGAAGATGTTTGTGACTACTTTTTATCTTTCCCATCGGAGATTATATCTCAAGCAAATCTTAGATAAGATAATACTCAATACGATAGAAAACAGCAAGATCAGAACACACAACTGATAGGTGTCTAAAACACCTTGATATTTATCTATTGTTTATGCTTTCTTTGCTAAGTTTTCTTGTAAATTATGTATCTTATGTTTGATTTTGAGTGTTTAGGTATTTTGGAGTCATTTGGAACAAAAGAAGAAGAAACAACGCAAAAGTGTCATGACATGTGCAACTGCAGTTGGAGACGAACTATTTCTCATTATTTGCTTTTATTTCTTAATTTTTATCTGAAAAGCATGTCGAATTTAGTGATGCAAATATCTGCCTGAAAAGCACGACTGCTTTCGTGATGAAAAGAAATTGAAGAGAAGAAGTGGATTTGAGAAGTCAAAGACGGCTGTTGTTGGTGGAAGAATTCAAGAAAAGAAAAGAGCGTTCATTTGGAGCAAGAGGTCGGAATCGTCGTTGCACAGGAGAGCGTTATCGGGAGCACATTGGAGGATAAGGGGCTGTCATTTGGTGGCCTATAGCTGGGGTGTATGAATCCAGATTCATTTCCTACACAAACCTAAAAGTTAGAGAAAATCATTTCTTAAATCAATTGCTTTACCTCTCCTTCTCTGTCTGTATGAATGGTGGCTCCATTAGAGAGATGTAGAGAAATTCAGAGAGAAGAAAATAGAGAAGAGCAGCTTGAGATGATTGATAAGTCGATGGAGAAATCGGGAAGATGGATCTGTTGGTGTTCAGAATTCAGGCAAGAACATGAGTTGCTGCGGTTGATACTTAGGGTTTCATGAAGATGAAGATTTGGGAGCTGATCCAGAGTTCAAAAGACGAGATGCAGATGAATTAAAGATGGGTTAAACTCAGATTTGAGTTTAGTTTGATCGATGTTAGGGTTTGAAGCTGTTTCTAGATTTGGCAGAAGAAATTGGGCAGAGTTTGAGTCACAGTTGGTGAATTCTGGGTTGTTATCTCCACAAATTGAAGATTAAGGTTTCTGCTACAGATAAATTGGTGATTGAAAAAGAAGCCAGGGTTTTGAGCTGATGTTCATGGATTTGAGAAGGATAAGAAGGGAAATTACATTGAAGATTGCTGATACCGTGAGTTGATTGGGAGTCTGAACCTGAAGCTGATGTTGCTATTGAAGTTAAGAAGCTACTACAAATGATTTAATGGTGAACGAGATGATGGGTGTTTGCAAGGTGTAGCGTCCGTGACAATGAAGATGAAGTAGCAGGTGTTTGAGCATGGGAAAGTGAACTGAGATTTACTGATTTGCAACTGGTGATGTTGTTGCCACGGATTTGGCAGCAGGAGAGGTTGGATGTTTGGTTCTGAATGGGAATTGAAGTTGATGTTGTTGCCGTTTGGTGAACAAAGAACTGATGCTGTGGCTTGAATGATTGATTGAGCATATTCACAAATAAATGAATGCTAGAAAAAGCAGGCGAAGAAGAGCTGGGATGTTGATATGCGATTGCTGGTTAACTGCAAGATGTGATATTGTCTGTGGTGCTTGAGTTAACTGAAGCTGATGGAACGGAGGCTGAGTTGTAATGGGAATTGGCGAGCTGTATTATGATGCAAGGATTCTGAGCAGTTGAGATTTGATCTCATATTGAAGGTGGTAATTGAACTGAAGCTGAGTGTGCTTGTTGTTGATGGTGTTATGTTCATGGAAGGAGGTATTGTTGTCTTGAGGAAATGATGGTGCTAACCGATGCAGTGAAGTGTTGATGATGTGTGTTGCTGGTGTTCAAATGGAACTGAGTTACAAGAGAAGAACATGAAGGAATTGCTATGGAATTCAGATGGCCTGACTTTTATAGATGTATGTCTAGGTCCCAGGTACAAAGTGGTTCAAATGGTGTTGGCTTATTCGATACAGGGATGAATCTGAAGCAGGTGCAGCTGAGTAATGGGTCTTGAGTCAGAACTGGTGGTGTTGATGCTGTTCTGGTGGAGTGCAGGTGATGTTGGCGACGGAGAATGACACTGGTGATAAGCTGAAATGCAATACAGAGAAGTGGGGATTATTGGAGATGCTTAATGTTGCAGTGCAGCTGAACTGAGATGCTGAGCAGTGAGCTGCAAGTGGTGGTAGTCTACATGGATGTATGGCATGAGGTATTCACTGATATGAGATGTGGCGACTTCGTGTGAGAAATGGAGGTTACAACTGGTATTTGTGATGTTATGGAGCAGCTGGAGTTCATATTTGAGCAACAAAGATAGAGACTGGTGATGTTGTGAGACTGGATTGGAAGAAGAGAAAATGTTGCAGGATGAGCAGCCATCAAGGCTGGGTGGGCACTGGTGATGTGCAATGGTTATGCAACACAAGACTGGGGTGTGCAAGATGGCTTGGCTAATGTGACTCGGACCTGATTCGTCTGACTAGCCATCTGACTCATGATCTGAACCGGTCTGACTCGCGACATTACTGAATCGAGTCCACTGACTCGGTGCTTGACCCGAGTTAACTCAGTTGACCTGAGGTTTGACCGGTGAGCGGTTTGACTTTGCCGGTCACACGAGCTACTTTTACCGACCAACTTTCGGCCAGTGCACCACTTTTCCGGCGACATTTTTTGGGGCATATTTCAGAAGTATTCTCAACTCAGCCGTATGGTATGTACTCCAACACTTACGAGCAAGTTGCAAGTACAAGTTCTGTTTACAACCATCCAAGTGAGTTCCAACAACAAGTGCAACAATCACAACAAGCCCAAAATTCAGAATTGGCAAAGATAGTTACTTTGGTGGAAGCTCTAATGTCCGTGGTACAACAAAATCAACAACTAGCGAACTTAAATCAGCAGAAAACGGATAATGCAATTAAGGAGTTGCAATCACAAGTTGGTAAACCACAACAACCTCAAAATCAAGGGTCCAATATGGAAGAGTTGCTGAAATCTTTTATGCAAAGAACGGAGGGTGCGGTCAAGGACTTGCAAACACAAGTTGGTTCGACGGCCGAGGAAATTAATCAGTTGCATGCACAAAATGGTGAGAAACTCCCTTCCCAACCTCTTAACCCAAGAGATGGTATCAATGCTATTACGTCTGAAAGTGGGACACGACTTGTGCAACCTGAAATTACTGATTCGGGTAAAGAAGAAGCCCCAAAGGAACCAGTTTGGGAGGAAAAGGATGCTGATTTCTCCCAAACTTCTGAGGTACCTATTTCCAACTCTAAAAATCATATTCCTACTTATGTTCCTCCTCTACCTTTTCCTGGCAGGTTCATTAAAGCTAATAGAAAGGTGGAGCAAGATAGGGATATTTGAGATGTTTTTAAGAAGGTCCAAGTGAATATTCCACTTATTGAAGTAATTAGGCAATCTCCTCGCTATGCAAAGTGTGTAAAGGAATTGTGCACTAACAAGCACAAGCTAACCGGTAATGAGGTAATGAGTGTGGAGGAGAATGCTTCGGCATATCTTCGAAAGAAACTCCCACCTAAATTGAAGGATCCCGGTAGTTTCACAATTCCATGCACAATTGGTAAAACGAGGTTTACAAAAGAGATGTTAGATTTAGGAGCTTCTATTAATGTTATTCCTACTTATATTTATGATGTTTTAAACCTTGGTCCTCTTAAGAAAACCGGCATAGTTATTCAACTTTCCGATAGATCTAATGTTTACCCGAAAGGGATTGTTGAGGATGTTTTGGTGCAGGTAAAATGACTAATATTTCCAGTGGATTTCTACGTTTTAGACATGAGTGATGTGAATTCATCCTCGACTACAACTTTACTGTTGGGTAGACCATTTTTGAGTACCGATAGAACGAAGATTGATGTCTACAATGGCACCTTGACTATGGAGTTTGATGAAGAAGTCATACACTTCAACATCTTTGAGGCGAGGAAACACCCAAGTACCATTCAATCAGATTTCCATAATGTGTTGGAAGCCGGCTAAGGCGCAGAAAGCAAGGAGATAGTCGGGCTGACGACTTTAAACCAAGCGCTAAATGGGAGGCAACCCATCGGTTTTGTATCTTTATCTTTTTATTTTTAAGCATTTTATCTTTGTTTTTGCATATCATTTGCGGAATTTCCCACCCTGAACTTTACTTTGAATGACTTAATTTACATTGAGGACAATGTAAAGTTTAAGTGTGGGGGAGCATTTATATGTTTGTATAGTTAGTTGATTTGATGCCTTTAGTAAAAAAAAATGCTTTATAAACTCCAAAGTCTAGCAACTTGTGCCTTACACTGATGAAAACATCGTGGTTGTAGGAGTTGAGGAACCCATTAGTAGAGTCTATTCATATGAAAACGAACAAAACATAAGAATAAATAACATGTTAGTTGTCACTATATCTCGGAGTCGTCACCATATCATGTTCTATTTTTATTTTTCCATATTTATCTATTGTTTCTCTAAGTGATTTGGTGGGGCACCAACATCGAATTATTATCACTGCTAGGATGAAATAGAGTGATTGAGTTACTACAAAAAAAAGACCAGACCAAACGGTGTATATAAAAAGTAAAAAAAATTGACACTTGGATAGCAATATGTGTGTGTTCTCCCTGTCTCCGTCGCCTAAGCAAGCGTGGAGTGCAGGATCCATGGGAATTACCATGTAATTTGCTGATAAGAATCATGCGCTTGGATTCAAATGATCCAATCATGTTGTCGATTAAAAGAAAAAAAGAAAGAAGAAAAAAAAAATTATTGTGTTGCATAAAATCGATCACTGGTTCCCTTGTATATGCCAGCTGTGTTGATATTAGAATTCAGACCAGTAGCTCAATCCAATAAGATTTTTAGGTTTGTTTTGGCAGTGACCTTCAGACAGATATGGGAAACACCGTTCACCTTAGTCAACAGTCCGCCACCATCTACTTTCTATATCCATCTTCTTAATCTTTTCATGTGATTGTGGTTGATTCGATTCCGAGTATTGTGGTTGTGTTCAACTTTCTGAATGAAGCTATATCACTAATTTATGAATTGGATTTGAAAGTGGGTACTTCCTCTTGTAATCATTGAGTATGCCAATTACTAAAAATATTTAGTGTCATTCTTAAATTTTCACAGGTAGCTGGATTTTGGAAGTAAAGGTTTTGTAGGTACACCTCTTGTAAACCTTCACGAGACTAAAACTCGTCCACTAGGGACACCTGGGGGTTTAAAGGCTTGTTATTTATGCTAAGTGTAACCGTAGCCTCGACGAGACGGAGTTGTTTATATTTTTTATAATTAGCAACTACAGAGAAAATAGTTGGGTCTGGCTTCACAATCCCAATGAAGTCTTCAAGTCGTTAACCTATAGGGTTTTGGAAAAAACCTAAGGTTAAAGGAGAATCGACTCTAGTCGCAAATAGTATCATACAGGAGGTGTGGGGATTAGGTTTCCCAGTTGCTATAGTTCTCCCTTATATAGTCTTCAAATCAGGGTTTGCAATCAATGTTACCTTGGTAACAAAGCATTCAATATTCACCGTTAGATGAAAACCTGATTAATCTAATATCTTTGAACCGTTAGATCGAACTTACCTTGTTACACACAAATGAAAAGTGACTTCCTTTAGATATGAGTAATCGTACCTAAACGTGTGCTCCTTGTTGGCTCAACAATAGTTAACCGAAGTTATCCATATGAACACTTTAATATCAACCTTATTCATCTTAACCATAACTAGTTCAAATGACTCAAATGAAACTAGTTCTAGAGTTTTTCAATTGTTTATATTCTCATAGAAGTATACAAGACACAATTGAAGCAAAATCGATTTTAATTCACTTGAATCAATTCATGAACATTATAGCCACGGTTTCCAAAAGATTGTCCTTAATATATAAATGTATTAGTTCATGAAAAAACTGATTTTAGAACATAGTCTACTCAAGTATGCAAATGGGTACGCATACCTAAGTGGTTGGACTAAGTTTGGGTTCGCCAATATGCGAACGGGTAGGCATACTTCAAAACTCAGTTGAATTTCCGGACATGAACTTTACACTAGTATGCAAACGGGTATGCATACTGAGTTCCTGGACTTTCATTAACCAACCCGTACGCTTACGGGTATGCATACTATGCTTCCAGTTGGCATAACATGCAACAGTTTAGCATACAAGTATGCATATTGTGCTATATCCAATCATGGTTAATTGTTATAAACTCCCACTTCAATCATTGAAAACATTCTTAGAAGACGACAACACCTGTCTCACACAAACTATTAGCTTTAAAGCAATTTAAGGGTGATCGAATGATCAATACGAAACATTTCGAGTCTACATCAAATGACTGTCTCATACAAATCATGTAAGATGTTACCAGGTGATTTTCACATGATCATCTTTTGACTTTCGTCAAGAATATCATATGAACTTCGTCAAGAATATCATATATCGAGAAATATGTAAGTGAGTTAAACTCAGCTCAAAATATCAAATGTGTATAATCGAAGTCTATATAGCTATACGACTTTTGTCTCAAATATGAGATAGAGTAGATAGACTTTTGAGTGATAAATGAGTTCAAGTTTCCACATACTTTTTGTTGATGAAGTTACACAAGCTCCCCTTAGTAGTTCTTCGTCTTCAATCGATGAACGCGGTGAATTCTAATGCTAAACTACACTTACTATCCTAATCCGAGACTTAGCTATAAGTAAACTAGAAATCAAGACTTATAGTTTTGGCAACTAAATTTTACAAACAAGCTTGAGATAGCAACGCTTGCGAGTTCGGCCGAGCAGTGCTCTAACAATCTTCCCCTTGTCAATTTTAGTGACAAAACTATCAATACATATGGATTAAAAAATAAATAAACTTTGTAGCTTCTCATCCAAATGCTTGATTTCCTTGGTTCTTCAACATTACTCGAAATCTTCATCACTTCCAAGTATTTCAGTGATTCTGAATGTGTTCAACTCAGCATCATAATTGTTGAAGATCCGTAGCTATAACAATATATAAAAACAAGATGTTTTCGTATTGTTGTACAGTTTCATAGTATTATTTCACAACATCAAATTTCAATTGTATCACAAATTTGACAATAATACTATGGTGATATGTACTATTCCCCCTTACATAATGATCCATAAACCATATGCATTTGTATTGTGAACTATACATTAATTCTCCCCATTTTTGTCAATATAAATTGGAAAAAGTACAAAAACTAGTGGGATTATAATGAAATTCTCATAGAGATTCTTCATGATTAAAAGAAAACATATCAACTTTGTTTAGATACAATCATATAGTTGAAACTAAATGCATTCATCAAGGAGTTAATAAAGATAAAAGAAAAATCTTATTATCTTCCACAGACGCACTCCCCACAAATATTTGACAATTAAGCACAAGTTCAAATAGGAACTCTCCCCCATGTAATGTCATTCCCGAGAGAACAACAAGAGCGACCTTACTTTTGCAAGAAAAGAAGGATTTCTTTGGACATTAAAAAATTGCATGAAACATGAATTTGTATCCAGAAAACTCAATTAAATTAGCCAAAAGAGAACCAATGATTAATTTAATGCTCAACATAAGATAACTTACGGAGTCACACAATACTTACACATAGAATTAGATCAGGGAAAGATCAATACTGCCGAATATTCAAAGATTCATTCTACTTTTTTTTATGTTTGCATAATTATATCATAGACTTAATCTTTGTAATCAAAGTTCATCCTATCTTCCATTAATATATGCATAATGACACAATAGGCTTAATTTTTGACATATATGTGACAATCATAGTTCACGGATGCAAACACAAATATCCCATAACAATTTCTGCAATATATGAAAGCAATAAAGATTAATACTACAAAATCATCTCCCAAAGAAACAAATAAGCTTATAAGATAAGTACTCCAAGAATCCAAGTGCCCAAGTCCAAGAGAAGTGGAACAAGTGCAACGAAACGGAGCAAAACACTCAAAAAGAAGAATTGGGACAAAGACCAATCTTAACTCATCCAAATTCAGTAATTCTAATCTCCATTTTGAAGATAATTCAAAGAGTAATAGAATCCAAAAAGAATGAGGTCATTCCGAGTTCGGACGAAGAAGTTACGGCCAAAACAAGTTTACCGAAAATCCGACCTGGAAAAGTATGCAAACGGGTTTGCGTACTAAAATCCATGGATTTTGATTTTAAATGATGGAATGCATACCTGGTATGTGTACCATGAAGTCCAAACATCCCGAACTACTATTTTCATACCTAAACATTTAAGAACCTTAAACACAGATCAAGTTAGGTAGAAATGAACGATAAGCAAGGTACATGGATCATTATAAGTACTCTAAGCAAATAAATAAAAACACAAATCTTGTTCAAGTTTATAGACATACCTTTTTTATAAGAATCCAATCGAATTCCATAGCCTTACCGAACATAATTTGTGCGCCCCAATTCTCGTGCTTCCATCACCGTATACATAGCAGGGCATTCCTTGGTGAGGATGCACTTAAAACACAATCGAGTTGTGTTGAGGTGAACAAGATATTGCTCACCACAAGTGACTGAAACAGACTTTTCCATAACTATGGATTTTTCACCATCTATAATTTTTGTCTTATTCCGTTTCACTTTTGGATTATCATGAAAGAGATCGCTTTTAGAACCTTTCACATCCAAATCCATCTTTCCAAAGAACTTTTTAAGTTCCAACATCATGGATACTGCTTAATCCATAGTCATGGAAGTTTCTGGGAGATCATTCATTTTCACACTCAAAACATCATTGACTTTCTTTGGTATCCACTTCTGAGTGCGTTCAGGAACAACTTGAACCTTCATCCCATTACTCTCTTCTAGAATTCTTGGAAGGGAATTGGATTGACTATTCTTTTGCAAGTAAGTTTTTCTCCAATTGGGAGCATCGGATCTTGTATTCGTATTTACGAATTTATCCTTTTGATAATCATTACGATTGTGAAAAGGATTCGTATGACTTTTATAGGCAAATCTAGGTTTATCACAACACGGATTCCTTTGCCTAAGGGTTGGACAATTACAACCTATAACGTTAAGGGGATTAGTCTTAACATATGATCTTGGTCACACAACTTCTTGTGATGCCCAAACAAGAACGTCATGACGTTTCTCATTCCTTATACGGAAACGACAACTCCTTTCCAGGTGACCTTTCTTTCCGCAATAATGGCAAACATAAGGAATGTTCTTACCTCGATCCGTGTGTGCTGACTTTGGATGTTGATATACTTTTCTCTTTCGAACCTTAACTGCCGGTGAAGGTATTTCACTTTTTCCATCAGTGGAAACCTTTCGTTGAGAAGAATCACTAGCCTTGACAAATTCTACATCTTTGCCCAATCCTCGTGTATCACGATGATTTTTACTTGCTCCTAGCATAGTGATTAATTTGCTTGAACTAGTGATGAACTTTTTCAAGTCATCTTCCAACATCTTGATTTTATCAAGAGCAGCAGCTAAATCTGCCTCAAGGCGTTTTTTCTCGAGCGAGATAAGTGCTTTCTCTGTCATCAAAACTAATTTGTTGAGAGTTAATCCTTGCATCATATTCTGCAAGTTTCTCTTCCAACGAAAAGTACTTTTGATAAAAATTATCACATTCAAGTGACTTCATACGTAGGTTTTCCTCAGAATCCTTTAGGATCGATTCGTTAGAACGATTCAAAACATAAACACCTGCGTAACATCTTCTCAATTTCTTGTTTGCACGATAGAGATTAAAGGTGTGACATGAGAAGTTTAAATCTTCTTCTTTTCCACGGAATCCAATAGCTTAACATGCTCTGAGACTTCCTCATCAACATCTCTATCAATATCTGAATCACCTTCATCCAACTGTTCTTCCAGGCGTGATTCCCAGTTATCAACAATTTCTACATAAAGAGAATGTTTATATATTGACCTAGATGTGACAGTTCTCTCAGGTGAATCCAAGCTTTGAAAAACATATGGTAATTTTTGAACTGGTACATTATTAGAGATAGACTCGTCCATAAAATCAGATTGCTACAAACACAGACTTATGAGGTCTTCAACGTGTTTGCCTGCTCTGATACCAATTGAAAAAGTGGGGGTCTAACAACCTCACCCAATATTTCATTTAGGCAATCTGTATGGACAAACTCCAATATAATTCCAAGTGAATCAGCTAGACAGCCAGACTCAATCAATGGAATTATATCCAAGAGTTGTATCTCAATTTCTCAAATCAATTTGCAATCGAACAGATGGAAATCTGTGAGGCAGATTAATATGAGAAATAACTTGGATGGTACCAAAGACCAATATCCAAGTATCAATCAATTTATATCAACAACCAAAGGTTGGATTATCTAATTGATTGAACTACGCACAACCTGTGATATTTCAATTATATAAAAAAATATAATGCGGAAAAGAAATAACACAAACACCAGAAATTTTGTTAACGGGGAAACCGCAAATGCAGAAAAACCCAGGGACTTAGTCCAGATTTGAACACCACACTGTATTAAGACGCTACAGACACTAGCCTACTCCAAGTTAACTTCGGACCGAAATGTAGTTGAGCCTTAACCAATCTCATACTGATCAAGGTACAGTCGCGTTCCTTACTGAAAAAGAGGGGGTCAGAAACCACACCCAATATTTCGCTCAACAATCTGTATGGACTAACTCCAATATAATTTTGAGAGCACCAACTAATAAAGCAAGCTCAATCAAGAGATATACCAAAGAGTTTGTATCTTTGTTTCTTAATGTAATCAGCAAATCAAATAGATAGAAATCCGTGAGTCTGATTAATATAAGAAACAACTTGGACGGTATCAAAAACCAATATCTAAGTTTCAATCAATTTAATCAACAACCAAAGGTTGGATTCACAATTGATTGAAGTTACGCACAACCTGTGATATTTCAATTATACAAACAAATATAATGCGGAAAAGAAATAACATAGACACCAGAAATTTTGTCAACGAGGAAACTGCAAATGCAGAAAAACCCCGGGACCTAGTCCAGATTTGAATACTATATTGTATTAAGCCGCTACATACACTAGCCTACTACCAAGCTAACTTCGGTCTGGAATGTAGTTGAGACCTAATCAATCTCACAGTGATCAAGGGACATTTGCGTTCCTTACGCCTCTTGAACCACGTCGGATTCTACGCACTTGGTTCCCTTAGATGATCTCACCCATAACTAAGAGTTGCTATGACCCAAGGTCGAAGACTTGATAAACAAATCCGTCTCACACAGAAAAGTCTATATAATAGATAAATCTGTCTTCCACAGATATATCTATGAGTTTTGTTCCGTCTTTTAATAAATCAAGATGAACAGGAACCGATTGATAAAACAGAATTATATTCCCGAAGAACGTCCTATTATTATCGATCACCTCACAATAATCTTAATCGATTAAAGAAACAAGATATTGTGAAATCACAAACGATGAGACGATGTTTGTGACTACTTTTTAATCTTTCCTACCGGAGAATAAATCTCGAGTAAATCTTAAAGAAGATAGTACTCAACACGATTGAAAATAGCAAGATCAGAACACACAACTACAGAGAAAATAGTTGGGTCTGGCTTCACAATGCCAATAAAGTCTTCAAGTCGCTAACCTACAAGGTTTCGTGAAAAACCTAAGGTGAAAGGAGAATCGAATCTAGTCGCAACTAGTATCACACATGAGGTGTGGGGATTAGGTTTCCCAGTTGCTATAGTTCTCCTTTATATAGTCTTCAAATCAGCGTTTGCAATAATGTTACCTTGGTAACGAAGAATTCAATATTCACTGTTAGATGAAAACCTGATTAGATTCAAGCTAATATCTTTCAACCGTTAGATCGAACTTAGCTTGTTATACACAAATGAAATGTACCATCATTTAGATAAGGTAACCGTACCTAAATGTGTTTACTTAGTCGGTTCAACAATAGTTAACCAATGGTTAGCTATATGAGAACTTTCATATCAACCTTATTCATATTTTTCATAACTAGTTCAAATGACTCAAATGAAACTAATTAGAGAGTTGTTCGATTGTTTATATTCTCATAGAAGTATACAAGACACAATTGAAGCAAAATCGATTTTGATTCATTCAAATCATTTCATGAACATTATACCCACGGTTTCTGCTATTGTGGTTTTCTCGTTAACAAAATTCTTGTGTGTGTGTGTGCTTTTTACTTTTACGCATATTTTGATCGTTAAAAGTACTATCAAAATGAAAATTTTGGTGGTGTACTTGGTACCCTCTCCTTTTCAATTGCTTTCAGAGCAGGTTTGTGCACCAACGATGTCACAATCCACATGATGTGCTCTTGCTTTGTTAGGAGCAGTCAATTAACAAATTCCGAGTGTGTTCTAGAACCATCAATGTCAATCTGAATAAATTCATTGATAATCTTTGTCATGAGAAATAATGATCAATAATGAAAATTGATGGACTTCATTGTGAACTATATATCAAGAATTCTGATCTTCAAGAAGGAATTGAAAGAGAAAGGATTCTACACAAGTTGGACGATCAAATTCTTATTAATAAGGATGTTGTTACTATTTAAGCTGAATCAAATGATACCTTAGAAAAAGTACTTGAGGATTTAAAATCTTTAAAAAGAAACATCTAACTCCATGAAGGATCCATGTCATATATCTCTTTATTCTTGTTTAAAGGATTGTCGAAGCAAGGTGATAAACGAGGTCTTGACTTTATGAAACCGGATTTGACTTAGACTTCATCGAAAGAACACAATGATACATTTACCTCATCTTTGGATCTTGTATATTCTTTGGTTCATGTAATCACTACCTACATACATGAAAGCTCTTTCGACAAAAGTTAAAAGCTGCTTGAATTCTTCATAGAAAGGCTGAAATACTTTTGTCTAACATTGAGGGTCTTACAAAAGATTTGACTAGATATCCTAACTTTAGGAAAAGTAATGTCTGTTTAGGATCTCTTTCCTTAAAGTCTATCACAATTCAACGGTTTCTCGATAGTGGCTGTAGATGACACATGACGGGCAACTTTCATGGTTCGTGAATGCGAACAATTTTAAGGGAGGACCAATGACTTTTGGAGATGCATAAAGGGGATGATCAAACTTCCAGGAGTACCTGAAATTCATGATGTTGTTTACGCCAGGTATGTCTGCTAATCCGCTTTCTGTTAATTAAATCTATGACAAAGCCCATAAAGTTATCTTCAATGTTAAAGGATGTGACATTGAAGATAAGTATGGAAAAGTAAACTTTCATGGCATTCGTGGCGAAAATAATTGTTATCTTCTTGATATTGGGTTTAATCTTTGTTGTAACTTGACTAAAGTGGAATCTACACGGCTTTCGCGTGAGCATTTTGGTCACATCAGTTATCGTCTCCTTGGAAAGATCATTAACAAAGAACTTGTTAGAGGTGTACCCAAAATCAATGCCAAAGTGGATGGTGTTTGTGGTGTTTGTCAAAAGGGTAAACAAGCTAGAGTTCCACATAAGTCATCACAAGATATTACTACTAAAGCTCCACTTGATTTAATTCATATGGATTTTTTTGGTCTAATGCAGCAACCTACTGTCGGAGGGAATAAATATGCCTTGGTAATGTTTGATGACTACACCAGGTTCACTTGGGTGGCATTCCTAGCCCATAAGAATCATACCCTGAGTGAATTCAAGATTATTGTAAATATAATCCATAATGAACAAGGTTGCAACCTGAATAAAATTAGGAGCGATCATGGAACAAAATTCAAAGATATTAAGGTATTTGAGTTATGTGACACACTGAGTATCATTCAACAATATTCTCCACCAATAACTCCACAATATAATGGAGTTGCAGAAATGGCCATGGCAATGCTCCATAACAAAAAATTTCCTTTTAAAGTTGTAATGAACCATCCCTCCACCAATACTGTCCCCACTTAGCCACTACGGTTATCCGACAGTGTGGGGTTTTCAACATGCATCGCTACGGTCATCCAACAACAACTTCCCGGGAGGTCACCCATCCCTGGACTACTCCGACCCGAGCAAGCTTTACTCCATAGGAGGCAATTGTGTTGAAAAGGCCTCCGCGTTAGGAAAGGAAAAACCATTACTTATTGTAGATGGTGAAATTTGGATGAAGGGCAAAAGTGTTATTTCAACTCTATAAACAGAATTCAACTCTCACAGGAGAGATTAAGTTCTTGGTCCTGAAGGCATCCTTAGCCACGATTTCTAGTATACGTCCCCGCGAGACACTCCCGGTCGTGATGCCGTGATTCCTAGCACACATCCTCAACGAGATACTGCTGGTCACGTAGGTTCTGTAGAGCGTAAAACGTCCCCGAAAGACTTATGAACCAGAATAACCACAATTCCAGCATGTTTTCGCGAGATGCCGCTGATTGTGATGCCATGATTCCTAATATACGTCCTCATTGAGATGTTGATGGTCATGTAGGCTATATAGATGCGTAAATACGTCCCCGATGGACTTATGACCCAGAGCGGAGATTTGCATATCTCCTGTAAACACGACTCACCCTATTTGAGATCAAAGACTTATTCCTAGTACATCATCGCGAGATACACTGGTCATGTCTGCTCTATGCTCTGGCTCAACTTACTGAGGTTTCAGGATAACTCCTAGGACATCCCCGCGGGATAAGCTGGTTATTCTACCTCTAAGCCTTTTCCACAGACTCCTAGAACATCCTTTCGAGATGCACTGGTCTTGTTGGCTCATTATATGGACACGCAATTGATTCCTAGCACATCTCTACAAGATACGCTGATCAAAGACAAGTGAGCCAAGACGTTAATTGGGTGTACAAAGCCTTTTTCTCTTTCTCTCCAGGCCGAGTCCCAGCTGACTGCAGGGAGATACGGATCCGTTAAGAAAATCTTCAGAAAGATTTTTGAGTTGTCTGCAAAAATCTCTGAGAGATTCAAAATCTCTCTGCAAAAATCACAGGGAGATTTTTGAGTTGTCCGCAAAAATCACAGAGATATTCAAAATCTTTCTGCAAAAATCACAGAGAGATTTTTGAGCTGTCCGCAAAAATCTCTGAGATATTCAAAATCTCTCTGCAAAAATCTCTGAGAGATTCAAAATCTTTCTGCAAAAATCACAGAGAGATTTTTTAAGAGGCGCGCGCCTTATATAGCGCTCAAAGCCTATTTCTCAGCCTCGCAAATACACTCACGGCTAGTAAATTGAGCCTGAATTATACATGGCTATCCAAAAACGTGGATAGGCTCTCTTGAGCACCGCATGCTTAATAAAGGGACCTACAAACAATAATATGGTTTTCACATGACATGTGTGACCGGCCACGGAGAGAGGGAGATCATCAACATCTCCTCTCACACCCTGCACACAATTCTTAAGGAATTTCATTCCTTTTCACGTGACACATCCTAGTCATTCTCACAAATCAGAGATATCTCTCTGTCTTGGCCAACTCGGCTAAAGAGAATATTTTTATCTCAAATACGTCATCACAAAGGCTGATTCAGCTTCACATAAATGGGGGGATATTAATTAGGGTTTTGGTCTGGCGGTCTACACCACGTGTGAGAAATACCCGGCTTATTTATCACCGCAGAAGAGAATAAAGGCGGTGTAATAATGAGATAAAATCAACCAAGTTTATCCCTATTCCTGAAGAGACGGGAGAATTATTCTGCACCGCACGGAAAACAATCCTTATCTTCATCGACTTGAGATTAGAGAATCTAGATATAAATAGGTTATCTATTTTCCAAGCTACGATCATCTTTCTCATAACCTCTCAGAACAATAACTTGTTCTCTGATCTCTCTCTTCATCTGCTTCCCTCCCTAAGACCAGCCCTAATCCTTCTTCCCTGTGAATGAAGCAGCCTTTGAACGACCACTGTGCGTGGTTTAGGCAAATACTGTTCATGCTCAACCTCCCGTAACTCACTTTCAGAAACCCTAGAATCCCATCTCTAGCCTCTCACCGATTTTAGGTAACTACATTTTGGCGACCACAGTGGGAGGTTGTCCACTCAGTCACAGTTCCAAATCAATCCCAGATCGTATTCATCGATCTTCATCATGGTCACAACTAGGGGAAAGAAAGTCGAGACGACAAAGAAGAACGATGTTGCTGCTAGCACTGTTGGGATTAACACCAATATGGTTAAGGAACGTTCTAATGTTAATCCTGCTATTACCGAATGCCTTGTTATTACGGAGCGTCCCAATATTGGTCTCGTTGTTACGGAACGACCTGTTGTTACTGAAAGGCCTAATATTAGTACTACTAGTATTAATATTGGTAACAAACGTCCTGGTAATCCTAATATGGTTAACGCAAGCACTAAGCGTCATGTCACCAGCCTCGAGCGTCTTATTGAAACCACCCAGTCAGATCCACCGACTCTGAAAAGCTTGGCTATAAATCAGGAACAACTTTATGAAGCACAAAAGAATATGGGAGAAACTCAAATCGCAATTTTGGATAGTTTGAAAGCTCTGATCGAGAAATCGGCAATCCTTGATTCTTCAAGAGGGTAGTTTCGTCCTTATTAGCGCAGAGAACCTGAGTCTTCCAGAAATAATGATAGCGGAATCCCGTGTACACCGATTCATATTCGTGATGACGTCAACTACAGTACTAGTGATACTCGTGATCCCCAGAAAGATAAACAGTTACCTGAATATTTGACACTGGCAGATCTGGAGAGGTTGTTGAACGCTCGAGAAAGAGACAGAGAGAATGCTGATTTGCTACATAGTTATCATCCTCCTTACCCATCCGAAATACAACGTATCCCTCTTCCCATGGGATATACGTCTCCGTCGTTTACGCTATACGATGGAATTGGAAACGCCCATGAGCATGTGTCTCGATTTCTGGAAGCATTAGGAGAACACGAGATAAATCATGTCATGCGGATAAAGGAACTCTCCAAGTCTCTAACTGGAAGAGCTTATACGTGGTATAACAATCTAGCACCAGACAATGTCGCTAACTGGAACCAGATGGTGGATATCTTTTACAAAAAGTATTTTTTTTGTCTCTGAACATACTAACCTGTCTGATCTCGGAAGAATGGTTCAGAGGGTTAATGAGCATCCCAATGATTTTATGTTAAGATTTAGATCTCAGGCTTTGGATTTCCATGAACCGAATGCAACAGAATCTCATCACGTCGAAGTATGCATCAACAACTTGCTCCCTGTGTATCGAGCCCTCCTAGAGAATCTCGGTTTACAGACCTTTTCGAAACTCCATGACGCTGCAAAGCGATCTGCTTCATCAGCGCCCGCGCTCCTGGAGAAACCAAGAATGAACAAAACAGAAGATGAACATCGAGTCGGTCCTAGGAGGGGAAAGCGCTCGTCTGAAAAACGTGTCGATTTGCATCACTCAGTTGTGGTCACTGAAGTAAGTAAGGGGAAGGGACAGAATCAGGACACCAGCTCTTCGAAACGCCCAACTTATGATCACAGCAATGTCAAAGGCCCTTCAGACTTTCCATGCAAGTATGAAGAAGTGCTAGAGTTGTTAGATGCATGGGTTCGGATGAAACAATTAAACTTCCTTTTATACGAAGAGAGACAACGGACGAAGTTGTAGCCAATCCAAAGTATTTTCACTTTCATAGGTTCGTTGGTCATCCAACCAAAGAGTGCAAAGCGTTGAAGTGGATTTTCAAAGAACAGATTGAGGCTGGAGAACTTATATTGGATGACAGAGAGGGCGTGCATAAGATTCCTCTACCTCAGCACCAAATTATAAGTATCTCTGATGAGAAACCATTCGAAGAAGTAGCTGCCTCACTAATACATGGTCTATGCGAACTCCTTCACTTCTCCAAGAAACAACGAAAAGAGGTTTTTGATATGGTGAGTCGTATTTCACTGGGGACTCTCGCTTCACCGCCTAAAGACGTTCAAGTTTCACTTGCAATGACCGCTGTTGTACAAGACATTACTTTCACGGCCAAGGACATTATGATGGAGGAAGGGCATAACCGTGCTCTGTATGTCCCAGCATTCCTTGGAGGAAAAGAATTTAAACGTGCCCTTGTAGACACTGGAGTCTCGGTTAATATTATCCCTTTACAAATATTGCAGGAGGCTGGAATCCCTAGGGATCTGATTGATCCTCACTCAACCGTGATTGAAGGGAATATTAGTAACACCTATGGACATGTCGTACTTGATCTCCAAGTCAGGCTGATTCAGTCCAAGGGGAAATTCTATGTTATCGAAAAGACTCCAGGTTATCACATGATTCTGGGACGTCCTCGGCTTCATGAAAACCAGGTGATACCCTCGACCTATCATCAGTGTATAAAAGCAGTTCATCAAGGGAAGATTGTTTGGATTGCGGCGTCGCCTTCACCTTATGTTCTGGCTAGCGAAATAATCATCCCCAGGAGAATACCAAGCCCTCCTAGAAGGATTTACAGTACTCCTCTCCCTACGTGGGCGTCTATTCAAGAAGCTGATCGTCTTCCATCTCCGACGCCTCTCAAAGAAGTTGCTAAGAATCAGAAGAAAATGGTTTCGTTCAAGAGGATCAACAGACCGGTTGATGGGACTCTGAGTCATTCAGGTTACAAAAATGGGAGTTTCACGCAGGAATATGATCATAAGGGAAGGATTCTTTACTTACGTCGTTAATGAACACAATCAGATATCTGGTGAGTCTCTCTTTTGGAAATAGTCAAGATGTTCAACTTAGAGGATGGGGATTGTTAAACTCCATAGATGAAACGTCCCGACCGGGGACTAAACGGAATTTAGGCTACAGACTATCTAGTTGGACGTGCTTTGTAAGGTATTTTTTTAGTGGTTGGTTAGATTTCTTTGAGATATGTATTTCTTTCTTTCAATCAATAAATTGTGTGCCCAACCCTGTGCACTCAAATCTTTTAGAAAAATCTCATATCCAAAATTCAAAACCTAAAGGAATAACAGTAAGAAAGCCAAACCACTATTAGAAAACTTATCTCTCAAATCACTCACAAAAAAAAAAAAAAAAAAAAACTAGCCAACCTAAAGAAAACCGTCCAAAACCAGCTTTTCTCCTCGGGAAAAGATTTCCTTTGTCCTGTTCAGTTCTTGCACCTTGATTTCAGCATCTCGTGTCATTTTCTTTGCACGCTCCATATCCTCACCTACCAGTTTCTCCTCAAGAGTAAGAGCATCTCTCGAAAAGCGAGGGCCAGAGTGCAACAACTTTTCAAATTCGGCTTGGGTATTGTTGAGCCATTCTCGGAGCCATTTCACGTTAAAACGAAGATTTTCACAAGTGGTCATGAGCTTTTCAAGGTCTATGAAGTAGCCAGAAGGAATGTTGTTCATAGTCAAGTCTCGTACCGCATCGAGGGTCTCGAACAAGTCATTAACTATTTCGATCATGGGACAAACGTCATAAGTTATTATCCCCATTGTAGCAATATGGCCATATCTTTGCCAGATCAACCAGTAAGTTCGGCATGTTTGGTAGCAACACCAAATACCCCTACGAGTATTTCATTTGAGCCCAGGGTTGCACTGGGGCCGACAAAATCCAGGCCAGCAGTAGGATATTCGGCGACAGTCGATGGATGTGGTTCATCTCTTCGGGTTTTTCGACATGAGAATCACTAGAACCTGGAGACCGATGGGTAGTTGAGGCATGGTCGAGAGAGGATATTTTTGTTGTATTTCCAATAAGTACATCTTGATTCATTACCACGTCATGAGTCTACAAAAGAAGATGGAATCAAACAAGGTATATTGAGATATGGAAGTAAAAAGGGAAATTTAGCTTCGGCGATTAAATTTGCTTTCGCGGGTGGGATTAGTGTTCATGGAGACAAAGGCCACGTCTTATGCTAATATGAGGAAGCTAATAAATTCATAATACTCTAAGATACATATTCAAGGCGTCATGACATGCAACGGATCAAGGAATATGAGAATCCTCTTATGATTAGGATTGTTGTACACTGCCATGATAAAACGCATTAACTGACGAAAATTTGTAAGGAATTTTGGGGTACTGTACTGAGAAAATATATTTATCTATGTATATTATACAACGTATCCAAAGGGCGCCTCAAACGGATAAGCGATCTAGGATATGTGATGCCAACATCGAAGTAAGCGCGATCCGAAACGCTCCTGAAAATTCTATACGGGATTTCTAATGACAAAATTATGTGGTTGGTTGACTGACCTAAAAAATTCAGTATTAGGCCATTCTTTTTGTGTTAATAGATAATCCTTTTATATTTTCAAATTGGGGTTGAGAGCTCAAATCCGATATTGTATGAAGATTCTACAGTCTATTCTATACAGGTCTACCGAATCTGAAAATTTCTGACGAGTACTCGACTAAAGGGATATTCCTAGGTATGATCATCACGTTACTAACCAAGAATGGGAATATTTATGGAGTTAAGAAAAGACGGCGTTCTTACCGGTGGCATTCCTAAAGTAGTAGGAGAAGGGTCTTCCGCCATGGTAGAATCGAGGCAGTCTATGTCAGTTTCTATGTCGTCCACCTGAGAATCAATTTCTCTTCGAACATGAATGGAACGTCCAATCTAAAAGGGCTCATCCAGTTAAAATTCTAAAAGAATATGATTAGTTCATGGAAAATAGTTTAACAGAAAATACTTACTTGGTTTGCGCAAGGGGATGAATGTATGGAACTCGTTTCGTGAGACGCGAAGATTACACCATCCTCCGGAATATCTTGTATGAAATTACTTATGATCATCAGTTGCTCCATCCAGTAAGTTCGACCTCTTAAAGATACGCGGTCGGTCCTTTGAGCATGAAAGAAGGAAAAGTTTCTTTGCAAACCACTTACAGTACCGAGATTCCGCTGGATCCTAGAAAGCGTGGATGGTCCTTTGCGAAAAGGGATATCCTGGTCAAATCCCATCTGGCGAGCAGTTCTGTCGATATTGTAAGATTGTATACTGAAGTCACCACGGCTATCCAAACTCAAGACACGACCAGGAGAACTGCTGAATACATATGTAGCTTCTGCCTCAGATAAGTGATCATGGCCTTCAGGAAGTAATACGGCGTCTTTCATTAAGGAAAACGATTGCAAGTGAGCCACACCCTAAGGAATTTGTGTCCAAGGATGAAAGATGACAGATTTTTCGTGATCCATTAATGCGAACAGGGGTTGCTGAATCGGATATTTATTGCACCAACGACAAATTCTGGCTATTGGAGGATCACTAGTTTTCAGTGAACGAGGGACATGGGCGTATTTCTCAAAGTGTTCCCATAGCCACGCCTGAAGGAAGCACACGTTCGCCCGGGTATCCATACTTTTACCATTCGAAGATGCCATATCCAATACAAAATTATCTAAAGTCGAGTACGTAGTTCCTAGAAATAAATTCCCAATAGGAAAAGTTATTCTCCGAGCCAGTTTTATCGCCATAGGAATCAGTGACGTTACCGGAGCACCCCACCAATACGCAGCCACCTGCGGCCAACGCAGGGTTACCCAGAACCTTAGTTCCTATGGGACGAGGGTTGGGAAACCTAACTCCAATTCAGATAGATCCAGAGGCACCAGTTATAGAAGAAGGAGCAAATAACTTCGAAGATCCGGCCGACAGCACTCCTCAGGGAGGTGGAGTCCACAACGAAGACCAAATGGCGGCACAGATAGCAGCCTTGCTACTCCGTAACAAGGAGAACGAGGATGCAATGCACGATATGGCCCAAGAAAACTAGAACCTCAAAGGTATGCTGGACATACAGATCGAAGGCTCCCAAGCTCACCCTCCACTAAAGAGGCGTGAAAACGGAGCTATCTCAGGAAAACGAAGGGTGGATCTCAACCCACCGAAGACCAATCAACCTAAGGGAGCCAGGAGAGAGCACCATGATCCAGACGAGACAGACTCGACATACAATCCCTCTCAATCCTACTACGACGAAGCATTTTCCAAAGATGCTCACAATGTGAACATGGTTATGGAGCAAATGGAGAAAATGCGGAAGGAGATACAAGGCCTAAAAACTGGCCACGAAGGTGCAAGACTAGAAGAAGTGCTCTAAAAGGCAACCACGTCCCCATGGTCTTTTCGCATTTTGAGGGAGCCCATCCCTCCGAAATTCTCGGTACCTACGTTCCAAGCATATAACGGTACCTCAGATCCATCAGCCCACCTACGGTATTACAATCGTGTCCTTGCCCATTGGGAAAAAGATGAGGTAGTACTTTGTAGGTACTTCCCTGCAAGCTTGACGGGATCAGCACTAGCCTGGTATGACAATTTACCAGAAAACTCAATTGACTCTTTTGAGCAATTGTCCACGGTGTTCTTGGAGACATACATGTACAACAAATCAACAAAGGCAGGGTTAGATAGGCTATTTGCTTTAGCTATCGAACCCCGGGAAACATTGATGCAGTACACAGACAGGTGGAAAAAGACTTGCCAAGCAATTGGAAAAGTCAATCCAGAAATTAGCATTAACTGCTACAAGTATGGGCTTGACAGAACCTCAGCCATCTTCGTGGAGCTTCACAACAGAGCCCTCGATTCCGAAGGAGAGCTCAAGGTTGTCCAAGACCGCTACATCAGACTCGAAGAAATCTCGAAGGACAACCCCAGGGCACAAGCAAAGGAGACAACAGCTCCACAACGTACCAACTCTCTGGAACCAATTCCGAAGATACATAAGCGACAAAACGAAGCCGGGGGCAGGACCAGCTCTCGAGACAAACAATCCAAATACGGAGACGGCAAAAGAAGCAAAGGAAGAGAAGAAATTGTAGATCAAATCTACACGAAGCTGAATACGACGTTCTCTCACATTCTCAGCAAAGAGGGAGCAAAGCCGGGCTTTCCTTACCCTAATACTAGGGGAAAGCATCCAGACAAAACGAAGCAGGCTAAGGAGTATTGTGCATACCACCAATACTACGGGCATAGAAATGACGCGTGCTACTATTTACGGAACGTGATCCAGAGATTCATAGACGAAGGCGAATTCATGGAGTACGTAGAGATACAACCAGCTGAAACCGAGGAGACCCCCAAGAAAAGGGTAGAATTACCCCAAGATGGCAAATATACTAACATGATCACCTTTTCCAGCGGAGGTCAAGAAGAACTGCTCGAAGATATCCTCGAGTTAGCTCGAAACAGAAACAAACTAGAAGCCCACGAGGTGTTCAAGCTAAGTGACCTACTAGCACTTTGGAAGAATGGATGGCCACATCATTAACATTCTCAACAAAAGACGTCAACCAGGAGGTCGAAATGCACAACGATTTATTAGTGATCACTCTTCCAATACACGGATGGAACGTTACGAAGGTCCTCGTTGACGGGGGCAGTTCGTTAAATGTACTATTTTACGAACCCTACCTACGCATGGGTTTGACAGCGGAACAGATGGATTTTTCCACTTGCACCATATACGGTTTCAACGGAGCAGTCTCTAGGCCAAAGGGAGAAATTGTCTTGCAGGTACGTGCAGGGCCCTTAATAACCAATACAAGGTTCTGCGTGGTGGAAGCACCTTCGCCCTACAATATAATTATGGGTAGACTGTGGGTCCATAGATTACGAGGAACAACTTCGACATATCATCACTACCTATGATTTCCTACACCCATGGGTGAGATGGAAATCAAAGGTGACCAGCAAGACGCAAGGATATCCAATCTGGCAGAGGTCAGACTCAACAAAGAAAGAGATGCTACCCAACAACACGAAAGAAAACGGCGAAAAGGAAACACCATGGAGGTGAAGGACGGAGCCTTATCAGTTCCCGAAGCCATCTCAGTTCCAGAGACAAGCACCTCCGCCACTCCAAGGGCGGATGTTTCCGCCAAATGACAATTACAGAAAAGCACTCCTCAACGGCCTCAGCAACAAACCTGCTCACCAGTGGAACCAACGAAGAAAATCAACATCGGAACGGAGACAGAACCGAAAATGCTCAACATTGGAACTTTACTTGAAGAGGAAGAGGAGATGCAACTACAAAGGTTACTCGTGGAATACGCAGACGTCTTGGCATGGTCAATGGAAGACATTCCAGGAATTGACCCGAATTTCGTCTCACACCATCTTCAGCTCAAACCAGAAATGCCACCATTTAAACAACGCATCCGTAAGGTGGCAGATATCTATCATGAAGCGGTAGAAAAGGAGTTGCAAAAGCTACTCGCAGCAGGATTCATACGAGAAGTCAAATATCCTACGTGGATATCTAACATGGTAATCGTACCTAAGAAGAACGGAGGCATGCACATTTGCATCGACTTTAGCAATCTCAACAAAGCGTGCCCCAAAGATAGCTACCAACTGGTCAACGCAACCGAAGGGCACCAGAGACTATCCTTCATGGATGGATACTCAGGCTATAACCAAATATCCCTTGCAGAAGAAGATCATGAGCATACTGCGTTCTTTACCCCACGAGGCTTGTATTGTTATACAAGGATGCCTTTTGGGCTAAAGAACGCGGGGGAAACATACCAACGATTAGTGGACAAAATCTTTAAGCCATGGATAGGCAAGATACTGGAGGTCTACGTGGACGATATGCTCGTCAAGATCAAAGAAGCAAAAAACCACCCGTCAGACCTAAGGGAAATATTTGAAGCCATGAGAAACTTCCACATAAAGCTGAACCCGGAGAAATGCATGTTCGGAGTAACCTCAGGGAAATTCTTGGGATACTTGGTAACCAAGCGATGAATAGATGTAGACCCTGAAAGGGTCAGAGCAATAATAGAGATGACATCTCCACAAACTTTAAAAGGAGTGCAAAAGCTTAATGGAATCTTGGCTTCCATGGGAAGATTCATAGCAAGGTCGTCGGATAAATGCAAAGCATTTTTCGATACGCTAAGGAAAGGAAACAGGTTTACATGGACCGAAGAATGTGAACAAGCCTTTCACAAGATCAAAGAGTACTTAGCATCAGTACCTATCCTGCAGAAACCGGAGCCAGGTGAGATACTCATCTTATACTTAGCAGCGACAAGCTATGCTGTGAGTGCAGTATTGGTATGAGACCAGGGTCAAGGAGAAAAACCTGTATGCTACATCAGCAAGACACTCAGTTCAGCGGAGCGTAACTATACCAAGGTGGAGCAAATCATATATACCTTAGTAGTGGCAACACAGAAACTAAGGATATATTTCGACGCACATACCATCTAAGTCATCACAAAATCTCAGATAAGTTAAATCCTGGAAAACACGGAGAAAATCGGAAGGGTAGCGAAATGGAGTGCCATGATCAAACAGTTTCACATAATCTTCGAGACAAGGAAAGCTGAGAAATCACAAATCAAAGCGGACCTACCTCTCAACGACGAAGCAGAAATAGACGACATCCCAGGAATGGAGAAGGATAAGCCGGAACCAGAAGACATCTTGGAACCACAAAATTTACGAAGGTGGGAGATATTCGTAGATGGCTCCTCCAACGGAGAAGGCGCATGCATATGGATTGTGATAACAACCCCTACTGGAGATCGACTCGTATATGCATTCAGGTTAGAATTCGAACAATACACTAACAACATCACGGAGTACGAGGCGGTCATACACGGTCTACGCTTGGCACAGGAGCTAGGCTTATCAGACGTTCGTCTGACTAGTGACTCACAACTGGTCATTAGACAAATCGAGCTCAAATATCAAACTTTGGATCCGATATTGTCTTCATATCTAAAGTTAGCACAGGAGCATGCGTCAAAAATTGACAAAATCACATTCAGACATGTCTGTCGGAAAGACAACAGGCACCCAGATGCCTTAGCATTCATATCATCAATGTTGAGGAACAGAAATACCACCTATGTGCAAATTGGGAGGATATATGAACCTTCGATAGAAGGACCAATCTCAGGAGTTGAAGAAGACTTGGCCGTCCAAACTCGGGCCATGAGGGAAGCAGAAAAGGAGAAAGAAGACGAAAGAGTAGAAGAACCAGATAACGAAGCCGACGAGTCTGACAAAGACCAGTCTATGTCGGACGAAAACAACGAAGACGAAGCGGAAGACGATTGGAGAATCCCGATTCACCAGTATCTTGACAAAGGTACCTTACCAACAGATATCAAAGAAGCTCGGAAACTGGAGTCAAAAGCAGCGATGTACAGCCTACGTAATGGGATACTGTACAGAAGGTCATTTCTCGGACCTCTGATGCAATGCCTATCACAAACCTAAGGTAGAAGAATACTGCATGATATACACAGCGGAGAAGCTGGCAACCATAGTGGAAGAAGGTCCTTAGCAATCAAAGTCGAGACACAAGGATACTATTGGCTGAGCATGGGCGAAGATGCAAAAAACGTGGCTAAGCGCTGCGAAAGATGCCAACGCTTTGCCAAGAAGATTAGGGCACCATCAACTGAGCTCAACTCGGTCATCATCCCATGGCCATTTGTCAAATGGTGGGTTGATATTGTTGGACCTTTGATAGAAGGGACATAAAAAAGAAAATACCTTATCGTGGCTACAGATTATTTCACCAAGTGGGTGGAAGCAAGAGCTTTGGCAAGAATTAGAGACACATATGTCTTTAAATTTTTGTTTGAACAAATCATATGCAGGTTCGGGATACCAGCCTCCATAGTCTCTTACAATGGCAAGCAGTTGGAGGGAAAGAATATAGACATGTTGTTCAACACTTTCAACATTCAGAAAAACAAGTCCACTCCGATATACCCTAAGAGCAATGGACAAGCGGAGGCGACTAACAAGACGATAGCGATGAACTTGAAAAACAAGCTAGGAGCATACAAGAAAAGATGGTGTGAACAGCTACACAATGTCCTATGGGCCTACCGAACTACAAGAAGAGCAGCTACGGGAGAAACTTTGTTCTTGCTAACTTACGGAGCCGAAGCAGTCATCCCAACGGAGATAATACTGCCAACAAAAAAAACGGAGGCATAGGAAAAGAACATGACGACGGACCTGATGCTCGAAAAGCTTGATGATCTCGAAGAAAGACGAGAAGTGGCTTTGCAAAAGATGGTAAACTACCAACGAAGGCTAGCGCGTGAATACAACAAACGATTTATCCCAAGAAACTTCGTGGTCGAAGAGTACTTGCTATGACAGATACCGCCGTATCAAAGAAAGAAGGAGTGGGGAAAGCTAGCTCTGACAAGGAACGGACCCTACATCATACACGACATTGCCGGGAAAGGATCATACTACCTAAGGAACCTAAAAGGTGAAGTATTTCAAAACCCCTGGAACGCAATGTACCTAAAAAAGTACTACCCGTAAGTAAATGGTTATTACTCAGGGGAAGAAGGGAAGGGGCAACGGCCCACCATGTTCTATCCCTGATCAAAGGTATTATAAACCTTACTAATCAATGAAAGAAACTTTTTTGCTAAGAGAAAATTCTGTTTGATTAAACACAAATTGAGTTAGAATAGACACCCTCCGTCAGAATTGATGATGAGACAAGGCAAGGCACAACTGCGCATATGTCAATACTCGTATCCTCAGAGTGATAGCTCCTTTCATGAGGCAATAAGAAAAAGTAAGACATCTCCTATAGAGATACCTTGTCGAAGTAAAGAAGCCATCGCGCTGAACGCGTAGGGTTACAGGAAAATTATTACCCACGTAGGAGCCCTCGCCGCCACGGTACCTTTTGGCCAAAGGATACTTGGGTAGGATGATGAATGTTCCACCAAAGGTCAAAAATACCTTAACACCTTGTAATGACTCGAAATGTGCGAATAACTAGACACAACACGTCTAAATATATATATATATATATATATATTCATACAATACTAAGGTAACATAATAATATTACCAAAATACGACTAACATGTCTTAAAAGTTGCAGATAACAAAGGTTCACATCGTAACAAAGCATCGTTTCAAGGAAAAGAGATAACAAAGGCCCCTCATCTGGGGGAATAACACAATAAAGAGTTCAGTTAAAAAAAACATGACACATCAAGGATAAGGAAAACGAGGAAAGACAACTCCTTCGGCTTGGAGCTCAGCCTCTGCAAAGGCATTGTTAATATAATCAATGGCCAAACGCTCGAACTGCACCTTCATCTGAGAAGCTTGAACCTCCAGATCCGAAGCCGACTTTTGACGAAGCTCCATCATCTGAGCACTAAGCTGATCGTTAGCTTGCTGAAGCGCCTCAGCCTTAAACTTAGCAGCAGCATCAAATTGGCGAGATGTCTCCAACGAAGATATTTGACCTTCAAGACGGGTAATCTTGGCGTTTGCACCCACCGGTTTCTCCTGGAGACCTGCAGAAGCAAAGGGTATCAGCAATAAGAAAAAAACAGTTAAAGACACAAAGGATGCCGCGGAAAAATAAGGATCCTAAGCTACCTCCTTCATGGCTAAGGGATTCTTCTAAACTCTGTTGAGCCTCAGCAAGATCCACCTCAGCGGCGTCGAGATCTTCCACGAGAGTATCTCGTTCCGTATGGAGATCGTCAACATCAATCCGGAGCGAAGCATTCTCAGAGGATAAAGCTTGGTAAACACTTTCTAACTCTTCCAACATTTTTACTAAAGATGCAAGTGACATGGAAGAAGAAATGAAGCCAGCCTCGATAAGTTTGTTCTTAAGAGAACATACCTCAGAAGATAAGACATTTCGTTCTGCAGTAACCTTAGCTAAGGAAGCACAGCCATCTTCAAAATTTGCATGATACTTCTTGCGGATAACTTCTTGGGATGAGAGACGTTTCTCGACTAAGGCAATATCTTCCTTTTGCTTTAAAATGAGATTCTCCTTCCAATTAAGGGCTTCATCACACTCCTTACGAAGTAAAGCCATCTGCTTCACTAAATCCGCATTATGAGCAGACTCAAGGGAAAGTTCGGCCTCATTGTGAACGGTTACGTTCATCAGTCTATCAGATTTCTTTTGATGATACCATACGTCGGAGATTAACTTGGCTACTTGATCCCGGAGGCATCTAAGTTCACTAGAACTACCAGCTAGCAGGCGAAGGATACCTTAGAACTATAAATCCAAGCACGAATGAAGAAAAAGCTAAGGTAAAGAAGAAACGAACCTATGACTTTGGAAGATTCGGCAGCTAAGGTAGAGTCGGCAGCTTTACGACCTTCCTCAGCTATTTTGGCAGCATTATTGGCTCTTTCAAGAGCCAAAAAAAAAGCCTCCAGGGATCTCTGAGTCTTTCTCAGATCGTCCTCCAACGAAGATATCTTAGCAGCAGTAGCAGCATTACTAGACGAAGGTTACTGTGAGACAACAAGGGCATGTTCTTGATGGGTACGTTCCAATAGAGCACTCAAACGAGTACACTTATCTCTATAAACCTTGAATAAGGTATAACCAACATCGATATGCTTACAAAGCTGCAGAAGAAAGAAGTTTAAGAGCAGATGAAGGACAAAAACGAGAAGCGAAACAGTAAGGCAAAAATTACTTACTGAGAATGATGAGAGACGAGGGAGGAAATTGGCGTAGGTGTCCATGAAAGACTCCATCTCTTGGATGCTACCCCTACGGATCTCACCAAAGCTCTGACTAGAGCGAAGGAAATCCGGGTCAAAGAACAACTCTTTAGCCGCACGATACTGAGCAGATAACACATCCAGCTGAGAAGCCACCTCAAAAGAACTACCAAGACGATGGTGATCAACTCCAACAGAAAAAGGACCCTTAGAGTCTCGCAAGACGGCTTCGAGAATGGCATCATCATAACTACCAAGGCTCAAGTTCTCAGACAACTTACCCTGGCCAGGCTCAACAACAACTCCCTCAATCGCTTGAGAACGAACAAGGGGCACGACTGTTGAGCCCTCACCAAGACGAAGAGACGGCATGGTGGATGAGCTAGGAACCGAAGGAAAAGCATGAGCACCGCCTAAGTCCATATCACCAGCAGAAGGAAGATTACCCAGTCTAGTCCAATCTGGTGACGAAGGCGGAGGTCCAACAACTTTTCTAATAGGGGCAGTAGAAATAGACTGAGCGCTCCTCAATGAAGTTGGGGTAGCATTGAAGGAGAAGCTAGCAAGTGAAATCACAACCTTATTCATCGGCTGACAGTCTGAACTACTAACCCTCACCACGGGGGTAACAACCTTTGCAAATGAACCACTAGACTGTAGCAAAGTATCATGAGATAAAGGAAGACTCTTGGAAGCTATGACAACAGCTTCAGCAGTAGCCGAGACAACATGCAATGTCCGCTAGGGGCAGAAAACGAAGGCATCTTCAAAGACGAAGTAGGAATAGGAGCTTGAACGCTAACAGGGTTGATCAACTGAGCACCACTACCAGCAAGGAGATTCTCACCCTCCGCTGAACCAGCACGAACAAGACTGGGGATATCCTTGGAAAAATATTCCTCAATATCATCCAAATGAGGGCTGAGGCCGGTATCCTCAATATCCTCCATGAATTCATCGTCCGACACCTCCTCGACAGCCTTGGGATCCTCATCCAAAGCTTTAAGATCAATTACAGCCTTCAACTTGCCCTTCCTCTTGGAAGACTATAGAAGAACACATGCGACACCTAAGGATCAGGGGCAAGATACTAAGGAACTTACAAGCACAAAGGTATGATAGTAATCCTTACCTCCGCAGATGTTGGTGTAGCTGCGTCAACCGAAGCCTTCCTCTTCCTAGTCCTGGTAGCCACGGAGTTACCAGCAGAGCCCGGACCAGTTTCAGCAGAAGAAGCAGGGGCAGACTACAAAAGAAAGCCATCATAAAATCAAGCAAAGTTATTGAAGCAAAAACCTTCAAAAGCAAAAATCTTCAAGAAAAAACGAAGGGTACCTCGTGAGAAGCAGCAGGGTTGAAGACCCAAGGCTGATATCCATTATACTTCTCAGGTATAGCAAAAGCTGTGCTGGGAGCTGTAGATCGGGAAAAACGATTTGCTGGTTTTTAAGGAATTGAGGAGACGACCGTATGGAGGAGACTCCTTGAACCGAGCGAAATGTTAAACCTCACACAGATGCACCGCTGTAAAGGGGGTGCTTTGAATTCGAAAGATCAATCTGTAGTACTCCGGTCTAAACCAAGACAATGGCCGTTCCAGAGTAAATTCGGTCACAAGAGAGGATGGGTTAATCTGTAGGAGGGAATCTAAGAAATGTGTGGAATCAATGGTAATCAAAGATTGTGGGTGTGTGTTGAATTCTGAATATGATAAGCTCTGAATGATTGAAATTTCTCAATTGAGAGTAGTTGCTCAATTGATGAGTTGATGATCTCGTGTTGTCGATGAGACGTGAGATTGATGATACTGTTAATGATTCAATCATGATTCAGAGACTTATTTATATTGCTGGAACTTTAGACACCATGATTCCATGAAGTGTGACAGTTGATGGAATCAAGGAGTGGGAAAGTAGAGATCGTGTTTGAAAGTAGTTGCTCAACATATGGAGACTTGGTCGATTTTCCACCCACTACCTCATGAATTCCTTCAACTGATTGCATGACTTGCTCACATTCCATCGTGTGTTTGAACACACGTGCCGTAGACCGCCAGACCAAAACCCTAAGTGATATCCCCCCAAGTGACACGATTGACGTCTCGTGGTTTGTTAGTCAATTGATGACTTCGTGGTTTGATGGGACGATGAGTCCATGTAGTTGCTGAGTGTCGAACATGATGTTCTGAAACTCATGAATTGAACATGTCATGAGACAGAGGTATAATTCTTACGATGAAGTGAGCAAGTATTTCTCATAAGATAGATCGTTTAATATTGATTGTTGAACCAATATTCCTTGGTTTGAGCAAATATTTATCATCTGAGCAAGTGTTGCTCATGTGATGAATTGTTGAATATTTGATCGTCTGAGCATGTGTTGCTCATCTGATGGATTATTGGCAGCGTACCAAAAATATTAATTAGAATACTGGTCATTGAACCGAGCATAATTAATAAAATTAATGACCATGAGGCCGTCGTAAAATTATTAAGGTTGGAATCTGGAATGATGATCCTTGGATTCAGAAACCCTAATTTGATCGATTGATGATCAATTCATGGTTCGTCAGAAGTTTAACCATGGGACGAAGGAGGGAGCGACTACATGGGACCGTGGACCAACCATGTAGTGTCCATATGCTCACGTGAGAAAATACGAAGAACTCCTGAAGAGTTGACGATTTGTTGGTGGAAGAATGATTAAATGTTGGCTTAATCATTTATTCAAAAATGCTCGTCTGAGCCTTAGGTGAGAAAACCTAATTAATTATGACGAGGCGAGGGACCGGACTGGGTTGTCACGTGACCTCCTGACGATCACTTCATGAAAATCCAAAGTGTTTGGAAGAGTCTTGGACCTAATACGAGCAATTGTGCAAATTAGGTCAAAACTGTGAAAATTGATGGGACCGGCTTCCGTGAGCCAAAGAACCAATCTTGGTCGGTCAAGATACCGTGCTCGTGTCCCCAAGGCGTCCGCGTCTCAGTCCTGAGAATTTTGATATTTTCTTGCGTGCAATTGAGCATCCATTCGAGAAAATATGCCAAAATTAGGGTTTCGACGAAACTGAGGAAAACACCATGAGATGATGAAAAATAATTATAAAATAAGGAATGAGGAGGCGTGGGACCTCCGTGGTCAAGGAATGGTCGGCCGGTCGTGACCAGGGTCCCGTGGTGCCTTTTCCTTAATTTTATAATATTTTGATGATTTTATGAAAAATTCATGAATTTTGAGAAATTTGATGAATTTGGGGAGTTTCCATGAATTGGAGGAGTTTTCATGAGTTCATGGAAGCAAAATATTAAAATAATAAAAATATGGGCGTGTGGGACCATGGAGGCATGGCCGGCTGGCTATGGCCCGGTCCCACGAGTTTTTTCATAATTTTTTAATATTTTTAGGTATTTTTGATTGTTTGAGGGAATTTTTCCTACTTCGAGAGAAATACCATAAAATCAAGGAATTTGATGAATTCAAGGAAAAATAGGATAAATAATAATAAAATAATAAAACAAAAGGCGTGTGGGACCGGCTAGGGCATGGCAGGCAGGCTAGTGACCCGGTCCCACAAGTTTTCATAATTTTATTTTATTTTATTATTATATGATGATTTGTGCAAAAACTACCATGAAATCAAGGAGTTTTTCATGAAATTAGAGAAATAATAATAATAATAATAATAAAATAATAAGGAACCGTGGGGTGTGGGGCCGGCTGGGACCAAGGCATGGCCGGTTGGCCAATGGTCACGCCCCACACTCCTTTCCTTAATTTTATATTATTTTTTATGAATTTATGGAAGTACCATGAAACCGAGGAGCTTCCTCGAGACGAAGGAGATTTGATTAGATGAGAGAATTTTCATCAAATCATGGAAAATAATAAAAATGTATTAAAAATATAAAACTGGCGTGGATCTGACCACAACACGGTCGGTAGGTCATGTGTCTGTGTTCCCAGCACCTTGGTCAATATTTTTAATTATTTATTAGTTTCTTCCCTATTTTGCATAGGTTCATCGTTTCATTGTATTTTGAAATACTCGTTCGTGCGGTGACTGTTAGTGTATCGTCGTTGAATACACTTTCACCATTTGAATCAGGGCTTACTTAGAGGTAGCTCAGTCTCCCGGTTGTTGATTATTTATTAATGAGAAAGGTTTCACACTCTCTACCATTCCTGGTGAAAGTGCCAAGTCAATTATTTCTGTCAAACTTTTCTCTAATCAGTATTGTGATGATCAATCAATCATAATTTTGCTAGGTCAGATTCTCGCAGGTCTCCCCATTCCTCTTTATGACCCATATCTTCCTCTATTCTATGAAATTCTCGCTCACTCGGGATTTTCGCGAGCTATCTTCCCTCTGAGTGGGGACTGCATCCGTCTGATGCTAGAGTTCGCTAACCGTGGTGTTGGTAAAGGATCTTTGTACTCCAAAGAACTTAGGGATCATAAATTCACAGGCCTAGAGATAATTGCTGAGAAATACACAGTAACGAGTTTGTTTGAGAACTATGAACTGATCTCCATGAAGAAAGAGAATACTCGCTGGGGCATTCGCTTAAAAAGGAAAGATAACATTGATGAAGCTAAATTCTCATGCAAGACATTGACTGGCATTCTGGTAAGAACACAACTCCTTGCCAATCCAAAGATGATAAATGGTGTGTTTTTCCTTTAATGCTAAAAGGACCTTACATTGTTGGGTCAAATGTTCTTCCTGCGAATCTCGCTGCTTATCAACCTTAGGTTTTCTCTTGGACCGAGAAGGATAAAGAGGTATGTTTCTTCCCGTTTATCTCAATTTATATTTCTTTATTTGTCTTTATTATTTTGTTCGCTAACTCTTGCGACATTCTGCAGATCCAAAAACTGAAAGATAGCTATAACAGGACTGGGAAAGCTAGTACTCTGTTAGCTCTTCGCTCATACACATATGAGGTAAGAAATATTCTCTTATGATTTTAAACAGTGTATTGTTGCTTCTAATTCTTATTTTTATCTATTGTGTGAAGATTATTGCTGAAATAGAAGATTATTGGTGATAAAGGCAAAGGTATTCTTCGCAGAGAAAAATCAACTGCTCCTCCTTCAAAGAAAAGAAAAGTTCGTTCTTCCTCTCCTTCAAATATTCCTTCTCATGAAAACTCCGAGAATGATGAGGATGATGAGAATAATGATGACCTTGCTGAAATAGAAGAGTCTCCATCTGAATCTTCTATGGCTAAACTCTCTGGCCTCTTTTCTGATTCTTTGCAATAAATGGGAGATAGTCAATTCGCTAACACCTGTAAAGCTCTCGCTACAATTTGTGATGTTCCTTTGCTGGATGGTGATAGTTCTCTTCGCGGAGTTTCTAGATTAGTGACTCCTGATTTCTTGCATTCTCTCAATAGTCTGGTATGCTTTATCCTTTTATTTTCTCATTGTTGTAATTTAAAATCTCTTTCTATTTTAATATTTTTTATATTTTCTCGCAGGCTGGAAAAGCTTCATTCGCTGTTTCTTCAGATCTAGAAAGGAGATGTGAAAATCTTAGAAAGAAGAATCTTCAATCTCATACGAAGAATGAAGAATTGGAAGCTGAAGTCAAATGTCTTCGCGAGAAAAACAGACAACTAGAAATTGATTCTTCTTTGTATAAGAACAAAATCTCTAGTCTTCAGCAAGCTAATAATCAGCTTTATGGTATGTTACTTTTCTCTTTTCCCTTCGTTCATTCATCTTGTTGTTTTATCTTATTTAAATGATCCTTTTTGCAGACATTTATGGTCTTTCTGATGAAGCTACCCTTCTTCGTTCATTTCCTAATGCCTTGGATAATGATACCCTTCTTGAGCGTCTTGATAATTCCTTAAATAGTTTCTCAAATGATAGAATTTCATCTCTTTCTCTGAATGAGCTTAGATCTAAATCTCGCCTCTTAGAAATTGACCATAGATCCAGTTTAGGCTTAGCCAACCGATTTAAGCGTCTCTTTCTTGATTCTAAAGAGAAAACCAATGAGTTAAGAACCAAAATTAGCGGTCTCATAGATGATAAGGATCGCATCTCTGATCAAGGTGCTAAGGCTTTGGCGAAATTCCAAGAGACTCTTCTTGAAGTTCAACTTGAACGAGATGAAGCTAGCCGCAAGAATATTGAGCTCTGCGAAAGGGAAAACCAAACTCATTCTCGTCTTCTTATAAGTAATGAGGATGAATTTGTTTGGGCTGCGGAAATCTTAGATGATGCCAAAAAAGATTTAGGTATAAATGTTAGCCTCCAAGTTGAGCATACAGCCTTGATTAGAGATATGATTTCTGACAGAGAAGGTTACTAACTGCTCTTCTTTTCCTATCTTTTGCTTCTTATGAATTTTCATCAAGTTAATAATTGATTGTCTTTTGATCGCAGATTCTGAAAGTAGATATCGTGAAAAGATTGAGGAACTCGAAGCTGAAAAGGAGGAACTCGCAAAGAATCTTTCTTCTCGCAACGACAAGTATTCTAGATTAAAGAATCAAATCAAGATCACTGTTGCGAATTTTAAGAATGATGCTATGCATTTTCGCAATCAAACTATCCAAATGGTTTGTGACGATCATAATATCCCTCATTATGATTATCCTTGTCTCTTGGAAGAGATCCCACAGAATACTCCCAGTCTGATTATTTCTGATAGCGAAGCTGATGATGAAGAATCTGATGGTGATGAAGGTTCTGATGGTGATGAAGATTCTGACGCAGACAAAGAAGGGAACAAGTCTGATGAAGATAATGAAGGATCAACTAAGAAGTAGTCTTTGTTTCTTTCTTTGATTCTCTGTAATGCTTGTACATTTATTCCTTCTTTCTGTATATTTGTGTTTCTTTCATTTTGACATGCATTTATTAAAACAATTCTTCCTTGCAACACAGTTAATCAATATAATCATTAGTTTTTGAATCTTTGTGTAAATCTATCATATGGAGACAAATAACATTTTCTAATTTCATTCATTCCCATACTTGCCTCTGTTATTTGGATTTAAATGAGAGATTTTATAAATTTTTCTTATTTTATGCCTCAATTTCGCAGTTTATTATGTATAACTTCGCAATCTTATGCAAAGTGAATTTTGATTCTTTTCAAAATCTCATTCCTGTGTGGTTGATAGGTGTCGTAAACACCTTCATTTTTATCTATTGTTTATGCTTTCTTTGCTATTATTCGTGTGAATTATGTATCTTATGTTTGCTTTTGAGTTTTATAGGTGTTTTGGAGTCATTGGAGCAAAAGGAAGTGAAACTCGTTCAAATCCATGATTTCTTCCCAATCATCTTGAAGAGAACAAAAAGACGAAACTAGCAACGAAAGAATTAGTTCATTCCGGCTTCATATGAAAAAGTTATTTGCAAAGCCATTGAATAATCCTGCCAGTTCCAGGGAACTGATAATACATGAATTAAGCAGGAAAATAAACCGTCAGTCCTCCAGAACCGACATTTGAATGGAATAATGGCTGGCCCTTATCCAATCTTTCGGGGTTCCTTGATAACCTTATCTTCTTTTACATCCAAAATCAGGACTTCATCAGAAATTCAGACACATTTTAAAAGGGGATCTGAGAAGAGTTTTGCTGCGGATTGAAGCTTTGGTGAAACGAAATTTGCTGGGAAGAATATTTAATGAGGAGAAGGAACAGATGATGTAGCTACATCGTCTGAGGTGAGGAGCGATGGCGATTGAAGAATTCAGAGTTCGAACTGGGCAAAGTTTCAAGCCGATATCGAGGTTCAGACCGGGAAGTAATTGAGATGGGAAATTAGTGAAGCTGTTGATGTATCTGCGTTGAATTGAGCAGGAAATAGTGGGTTGACCCTAAATTCGTATTTTGATATGGCATAGACAGAAATTCAAATTAAGAAATCAGCCAAGAGGGTTATCTGCTGGTGGTGTTGTTCTTGAAGAATTGAGGGATCGATCTGAACAAGGAAGTTGGGTTGTGCTTCTAATCATGGCCGAACTGAAGGAATTAGAAGATGGGTTGGAGTTCAATTGGTGACTAATTCAAGAATGAAGCTGAAATTGTGTTCTTGTTGTTGCAGTTACCAAGTGTTGGCTAGAGTATTGCAGGTCAAGAGCTGGACATGGCCTGGAAATGGTGCAGCTGAACTGGTGCTGGTAATTATCTTTGAGCAGGGATGTAGAATGGCCTGAGTTACTGCTAAGAAGATACAAGCAGGAAAGCTGAACTGAAGATAAATTTGCAGGCAATGGTGGTGTTGCAGGTGATAATGCAAGTGCAATTGCAGTTAGGATATTGTATTCCATAGTATGATGTTGTGATATCTCTCTTCTAACAGATACAGAACTTGTTGTGATATTACTTGATGTTGGTATTATGACTGAACTTTGAATCAAATCGTTCACTATTATGACTGAATCTAACAAGAGATAACTTGTATGCAGATTTATTTGGTGATCATAGTACTTATTCCATTATCGTAGATGATGATTGAAGAAGAAGGTCAATATGAAGAGCTTTTGGTGATGATACTGTTATATGAAGAATACAACTCTTTTCTTGAGAATACTTTTGTTTGTACATTTTTTATGGTTATGCTTTTGTTTCTAAATTCATTGTTGGTCTATTAGCAGTACCATGGACCATCATTGTTGTGTTTCGCATGTCCATTGGTCTTCTTTACATGTTTATACTTGTGGTTGAGGCTCTGTTGAGATGGCAGGAGCATGCTTGAGCTGCTGCAATGGTAATGTTGGTGCTTGAAGTGGTTTCTGCCAATGGTTACATGTAAGGAATTATGGAAGCATCTTAGATGGATCTGAAACGGGCACTGTAAAGAAGCAGCAGAAAATGGTGGTTACAAAAGGAGCTGAAATTTTGTATTGCAGGTGATATGGACGGTTATACCCGCCACCCTACCCGACCCGACCCTCCAGAGAATGGGTTGGGTAGGATATTACCCGTTTAATGGCGGGTAGGGTGGCGGGTAAAAATTTTCTTACCCGCCAGTAAACGGGTAGGGTGGCGGGTATAGGCCATATCCTACCCACCCTACCCGTTGTGCAGCCCTAGCACTGGTTGAAAGTTGAAGCTACACCTAGATTCCCATGTAGCCAAGGTCGACCAATTAACGCATTGTAGGGTGATTCTACATCAACGACACAGAATAATATTTCGGAAGATATTCCCTTCAATGGAATTCGCATAGTAACCTCCCCTTTAGGCTTGTTAGCAGTACCATTAAAACCATATCTCTTATATGTTGATGGTATAAGATCATCATCTCTTCCTCCCATAGTTTCATAAGTATGATAAAATAATATGTTCACAGAGCTTCAAGTATCGATTAGAATTCTATTAATTGCCCATGAATCTTCAGCTTCATCATCCTCACCTTCCTTCGGTTTTGGATTAGTTTCTAATTTTACTACCAATGGATTATCATGCACCTCTTCACCTTCGGGAACCTCTTCTGCGGTAAAAGAAATGATCTGTTTCTGCCATTCCTCTAGTGGCGAGATTTTCGCAATATTCATAATTTCTCTTCCATCGTTATGTCTTGCGAACACTCTACTCAAAACATTGTCATGAAAATCTTCGATTGTCTTATATGAATGTACGATAGAGTGATAGAATAGATTCTTTGCTTTTGCACCAACTTCTATGAAGAATGTTTCCTTCTTTTTCATCGTGTTTACTTTGTGATGCTCTGGTGGTGGTGGCAATGGTTGAGATTGTGGGTGCCCTACCAAAAAGTGGTTTAATTTTCCTTGATCTATCATTCTCAAAATAATTCTTTTTACATTTCTGCAATCATTTGTTGTATGTCCATGAAAATGATGATAAGAACAAAATTCATGGCTTCTGTGGTTTGGAGGTGGTTCCGTTCCCATGTTCATGATGTTGGTATATTCTCCATCAAAATTATAGCTTCCCATATTTTCTCCACACTTGCATTTAGAGGTGGCATCTTTATTTCTTCCCATACTACCTTGTGACCTCCTTGTCCTCTATTATAGTTTTGTCTTTGACCTCCATAAGTTTCTTGTGGTTGATCGAGTCTTTGAATCTTGTTATTTCCACCACGATTGTAGAAATTTGTTTCTCTTTCATACTCCTCTTGATCTCGGCTTCCCATAGCCACCATTTTCTGTTGATTGTTACCCGTCACCTTCTCTTGTTGTACTTGTGAAGTATTCACTACTGTGTTTATTAGCTTAGGTAATAAGCTTGCATTCGCTGTTTGTGAGCTGGTGTTCGCAACTGGGTACGACTCCATTTCATTTTGCCTTTCCTCTAGAAAAATGTATTGTTCTTGAAGTTCTCGCAATTCAGTCATTGTGATCGTATTCTTGACTCTGAAAATTTGGACATACAATAGGTTTGTTGCAAACATAGCATTGATAAATGATAATATAAGATATCTCTCATCTACTCGGCCAGCCATTTCGCTACACATAGTTCTCCATCTTTTAGTCAGGTGCTTCAAACTTTCGCCAATCCTCTGTTTTAACCCAAACACGTCTTCTATACCAGGTCGCGAAGAATTATTACTTATATATGCCCCTAGGAATGTAGTCTGCAAATGATTGAAGGATGTTATTGTATTCTTTGGTATACCTTCGAACCATTTTAACGCCTCTCCTGTTAAGCTGGATGCGAAATACTTGCATAATACAGCATCATGATTTTCCCATTGCAACATGCACCTCACATAGGCTTTAATGTGTTGAATTGCACAAGTTGTTCCATCAAAAATGCTGATTAATGCGGGTAAATTGCATTTCGGTGGTATTCCTCCTAATTTTACTTCCCTTGTAAATGGAGTTTTCGCAGCTTCTTCTATAGCTTCATCCAATTGTCTTCTGCCTACTTCTCCTATATTATTTAACATTCCTCTCATTTCTTCTAATTCTTTCAATTTGTTTATTTACACCTGAATTTTGATTCATTGGCCTTTTTAATTTCGCCTCTCTTCTTCTGTGTTCATGTCTTTCTTCTCTCGTGAAATTTTGCACTTCTTCTTCATTATCCTCATCTCGTCTTCTTCTGCGAGTTTCTTCTTCATCTCTATCTTGAATTCACAAATGATTATGTCTCTCATTTTCCCCTTCATGATTTTGTTCATTTCTTATTAATTCCATTCGCTGCCTTTCAGCCATCCTCGTTATTCCATCGTACTCTTCATTGATATTATCGTTATTCAGGTTTTGTATACGCATTCTTTCTCGATTGTCGTGATTGTTCTGGCAAATTGTCTTCTGAAGCTCTTTCTCTTCCATTTTCGCTCTCAATCTTTCACGTTTGCAAATTAAACGTGCTTGTTCAGCATAATGTCTTTCAATTTCTTCTTCAATCGTATATTGATTTCTTTGAGTTCCTCTTTCATGTAATATTCTTCTTCCTTCCTCTCGATTTCCTTCGCCATCTTGGTCATTTCGTCCCTGACGTTGTTCGTTCTCTTGATTTCTACCATTTTTCCCATCATCAAAAGTTTCATTTTGTGGAACGTAACGATCATCAGCTCTCTCTCTATTTTCACGATATTCTTCATTAGGATTTGATATTTCTTCTTGAATATTGTTTCCAGCATTAATTGTGGGTGAGTTTCGCTTCATTTTTCTTCTAGTCGATCTTGAATATGATTTTGTAATACTTCTTGATCTTCTATTCTGTAGTCTTATATTTTCCATCCTCAATTCGTGATTTTGCGTTGTTAGATTCGCACGTTCTTCTGCCTAAGCTCTTCTTTCTTCATGTATTCTTCGTCTCAACGTTTCTAACGCTCCAATTTCCTCATCTCCATGAATTATTTTTTCATCTGCTTCTTGATTTCTCTCTAACTGTCTATGGTTTCTGGTTTGTTGCTCTTCTTCTACTTCTTCTGCCGAATTTGATTGCCAAGTGTGTATACTCACTCTATCATAATCTGTATTCTTCCCTTGTACTAGTGTTTGTTGAATTGGTGGTTGAATTTTATTTTCTCTATTACTTCTCATTCTAGTAGATTCTCCCATTTCACTTCTTTCTCTCCCAGCAATTCTCTTGCTTCTTCTAACAGTAGTCGGTTGTTCGGATGTATTTCTTCTTCTAGCCATTTCTTCAATGTTAACAAATTGCAAGAAATTATGTAAAATTCTTAATAAATCACTCTAAATCTTCACAAATCTCAATATTAATCTCAACAACAATCTTCAACTTTCGATCTTCAAGTCCCTGTTTCTAGCGCCATTATGTAGTTGCAGGAAATCCTACACTACACCCCTCATATGATTTCATTATTACTCAACACATTTTTAGATTTACACTCTTAATTTTATTGATCAATCTTTGAACAGAATGACCTCTGTTCTAGATTTTCTCTCTCCTATTTACTTGTTTCTTACTCAAAAAAGATCTCTCTCTTTTCTTTACAACTTGAACGACTATTTATAGGGAAATACATAGTGGATGACAGCTAATCTGTCCTTTATTTTCCGATATGGTCTGTGACATTTTCGCAACCTTACAAATTTTAATCTCGCAAGCTCTATAATTTTCGCAGGACTATCACATCTTTCTCGTGATTCTAGCTGACGTCGTTTATCGTATCATTTCTGAAATTATTCTGCGACACTGTTGTGTTGTGTTGTTGATAATTTCGCTGAGACATTATCGTTGCGAGATTCTGATCCTACAATAGTCAGGGTAAACTCGTTGTTTGTTCCTGGAGACGTTATGTCTCTATACTAGCAGAGCAAGCTGTCTAGGAGTCGTCCATCTCGTGATACTATATAGAAATAATCACTGAAAGTGTTCAGTATTCATGAGATATGCCGTTGTCCAGTCGTGAGACTACATATCTACATGTACTCTGAGAGAAAGTACTCTCCGTTGAGAATTCGATGAGAGACCCGTGTCTCAATACTCACGTCTGATTGCTGGATCAGAGCTTCGTATAATTATGAGTTTACGATTTTAGCCCTTGTCGAAAATCCACCATCTACATTAAGTCCCCTGCTTATTGAGGAAAGCTGTGTTCCTCAGTCAGCATTAAATGGTGATTTTCCGGCCATATATAATACCAGTAATTGAACTTAGTCGTAAGTTGAGACGTTACCGGATTTAGAGAGCATGAGCAAACCACGACTTGATGAAGGCTTCAACGTCATGATTGGAGCGTGGTTTGATGAGCATAAACTGGTGTTGAACCGCTGGTTTGGACGACGAGTCCGTCGTTGGTTAGGATTCGCGGGCCGGGTCCAATAAGGAAATCCTTAGAAAATTAGGTTTTGGAAGTAAAAATTAGCATAAAAGGGATTAACCCTCCTATTTTTTTATTTTTTCACGACCAACTCTTCATCACCTCTCCATCTTCACGAGCAGAAAAAGTTGAATTTTCGCCGCCGCCAGTCGCCGTCGTTGCCGCCGTCGGCCAATTTCCGGCCGACGCTCCCAGGTACGTTTTTTTTTTGATGTTTGCTGATTCTATGACCTTCGTGAATTGTTCATGCCTTGATAAAGATGAAATTATATACATGTGTATATATTAGTGTGAGTTTTATGAAAAAACCCTCGTTTTTAAAAACGTATGTTCGTTCGATCATTAGTTTTGAAAACTAGCTATAATCCCTGATTTAGGAGAGAGATTTTTTTTATATGAACTTAGGTACAGTGATAAAACTTAGTGTATGAGATTTCATATGTACCACGGTTTTATCATAGAAGGAGTAAATTTTCACGAAACCGAAATAATCCTTCGTTTTAAAGACAAATTACGACGACTCGAAGGAAAATTCATATGATGAACTTGTGTCCAGTGAAAAATTTTTCTTATGAGCTTTCATGTGAATACAAAACTTTACCATATGTATGAGATTTGATCTTTCACAATATTTTCGAAATAAACCTTCGTTTTAAAGACAAATAACGACGATACGGAGGAAAAATAGTTTTTTTTTATATGCAGCCGTGACATATATTCTGCAAAATATGATGGTATATTTTATTTGCATGAATTTGTTTTCATTAGGTAAAATCCTTGAGAATTTATGTAAGCAATGTTGCATTAATTGTTGTTTTTTGAAAAATCAGAAACATGGGTTTTGAGGAACCTTCGAAGATAGACAATATATTTATGATGGAATATTTTATTGTTGTAAACTTCATAGGTCAGTTGTGTGAATGTTCACATTATGAAAATTGTGTCCGTGATTTTATGAAAAATCAGTTTCGAAATTAACAAAGTTTCGTTCGTTTTTGCAGTTTTCGAAGAGACGAATGATTTTGTAGTGTTAACTCTACTGTTACTATCACTATTGTTAGTGGAAGTACAAAAGGTAAGAGTTACCATTTTTGCCGTAGTTCCTTGATTCGTGTCTGGACAGCATACTGAAGTAGAATGTAATGTGGACTTTGCAGTTGTTTTTAGCAAAATGACCAATTCCCCAGCCAACGATACTTCAAGGGACGAATCGCATACTGATGATGACATCTCCAGGGATGATGCATGCATGGACGAGACCTCCATTGGTGAAGAAGAGGAGGATGTCACTGACGTGAAGAACATTCCGAATATAGACGACGCATTCTTTGAGGAGGATCCAAAAGGAGCTGAAGCATATCTCAAATCCCCAGTATATCGTCTTCTGATCAACCCTAGGACTGTGACCCAGAATAAATTGGTGACCCCGAAGATGGTAATACGGCTTTGTCTCGAACGAGGGCTTTTCCTTGCATCGACCATAGAGTTTAAGCTTTCTCGACGCCCTTTGGAAAAAATTTCTGGATGAGCGAGGCATATGTTGGGATTCCCTCATGTCAGGTCTATGCTCAACCAGGCACAAGTGACGAGAGCTATTCAATCTTCTGGAGACTTGTTTATTAATCATGATGTGAAAAGTATTGTGGCTTTGCTGGCTCGTTGGTGTGTTCCCACTCACACCTTCATATGTAGATGGGGAGAATTTACTGTTACCTTAAAAGATGTGGATGCTTTGATGCATCTCCCGATTACAGGTAATTTCTCTGGAGGTCTTTCGGATGAGGAAAAAGTGGTTTTTGACACTCTGACAGCTGCGATGGAAGAAGTGAACAAGGCGTCTGGTAGTAAAGGTTGTTATGACCATTGGTTGACACGTTGGTGGCCAAGAGATGAAGTTTATGATAGTCCCATCACCGGTATGTTACCTATTGCCGCTTTCTTATGCTTATGGTTATCTAGAGACATATTCGAAGACAGTGGAATTTGTTGAAGCCTTTCGTAATCCCTTTTGCTATTAAGATGGCTCAAGGTGAGCAACTCCCAATAGGTAGCTTATTCCTGGGTTCCTTGTATTCTAACTTAGACTCCTTGGTGTTAGATTCCAGCGTGTCGAATGGCTTCATGAAGATTGAGTGTTATGTTAACACGATGTTTCTTCAAGCTTTGATGTGGGAACACTTCAAGAATTATGCGCCTATCCCACGTAATATCCTGCAAGGACCAAATACTGATGCCCGTCACATCTTCGCCGAGAAAGATAATGCCCAAAGCAGCCTCGGTCTAAAGCACGCCTCATTGATGTGTTGGATGAAGAATCGGAGTTCGACTTTCGTCCGTGGGTGTCGGTTCCTGATTATGTTTCTCAACCAACGAGTTTCAATACTGGAGAGAGCACGACTCTGAAATCTGGTGCTAACCCGAATGATGGTGAGAGATCCTTCATGTTGAGTTGTACTCCTGGTCACTTGTTATCCGTTATGCATGGAGAGTGGGTCGTAGAAGAATACAACATTGATAGGGCGGCTCGACAAATGGGTATGGATCAATGTGTTCCAACTACCCGGAAAAGGAAACCATCATTTGATCATCTTGCGTCTCGTTTAGATCACACTCACGTGGAAGGGAGTAGTTACTGGTTTCCTGGTTCTGATAGATTTGCATATGTAACCCCAAGTTATATAGAATTCTGGCATCAACAATTTGAGAGGTTGCATGAATTCGTGACAGTTAGTCAGCCTCCAGTGAAGATTCTTCTGTCTGCTGAGATGATATCTGGTCGACCAAGACTGAAGTACCTTTCTGGTGATAAACGAAAATTACCTCCAGTATGTTCTCAAGTAAGATTCTCCACATGTCTTTTATGAATCTATGGTAACTATATTCTGATCATGTTATTGAATTCTTTACAGGACGGTCGTAGCGTAAGACCTCGAATCCATGCATATTTTTCAGATATTGGAGAAGTTGTTCACGGCGGAGAAGGAAGGAACAAAAGTTATAAGTTGTTACCTAATACCGTGAAGTCCCCAGTTCGTTCTTTGGTGAGTTCCCAATATTTCTCACCGTGACTTTAATTGCTATTAACATTAGAATCATGAAGCCAATGTTGTTAATTTTGTTGCAGAATTTTACTCCATCAAGTCTTGAAGGTCTTCAATTTTCTGCTACTGAACAAGCAATCGCTGATTTGAGTGACGAAGAAACTGTAAGTATTTCTCCACATGTTCAAATGTGGTGCTTCATAGATGAAAATATTGATTGTAAAGGATGTGTACAGGAGGATGTCGTCATGGAGATGGAGAATTCTGGAACTCAATCATCCTATGGGAATGGGAATGGGAATGGAGGTAATTCCCAAGATTCGGAGCCGGATGGAAGTGATGTTCCTCTTGTCGTTGATGTGGACAATTCCAACCCCTTGGACACTTTGGAGACTCCTCAAGTAAGTATATATCCTGAATATTCTTCATAGAAGTATAAAAGTGCTGACTTGTGAATGAACGAATGAGAACCCATGTGAATATATGAAAACTTAGTCGAATTTCGTCGTCAGAAAATTCAGAACCCAGCGTTTTAGTAGAAACGCTGTAGAATCTTCGTCCGGAGTCGGATTTTGATGATATGCATGTGCAAATTCAAGCCCGAAAAATTTCCAAGATTTATGAAGGTAGCGTTTTAAGTTTTGAGCACGTTCAGAGCCTGAAAAAGGCGAAATAGTAAACTTCCAGGAGACTTCCAGAACTTTTTCAGATTGCGCATCACTTGATATTTTGGCCACATCTACTCGCTTGTTCATCGGATTGTCATGAAATTTTGACATGTCATAGAGGACATCCATACGAAGAGAATGGCATATTAACCATCCTAATATTCCTTGTAGATTGATCCTAGTTCGTCTCTTAGTACAGGGAAGAGTTCAGTTTCTTCAGACGGACTCATCGTAAAATGTGTTTTCATGACTTTCATGTTATTTGCTCGTGCCTTGAATGTAGTATGATGAACTTTGATGATATTGCCTTACTGGTATACTGTGTTTCATAATCTCCTTTGGCTTCGTGACTCTAACCTCATATAATCTTCGTATAAGGTGCTAAATGGCGAAGTTGAGGATACTGGAGCCAATGATGATAACTCTAACCCTTCCGAAGTTATTGATGAAGAGACAGCCATCCCTGCACTTCGAGGCCATGAGAAGGTTGTTGCTGATGTTATGGATAACCAGATGGTTGTTGCCTCAGTGATAGAAGAAACCGAGACAACAACGGAGAATACCGAAGGAACTGTTGCTTTGGTCGTGGAAGCCGCTCCAGTGACTGAGAACCGTATAATAGTGTATGAATATCCAAATACAGGGTTTGCTTTCAATCCTCCCTTTTATACTTCACTTCCGTATCATGAACTGGTCGGTGGATTCAGCGTTCCCATTGGATATGCACGCTTGTACGAGACGATATGGAAGAAGTTTGGCCACATGATCGTTGACAGGAAACCTGGGCGTGCTTATGCTTTAACCATGCAAGTAGGCGTTATCTTGCGTGTCGTGAGTGATATGCATACAAGACCCAGGAATACCGTGACTCCAGATATACTCTTTGATTGGGAGTTTAACTTGGAGAATTCAAAAAGAATTGGCCTCAACGTGAAATGGCTTCGTAAGCAAATAAACGTTATCAAGGATTCATGTGAGAAGAACATACCATTTCCCAATGATGCTGTGAAGGAGAAGGAAGACAAGATTGCCAAGCTGACCGAGGAGTTGAACAAGGAGAGGGCGGCTTTGCAAATCTTGAAGGATGCTGATGAGCGAAAGACTTTTCTTGCTGATCTCTTGAACTTCTGAACTTCTGAGAGATGTGAGGTATACTTGGGTTTTGATATTTAGATGGTTTTGGATGGACTGATGGTTAAGGATTTTCTTGTAGATTTGATAGAGATTTTGTTTTATGAAATATGAACTGAATTTTGATAAATTGCTGAATTCAAATACTGATTGCAAGTATCGCAAACGTTTTGGAGGAATTGAAATACAAATGAAAGAAAATCCTAAATGTTAAATCCAAACGCCATGAATGCTTCGAACGCCCAATACCTTAAATGTCCAATAATTTCAGGTAAACGCCTTGAGCCAATTTTCGTGAATTACTGGAAGGGTTCTGCCATCCGTGTTGATCAATTTGTAGTATCCTCCAGCCACGGACTTAGCGACCATGAATGGTCCTTCCCAATTGGAGTTACTTGTAGAATGAAGACCGCGCTGAACTTCTTTGAGAACCAGGTACCCTTCATGAAACTTGTTAGGCTTGGTCGATCGTTCGTTGAATATCTTTCGCTGATTCGGAATTCCTTGTTTGACGGAATTCCACGATTGTGGCACATATGGACACTCGCGCGGAAGAGAGTATCCAGCATAGTTTTGATCATGCTTAGCCAGGTCTTCAGCAATAAACCTCTCGATGGAGTGACCGATTTGAAGAAGTTATGAACCCAACCACTGAGTGTAATATTGCTGAGGTGAAGTTACCCACTCATAGATTTTGATGACTGCTAAATTGTTCATTGGGAGAAGTCCCTGGACCATAGTAGCGTATTTGAACATTGGTAATATTGGAGCATGAGGAGAAATAAGACTTGCATGAGCTCGAAACCTTCTGAAAAAGGTGTGCGGATTTTCTCCAAGTTCCTGCGTAAGTCCCATCAGAGTTTTTACTTCTTCCAGATGCTCAAACGGTGGTGCGTCCTCTGCTTCGTCTTCCGACTCGGAATCCTTGTCGATAACAGGATGTGTTGAAGGCATCGTTATCCTTCCGTCATGAATCCAAGTTCTTCCAAGGACCATGTCGTATCCAGGGTCTTCCCGGATTATGAAAAACTTGGCCTCAGTGCAGATCAATTTTTCCGTAACTTTGAGAGTGATGAAGCCGTATGCGTCTCTGGAGATTCCTTCGTGGTCCCTGATTTCTATGGGAGCGTGGGTGGCTTCTTGTCGAGTAATACCGGCAGCTCTGAGAGTTTTCAAAGGGATGATGTTGACAGCGTACCAACATCGACGAACACCCTTTTGAACTCATTTCCTTTAATGTGCACTGTGGTGAGCTCAGTCATACATTTCTTTTTCGGTGGCTGAAGGTTCGGTGGTGGTTTCTTGGATCAGCAGACGTTTTTCGGACACGATGTGGTTCAGTGCAGCAAACATGTCTTTCCTTTGAGCTTTCGAAAGATACAACAACTCGCAGACATATTCGATCAGAGATTGGACCACTTCCTTGACAGGAGGTTCAAAGATGGTAAAATTTCTGACTGGGAGGGGGTTTGTGTGCACTCCCTCAGTCCCCAGGATGATTTCTCCTGATTCGACCTTTTCTTTGAATATGCGCTTCAAGATTTTACAATCACTTGTGGGATGGCTGACGTATCTATGGAAGCGGCAATACCGAGGATTTTTCATGGCCTCTTTAGTTGGCTCCTTCTTGACATAAGGCAATTTGATTGCACCATCTTGGATCCAGGCATCGAGTAGTTCATTAACTTCTTCCATTGAACAGGGAAAATCAGGTACTTCTGGATCTTCCGTATGCTGAGGAGGGATTTTCGAATTCTCCTTCTTGTGTGCCTTTGAAGGGGTGGAGGAAGTATGCTTGTTTTGTGGTTCTGCTTTTCGCCTACTCCCTTTTGCGACAGCATTTGTTGAAGGTTGCAAGTTGTACTGCTTGTTGATCAAACGCCTGCTTCCTCGAGTTTCTTTTGAATCCTCAGTCTTTGTAGACATTTCTCTTTCCAAAAGAGCGGGTGCGGTGGTTGCCGACCTCTTCGCAGCTTCGTGAAGCTCTGAGAAATTCTTGAATCAAATCTTCTCCATCAAGGCCCTGTAGACCGGGAGCATGCCATTGATGCAAAAGTCCACCAGTTGTTTCTCCGTGACGTTTGGGTCATGACAATCCAAGGCTTGGACTCTGAACCTTTTCACATAATCACTGGGATTTTCACTGACCCTCTGAAACATTCTTCCAAAGTCGGAGAGGGTGACTTGTTCTGACACGAAGAAGTATTTCCTGTAGAATGCGTTGACCATTTATTCCCAATTGTTGATAGTCCCTGGAGCAATGTTGTTATACCAGGTGTATGCTCTGCCTTTCAGAGATTTTGAGAATTCCTTGAGACGAACGACATGATTATGTTCATGTTCTCCTAGGGCTTCGAGAAAACGAGAGACATGTTCCCGAGCATTGCCAGTTCCATCATATAAGGTGAAGGTTGGAGAAACGTAACCTTTGGGGAGTGGAATCCTTTGCGTAGCGGCAGGATAAGGAGGTTGATGACGATGGACATGCGATGTTTTGTCTTTTCCACGGTTCTCCAAGAGGTGCTCCAGATCCTCGCGAGTGATGAAATTCGATGGTCCATTCACTGATGAGTTGTCTGCAGCAGTTTTGTGGACTTCGTCATCTTCTACTGTATGGATTAGAATTACTTCAGGATCGTCGTCTGAGGATTTCTCCTTCTCCTTTCACTTCTCTTGAGTCTTCTCTGACATCTTGACAGTAAGAGTTTTGAGATAATTACACATCTCCTTCTGTGTAGCAGCCATGTCAGTCTGATTCTTTGCAAGAGTCTCATGCGCTTTGATAAGATCAGTAATGGTAGGTGGTGGATCTCCTCTGACTTCTTCAGGGTGTCGTCCGGACAGTGGATGACCTTCGGTGTGAGGAGGAGTAATGTCACCACCATCAATGTCGGAGGTCGGAATTATCTCCGGGATATTCTGATTGTTGTTGTTGCTAGTGCTAGCACGGTTTGTGTTAGGATTCGTAACTGAACCTGACCTGAGATCAACCATCTTGTGAAATTGTGAGATTGCAACCGAGAGAATGACCTCCCACTGTGGTCGCCAATCTGTAGATGAGGAAAAACGATTTGCTGGTTTTTAAGGAATTGAGGAGACGACCGTATGGAGGAGACTCCTTGAACCGAGCGAAATGTTAAACCTCACACAGATGCACCACTGCAAAGGGGGTGCTTTGAATTCGAGAGATCAATCTGTAGTACTCCGGCCTAAACCAAGACAATGGTCGTTCCAGAGTAAATTCGGTCACAAGAGAGGATGGGTTGATCTGTAGGAGGGAAGCTAAGAAATGTGTGGAATCAATGGTAATCAAAGATTATGGGTGTGTGTTGAATTATGAATATGATAAGCTCTGAATGATTGAAATTGCTCAATTGAGAGTAGTTGCTCAATTGATGAGTTGATGATCTCGTGTTGTCGATGAGACGTGAGATTGATGATACTGTTGATGATTCAATAATGATTCAGAGACTTATTTATATTGCTGGAATTTTAGACACCATGATCCCATGAAGTGTGACAGTTGATGGAATCAAGGAGTGGGAAAGTGAAGATCGTGTTTGAAACCAGTTGCTCAACATGTGGAGACTTGGTCGATTTTCCACCCACTACCTCGTGAATTCCTTCAACTGATTGCACGACTTTCTCACATTCCATCGTGTGTTTAAACACACGTGTCGTAGACCGCCAGACAAAAACCCTAAGTGATATCCCCCCCCCCCAAGTGACACGATTGACGTCTCGTGGTTTGCTAGTCAATTGATGACTTAGTGGTTTGATGGGACGATGAGTCCATGTAGTTGCTGAGTGTCGAACATGATGTTCTGAAATTCATGAATTGAACATGTCATGAGACAGAGGTATAATTCTTACGATGAAGTGAGCAAGTATTGCTCATTCGATGGATCGTTGAATATTGATTGTTGAACCAATATTCTTTGGTTTGAGCAAATATTTATTATCTGAGCAAGTGTTGCTCATGTGATGAATTGTTGAATATTTGATCGTCTGAGCATGTGTTGCTCATCTGATGGATTATTGGCAGCGTACCAAAAATATTAATTAGAATACTAGTCGTTGAACCGAGCATAATTAATAAAATTAATGACCATGAGGTCGTCGTAAAATTATTAAGGTTGGAATCTGGAATGATGATCCTTGGATTCAGAAACCCTAATTTGATCAATTGATGATCAATTCATGGTTCGTCAGAAGTTTAACCATGGGACGAAGGAGGGAGCGACTACATGGGACCGTGGATCAACCATGTAGTGTCCATATGCTCACGTGAGCAAATACGAAGAACTCCTGAAGAGTTGACGATTTGTTGGTGGAAGAATGATTAAATGCTGGCTTAATCATTTATTCAAAAAAGCTCGTATGAGCCTTATGTGAGAAAACCTAATTAATTATGACGAGGCGAGGGACCTAACATGGAGTCATGAAACCGTCCTGGGTTGTCACGTGACCTCCTGACGATCACTTCATGAAAGTCCAAAGTGTTTGGAAGAGTCTTGGACCTAATACGAGCAATTGTGCAAATTAGGTCAAAACTGTGAAAATTGATGGGACCAGCTTCCGTGAGCCAAAGAGCCAATCTTGGTCGGTCAATATAGCGTGCTCGTGTCCCCAAGGCGTCCGCGTCTCAGTCCTGAGAATTTTGATATTTTCTGGCATGCAATTGAGCATCCATTCGAGAAAATATGCCAAAATTAGGGTTTCGACGAAACTGAGGAAAACACCATGAGATGATGAAAAATAATTATAGAATAAGGAATGAGGTGGGGTGGGACCGCCGTGGTCAAGGTATGGTCTACCGGTCGTGACCACAGTCCCGTGGTGCCTTTTCTTTAATTTTATAATATTTTGATGATTTTATGAAAAATTCATGAATTTTGAGAAATTTGATGAATTTAGGGAGTTTCCATGAATTGAAGGAGTTTTCATGAGTTCATGGAAGCAAAATATTAAAATAATAAAAACACGGGCGTGTGGGACCATGGAGGCATGGCCGGCCGGCTATGGCCCGATCCCACGAGTTTTTCATCATTTTTTAATATTTTTAGGTATTTTTGATGATTTGAGGGAATTTTTCCTAATTTGTGAGAAATACAATAAAATCAAGGAATTTGATGAATTCAAGGAAAAATAGGATAAATAATAACAAAATAATAAAGCAAAGGGCGTGTGGGACCGGCTAGTGGCCCGGTCCCACAAGTTTTCATTATTTTATTTTATTTTATTATTATATGATGATCTGTGCAAAAAATACCATGAAATCAAGGAGTTTTTTCATGAAATTAGAGAAATAATAATAATAATAATAAAATAATAAGGAACAGTGGGGTGTGGGGCCGGTTGGGACCAAGGCATGCCCGGTTGGCCAATGGTCACGCCCCACACTCCTTTCCTTAATTTTATATTATTTGTTATGAATTTATGGAAGTACCATGAAACCGAGGAGCTTCCTCGAGACGAAGGAGATTTAATCAGATGAGAGAATTTTCATCAAATCATGGAAAATAATAAAAATGTATTAAAAATATAAATCTGGCGTGGAACTGACAACGGCACGGTCGGTAGGTCGTGTGTCTGTGTTCCCAGCACCTTGGTCAATATTTTTAATTATTTATTATTTTCTTCCCTATTTTGCATAGGTTCATCGTTTCGTTGTATTTTGAAATACTCGTTCGTGCGGTGACTGTTAGTGTATCGTCGTTGAATACACTTTCACCATTTGAATCGGGGCTTACTTAGAGGTAGCTCAGACGCCCGGTTAATGATTATTTATTACTAATTGTGGAATTCAGTGGAGAATAATTCACAAAACTGAGTAATAAGATGTTTATTATTAATTCATAGGATCAGCTGAGGATTCGACTACGAATTCATAATAATAAAGTGAGCATTACCATTCCATGGGATCGTAGATTCGACCATAGAATCAGAGTAATTAAGATTTATCTATTACCATTTATGAGACCAGTTGTGGATTCGATCATGAAATCAGAGTAATGGGATAATATAGTTATTGTTATTCTATGAGATCAAGTTGTGGATTCGATCATAGAATCAGAACAATTGTTTATTGCCATTCCGTGGGACTAGTCGCAGATTCGACCATGGAATAGGAGCAATTGCTATTTCCATTCCATGAGACCAGTCGTGGATTCGACCATGGAATAGGAGCAATTGTTATTGCCCCATGGGACCAGTCGTGGATTCGACCATGGAATATGAGCAATTGTAATTAGGAATAATTAACTTTGTGTCTCTATACTAGCAAAGAAAGCTGTCTAGGAGCATTAATTATCCCGATATGAGCTTGTCGGTAAGTCATATCCTTTATATAGTCAGGGTAAACTCGTTGTTTGTTCCTGAAGACGTTATCGCTCTATACTAGCAGAGCAAGCTGTCTAGGAGCCGTCCATCTCGTGATACTATATAGAAATAATCATTGAAAGTGTTCAGTATTCATGAGATATGTCGTTGTCCAGTCGTGAGACTACATATCTACATGTACTCTGAGAGAAAGTACTCTCCGTTGAGAATTCGATGAGAGACCCGTGTCTCAATACTCACGTCTGATTGCTGGATCAGAGCTTCGTATAATTATGAGTTTACGATTTTAGCCCTTGTCGAAAATCCACCATCTACAGGAACGAGAGGATCAGCAGTAGTAAAACCATAGGCTCAGGGACCCACCACAGGAAGAGGGGTACGGGCCCAACGATCATCATGGTCAAGACGAATGCGATCAGACTTAGGTAAAGGTAGCTTGGCAGAGTAAGGGATGACAGTCAAACCAGTCTTATCAATCTCCTCCAATAGACGAAGTCTATTGCCTTCCCGGATTTGCCTGGCAGTAACATGGATACGACGAGGGCCAACACTCCAAGGAAGAAGATTACTCTTCTGGATAACATCAGCATACGTAGGATTGAAGTTGGCGGGGGTATAATCCTCTCGCTTAGATCTCCCCTCAGCAAATGGATCATAGGACTCCAGGGTTGTTTTACCCTTGCTACGGTACCAACTTTCGTGAAGGGCACCCCAAAAATTTCCAGTATACTGCATAACTCCTCGGATCTGAGTCTTATTTACCGGGTCATCCCTGGAAGACAAGACGTCTTATTAGAAGCGATCCTTTCTACTGAACAAAGGGAGGAGCATACCAGCAGCCAACTGACCAACACTGATTAGGAGGTTATTTTCATCATAAGGAAAACTCCGGATCATGGACTCAGTGAGAACATCAGGACCATCGACAAAGGAGATCTCTAACTTATGGAGACGAAAAGACTTGGTGATCTCGGCTATGGACAGATGATCAAAGCTATCCTTGTCACGCAATTGAAGCCTATGAAGCTCATAATGAGGAGGAGGAGGCGGAATGTCCTCAACAACAACTTCTTAAACCCCAGGATCCTCAGCATCCTCAGGAATCAGAGCCACATCCGTACCAGCAGGTATCTTAGTGTCCTCAGGAGGCGTAGATTGCGTAGCATTAGTATGATCCATCCGCGGAGGTGGATCAGTTGACGAAGAGGTCCTCGGAGTGTAGGCTTCTTCTGAAGTCTCATATTTCCTAAATATCAACAGGGAAAATAGTTCATCATCAATGGCGGATGGAAAATCACAGTCGACTAAAGAGCAAATTGGGGGCAAAAACCAGCGTACTTTGGGCATGGGTTTTACTAAACCAACCAAGGGAAGCAAATTTAAACTCGTCATAGGGCAAAATCGAAGATCATTCATCACATAATCAAAGATGCAGACGAAGAACAATCATGGCAGAATCATCATCAAAACGCGAAATGGGATGAAACCCAAATTCTCATACAACGTGAAAAGGGGAAAAAGGACTACAATTCTTACATGCAAGCACCACAACAACATCAAGCCATCAAAAGAGGAGAGACAGAATCGTGCATGGAGAAATATGAAGGCAACAGTGGAAAGAAAGTATCACTTACTTGTATAACCAGAGGCTGAATCCGAGTCTTGAAAAATCTCAGTGAAAGAGATGGAGAGCGACAGTTCGACGAAAAAGAAAAGGAATTAATGAAAATTCCTTCTCTTTGTTTCCTTCTTATAGGCGGTTGAAGAATCCAAAAATTTGGATGTCCCGAAATTCAAGGGGAAGTTATTGCATGAAGGGACCACCCAATCGGTACGTGCAAGATGGCGGCGTAACGGAAGTCTTCTTCCAATCCTACCAAACGGTAGAATATGAAAGAAAAGGGGAAAACTGTGAATACCAATATTCTGCAGGGTACGTGTAACGATCTTAGTGGCCGTATACAAAAGTTAACTGTGTAGCCATCGCTATACAGAGAAGCCTAAGTAACAAAGCATATCTTCATAGATCTACTTTATCTCGTCCCAAGAAAGGATGCCTCGACGGTTGAGATCAAAGGAGTAAAAGCCTAGTCTACAAGGAGGCAGCTGGCGAAGGGACAAAGGTGGATGAGATATCTAATCGGCATTAAATGGACAAATCTCTTATCTACACGCATAATCAGAGCACGTGAATAGAGACTATGTGGCAGAACCCAATTGGAAGAAGCTGGCGGTGAACGAAGGTACAACCTATACTAAGGTTGGGGAGTTCCCGAAGGAACGTGGGTCAGCTGAGTTGGCAGAGTTCGACTGGATAAGGAGAGCGGTGAACGAAGGTACAATATGTACGAAAGTTGTATCAGCAGACGATGGACCCAAAGGCAGAAAAGATATACCTGGAGCAGAAGGGGCTATAAATACCAAGCCTCACCAACAAAATAGGGGCATTCAAGATCTAGGAGAGAAGATTTGGTCCTAATCTTATACCTCTTTAATGTTTAGAGCTTAAGTATTTACTTCAACTTGAGTTCTCTTTATTACTGTGGGAAGCATTTAAGATCTTTGTAACCACCATACTTAATACAGAACAATCATTCATTACCCCGTGGACGTAGACAAATGTCGAACCACGTAATATCTTGTGTCTCATGATAACTTAGAAGCTTTTACATTATATTTGTGTTCTTTGTTATTATTGTGATCTTTAATATCTTTTACTACTTAGCATTATAAGTTCAACAGAGATATCTATGCTACTTAGCATCTGATTCTTTGAGTTGTATACATTACGTAGACTATGGGAAAACGAGTAGTCACAGGATGAATGAATTGTAATTGCGTACGAATGATTCATTACCATATATATACTCATCATAGAACAATCAAGGTAATACTCTGAGCAGGGGACTTAATGTAGATTGTGAAATTTGGATGAAGGGCAAAAGTGTTATTTCAACTCTATAGACAGAATTCAACTCTCACGGGAGAGATTAAGTCCTTGGTCCTCAAGGCATCCTTAGCCACGATTTCTAGTATATACGTCCCCGCGAGACACTGCTGGTCGTGATGCCGTGATTCCTAGCGCACATGCTCAACGAGATACTGCTGGTCCCGTAGGTTCTGTAGAGCGTAAAACTTCCCCGACAGACTTATGAACCAGAACAGCCACAATTCCAGCATGTTTTCATGAGACGCGGCTGATTGTGATGCCATGATTCCTAGTATACGTCCTCAACGAGATGCTGGTGGTCATGTAGGCTTTGTAGATGCGTAAATACGTCCCCGATGGACTTATGACCCAGAGCGGAGATTTGCATATCTCATGTAAGCACTACTCACCCTATTTGAGATCAAAGACTGATTCCTAGTACATCATCGTGAGATACACCGGTCATGTCTTCTTTAGGCTCTGACTCGACTTACTGAGGTTTCCGGATAACTCCTAGGACATCCCCGCGGGATACGCTGGTTATTCTACCTCTGAGCCTTTTCGCCAGACTCCTAGAACATCCTTTCGAGATACACTGGTCTTGTTGGCTCATTATATGGACACGCAACTGATTCCTAGCACATCTTTACAAGATACGCTGATCAAAGACAAGTGATCCAAGACGTTAGTTGGGCGTACAAATCCTTTTTCTATTTCTCTCCAGGCCGAGTCCCAACTGACTGCAGGGAGATATAGATCCATTAAGGAAATCTTCAGAGAGATTTTTGAGCTGTCTGCAAAAATCTCTTTGCAAAAATCACAGAGAGATTTTTTAAGAGGCGCGCGCCTTACCTAGCACTCAAAGACTATTTCTCAGCCTCTCAAATACACTCACAACTAGTAAATTGAGCCTGAATTATACATGGCTATCCAAAAACGTGGATAGGCTCTCTTGAGCACCGCATGCTTAACAAAGGGACCTACAAATAATAATATGGTTTTCACATGACATGTGTGACCGGCCACGGAGAGAGGGAGATCAACATCAGCTCCTCTCACACTCTGCACACGATTCCTAAGGAATTGCATTCATTTTCACGTGACTCATCCTAGTCATTCTCATAAATCAGAGAATATCTCTATATCTTGGACAACTCGGCTAAAGAGAATATTTCAATCTCAAATACGTCATCACAAAGGCTGATTCAGCTTCACACAAATGGGGGGATATCAATTAACGTTTTGGTCTGGCGGTCTACGACTCGTGTGAGAAATATCCGGTTATTTCTCATCGTAGAAGAGAATAAAGGCGGTGGAATAATGAGATAAACTCAACCAAGTTTATCCCTATTTCTGAAGAGACAGGAGAATTATTCCGCACGGCACATAAAGAAATCCTTATCTTCACCGACTTGAGATTAGAGAATCCAGCTATAAATAGGTCATCTATTTTCCAAGATACGATCATCTTTCTCATAACCTCTCAGAACAATAACTTGTTCTTTGATCTCTCTCTTCATCTGCTTCCCTCCCTAAGACCAGCACTAATCCTTCTTCCCTGTGACTGAAGCAGCCTTTGAACGGCCACTGTACGTGGTTTGGGCGAAGACTGTTCGGGCTCAACCTTACGTAACTCACTATCATAAACCCTAGAATCCCATCTCTATCCCCTCACTGATTTTAGGTAACTACACTTATATTCCATTCGGCCAACCACTTCCGAATGTCGGGGTATTACAATACGACCACCTTAAATTGGAGTCGTCCTCGGCTCCGGAATATGTACAACCCAGATCTCCGAAGTTCCCTTACCCTCATGAGAAGAACCTGTACCAACCCCGTCCAGTGTACCTTCTCACCCTCGGAAGGTGATCCGCCGTCGGTTCCGATACTGTTTGTAATGACCCGTCTCGCCACCGATACTGTCTTCACTTAGCCAATGCGGTTATCCGGCAGTGTGGGGTTTTCAACGGGTATCGTTGCGGTCATCCAGCATCAACTTCCCAGGAGGCCACCCATCCCTGGATTTCTCCCGCCCGAGCACGCTTAACTGCAGAGTTTTCTGCCAACTCTGGAGCCAATTGTGTTGAAAAGGCCTCGGTGTTAGGAAAGGAAAAACCAATACTTATATTCCATTCGACCAACCACTGCCAGATATTGGGGTATTACAAAAGTTTTGGGGAGAAGCGTCTTTACTGCATGCTATTTGATCAGCTGTGTATACCTATGGGAACAATAAATAATCCTTATGAGTTATGGTATGGTAAGAAACCTAACTTGAGTTATCTCCGTGTGTTTGGAAGTAAGTGCTATATTCTCAAACATCGAGAACGAAAAGGGAAATTTGATTCTAAAAGTGACGAAGAAATTTTCCTTGGCTATGCCTCCAATAGTCGTGGTTTCCGAGTGTATAATATCATATCAATGTCATGATGGAATCTACAAATGTTATTATTGATGATTTGAGCAGTTTTTATCATGATAACATTCCTACTGAGTTTCCTTCTATGGAAACAACTGAAAAAGTCAAAGAAGCACCAATATCAGTAGAATTTGTTCCAACGGTTACTTACCTTGATGTGACTAGTGACGAGGAGAAAATACCTGACAAGGGTGTCCTTGTTTAACGTACCCCTTATCGAAATCTATGGGTACGTAGGGATAATGATGACAACAATATCATAGGAGAAACGGACTCTACTGCTAAAATAAGTAGCCGGCTTCAAAATATATGCAACTTTGCATGCTACCTGTCTCAGATTGAGCCCAAGAATGTTAATGAAGCTTTAAATGATCCTACTTCGGTTAGTGTTATGCATGAAGAGCTAAATTAATTCAAGCGAAAAGAGGTATAAAATCTTGTTCCTTGTCCTTCCAATATAAATATTGTTGGTACTAAATGGATATTTAAGAACAAGTCATATGAATTTGGAATGGCGGTTCGAAATAAAGAAAGACTTGTCGCTCAAGGATATTCACAGATTGAAGGAATAAATTTTGTCGAAACCTTCGCTCATTTTGCATGTCTTGAGTCCACAAATTTTCTATTAGATTCTGCTTGTTTTCTTAAGATTAAGCTATATCAAATGGTAAAATCCACATTCTTGAATGGATGTCTTAAGGAAGAGGTTTATGTTGCTCAACTAAAGGATTCGAATGTCCATAAAATCCCAATTGTATCATCAAGCTCAATAAGGCACTATATGGACTAAAATAAGCTCCATGAGCATGGTATGAAAAGCTAACAACTTCTCTTTAAAAAAAAATCGTTAAGATAAAATGTTTTTTATCAGATGGAGTGTAAATAATGTTTTAATAGCCCGGATCTATGTAGATGATCTCATATATGGATCAACATCCAGGAAACTTTCAGAAGAACTCCAAAACACCTTGGGGAAGGACTTGAGCAATTTTGGTGAATTAAGATACTTCTTGGGATTACAAATTCAACAACATAATGATGGAATTTATATTTCTCAATAGAAATATGCCAAGGAACTTGTTAATAGGTTTGGCCTAGAAAATCTAATCCAAAGCTCACTCCATGGATACCACTGGGAAACTGCAGTGAGATGAAAATGGTGTCAAAGTAGATCAAAAACTCTACAGATCCATTATTGGGAGTCTGTCATATCTAACATCAACTATACCTGACATCATGTTTAGTGTCGGTTATTGTGCAAGATTTCAGTAAGATCCTAAAGAGTATCATCTAGCTGCCACAAAAAGAATCATCTAATATCTTAAACATACTGTTTGATGTTTTTAATTATATATCTTTGATACTAAAACTAAACTACTGCGTATTATGATGCAAATTGTGCATGATGCGTGGATGACAGAAATATATCAGGAGGAGTTTTTCATGTGGGTCTAAATATTGTAGCTTGGCATATAAAGAAACAAAGCTCACAGTCCTTGTCTACATGTGAAACCGAATACATAGTTGTAGGTTCGTGTTATACTCAAGTCTTGTAGATGAAAAAGATGCTGACAGATTATGGAATAGATACTAGAACTATAAAAGTCTTTGTGATAACTTGTGTGCGATTAAAATCACCGAGAATCCCGTTGAGAACTCAATAACAAAACACATTGAAATAAGATATCATTTTATAAGAGATCTCTTTGAGAATGATATTGTCAAAATTGAGTTTGTACCTTCTGAACATTAATTGGCCGATATCCTCACCAAACCTTTAGATACCTGAACGTTCCAGAACCTTCGGAAAACTTTTAGTATTGTTCTAGTTCATTAATTCAAGATGAATTTATTACCCCTGAATTCATTCATATATTTTGGGCTACAAAGTTTGAATTCCAGTGAAGAAATTAGTTTTTCTTATCTTCAGAATCTAAATTTGTGATCGATTATTGTGTACCTCTCACTACCGATGTTTTCTATGAAACATGTAGTTCTTATTATCTTATGTCCAGTAGGTTTGCTAATTTCAGTTAAGGTGAAATTATCTTATATGATTTGTTCTTTGCTATCGTATCCTGGTGATTAGAACATGTATCTCACATTTTCTCATGGGTTAAGCTCTTAACTCTTGCAATAGAGGAGTAAACTATTTTGAGAATTGCAGTATTGGTCTCTCCACAATTACACTTTTGTGAATATACTGCTACATGATTACATAAGATGTTCACTAGGAATTTGTTTTCCTCCTTGATTGCATAACCGCCAGGGAATAAGTGGTGAACTTTTTAATCTCTACGTCCGTACATGTCTATGGAAGTTATAATTCTTATGTTGAGTCGTGTCGCATTAATTGCTCTCTTTGTTTGTGACTGACCTAGAGAATAGTTTTTGACGATGATTATTTTTCATACGAAGATCTAGCTTAGTTCCTCTAATATTAAAATCGTTATTTTTAACTTTTTTGTTCGTAACTGGCGAGAAGAGAGAAAAATATTGGATACAAATCTAAATTGTTTGTAACTGGCGAGTAAATTTGTTAATATCCAAGAAAGTCCTTCTCTTATGATTATAGTGAAGTTCGCTCATCTTGTTCTTTCGGGAATGACATCAAATGGGGGAGAGTTCTTTTGAACTTGTGCTTAAACATCATATATTTTTGGGGAGAGTGGATGTGTAATTGTAGGATATGCTTGTATCTATATGTCTCCTTGATGAAAACACCGAGTTTTCTTGGTGAAATCGTTTAAACTAAAAGATGGTATGTGTTCTCTAGTCTTGACTCTTTTGTTTAATTCATTATGATCCATGTTTTTTGCCTTTGCCAATTTTGTTGACAAAAAGGGGGAGAATTATTAAGTAGTATCTTACTACAACATATGGCTTTTCGGAGCATTATATAAGGGGGAGTGGATTATGTTCTATAGGTTTTTTTGGGGTAATTTGTGTTTCCTCCCCTGACGAAGATCATAATTTGAGTTACCCCTACAGAGATAAAATTAGTGAAACCTCCCCTCGTTAAATTTTCCGTCCAAAGGCTGTTATCTGAGTCAGCAGTTTTGTACAGGCGGACCAAAGTATATACGTGGATCTTGAGTGTCCAAAAATACCCTTCCACAGTAAAGAACAAACCGTACAAATGTTCATTGATTTGTTGCTGATGAAGAGAGATCGATGGGGATTTGATAAGTTGTGAAGCTGAGAAGGCATGGAAGAACAAGATGTTGTATAAGTTCGAGAAGAAGCTGTTGCTATGTAGAAAAATTAGATCAAATTGAGATGATTCAAATCGAGAAGAGATTGAAGGGGTTTCGGTGGATTCATGAAATCGAATCCAAAAGCAAAATCATAGCCATCACCGTGTTTACATTTGAGGATTATCTTCGTTTAATCTCCAATTACAATGAAGAAAAAATAAAATCCAATCTTACTACTTCAAATCCAATCAGAAAAAAAACCCAAATTTTAGGGTTCCCTAAATGTCTATTTCAAAAAACGATAATTAAATTTTTATTCAAATCAATAGTGTCTGTGGAATATTAATGTAATAATATGAACTGGGGAGCATGATTGTGTTGGGGGATTTAAATTTTATACAAGCTTGATGAGGATTTGGGTTTTATTTTGAAGCAATTGAAAATAGGGAAGAAGAGATGGACCGTCGATTGATTGCATATGATGGGATTTTTGTTGCTGCTACCATTAGCAATTAATTCTTAAGAAATTGAAGGAATATCGCTGCCGTTAAATTGATGATGATGGAGATAAGAACAGATGGTGATGTTTTTTGTTGCTGACGGCAATGGATGATGTTCAAATTTGAGTTTAGACAAGAACAGGGAAACAGGGACAAGATGGAACTTGAGATTGTTGTGGAGAAAAAATCAGTTGCAGTTTTATGGAGTTCAATGAGTCAGACGGAGCTTGGAGATGGTTTGATGTTGAGCTGCAGTTCTATGAGCTGTGAGTTAGAACTGTGATTGAGATGGTGATTTGGGTTGTGGAGTTGGGTTGTGGAGTTGCTGCTGCTGCAAATGGAAGATGATGCTCAAGTGGTCAGATTACTAGAAGTACTGTAGTAATGGAGATGTTAGTATGATGCAATGATAAAGAGCTTCTGAATTGCGCAGTACGACCAATAGAGAAGGAAATAACAGAATGATTAAGAAAATTTGAGAGGAGTGGTGGCGTAAATTTGGTAGGGTGTGTTGAATCTCTCTTATTTTGTTGAATCTCAGAAGAGAAATGGAAAAAGTTGAACAATTTTCTAATCGAAGAAGACGAGGGTATGTTGGGTACTTTGGTTGACACTTGTTCGTGTTTCGCACATGTAAACTCATGCTGACTCAGCAAACTGGACGGAATTTTTGACGAGGGGAGGTTTCACTAATTTTATCTTTGTAAAGGAGGTAACTCAAATTATGATCTTCGCCAGGGGAGGTAACGCAAATACCCCTTTTACCTATTTTGCAAAAGATGTAAGTATTGATTAAGTGGGGGACATATCATCGTAGTATTCCTTCAAAGTTGTGGTACAATTGAACTTTGAGGAAAATATCAAAACTATGTTTTTGTATAGCAACCAATTATTAGAGTTTTCATTATAATAAAGCTCTTTTTGAGTATTCTCATAAGTTTTTATCGCTACAGATATTCAACAACAAAGGTGCTAAACGAACACATGAAGAACCATATAAGAACTTGAAGTACGAAGAATTCAAGACGTTTGTAGAAGAACCAAGGCAATCAAGTATAGTGGATGGTGAGATAAAAAGTTTATTTATTTTGTCTACTAAGTCAAGTCTCAGACTAGGTTAGAATTTGGTAGTGAAGTATCATACATCACCCTCAAAGACTGAAGATGGACGAAGACATTTGAAGAACTTTCTTAATCAGGTATGTGAAGACTAAACCATTCTATCTTTTGAGACTATGTTGTATGACTTCTAGAAGATTTACAAAGAAGAAATTTTCAGTCACACTTATCTTGTTAAAAATCTCAAAATGTGATTCAAGCATAGATGTGCAAAGGTCATTAACAATATTAGTTCAAAACAATTTATTGTTCAAGAATTAATTTGTGGATCAATTAAAAATAGCTTATGCAAATGATTAATTTATCATTTGGGAATATTTCAAACATCAAAAGAGAGAAATTCACAACTTCTGATATTTCTGCTCAGGGTAGGTTGGAGAACCGCTTCGCAAACCATAGATATCTGAGTTTCAAAAATACATGAAAGGTTGGCGAACCAGTTCGCAAACCACAAGTTTGGTTGGGAACAATTCACGAACCGTGGTGAACTGAATTTTGATGTTGGTGTAAAAGGATTAATGTTGGAGAAATCAATCGTGAAATGTGTCCATCTCATTTCATAAACCGAGTGCGCTTGGCGAATCTAGTTCACGAATAGTGTACATCTGATTTCTCGAGCCGAGTAGGGTTGGCGAACCCGGTTCACGAACCGTAGCACCCTGACTCGTGAACTAACCTTACGGTTCACGAACCATTTCATGAACGATCTGAAACGAATTTAGCAAAGACTTATTTTTTAAATATGTTTAGTATTGCTATGAATCTCTTAAACACTTCTAAGACATCATTGATCACTAAACAAGCACTTATGTGTGCATCATGATTAAACTCTTATGCATTTAAATGAGAATCAGTTTGCTTATAGTTTGAAAGGCATATTTGCTAAAACAAAACAGTCATTACACACGGTTCTGCAACGAACCGTAGTGTATATTATTCTATTGCATTTTCAAGACAATTTCTCACATGCTTACTTGAAACCCGAATTAGAATTTCATCTAAACAAAGAAAGTGTTTGCTTGATTCTCAAGTTATCTTAGTTTGAATTCTAAGCAACCCCAAATTTTGAAAACTGCAAGAGATGCTCTTTCAACTGGGAAACTCAATCCATGACACCTTTTTTCCTTGTCGATATCTAGAGTCATCCTCTATTTACCTAAGTAATTTCCCCTGTAAAACATTATTAGGGTTACAACTAAAAGACTTAGCTTTGGGATTCGTGAAGCCAGGTCGAACTATCTTTTACCTGGATAGTTTGTGTATCTTGATCTTTCTTTACTGTTAGCAAGGTTTTCATGATATCTTTCAGGCAAGATAAATAGTAATCGCAAAGTTCTCTTCGTCTCAGAATTTGTGATTCCTCAAGTTAGATATCTGAAAACTATTCTAAATTGATAAGTTGAATATTATAATTCTTGAGAGGTGGTAAAGAATCCAGGCTTCTTATTTAAGTGATTGTAAGTGTTCCAGATTTTTGAGGTTTTCTAGCTTTATCTACTGCAAACAGATTTCCAAGCCTTGATATTTGATCTAAAGGGAAATCAAATAGGCTTATCTGTTACATGCAGATTAGTATCAAAAGTCTTTACAGAGGTTGAAGAAACTCTTGGGCTGTAAAGGACGTCAGCTAAGAGAATCAATTGCGTAGAGCCTTGCGAGGTTCAGGATACGTAAGGAGCGCGACTGTAACTGAGGGTGGATTCGATCTCAACTACATTCCAGTCCGAAGTCTGATAGTAGGCTAGTATTTGTAGTGGATTAATATTGTTTGGTGGTCAAATCTGTACGAGGTATGGGTTTTTTCTACTATTATCGTTTCATCGTTAACATCATTCTTGTGTATGCGTGTGTGTTTTACTTTTCCTCATCTTTTGATTGTTAAAAGTACTACATTGGTTCATATTCCTACCACAACTAAAAAGTTGGCGATGTACTTCATACCCTATCCTTTTCAACGTGAATGACTCAACTACTAAGATAACTAATCTTCATGGAATGTAAATGGATAATAAAGATTCATGGATGACATCCACCTCTCTCGACAGTCAAGGAAAATCCGCAATTTACGTAACCATTTTTCTAGTTAATTACTCATTTTATCTCCTTACTTTTAAAAATATGAAAATTTTATCTTGGAATGCTCAGAGTTTCTGTTAAAAAAAAATTAGAGATCATCTTCATCATCTTTTTTCATTGCATAATCTCGACATCATTTTTATATCTGAAACAAAAACCAATAATAAAAGGATAGTAAAGTTTTACCAATAATCTTTTGTTTCCCAATAGATGTTATGTTCCTTCCATTGGCTTAGCGGGAGGTTTAATCCTTCTCTGGAAAGTTCGTCTCAAACTTGAAATCCTTCATACTAGTTCCAATATGATACATTCTTTGGTTCTAAGTGACTCCTTTAGAGGAGAATGGTTACTATCTTGCCTTTATGGTACCTCTTAGAAGGATGAGCAAGATGATCAATGGGACTATATTAAGAATATGAGTAGTATTGTTAGCTCTCCTTAGGTTGTAATATAAGATCTTAATAATACTCTTAATGATGATGATAAATTGAATCATTCCTCTACTTCTAATTTTGTTTCTTATTGACAGAAAATCAGAGAGGCTGATCTTAGTGTTTTAGGTTTCGATGGAAACTCTTTTACTTGGACTAGTAATAGTCATGATATATGGAGAATTAAATCTAGACTTGATAGAGCTTTGTGTATAGTGATTGGTTTCCGGCTTTCCCTAACTCTAGTCTTACTCATCTTTCCCAATATGGCTCGTATCATATACCTATTCTATTATAACTGTATAATAACATTGATTAGAAAGGTAGAAACTGGAAGTTTTTTGAAAACGTGATATCTAACTCTACTTGTGCTGATATAAATAAGAATTCTTGGTGTATCGACGTTTTCGGTTTTGTATCACATGTTAATAAGCTTGTTAATAAGCTTTATCACATGCTTATTAACTCTACTTGTTAATAAGCTTTCTAATACTAGAAGATGATGTGTGTCGTAACCCAACAAATTAATTAATATTTTTCCACCTAATTAACAAGTAATATAGTGTAGTCAAGTTCGTTCCCACGAGGAGCAAGAAATTTTTAGTTGTAAAATTGTCACAAAAGGGGGGGAATTATTGGTTTAGATAAAAGCAAAAGTAAGTAAACAAAGCAATTAAAAGATAAAGGAAAATCAATAAGAGAGACAAGACCAAGGAATCCTTCTTCGTTGCAAAACGATGATTCAAGTTATGTTTTTCATCCACATGTTATTAGTCACAGATTATCACCAACCATAGGATAGCAGGTTCGCTTAGCTAACCCCAAAATCCCTTGTATCACTGAGTAACAGGTCCGCTTAGTTATCAGATTCTATTCAAAAGAACCACCTTGAGGTTCGCTTACAAGATGTAATTCCCCGAACGCATTAAGATTTATGAATTTAGGTTTAGTACTAGTAGTTAGACTCGGTTCGCTTGGTCCACTTTCTAGCGTTGTTTTCACACACAATTGCTCCACGGAATCCCTCCGCAAGGTCTCGTGTTTTCTACTTGTGTAAAGTGTCGAGAACAATTACATATTCCCTAACTTATACTAGATTTAGGTTGAGTTAACAAATCAATTCAGCGTGCACTCTAAATAATCTATCAAACAACCATGAATGTATAAACATTCCAATTAGTAAAAACAAACGATAATCATGTGAAAAACTTCAAGGTAGATTTTAAAACAAAAACTCAAATCATGTAAAGAACTAGGAATTCATCCTCAATCAATAAGAAAATTAGCTACTCATGTTTTTGAAATTCACACAAATAAACTAAAGGAGAATTTTGAAAATCAAGCAAAAACACAAGTGTTGTGTGTGTAAAAGATGTGTAAAAGGTGTAGAAGTGTATAGAAAAGTAGAGAACTTCTCTATTTATAGGCTTCAATTTCCTAGCAATCCTCTTAGGAATAGACTCCTTCTCCGTAAGAAATTCTACATTCCAAATCCTTGTCTTTGTAAAATTCTTCCACCTTCTCCTTCCAAATTCAAGTCCAATTCCTCAAACTCATGAGTCTAGATGAGTCTAGAGAATTCTTCACAAATTTCTGTATTTTTGATCGCCTGAAAAGTCCTCGGGATCACCGGAATCCGGCCTGAAAAGACGCCGTTGTTCGTCTGAGTTCTGCTGTCGTCGACGGGATATTCCGTCAAGATTCCGTTAAGGTAACTGTCAGACTGACGGTCTTCTGTTAGTCAATGGGTCAAAGGAGGGGAAGTCATACGCTAACTCAGCTGGTCTGACTCGTCTGATTACGTCTTAGTCACTGAATTGGCTCGATCATCGGCCGAAACGAGTTGACTCGCCGGCATAAAAATCCGATAGAGTTCCATTTGTTTTCTGGCTATTCCCGACCTAATTCCAGGCCTCACTTTTCAGCTCCATACCTGCTAAGAAACCTAAGCATACATCTAACAATAATAGTCTTCATTCCTGCAGCAGAGCTTCAATTCCTCATCCAAGCTCAGACCCATTTCATATATCCATCACCAATTAACGGCATCAGCATCCATCTGCATCTCCTCCTTAAACCCATCAATCTCAGTACCAACTTCACTGCAGACACCAATTCTTCTATGTCAGATTCATTTATATTAAACCCTCAATCTCGGCTATTTCCAGTGAACCCATATCAATCTTCAACCTGATTTAGTCATTCGATTCTTTGTTCTTTGATTCACACCATCAACGCAACTCTGCCAGGATTCAACACCCTTAGAACTCGAATTTGCTTTAAACCCACCTTCGATTCAAGCAGCAAGTTCATCACCATCTTCAATAATTCTCAGAATCAAACAAACCCTTTTCTTCTTCGATTCAGAAACAGCCTCGAACCCTAATTTTGGATCTAATTCATCTTCATCAATTGTCTTCGTCTTGACAGAAACACAACTCAGATTTATCATCTCCTTCTCTCTGTCAAATTCCTCTCAGTCTCTCGATTTCAGCATCAACAGCTGCTTGCGCAGCTTTTCTATCTTCCTCTCATTTAGGTGAATAATGATTGAGAGAAATGAGAAGCTCTCGAGATGTAGGGTTAGGATATAGGTTATATTCGATGTTCTGTCACCTTGATAAGGGCTACCCAGCTAACAGCCCCTTAAACTTTGTTGGTTGTCTTTTAATACTCCTCCAAATAGAGTCGTTCCTTAACACTTGGGGTTGGCTCCAGATAGTGTTCGCCAATGAAATGACATATTTTCCCTTTTTGATCAAACTGAGTGATTTCTTCTTCTTTTCGTCCGCATGACTCCAGAGTAGCTATAAAACTCAAAACAAGCGTAAAATACATAATTTACAAGAAAAATAGCAAAGAAAGCATAAATTATAGATAGTAAATACGGTGTATTCTACACCTATCAAATTCTCCCTCACTTAGACTTTGCTAGTCCTCGAACAAATCGAACTAAAACTTACAACTTCAAAGCGTTCTAGCGTCCTAAGCATCCAAAGAGCTATGAGGACATAGAGTTTCTGCATGCTAGTAATAAGAAGTTAGAAATACCAAAGAACATATTCTCATTCTTAGATGTTGAGTGAGAAATAACTACACCATAATGAGAGAAAGCGTTTTTGAGAAACGATCAATAAGCATTTCTCCTCAACTTCTGCCTCACCAAAAAGGATATTATGATAATTGCACTCAAAAAGATGGCTTTTTTATGGGTCTCACATGTGTGCAGGTAGGAATGAAGATAGAAATCCTGCAACACGTTGAATGGTGGGAAGGACAACTTCCAAAATATTTTAAAAACCCACATCTTTTAACATTTTGAAAAACCATTTTTCTGACGATCTCTAAGAAAGGAAATCAACCACTATTATCGAGGATGAGATTACTTACTCACCTTCACATCTGATTGCAATGATGATAACACCACTCTCACAGCATCCAAAAGAAACGTCTTCCGCTCCTCGTCTTCATCTTCTTGGTCTTAGTGTTCGGCTTCAACTATTGATGATAAACTCTCGAACTTCATAATTCCTTGACAATTTGTAAATCTTTACCTTAAATCCTTGTCGCTTGAAACTTCCTTATAGATCTTCCTTCCCCACGGCTTATTAAATAAATAAAAACCAAAAATAAAAATTTCTCTTATCATCATTTTTTTTCAATTTTTTTTTTTTTTAGGAATTCTTATCATCAAATTTTATTCTTTTTTTTTTTTCGATTTTTCTTATCATCAAAATTTTTTTCCTTTTTTTTTCAATTTGATGATAAGAGAAATAAAATACAAAACAAAGTGAAATAAAACAAACCATGGTCGTGGAAAAGTACTTTACCGCTTGATTCTTCACAACTTGTATCGTCTCGAAATCATAAACTTAAATAATTCTCACCTTTTGCTTCTCTTTGCTCTTGTAAATAAGTCTTCTACTTGGATATAAAATTCCGCTCCTTATATGTAAGTCTTCAACATGTATACAAACTATGCTCGTTGTATGTTGCTTTACTTGAATTTGAAATTTGCTTTTTTTCTCATTCCGTTGCTTGTAAACCTTGAACTTCTTCAACTTTCCTTGTAGTTTTTTGATGTTGCTCCTTGTTGTTGATGATGGTGCTTCTATGGACCCGTTGTTGTCGAGAGAGAGAATGGTGCTAACTGCAAATCGAACTACAAGAAGGAGGCTTTCATCTATAGACGTCACCCTCATGATTGACAAAATTAGCACTCAAGAGATCAAAGAGTAGTGCTTATATTGGTGGGAGGTTGGGTAGCTCACCATTCTACCCGGAATTAACGTATGGTGACACACACTCAAAAGAAAGCTCTTTAGTTAGATGGAAAAAATTTCTGTTTGGTGCCTCACATGATATAAATAGGGTAGTCTCCACTAATGATTGATCAACAACTCTAATAATGCATTTCTCCCTTCTCCTAATTTGCATCACCGGCATGATTAAATCCATTACTTAACACTCTAACAAGCAAGAAATACGAACGTAGTTCCCTAACACTTCCAAGTTCAGTTATATCGGTCAGAATTCTCTATGTAAACATACCTAGAAGTATGCTAGTGACTCTAAAATCTCTACAAGTTGAAGGTTTTATGCAATACTTTTTTCTTTTTTTATAAAATACATGCTTAACCACTCCCCCACACTTAAACCTTACATTGTCCTCAATGTAATTGAATCGTCCTAGTAAAGTCAAGGTGAGAAATTTGAACATGATATGGAACAAGAAAAATAAATAAACAAAAATAAAAAGCAAAAGGATAAGAAATACAAAACCTATGGGTTTCCTCCCATTTAGCGCTTGTTTTAATGTCGACGGCCCGACTTAGCTCTTGCTTCACATTACTCCTCCAGAGGGAGCACATATCGAAGTCCAATCACGCCCACATGCTCCGTTGGAAAGTTTTCATAATATGGCTTCAACCTATGGCCGTTGACTTTCAAAGGTTGTCCTGTTTTGTCACTAACAATTTCAACTGCACCATGATCATAAACATTAGTAACAATAAATGTTCCCACCCAACGGGACTTAAGCTTACCCGGAAATAAACGTAAACGAGTACTAAATAAAAGAACTTTTTTCCCCACAACAAAACTTTTCCGAGAAATCATCTTGTCATGAAAAAACTTGGTCTTTTCCTTGTAAATCCGGGCACTCTCGTAAGCATCATTACGTATCTCCTCTAGCTCATTCAATTGTAACTTTCTTTGCTTCCCCGCTTCATCATACTCCATGTTGCATTTCTTTATCGCCCAATAAGCCTTATGTTCAAGTTCCACCGGAAGATGACAAGCTTTTCCATAAACCAACCGATATGGAGACATACCAATCGGTGTCTTGTACGCCGTTCTATACGCCCAAAGTGCATCATTGAGCTTAAAGCTCCAATCTTTCCTTGTTGTATTCACCGTTTTCTCAAGAATGGACTTGATCTCACGATTTGAAATTTCCGCTTGTTCACTAGTTTTTGGATGGTAAGGCGTACCAATCTTGTGTGTTATGTTGTACTTCTTTAGGAGAGCGTGGAAAGACTTCTTGAAATGTGAGCCCCCATCGCTTATCACCACTCTTGGTGTACCATGCCTAGTGAATATGTTGTCTCTTCGTATTATTTGATCAACGCCATATTTCCACAAGTACGGTTCATCCCACACATATTGCTTGGCTACCTTCTTAAGTTTCATCTTTTGGAAATTAGACATTGTACTAGGTACCTTCCTTGTCACCAAATAATTCACTATATCCGCATACCAAGGTGTTGATTCTTCCAAGGAGAAAAGTTGTTCGTCCGGAAAGCGGTCTTGTAATGGAAGTTCTTCTTGAGACATAACAAGTCTACTAAGATGATCCGCAACGGTATTTTCCACACCTTTCTTATCTCGAATTTCTATGTTGAACTCTTGTAGCAATAGGATCCACCGAATTAGTCTTGTCTTAGCTTCTTTCTTCTTTATTAAGTGTCTTAGTGCGGCATGATCGGAATACACAGTAACCTTTGTACCCACCAAGTATGATCGAAATTTTTCTAATTCAAATACTATAGCCAATAACTCCTTCTCCGTGGTAGAGTAGTTGATTTGTGCATCATTAAGGGTCCTAGATGCATAATATATAACATGGGACAACTTGTCCACTCTTTGACCCAAAACGGCTCCAACCGCATAATCACTAGCATCACACATTAATTCAAATGGAAGACTCCAATCCGGTGACTTGATAATTGGCGCACTTGTCAACATTGCCTTCAATTTGTCAAAGGCATCCTTGCATTTCTTGTTGAAGTCAAAAGGTACCTCCTTTTGTAATAACTTGCACATCGGTATGGAGATTTTAGAGAAATCCTTGATAAACCGCCTATAGAAACCTGCATGGCCAAGAAATGAACGTATTTCCCTCACCGAAGTGGGATATTGTAAGTTTCTTATTAAATCTATCTTTGACTTGTCCACTTCGATCCCTCGAGAGGACACGATGTGACCAAGTACTATGCCATGGTTTACCATAAAGTGACATTTCTCCCAATTAAGGACAAGGTTTGTGTCTATGCATCGTTTAAGAACTAGTTCAAGGTTGTCTAAACAACTATCAAAAGAATTACCATAAACACTAAAGTCATCCATAAATACCTCGATGATGCGCTCCACATAATCCGAAAATATACTTACTGTGCATCTTTGGAAAGTAGCCGGTGCATTGCAAAGACCAAACGGCATCCGTCTATACGCAAACGTTCCAAATGGACAAGTGAAAGTAGCCTTCTCTTGGTCCTATGGTGCAATAACAATTTGGTTGTATCCCGAATAACCGTCCAAAAAACAATAATAAGAATGCCCCGCTGACCGCTCCAACATTTGATCAATGAAAGGTAAAGGAAAGTGATCCTTTCGGGTTGCGGAATTAAGCTTCCTATAGTCAATGCACACTCTCCAACCGGTTTGAACTCTTGTAGGAACAAGTTCATCGTCTTGATTTCTAACAACCGTGACTCCGGACTTCTTTGGTACCACTTGTACCGGACTAACCCACTTGCTATCAGAAATTGGGTAGATTACCCCCACACTTAGCAATTTGAGTATCTCTTTCTTCACAACCTCCATCATGGGAGGATTAAGCCTACGTTGAGCATCACGTACCGGCTTCATGTTCTCTTCCATTAGAATCCTATGCATGCACATGGATGGACTAATGCCTTTGATGTCCGCAATTGTCCACCCAATAGCCGTTTTATTCCCTTTCAAAACTCTAAGTAAACGGTCTTCTTGTACCGGTGTGAGGTTCTTTGCAATAATCAACGGAAGCTCGTATCCATCTTCCAAGAAAGCATACTTCAAATGGTCCGGAAGTGCCTTCAATTCTAGCTTGAGCGCCTTCACAATAGATGGTACAAGTACTTCATCATTCACGGGTAAAGAAATATATGAAACATTACCCTTTTTAACCTCTTTTAATGTCGCCAAGGCACCACACATCTCCACCAATTCCTTGGAGATTTCAACATCCAAGTTAGATAAGCCGTGGACGTCCAATTCAATGCTCTTTTGCAACACCACACCAAGTTCGTCCTCTTGACTCAGTTCCACCATTTGTTGTGCTAATGAACTAACCACATCAATGGAGTAAACGGAATGCACATCACTTGGGTAGTGCATGACTTCAAATATGTTAAAGTGTATTATCTCCTTGTCAAATTCCATAGTGAGTGTACCCTTATCAACATCAATCTTCGTCTTCGCGGTCTTCATAAATGGTCTCCCAAGAAGTAAAGAAGTAGTCGACCGATTCTCATTGTTGTCCATATCCACCACAAAGAAATCAACAGGGAAAAATAAGCTCATTTACTTGCACTAGCACGTCTTCTACAAGTCCCTTAGGATATATGTTAGACTTGTTTGCTAATTGGATAATAACTCTTGTCTATTTCAAAAGTCCAAGATTCAAGGAGTCATATATATCGGCCGACATTACACTAATGGAAGCTCCCAAGTCAAGTAAAGCATGCTCGAACCTTTTCTTACGAATAGTAATTGGCACTTAGTAGGCATCTTTTTTAATAGCATAGACGACGCACTCTCGCCAACTTTAGTAATTTATTATCAAGCAACCTATCTTTCTTTGTGCATAATTCTTTCATGAACTTAGCATACCTTGGCATTGTCTTGATGGCCTCGATGAATGGTATGTTGATTTCGATCTTCTTGAAGATACCCATGAGTGCCTTGTCTTGAGCTTCTTTCTTGGATTTAGCAAAGCGACTAGGAAAAGGAGGTGGAGTAATGAAAGTAGCAACCGGTTCCTTGTATTGGTCGGTTGGTGTTGAATCCTCCTTTGGTGCGGCTTCCTCCTTGTCTTTGACTACCTCTTCACTAGCGTCTTCATGATGACTTGGACTCTCCACTTGTCTCCCACTTCTTAAAGTAACCGCATTAACATTCTCTCTTGGGTTCACAAATGGTTGTGAAGGAAGCTTTGTGGATGCTTGAGATTTCAATAGGTGCACATCGGTTGCCAATTGTCCCATTTGAGTTTGTAAATCCTTGATGGCCGAATCGGTCTTTTGTTGATTTTGTTGAAACAATGACGTAATACCTTGAATCATGACATTAAGCTTATCATCTATCGAAGATCCTTGTTCCTTCACTTGAGGTTGGAATTGTTGTTGAGGTTGAAAGCGTGGTTATTGGAAACCACCTTGTTGCACATATGGATTAGGAGCCGCCGCTTGCTTGTTTGCATAACTAAAGTTAGGATGATCCTTCCAACCGGGATTTTAAGTATTGGATTATGGATCTTACCTTGGCCTTTGATTTGGAAACAAAGCATTTACTTGTCCGGTCTCATCATCCGGAACAATTACCGCGGCCATTCGTTGCACAACCCTCTCTATGTTGTTTAACCGTTGAGCGGATTGTGAAGAGTCCTCCATTTCACTAACCCTTCGGATATTGGAATCATGCCTTGTATAAAATTGTTGTGCAGTTGCATCCATACTCTCAATCAAACTAGTTGCTTGGGAAAGCGTCTTCTCAATAAGTGAACCACCCGCAGCTGCATCAATCAAGTTACGTTGATCTGGAAGTAATCCTTCATAAAAATATTGAATGATAAGTGTTGGTGATATGTTGTGGTGTGGACAACTTGCTAACAACTTCTTGTACCGCTCCCAATACTCATGGAATGATTCTCCTGAAATTTGTAAGACTCCACTAATCTCTTTACGAACCACAACCGCCTTAGAAGCTGGAAAATACTTCTCTAGGAATAGCTTTTTCATCTCGGTCCATGTTGTAATGCTCCCTGGGGGTAAATAATACAACCATTCTTCGGCTGAGTCTTGTAAGGAGAACGGAAAGGCTTGTAACATAGCCCTATCCCTATCTTCGGTACCTTGCCTAAGACTTGTCATCTTGTATTGAAATGATTGAAGATGACGATTTGGATCTTCACCGGGAAGCCCTTTAAACTTTGGTAGATGGTGAATAAGACTCGACTTCATCTCCACTGGATCAGTTATTGTGATACTCCATGGTTGTGAATCCAAATTCGGAGAAATTAACTCTCCCAACTTCTTCTCTGCAGGTGGAGGTGGTGGTGGATTATTATTACCGCCTACCATTGTTGATGTAGAAGGCTCTTCTTGCAAGTTCCGAGCTTCTTGTAGTATTGTTCCCTTGCGAGTTGTAATCCCACAACGTTGGTAATCCCACTGTTTAGGTGCCAGAGATCAAGCACCTGAAAACAAGATTCTCAAAAACTACGTTAGACACGAGAATATTATCTAACAAAGCAAGAATAAATCAAAAAGTAAAATAAGAACAACTAAAATCGTCCGCTGCTCCCCGGAAGCAGCGCCAAAATTTGATGCGTGTCGTAACCACAACAAATTAATTAATATTTTTCCACCTAATTAACAAGTAATATAGTGTATTCAAGTTCGTTCCCACGAGGAGTAAGAGATTTTTAGTTGTAAAATTGTCACAAAAGGGGGGAAATTATTGGTTTAGATAAAAGCAAAAGAAAGTAAACAAAGAAATTAAAAGATAAAGGAAAATCAATAAGAGAGACAAGACCAAGGAATCCTTCTTCATTGCAAAACGATGATTCAAGTTATGTTTTTCATCGACATGTTATTAGTCACAGATTATCACCAACCGTAGGATAGCAGGTTCGCTTAGCTAACCCCAAAATCCCTTGTATCACTGAGTAACAGGTCCGCTTAGTTATCAGATTCTATTCAAAAGAACCACCTTGAGGTTCGCTTACAATATGTAATTCCCCGAACGCATTAAGATTTATGAATTTAGGTTTACTACTAGTAGTTAGACTCGGTTCGCTTGGTCCACTTTCTAGCGTTGTTTTCACACACAATTGCTCCATGGAATCCCTCCGCAAGGTCTCGTGTTTTCTACTTGTGTAAAGTGTCGAGAACGATTACGTATTCCCTATACTAGATTTAGGTTGAGTTAACAAATCAATTCAGCGTGCACTCTAAATAATCTATCAAACAACCATGAATGTATAAACATTCCAATTAGTAAAAACAAACGATAATCATGTGAAAAACTTCAAGGTAGATTTTAAAACAAAAACTCAAATCATGTCAAGAACTAGGAATTCATCCTCAATCAATAAGAAAATTAGCTACTCATGTTTTTGAAATTCACACAAATAATTAAAAGGAGAATTTTGAAAAGCAAGCAAAAACACAAGTGTTGTGTGTGTAAAAGGTGTGTAAAAGGTGTATAAGTGTATAGAAAAGTAGAGAACTTCTCTATTTATAGGATTCAATTTCCTAGCAATCCTCTTAGGAATAGACTCCTTCTCCGTAAGCAATTCCACATTCCAAATCCTTGTCTTTGTAAAATTCTTCCACCTTCTCCTTCCAAATTCAAGTCCAATTCCTCAAACCCATGAGTCTAGATAAGTCTAGATAATTCTTCACAAATTTTTGTATTTTTGGTCGCCTGAAAAGTCCTCGGGATCACCGGAATCCGGCCTGAAAAGACGTCGTCGTTCGTCTGAGTTTTGCTGTCGTCGACGGGATATTCCATCAAGATTTCGTTAAGGTAACTGTCAGACTGACGGTCTTCAGTTAGTCAATGGGTCAAAGGAGGGGAAGTCATACGCTAACTCAGCTGGTCTGACTCGTCTGATTACGTCTTAGTCACTGAATTGGCTCGATCATCGGCCGGCATGAGTTGACTCGCCGGCATAAAAATCCGACAGAGTTTCATTTGTTTCTGGCTATTCCCGGCCTAATTTCAGGCCTCACTTTTCAGCTCCATACCTGCTAAGAAACCTAGGCATACATCTAACAATAATAGTCTTCATTCCTGCAGCAGAGCTTCAATTCCTCATCCAAGCTCAGACCCATTTCATATATACATCACCAATTAACGGCATCAGCATCCATCTGCATCTCCTCCTTAAACCCATCAATCTCAGTACCAACTTCACTGCAGACACCAATTCTTCTATGTCAGATTCATTTATATTAAACCCTCAATCTCGGCTATTTCCAGTGAACCCATATCAATCTTCAACCTGATTTAATCATTCGATTCTTTGTTCTTTGATTCACACCATCAACGCAACTCTGCCAGGATTCAACACCTTTAGAACTCGAATTTGCTTTAAACCCACCTTCGATTCAAGCAGCAAGTTCATCACCATCTTCAATAATTCTCAGAATCAAACAAACCCTTTTCTTCTTCGATTCAGAAACAGCCTCGAACCCTAATTTTGGATCTAATTCATCTTCATCAATTGTCTTCGTCTTGACAGAAACACAACTCAGATTTATCATCTCCTTCTCTCTGTCAAATTCCTCTCAGTCTCTCGATTTCAGCATCAACATCTGCGTGCGCAACTTTTCTATCTTCCTCTCATTCAGGTGAATAATGATTGAGAGAAATGAGAAGCTCTCGAGATGTAGGGTTAGGATATAGGTTATATTCGATGTTCTGTCACCTTGATAAGGGCTACCCAGCTAACAACCCCTTAAACTTTGTTGGTTGTCTTTTAATACTCCTCCAAATAGAGTCGTTCCTTAACACTTGGGGTTGGCTCCCGATAGTGTTCACCAATCAAATGACATATTTGCCCTTTTTGCTCAAACTGAGTGATTTCTTCTTCTTTTCGTCCGCATGACTCCAGAGTAGCTATAAAACTCAAAACAACTGTAAAATACATAATTTACAAGAAAAATAGCAAAGAAAGCATAAACTATAGATAGTAATACGGTGTATTCTATACCTATCAGAAGACAACTAGCTTTGTGGAACAAAAACACATTTGGTCATATTCAAAGGACCATTGCAGGTCTTAAGGAAACTCTGTCTCAGTTACAGCAATCGGATATTAATTGCAATAATACTGAAAAGGTTCTTCAACCAGAAGTTGAGATTAGTAAATGGGATGATACAGAGACTAGATTTTGGAGACATCAAGGAAGGGATAAATTCTATAATGTTATGGATAAGAATACTAAATACTTTCATATAAATTTTTTTTGATAGTTTTCAAACTCTGGATGGTTCTTGTTGTAGAGAATCTCTAGAAAACCTGTTAACAAATCACTTCATAAAGATTAGCTCTTCCAATGAGATTACTGACAGTACTTCTTTTCTGCAACATATTCCGGTTTGCATTTCAGAAGCCGACAATGAAGAGTTATTGAAAATTCTTAGTGAAGCTGAAATCTTTGATTCTATAATGTCCATGGAAGCCTGGACCTCTCCAAGACCGGGCGGATTTCCTCCCGGTTTTTATCAAATTAGATGCCATCAGTTTAATGAAAAAAAGTTCTCTTCGTGATATCTTATAAAGCAACTAAACAAGACAAGGTTTTCTCTAATACCAAAGAATGATACTCCTTTCAGATCAGCAATTACTATGATCGGTCACATCAATCACAAATATTGATCATACCATCTCATGGTGATTACTTAGGATCGTTTGCACCAATTACTCAAAACTAGTCATACCAAATCATAAGTCAGGCATTGTGATTAGTTATACCAAGATACATGACAAAGTTACGATCGGTTCTACCATCTCACACATATTGGTAATCCAAAGATTTGCAATGAATAGCTGTACCAATAAGCCTAACGATTTCCATTTCGATTCATAAAACAAGTTCATGAATGTACCTCCTTTAAAAAAATGTAAAACATTGTTTCCTAGGATGAAATATTCACCATAACCCATTTGTTAGAGCACTGCTCGGTCGAACTCGCAAGCGTTGCTATCTCAAGCTTGTTTGTCAATGTTAGTGATCAAAACTATAAGAATTGATTTCTACTCTACTTATAGTGATGTCTCGGACTAGGATAAATTGTGTAGTTGGGCATTATACTTCGAGGCGTTCATCAATTGAAGACGAAGAACTACTAAGGAGAGCTTGTGGAACTTCATCAACAAAAGGTATGTGGAGACTAAAACTCATCTATCACTTGGAAAGTCTATTTCTACTATATCTCCTATATTGAGACAAAAGTCGTATTATATGATATTCGATTATGCACATTTGAGATTTCGAGCTGAGTTTAACTCGCTTACATATTTCTCGAAATATGTGTTGGTAAGCTTTCACTTCAACCAAGTTCATCTTATATTCTTGACGAAAGTCAAAAGATGATCATGTGAAAATCACCGAGTAACATCTTACATGGTTTGTGTGATACAATCATTTGGTGTAGACTTGGAATGTTTCGTTATGATTATTTCAATAACTTGAAAATTGTTTTGATGCTAATAGTGTGTAAAAACGGCTATTGTCATCCTCTAAGAATGTTTCAATGATTGAAATAGAGTTTAGAACTATTGGATTATGAACATAGTATGCATTCTTTCATGTATGTAATCCATGACCGGAACTATAGTATGCATACCCATATGCGTACTTGTAGTTGTGGAATTTCGGGTACCAAGTACACATACCGGTATGCATACTTACGTAAGGTATAGGTCTGGGAATTTCTGCTGGGTTTTGGAAGTGTACTAAGGTATACATACCCGTCCGCATACTGGCGAACCCAAACTCAGACCGGCTACTTAGGTATGCATACCCGTATGCACACTTGAGTGGTTAAAGTTCTAAAATCGGTTTGCTCATGAACTAATACATTTATATATATTAAGGAATGCATTCTTTTCAAACCGTGGCTATAGTGTTCATGAATTGATTCGAGTGAATCAAACCGATTTTGCTTAAATTGTGTTCTTGTATGCTTCTATGAGAAGGCAGTCGGGTGTGTATGGTTATTTATTTCCAAGAATGGACATGTCAAAGGCCTTCGATAGACTAGAGTGGTTTTTTCTCATTGAAGTGCTACAGAAATTTGGGTTTCATGAAAAATGGTGTCATATCATGTATCGCTGTATTAGCATAACTGAAGTTGATGTTCTTCTTAATTGCTCTCTATGTAAGTCTTTTCATCCTACAAGAGGGTTATGACAAGGATATCCTTTGTCTCCTTTTCTCTATATAATTGTTATGAAAGTATTTTCTAGGAAATTAGCTCATTTTGAAGATAGTAAAAAGTTAACAGGTACGAAAATTGCAAGAAGTGCTCCAAAGATTAACCTATAATAAACAACATTGGGCATTTTACTTCTTTTTAAGAAACTGGGCCTTCCAGTATGAATTATTCTTTCACCATCTCTCAGGCCTGCTCCTCTTTTGGCTAGATCATCTGCAGAAAAATTTACTTCACGAAAACAGTGTTGAAATATGATGCACTCCAGGTTTTGCTTTGCATTCAGCCATCTTGCTCTAAACATCCAAGGAATACAATTATTGCAGAAGTCATTAACAACAGTTTTTGAGTCTGACCTGATTATCACATTTTGAGCTTTCAACACAAAGGCCCATTCAAGAGCAGAAATCACAGCAAGGATTTCTTCTATATAATTTGTCGCATTTCCTACTCCCCCTGACATTGTTCCAATAACTTCACATGAAGAATCCCTAGCAATAACACCAAGACCAGCTGCGCCTGGATTACCCAATGAAGAGCCATCACAGCAAAATAAAACAAAATTTTGATTTGAAGATTCCCAATAGCATTCTCTGATGCAATTGTATTTGATATGTTTAACACCCAGTTGGAAGAGATCAATAATATTCTGATCATAAATCTGTCCCCATTTTGTGCCTTTCATCCTGAAACCACCCTCATGCACAGATTGCCATATTTTCCTCTTAAATTCATTGAACTGAGGAGATTTTTCTTCAAAGAGCTTATTGTTCTTTTGAAACCACAATTCCTTCATGATTTTGCAAGCAACAGTCATCCAGATTTCCCTAATTAAGGGACTCTTGTGTTGAGCTGACTTGCAGACATCATTAAAAGATTGAGGGATCTCAAAATCAAAAATTGAACAAATCCAAGCCCATGCATTCAAACTGAACTTACATTCCCACAATGTATGGTCCATACAGTCGTGCTCTGCAGTGCATATGCAGCATCTTGATACCCTTTCAAATCCATTTTTCATCATCACTTTATCATCCACATAAATTTGGTGTTGGATCTTCCAAATATTGCTTGCAGTAGCCGGATGTAGAAATGGTTTCCATTTGTAAGCAGGCCAATTAACTTTAGGTTCTCTTGACCTTATTCTTTCCACAATTGCAGATGTTGAAAATTTTCCTTTCAAATCACTACTCCATATCATAGTATATAATCCACCACTAACATCAAGAAGAGTAGTTGAGTTAAAATAATATATTAGTTCAGTAGGAATGCTCCAGGTTTTGCCATCAAGTAATTTTTGACCTTTATGTCTATGTTGCTTTTAACAAAATCATTAAAACCAATGTCATTTATGAGAGGCTTCTCACCTAACCAGGTATCAAACCATACTGATATTCTTGGACCATCACCAATGCACCATCTTACTTCATCTTGCAGTGTAGACCAAGCCCATTTTAGTCCAGGCCAAACAGATGATTGCTTCCAATTTGTATTCCATTGGCCATTTTTGTCTTTATATTTTGCAATGAAGAACAAAGCCCATTCCTCTTTTGAGTTTAACATTCTCCACATCATTTTCATTAGCAATGCCTTATTAACTGTTCCAATCTTCTTATGCCTAAACCACCTTCCCTGAATGGAGTGCATACTTTTTTCCATGACAATGTCTTGAATTTTCTTACTTCTCCATCCCCGGACCATAAGAAATGACTGATGATTGTTTCACATATTTTAGTTACTGAAGCTGGCCACTTGTAACTTTCCATGTTGTATAAAGGTACACTACTCAGTACTGACTTAATTAAAACCAATCTGTCTTGAAAATATAGCATTTTTCCCTTCCACACAACTAATTTGTCTTGAAGCATTTCTACCATAGGCCATAACATGGATACTGTAACTCTACCTGGAGCAAGCATTACTCCAAGGTATTTATCAGGAAATTCAGCTACATCCATATTTAGTCTTTCACTGATTATTTGTTTTTGTGCATTGCTCACTCCATCAATGAAACACTTGCTTTTTATCTTATTAATGCATTGCCCTGAACTAGATTGGTATTGATCAAGCAGTTCCATAAGATTTTGCAGACTCTTTTTAGCTCAATTACAAAATATAAATACATCATCAACAAAGAATGGATGAGTTGGATGAATACCTTTTTTTACTACCATAGGAATGATTTTTTCTTCATGAACCAACTGAGAAATGTTTCTGCTCAGCACATCTTCCATTAGAATGAATAATAAAGGTGATAATGGATCACCTTGCCTTAAGCCCCTTCCAACTGGAAAAAATCCACATGGTCCACCATTCACCATTACAGAAATTCTTGCAGAATTGAAAATAGTTAACATCCATTGACACCAAGAAGAAGAAAAGCATATTTAAGTAAAACTTTTATGAGGAATTCCCAGCTGACTGCATCGTATGCCTGTGAAATATCTAATTTCAGTCCTACATTTCCCCCTCTTCTTTTTTTCTTCATTTCATTTATCATTTCAGATGCCAACAAAACTTTTTCTTGTATGTTTCTCCCTTTGATGTAAGCATTTTGTTGAGGAGATACAAGCTTTCCAATTAATGTACTCATCCTTGAAGCAATTATCTTGGTGATAATCTTGAAGCTGACATTGCTTAACCCAATGGGCCTGAATTGAGCAGCAGTTTTTGCACCTTGGCATTTTGACAGAAGGACTAGAAAATTGGATTTCAAACCTCTAGGTATAAATTTTTTGTTCCAGCAAAATTGTATTGCAGCCACAAGATCATTTTGGATGATATCCTAACAAGTTTTGTAGAAGATTCCAGAGTAGCCATCTAGACCAAGGGAGCTGTCTGAGTCTATTGAAAAAACTGTTTCTTTTATCTCTTCAGCTGTAGGAGTAGAATCAAGCATATGTTGATCTTCAGGAGTGATTAACCGAGGAATGACATCAAGTATTTTCTCCACTATGTTCGCTTCCTTGAATTAAAACCTTTTTTCAAAGAAATTAACAAGTTCATATGAGATTTTTTTTATCACTAATGATATTGCCATTTACATCTTCTAATTCACTTATTTGATTTATGGATTGCCTTATCTTCATATTTGTGTGAATTTTTTTTTTATTGGCCGAACCTTCCTTGACCCGTTTAATTCTTGATTTCTGCCTCAGTAAAGTGTTATGTTGAACTTCTTTGCTTGAGAATTCATTTTGAGATTCCACTAGAGACATTAGAGCATTTTCATTAAAAGGATCATCATCTGAAATTTGAATTGCAGTTTTAACTTTAGCTTCAGCTTCTTGTATCTTGACATTAACATTTCCACATACATTCCAGTTCCAGTCATTTATACTCTGTTTAAGATTCTTCATTTTCTTCATGAACACAAAAGTTGGGTCACCCTCTACCTCTTTCATCCAACTGAAGGAAATCTGGATGTTGTATCCACATTTTTTGAAACCTCTTAGGAGCATTTTTTGGTTTTCGAACATTTGCACATCCCCCTAACAAAGGGGCATGATCTGAGACCATTCTTAATCCTACTTTATATCCCCAATCACCATAAATTTGTAGCCATTTCTGATTAAATACCACTCTATCTAGATCACACAAAATTCTCTTCTTCCATGCTGACAATTAGACCAGGAAAATTCCAAACCTGTTTTAGGAGCTTGTATAAGCTCACAATTACTCAAGCAATTTGTGAAATCCAACAAAGCATTTTTTTATTAGGAGCTCTACCACCAACTTTCTCTGCTATAGAAGTTACAACATTAAAGTCACCTAAGACAATCCATGGCTTCTACAAGTCACTAATTATTTCCATTTCAGACCAAAGGAATTTTCTTTGAGTATCTCCAACATGAGCATGAACTCCAGAGACTAGAACTTCTCCCACACTAACAACGATCATTTGACTTGACATTGAAATAACTTGAGGAGTTGAAATATTCTTATTCCAGAATAACCATATGTTTCCTTTTGAATTTGAAGAAGTAGAATTGTGGGTTACCATACTTTCCATACCTGGCAGATTTAACTTTTTGCAAAATGAAGCATTACAAAAAACTTTTGGTTCAGCTATCCATACTAATGCAGGATTAAATTGTTTAACATAAGACCATAATTTATCTTGGGCCCTTGGTCTTCTAAGGCCCCTTATGTTCCATTATATGATTTTCATTGATTGGATTGGGGGTTTTTAACCCCTTTTCCAGGATTTTTCCTAAATTTATATTTAAGTGAGTCTATTTTACTAACTTTTTGTTGCTCTGGAGTTTTAGTATTAGAGCTACTTGCTGAAGTATTCTTCCCTGGTGCATTATCAACCACCATTTCTTTTTCTACTATTTTGGCCCAAGATGTAACTGGAATAGCTTCTTCTGTCACCTTTCCATTACTTCCATTAACAAATTTTATAACACTGTTCTGCACTGAATTCTGTTCTGGTACTTCCATAATACCTGACTCATCTTCTGACTGTTCATCCACTAGAGAATCATACCTGCCAGTCTTAGGAGAAATAACTTCTACTGATGAATTAATAATTGTTGTTGTATCAATTGTATTTATAAGTGAGTCTTCCTCTCTGGAAGCAGGATCACATATATCAAAAGGAACATCATCTGATTTGGTTTTTTGTGAAACTGATTTCTAAGTAGAAGCAGGAGTTTTGGCTTTATTCCTTTCCAAATAACATTCAGTAATTATATGACCAACTATTTTGCAGGTAGTGCAAAACTTTGGACAATCATGAATCAATACTTCCTGGAAGAAGCCAACATATTTTGTGTTAATCCAAATTTTGCTAGGTATTGATTGAGCAAAGTCCACCTCAACCAATAAATTAGCATAATACCCAATTTCACATTATGTAGTAGCTACATCAATTTTCGTTGGAGTACCAATCTCCTTGCAGATTTCAAATAAAAAATTTCTTTCCAGAACTCAAGTCCTAAACCTGGGAATCGAATCCATACTTGAGCTTTAGAACTTCTAACATTTGCAGGACGAAAGTTTGATACCCAGTTTCTAACTCTCAGAACTTGATAATTGACCTCCCATTGCCCAACCTTGATATAGTTTCGATCAGTTTCATTATCTAATTTGATGGTGAAAAAACCTTTACCTAGTGGAATGAGTTTACAATCCCCAACTAGTTTCCACTGCTGCTTGAGAATTTTAGAAGCATCGATAAACTTTGTATTTTGTAAATTTAATCTTCCAATAAGTGAAAACTTCCAAGGATTTAAAGCTTCTTCAAATAAATCATCAGGTAAATTTATTGATGGAACATTTTTTCAACTGAAACCCCTAATTTTTCACCATGATATTCATTAATTGGAGTGGTTTTAGGACCAGAATCCATTGAGAAACCACTTAATTAAATGCTACTAATCATGGAGAATCAAAAAACAAGAGAGATAATGAATCTACACCTGAATTGATGGATTAACACCTGAATTAATGAGCGCTGAAGAACGAAAAATTTCCTGAGTTTATCTCCCGATCCTCAGACAGTCTCTCTCTTCAACTCACTCTGATTCCTCTCCCCAGTAAAATCCTACCAATTTCTTATACTCTGATAATTGATTACAAAAGCAAACGTCACCCAAACAAGACTATGTTAGAGCATTTCTCGATCGAACTCACAAGTGTTGTTATCTCAAGCTTGTTGTCAAATTTAGTTGATCAAAACTACGCGTTCCTATTTACAAGCCCGTGACTTTCAGACATGGAAACTTGTAATTATAAGATATAATCCTCCGACAGTTGTTAGAGACGGAAACACTGTTGAGAAAGATTTAGCAGAATATAGTGAAACCGAGATAAGTGCTGCAAAGCATAATTCTGAAGAGTTAAATGCTATTCTTCACGCCATAAGCCAAGATATTCATCACCATGTGACTTCGTACACTAAGTCTAAAGACGCTTGGGATATCTTAGAAACCGTATTCGAAGGAGATACCTCAGAAAAAGAAGCTAGGCTTCAAAACCTAAATTCTGACTGGAAAAATCTTCGTATGTCTGATGAAGATTCGTTTGATGAGTTTAATCAAAAAGTGTCTGAAATTGTTAATGCATGTTATGCGTTAGAGAAGACCATTCTTGAAAAAGACATTGTGATGAAAATTCTCTGATCTTTACCGGCAATATACAAGTTTAAGAAACATGCAATCATGGAATGAAATGACCTTGCAACACTTTCCAGAAATAGTCCCGTCCGGAAGTTGGAGATATTTGATCACTGGCATAATATGGCTAAAGATGGCGCTCTTGCACTTGAAGCCACAACCAAAGCGGGCGTAACTTTTTTGAAGGAAAGCTTGTCTTGGGATGACGAGTGTTGTGTTGATCATGATGAAGAAAATATGTCTATGATCACACAACAAGTCAAAAATATCATAAGAAGGAACATAAAATCTGGGAAGCGGCACTCCCGAACCGACTCCCAAGACGACTTAACTATTCAAGACGTAGTTCTCTTCAAAGAAATAATGCTCTCATAGTTTCTCTTGATAACCCTGATGAGTTTACTTCTAGAAATCAGACAGAAAATTCAGCTCCTTATGCAGAAATATCTGTTGATTATGATTCTGACTCTGATTCCGAGTCAGATAAGGAGATTTTAGAATTTTTGAATAGAAGTGAAGAAATTCACCAAGAAAACCTTCGTTCGAAAAAAAAAAACCTTAGGAAAACTCGAATCATCTCTTCAAGTGAAAAATCTAGAGTCGGATAAACTTAATGAAAATTTCACTAGAACACTGTCTGTAAAAGATAATGAGATTGATATCCTCAAGTGTGATCTACAAAGGGTCTCGGGAAGCTTAGACAAAATCTCAGCGATGTTGTTCAGGAAAAAGTCCTTTGGTAACACTAGTGATATTGGGTTCACCAGCAAGACCTCAATCACTAACAACTGTTTTATTCCTGCAGGTTCGTGTAAAAAGGAGACAGTTTGTTGTGATAAACAGATAGCCGAATCTTCTAAAGATAACCCATCTCTGCATTGTTTCTTTTGCGGAAGTAAGAAACATGTTCAGGAAAATTGTTGGAAATTCAAGAAGAATAACAAGAGAATTGTTAAACTTCAGAATGACATGTAGAGAATGAATCACTTATTGAAGAATAGTTCGGAAACTTCAATGCCAAAGAGAGATAAATGGAGAAGAAGAACCAGAAAAGGTAAGACTCCTGAATACACAAATGATATATATTGTTAAGTCACCCAGTGATACATGTGGTGAGTATCCTACTCACCCCATCACTACTTGATTGTAGTACTGAGTGCAGCCCCAATATTTTAACTTGAGAAAATTAGGCTTGCACAAAACTCATCACAATACATTATGTGATGACAAGGTTACTCAAGTATGACTTGACCATTTTATGTTCTTGAGGAGTTCACCTCATTATATTTTTTTTCTGATAGAAGATCTTGGTGTATGTGATCTTGTTGAGCTAGCTCCAAAATCTAGAATACATATTTGTGTTCCATCACCTATCTATAGTCCATAATTTATCAACCAATATCTCTTTGCTCTAAAACTTGTTTATTTAAGCTAAGAATAAATTTAAATATTATGTTGACATAACTATGATACAAATTCATGAGGATAAGTAACTAATAATTAGTACAGCCAAAGATGTAAAAGGTTGTCAAATTTTGTGTATTTTATGGCTCACATACGACAAGTTTATACTAAGACCGCACTGGTTAAAGGACCTCCTTAAGGACGGTCATTTTTCTTATTTATGGTTACTTCCTCATTCTCTTCTTCTTGAGGAAATACGATTCAATGTTCTCCTATAAATAGAGGTGTCACCAAAAAGGTTTGAAGGAGTCAATTCTCTTATTCACGAACCATATGTTTCGATGCCTATTGTGGATAAAGAGTTCGGAGACGATAAAGATATTTTTAAGGATTTTAAGTACTATAGGAAACTTCTTGTGAGAATTTATTATTGTGTTCAATAAGGATAACTAAGGTTTGGTATAACATATATTGTCAGTACACAAGCTATTTCCAACGATTTTCATCTTGCATGTTTTTAGGTTTATTTATTTAACTTCTAGAGTTTTTGAAAGATGAAATTGCAGTATTTAATCATTATTGGTTTTATGCATTGCAAAGTCTTATGAGATATATGTGTCCTTTACTTTTTGTGAATTGAACTGATATCCCATATATGCTCAAAAGTTAAATCTATTAAGTTCTATGAACTAAAAGTGGAATAAACTTTGTGAGAATTTCTGCAGTATTGATCTACTCGTGGTCACACTCTTGTGTAATTACTGCATTATCAAACTCCGTAAGATTTTCTTATGTTGATTCATATCGATTAAATTGTTTCCTTGTTCGTAACTGGCGTTGAGATTAATTTATATCAATGTTTAGGATACAAATCCATGTGATTTGTTATTGTCCGACAAAATACTTATTTTTTATTAAAGTAAGGTCACTCATGTTGTTACATGAGAATGACATTAAATGGGGGAGAGTTCTTTTTGAACTTGTGCTTAATTGCTATATATTTGTGGAGAGAGTGGATGTGAAATATATATGGGATGCTTGTATCTTAGATCTCCTAGATGAGGCACTAAGTATTTTATACTCTATGATATCATCTAAATTAAAATATATATGTGCTTCTTTAGTCTTGAAGTATCGTTTGTTAGAATTCATTACGATTTCGTTGTTTTCGTACCTTTGCCAATTTTTATTGACAAAAAGGGAGATAATAGTAGTTTCGCACTACATAGATATGGTTTACGGATCATTATGTAAGGGGGAGTAAATCAACATCTATAGGTTTCACCTATTATGCAAAGTATGTAAGTATTGACTAAGGGGGAGAAACATATCACCGTAGTATTACTTCGAAGTTGTGATACAATCGAACTTTGAAGAAGATAATAATATTATGTTTATGTATAACTACGATTGAGAATATATGTTTTCAAAGTTGTCATCTCTAAGGATCTTCAAAAACAATGATGCTGAGTTGAAAATGTTCAGAATCATTGGCAACTTGAAGTAACGAAGAAGTCAAGGAGTTGGAGCACCATAGGAAATCAAGCATGATGGATTCCGGAGTTCTGAAGCTTTATCTTGTAATCTACATATATTGATAGTTTTGTCATTAAAATTGACAAAGGGGTAGATTGTTAAAGCATTGCTCGGTCAAACTCACAAGTGTTGTTATCTCAAGCTTGTTGTCAAATTTAGTTGATCAAAACTATATATTGATTTTTATTCTACACTTAGTCAAGTCTCGGATTAGGATAGAAGCTTGTAGTTGAGTATCATACATCACTGCGTTCTATCGTTTGAAGGCGAAGATCAACCGAATCTTTTGGAGAACTTCATCAACAAAATGTAAGTGAATATTGAACCGCCTATTACTCAAGTTTTCACCTTTCTATCTACGAGACAATGTTGCATGACTAAATTGGACTTTACATGCACAAAGAAATTTCAAGTCAAATTTATCTTGTTAATTATTCTCGAAATATGTTGACTAACCTTAAGAACATTTGTTCAAAACTTGATGAATTTGGTTAAGAACCATTTATTGTTTATGACCTAAATAGTGATTCAAGTTAATCATTTGAAAATTGCCTGGAACAGTTATATGTGTCATTGATGTTATTCGGGAATGTTTCAAATTGATTACTAGAGAGAAATATAAAACTTCTGTAAATCTGGATATATGACAGTACACGTACCAGCTTACATACTGGCGCAACTTTTATGGGTCCGGAGCCGTAGTACATGTACCCAGTAAACTTATCTGCGTAGCTGTAGTTTGGCAATGAATTTCGATATATATACCTAGTATTAAAACCCAAAAAGTTATGTTGACTCGTGAACTCAGGATGGTACACATACCTAGTATGCATACCGAAAAAGTTCCGTGGACTCCTGAACTTGTTTTGTCTTAAGGGTGTACAAACTAGGTAGACGTACCATGGCAGACTAACTCGCGAACTGGAAGTAAGTACACGTACCATGTACACGTATTTACCCTGTAGAATATTTTCAGATGCATCAGAATTATTTCTATGAGAATCTAGACATATTTGATCACATTATAACCTATGGGTGTGACTCAAGATTAAAATCTTTAAGTTTTATATGAAAATGGTTAATCTCAAATCAAGATTTCATCTAACGGTAAATATTGATTGCTTGACTCCAAAGTTACTCTAGCTAAAATCTGAAACAACCTTGATCTTGAAATTCTATATAAGGAGAACCTCAAGCAACTGGGATATCTTTGAATCCCGTAAACTATTTGTTAGAGCATTGCTCGGTCGAACTCGCAAGCGTTGCTATCTCAAGATTGTTTGTCAAGTTTAGTTGCCAAAACTATAAGTCTTGATTTCTAGTCTACTTATAGCTAAGTCTCGGATTAGGATAGTAAGTGTAGTTGAGCTCTAGACTCCACGGCGTTCATCAAATGAAGACGAAGAACTACTCGAGGGGACTTGTGGAACTTCATCGACAAAAGATATGTGTAAACTTGAACTTATCTATCACTCAAAAGTCTATCTACTTTATCCTAATTTTGAGACAAAAGTCGTATTGCTATATAGACTTCAATTATACATATTTGTTATTTCGAGCCGAGTTTATCTCGCTTATATATTTCTCGAAATATGTGTTGGTAAGCTTTCTCTTTGGCCAAGTTCATCTTTACTCGTGACGAAAGTCACGTTGATTATTTCAATAACTTGAAAATCGTTTTGATGAAAATAGTTTGTGGATAACGACTATTTTAACATCCTCTAAGAATGTTTCAATGATTGAAATGAGAGTTTAGAACAAGTAACCATGTTTGGATATAAACATAGTATATTCTCGTATTTGTGTAAAAGTCCAAAAACGGGAACCTAAAGTATGTGTACCCATACGCGTACTGGCGGTTTTGGAAATCCAGGAAAGTATGCGTACCCGTACTTTAGTTCATGAACAAACCGATTTTGTAAACCGTATTTTTTTATATAATAAGGAATGCAATCTTTGCAAACCGTGGCTATAATGTTCATGAGTTGATTCGAGTGAATCAAAATCGATTTTTCTTCGATTGTGTCTTGTATACTTCTATGAGATCTAAGTAATCGAACAACTCTCAAACTAGTTCATTTAAGCCATTTGAACTAGTTATGGTGAAGATGAATAAGGTTGATATGAAAGTGCTCATATGGATAACCATTGGTTAACTATTGTTGAACCGACTAAGTGTACACGTTTAGGTACGGTTACTCAAACCTAAATGAAGGTGCATTTCATTTGTGTATAACAAGATAAGTTCGATCTAATGGTTGAAAGATATTAGCTTGAATCTAATCAGGTTTTCATCAAAAGGTGAATATGGAATGCTTTGTTACCAAGGTAACTTAGATTGCAAACCCTAATTTGAAATATGTATAAAGGAGAACTCTAGCCACTGGGAAACCTAATCCCCACACCTCCTGTGTGATACTAGTTGTATGCTAGAATCGGTTCTCCTTTAACCTTAGGTTTTTCACGAAATGCAGTAGGTTAACGACTTGAAGACTTCATTGGGATTGTGAAGCCAGACCCAACTATTTTATCTGTAGTTGCGTGATCTGATCTTGCTATTTTTATCGTGATTGAGTGCAATCATAAGATTGGCTTGAGATTTATATGTCCAATAGGAAAGATTGGAAAAATAGTCACAAACACCTTTGTCTCATCGTTTGTGATTTCACAATATCTTGTTTCGTTAATCGATTAAGATTATTGTGAGATGATTGACAATATTAGGCTATTCTTCGGGAATATAAATCCGGGTTATCAATTGGTTCCTGTTAACCTTGATTTATCAAAAGACGGAAGAAAAACTCGTAGGTATATCTGTGGAAGACATATTTATTTATTCAATAGACTTTTCTGTGTGAGACAGATTTGTTTATCAAGTCTTCGACTTTGGGTCGTAGCAATTCTTAGTTGTGGGTGATATCAACTAAGGGAATCAAGTGCGTAGTATCCTACTGGGATCAGAGACGTAAGGAACGCAATTGTACCTTGAATTAGTGTGAGATTGATTAGGGTTCAACTACAGTCCACACCGAAGTTATCTTTGTAGTAAGCTAGTGTCTGTAGCGGCTTAATACAGTGTGGTGTTCAAATCTGGACTAGGTCCCGGGGTTTTTCTGCATTTGCGGTTTCCTCGTTAACAAAACTTTTTGTGTCTGTGTTATTTGTTTTCCGCATTATATTTTGTTATATAATTGAAATATCACAGGTTGTGTGTTGAGTCGACCAATTAGTAAATCCAACCTTTGGTTGTTGATTGAAATTGATTGATCCTTGAACATTGGTCTTTGGTACCGTTCAAGTTATTTCTCTTATATCTAATAGGGCTCGCAAATTCTTATTTGTTTGATTGCGGATTGAATTGAGATATTGAGATATAACTCTTTGATATACTTTTTATTAAGATTGAGTCTGACTGTCTAGTCGATTCTCTTCAAAGTATATTGGAGTTAGTCCATACAGATTGCTAAGACAAATATTGGGTGAGGTTCTTAGACCCCCGTTTTTTCACTATTCTTTTGTATCCTAGTTGTAAACTATAGTCGTCCTCTCCTTTAAACCTTTTTAGGTTTAGCGACTAAAAAGACTTCGCTTAGGGGTTCGTGAAGCCAGGTACGACTATCTTTATTTTTAGAGTTCGTGTATCCTGATCTTGCTACTGATTGTTGAGTCTCACTTCGATCAGGCGAAATAGATAGAAATCACAAAGTTTCTTCGTCTCAGACTTTGTGATTCCACAAGTATAATCCTCTATAACGATTATTTGTTGAAATCGGAATAGGTATTACTTGTAAGGTGAATAATAATCTAGGCTGCTCTTCGGGAATCGTAAGTACCGGATTTTTAGGTTTGCTGGACTTTGTCTATTTCAAACGATTTCCTATCTCACCTTGATCTTTGATCAAAACTAAAATCACATATAGGTTTATCTATGGGAGGCAGATTAGTTTAAAGTCTCCAATTGAGTTGAAGCAAATCTTAGGATGTAAAGGACGTCAGCTAAGAGAATCAATTGCGCAGGTCTTGCGAGATTCAAGAGACGTAAGGAGCGTGACTGTAACTGAATTACTGTGGTGGTAGATTCGGTCTTAGTTAATTCCAGCCCGAAGTTTTGATAGTAGGCTAGAGTTTGTAGCAGCTTAATACAGTTGTGTGTTCAAATCTGGACTAAGTCCCAGGGTTTTTCAGTATTTGCGATTTCCTCGATAACAAAACTTCTGGTGTCAGTGTTTTTGTTTTCCGTGTTATATTGTTTATGTTTATATTTGAAATATCACAGGTTACACGTAAATCAATCAAAGTATATACGTCCATCATTATTGTTAGATACGACTTGATTGATCTTGGATATTGATCTTTGGAATTGTCCAAGAACTCTCACGGTATAATCATGTTCACGTACTTTTTCCGTTTATATATTGATTGTGAGAGAAAGAGATATAAACTCTTCATAAAAATCTTGATTGAGATTCATTAAGTTGTAACTCTCAGAATTGTATTTGAGTTTAGTCCATACAGGTTGCCTAAGAAAAATTTGGTGGTATATTTTGGTACCCCCGTATTTTCAAAGACATTTACTTCATGTTATTGATGAGTTCAGCAGGTGTTCAAGTCATATGATCAACTTTTCTAAATATTCAGTCTATTTCAGTAATAATGTAAGTCCTTCGGCTTGTCAAGATTTTGCTGGTATTCTACAGGTGCCAATAATGTCACCTAAAGAAAAATAATTAGGGCTCTGTCCATTCATTAACAGAAACAAGAAGATTATTTTCTCTATTCTAATAGATAATATAGAATTTATGCTAGCTAAGTGGAGGTCCTCTAATATGTCTGAAACAGGAAGAACGATTCTGATTTAACATGTCTTTAATGCTCTTCCGGTGCACCATAATATATCCATTAAATTTCCTAAAAAAATTATTCACAATCTAAATTCTGCGTAAAGTAAATTTTGGAGAGGAAAGGATATTAATAATGGTGCAATTATATCTTTTCAAAATCTCTGGAAAGATAAAGAAGATGTTGGTCTTGGTTTTCGTGATCTTGAATGTTTTAATAGAGCGATCTCCTAGCTAAATCAGCATGGAATTATGTTCGAAAAACGGTGATCTCTGGTCAAAAGCTATGGCTGCCAAATGTTTCCAAGTGGTGATGTCTTCAATCACACTGTCATAGAGGACTCATCTTTCGCATGGAAAAGCATTAGTTTGGAAATTCAGTTTATCAAGGATGATAGAAATGGATTTGGTAAGGGGTGACATTATTAGGATCTAGCAGCATAACTAGATTCGAGAACTCAATAACCCTCTAGAAAAAAAAATCAATGTAGTTAACCCCTCCAGCTACATTCTAGTGCAACAATTGTTTAATACTTCTCAAGCAAACTGGAACTTACAACCTTTACATTCAAGTGCACCTGAGATAGTAACTTTGATCTCTGGTATTAGTATACATACAGGCTAACGGACACCATAATCTGGAGTCTTGAGAAAAATGGTTGATTCTCGGTCAAATCTGCTTAGAAAAAGATATATGATGATAAACACCAATCTGCACCCTTTAATGCTAATATGAAGAAACCTTTTGAACCAGATATGGTATTTTTCGGTCCTTCACAGGGTTCAACACTTTCTCTAAAAAAAGTGTTCTAAATATTCTTCTAACTCGAGAAAGACTGTTATGCTATGATTCATCTATGAACGTATCATGTCCTTTATGCGAAGCTACTACTGAAATTTCATTCCACCTTCTTCTCTATTGTAACTTCTCAAGAGAGATTTGGTTTTGTCTTCTTGGTATTCAAATCGATAATTAGGAAACTATCATTCAGTTTATTTCTCAGTGGTCGTCCCAAATGCAGCAAGGTGCTAGCTCGGTTGAAGAAATCATTAAAACAGTTATCATAGCTCGGGTCATCTGGAAGGAAAGATGCGCTAACCTTGGAATCTGATGCTCCAGATATCTAATATCATCTATGATCAACCGTTAGTTAAACCTATATCATCCATCAGACTGGTTTCTACAGAAGCTAGGCTTGTTGTCAAATGGTCTCCAATATTATTACTTCGAATTTAGATGGTTCTTATGATGAAATTACCAAAAATAATAGCACTGGTCTAATCCTTCGTGATTTTACAGGTACATCAAAAGGAGCAAAATGTGGATTCTTTCCCAGAGCACTAACTTCTGAGCATGTGGAAGGATTGGCAATCCGGGAGGCAATTAAGTGGGAGCAACAGCTAAATCTTGATACAGTCAACTTTGAAAGATTCGAAAATCACAGTGAAAGCTATTTATAAAGGCCAATTCAACTTAAACTGGCAATTTCGTCATTTCATTAAAGATATTATTATTAGTTTTCAACAATGTAAATTTTGGAAATGTTATTATGTTCTAAAAGAACAAAATAAAGTGGCAAATGTTCTCTCTAAAGTTGTTAGAAGGGAAAAGCTTATGAGAGAACGGTTTGGTGAACCACCTAATTGATTAGGTATCTTGTCGTGTCAGACATATCCTTATTAGTTGATAAATGAATTAAAAAAAATGTGCAAAAGGCTTCTAACATAATTAGATTAGATGCGGCCACCGACATCATCATTGTTGTCCGCTTTAAGAAAGGATCTCGGTCGTCCTTTGTCCCAGGCAAACATCCTACACAAGTATGTGGAGTGTTGTTTGTGGACAGTTTGTCCCCATAGAGATTTACATCCAAATACGAAGACCTGCATAGGGAAACTCCTATGGTATGGATGTTAAAATATCCACAACTCAAAAAAGTTCTTATAAATAGGGAGGATTAGAGCTATGTGGATATCTATGCCTTTATGAAAATCTAAATAAACATCCATAGACCCAATATTACCTTTTATATTTTTAATACATTAAAAAATAATAAAAATTGTCATAACATCACTAAGTGAATCCAAAAATAGAGACCCACGTATTTATCCTTTTATTTATAATATATTAAAAAATATTTAAATTTGCCATAAGGTCACCTATGACCTATTTTATGAGAATAAACATAAAAAGAAGAAATACATAAGGTCACCAAGACACTAAGCGATCAGATGAGAAAGCAAAAGACAATTTTTTTCTTATCATATCCGGTCATCCAATGACCTTATGATACTCCATAAGGGACCCTCAAATTTAGAATCCTATTATTAGAGCTTGAACCCAAATGGATTTTTGGGGCTTAAAATGTTATGTGTAGTCAAAAGGTGGATAGGGGGACTGTAGGAATATGAAAAAGTCAAAAATACCCTTATTCGAATTTCACTGTTCATCAAAAAAAAAATCCTAAATCTATAATCTTCTCTCCTCCTTCTCTTTTCATTGAAAAATCATGATGAAGGTGAACACGATTTCATCATGATGAAGATGAAGATCATAAAAAGACAACTAATTATATTATCTTCTCCTCATCCTTCTCTTCTCATTCATAAATCATGATGAAGATGATGATTATAGTTATAATTTCATCATGACGAGGATGATGATCATAAAGAAAACCAAAAACTATCATCTTCTCATTTTCCTTTGATCATGATTGATAGACACATTTTTGTGTCTAATTTGTCTCGATTCTATATATTGATAGTGCTCATTTTTGTACTTATTATGGTGTTTTATGTGTGTGTAGGTATTTTTGGCCAATAAACATTTTTGGAAAAATCGGCTCGAAAAGTTGCATGGGGCACCCCCTGAGGACACTTGTTATTCGGACCCCTCAAATGGATAAGGGGGGACTAATTACTAAGGGGCATCCATTTCCAGGCAACTGCTAAAGGGAGACCAGCACAGGATAGGGGGAGGTCATCTTCATCGTTTTAAAAACTGAAATTGGCGGGAAATTTTGTGCATGCAACTGGCAGAGTTGGGGATTGATTTCGAAGGTGTTTTAGTGAGATTCAATCGCCAGAATTGATTGGGCTGGACGTGATTCAACTAAACAAGCCTGGTATAGTCGTTTGTTTGGATCGAATTGGGCTAGAAACCGAGTTGGAGCTAAACAGGGAAAGTGTTTTTACACGGACGCTATTGAGATTATTTTTAGAAGTTCTAGAGAGACTAAAGACCTAAAACTCTTTCCAAAGATACATATCTATCTAAGGAAGAGTTTGAGATAAGTTGGAAAGCTCAGAAACGCGTGAAACAATTTTGGGAAGAGATTATTGTCGTAACTGCCAAGAAAAGAAAAGAAGAGATTTCGAGAAGTTTTGGGGAGATTAAATCGCTCTGTTGGCTATATATAAGTTGTTGGGAGTTCATAGAAGGGAGTCGAGTGTTTGGGAACCTGATGAGGGCCAGAGAAGAAGAAATCAGAGTTCGATCAAACTCTGTTTCTGCTGCTGCTGCTGCTGCTGAAGAACACGAAGAACAGACGTCCGAAGACAGTCGTTCTTCAACAGTGTTTACGACAAAGTTGTGGGGGTCGCAGCTGCAGTCTCAACAACACTTCATATATATCGTTCTTCTTGTAACTGTGAACAACGCCTTTGCAACAGTTATTTCTGTTGCGATTTTTCTGTTCAATTGTTTTACTCCCTTTTAATCAACTTTTGAGCTTTATACATGTATTTTGAGATCATGATTAATATGAGGAGCTAAACCCCAACACTGGGATGACGAAGGAAACCCTATTTCACGCATGTGGTAATTTTAATAATTCTTTATGACTTTTTGCACTTATTTTAATTGATTCATAATTTTCACTAATTAGTTGTGATTTCGTTTGATGGTGTATGCTTAGACGTAAGAGCTTTTGATACACCATGCTTGTGATTTACATCTAAAGTTTTAAAAATCTATTTTTGGCAAAGAATAAGAGTCCATATTTTTAATATTTTAGCTATAATTGATTGGAGTTATTAATTGAGTCACATGAATGGAATTTGGTGGAATCCTGAATCTCAGTACCTCTCGATACCGTGACAGCTTTCCTTGTACATATTATATTAAGTCTAAAATCGAATCTCAACAAGTCCGAGAAACGAACACTTTACTTACCACTACAAAACTACATCAATGATAAAGATAATGATCATAATTTCATCATGATGAAAATGCTTATCATAAAAAGAAAAAACTAAGAAAACCCATCATTTATTTTTGCTTTTGAATGGTTCAAAAATCCGATTCGATGAATTTCGGGTAAAAAAAAAATCTGAAGGTGTTTACGGTCGGGAGTTTTAAAAATTCCCAACCGTTAATTTAGATTACGGATAGGTTTTCCCAGCCGAAAACAATTACGACTAGTGTTTCCCAGACGTTCGTACACCCACGGCTGGAATTCCCAGCCGTAAGCTATTCTGATGATAAAAAAAAAGAAAAAAAAACAGAGGATGAAAAACGGCTTGGTTTTCCCAGCCGCAATTGAACTTACGACTCGTACGTCCCAGCCGTATCTAAGACTTGCGGCTGGATTTTTCCAGCCGTAAATGGTTCTGATAATTAAAATATATAACGTATAGGTCGACAAGGTTTTCCTAGTCGAGATTGCTTACGGCTGGGTTTTCCCAACCGTAAATTGTTGAGTTGCGGCTGGGATGTAATGTTATGCCAGACGTATACAGTATTTTCGGCTGGAAGTTCATCATTTCCCAGCCGAATAAGTGTCGGTTACGGCTGGGATTTGATGTTTTCCCAACCGAAACTGCAAAAAAATCCAGATTTTTAATGGGTGCTTTCCGATTTGAATCAACAAAATCCTCCATATATAGGGTTATTCTGAGTAACTTAAGGATATGTTTCACCATATTAGATGGTTGATTTTCAAAAAAGTTAAAAAAAATTCTCAGAATCCTCAACTGAATCAAACAAAAAAGAAAAGAGAAAAAAAAAATTGATGAAAAAAGGTTTTTGATTTTCATAAAATTAGTTAGATGGTTAACCTGAATTCATATAATAATCATAATTAATTTAGTTAATTTCCCTAATTAACACTAATTCAATTGAGGGTATATTAGACATTAACAAAATAAAAGGATAGGGGGTTATTGGATTTGTTATTTCATGATCCAATAAAGCCCCCAAAATCCTTTGGGTTTCAAGCCCCAGTAATAGGATTCCAAATTTATGAAAAAACATCTAGACTTCTCAAAGATGTGGATAATATATCTAGCCATAATGCCATTTTTTGGTCCATAAAATGTGGACCATCACAAAATATGGATGCTTTTTGCTCCACTGGAGTTGCCCTTATCACGCCCAACCCGTCGAGTATCATATCAAAGATTTAAAACATAAATCTCACACACACATGTATATAATAGGCATTAATCTGATGTGCAGTGTTTAGTTTATTGTTCTATTTTGAGCATAAACATTTACAACCGCAATATATCTTCATCGCAAAAATAAGGGATTCTGCAGAACTTATACACAAAAAAGCGAAGAGGCCCTATCACCTGACAGGTTTCCTTTTACATATGGATAATAATGAAGAAAGAAACGTTTACAATCACTCGTAGTTGTTAATTAACTGATGATAATGGTTGGTACATCGACAGACTATAATTGTGGCGGATAATTCCGTACGCTGAAGGCCATTGGGACATCCTGTAAGGAGAAAGAACCAGGGTCAAGAACCCTCTCAAGATGGAAGATGGATAACCAATTACTACAAGAATGGATGCTTGAAGGACGAATGGTTAAACTAACAGTATCAACACCTCAGACTGACCATCATTTTCGTTAACCTCTGAAGTTTGAGAAGTTTGAATACCGAAGTAGAGTGTATCAACTCTGTCTGAGAACAATTCTAGCCTCAAATGCTGGATAGTAATGTTTTAAATCGTATTCTCGTCTTGTGTTTGGTATGCAATCTACATAATCAGCAACCAGCAGCTTTTAGAAAGTTATCGTAGGGACTTGCTGCTGGTAGCCTGAAAATGTCAGGGTGATGCTGATATTCGGTTGCACAACGCTTGGGTCCTGCGTTAACAGATGTTTTGCTCTGCTTCATGCTGAAGTTTTCCTCGTCAAACGGGTTCCCACGCTGCAGTTTCAAGTGCTTTCAAAATGAGATGGATTAACAGAAGAAGTACGTTTCATGTACAAGAAATACATAACCGTTGAGTATAAATGAAAACAGGAGTTGTAAAAGTAAAGATCATCACCTTCGGAGGTAGATAAGTTGGTATTCTATTCACATCACAGTTTTCATCTGGTGACGAGACGTGGAGGCAGTTTCCCTGCTTTTGCTGAACGGTCATGAAACTGGACATCTTTTGCTGTTTTCCCATCAGAAGTGCCTCACAATGACCAGCCATCTCCATGTAAGGAACATCAGGCGTAGTCGAAACTGACACTCGTCCAACATGGCGTGTCGTCTCCGAAACCTGCACAATTAGGGCTACATAGTATAACTTTCTGATAGTAAAACCTTCCATCATGCTGACCAAGATTGATCAACGTGTTACCACTGTACACCGGACATGCATGCAATTTGCGAGTACCACTACTAATTTTAATGTTTAAGAATCATTTGAACAAATTGATATATTAGTCATACAATTTTTAACACGGCAAATTGATATATTAATTTTGTTGGTATCTTAGTAAACACGGCTAGCAACTGAAAAAAGACCATGCTCTCCGTATTTAATTATGGTCCAGCTAGGGACCTTCTGAGATAGACACAATCCATTTTAAAGTGTATGCAATAAACAAGTAAAGAGCTGACATACCGAATCTAAGAGTTGATTGACGCTCAAAAGGTCAGGAGTTTGCACAACAATATCTGGTTTACAATCTGTTTGAATTGCTTCAGGAGCAACTTCGTCCACTAAAAATAAAAGTGGAGGCATGGCCTGCATGAAAAACAATGTATAATACATTAGTCATACAATTTTTAACATGAAGTATAGGGAAGGGGAGGAAAAAAAACATACCTCATCAACAGATTCAATTTCATTTGAAGCAAACTGAGATACTTCTTTTGGATTCTCCAAGTATAATGGAGCTCCCAATGGACATATATCATCAGGCATAAAGTCACTTAACAACTGTTGTTTCATAGTGGATGACTCTGACTGCACAGATGCATTAAAACTTATCATTTTCCAGTAAAAATGAATTTTATTAAAGCTATAAATTCCATAAAAAAAAATCGAATTGCATTAAAAGGCAATTTAAAGACTTTACATCCAACATATTTCCCAAGCTCTTTATAATCACGCAAGTCATTGATTCTTGGGAATGATTCTCAGTTAACTTTATTGTTGATAGAGAATTGGTTGCAGCAACATCATCTTCTTTGGATCCATATGGATAATCAGAACCAGTGGTAGTGGCCTGCAGTTTGCAATTATCAACCGAGCGTAGATAGGGATCTACCTGGACGAAAGCAAAAAATGTGGAAGCGAATGAGATGATAGCTTAAAAATGAAATATAGATATTCAGTTGCAGATACAGCGAAAAACAAGAATATTTTTACTTGCATGTTCACATTTAGTTGTCTTTTTTTAAACCGGTTTTAGTTGTCATTGTTAGTCACTATGCACAGCAATCGAGCCAATATAGGTAAAAACATGATTACCGCCTCATCTGTAAGTGATGCTTTGGCTAATGCAACAAGAGGTATGATGTTGTAAGCTTTAGATGCAAAGATAATCATTGAAGTTGCCATCGTAAAGAGAGATCGACAGCGTGACGGCTGAAGTGAACCTGCAAGATAACTGTCAGAGTGCTTCCAGATGATATTCACCCATCGATTCGGCTAAATGCAAGTCTTGGTAATGAAGAAAGGAAGTTCCACAATTAAAACTGACAATGAACCAAATTTCAATAATCAAAATCCTGCTTCGTTACCATGATATTTAAGTGGTAACACTAAAATATACATGAACTCTTCAGTACTCCCAATCTATTATCATGTTCCTTTATCGCTCTAAGATTCTGAACAGTAGGATGTATGATATTTGCACCACAAGTATATATCACTTATTATGCATACCTAACAAAGGTTGAACTTCATTCATCTGGCAATGAACAGTAAACTTTCTCGCAGTGCAAGTGGTGATAACTACTGACTACCTTCAGAAAGAGTCAAAAAAAAAAAAAAAAATCTTGAAGGATGCTTATATGTAGACATCATGTTGAACATTAACTTTAACATGGAATGTATCTCCTCAGGGACTATAAGATTCTTATAGGGAGAAGGATCATTCTGTCATTCCTACTCTGGTTTTTCAGGCTAAGATGTGTTCTAGGGATCTAAAGATGAGAGGTGTGAATTAAGAAAGGCAGTTTAGACAAATTCCAATCAGCTTCTTCCTCCGGTACATATACAAACTTTATGACCTCTCTAGTGGCACTGTGGATTGTGTCATTTTCACATTTGTCAATTCTAGTTTAAATTAAATTACTAGGGTGTTTTCTTTTTCTTTTTTGGTAAAACATCAAGACTTCCTGGTATATGTGATGCATCTTCTGTTGTCGCTTCCCCGGATAATTCTAGGGTACAGCATGGAAATCAATATACACTGTTATCCACCAGATACACCTTGATAGAAGCAAGTTGCCGAACAAAAAAGGGCCAATCTCTTGAAGCACTCAGATCACACATGTCAACACAAGAATAACTCCAACTTATCAGTTTATCTTGAGAAAAAAATAAGAAGCAGATAGCTCAAATATAATTTTAGAACATTAGAACTGATATAAACTAAATTTCTGTGATAGTACTACAAAAGTTGGATCCTACCTCCACCTTGAAGGGAAATTTTCCTTAGCGAAAACGCGAGCTGCAAACTTCGAACCAGAGTCTCATTACTGGAATTCTGTGAATCACAATATGAAACATGAGATCCCTAGATATAGAAAGGAAGTAACTGAACATATGCACAAAATTGGAACGTAACATATAAGGTAATTGATTGCAACAGGTAGCCAAAAAAGAACGAGAGAGAACACCCACTTCATAAATCATATGAATATGATATGCTCAATCAAGGGGATCATTATTCAGCTTAAGGCAGTGGATGGGGTTATATGCCTCCTTATAGGCATTTTCCAGAACAGATTACAGAGCACTTACTCATAAGCCTAGATCCAATCAGGACTTTGTAGTTGAAAACAATAATTCATTTTAGAGGGATGAGTGGAACTTAGCATCATTCAACTCTCCCAAAGGTATTTTAGAACTTAGTTTCTGACTCAAGTCTTAGAATATTTTTTTTATCTTGAACCTCCTTCAGTTCTTTTACTCATACATGTTTTATCAATGTAGAAGGTGATCAAAAATATAGAATATGAAGATTAAGGTGAAAAAATGCAGCAAACATTTTATACTGCAATAATATAAAACAACCCCTACAACCTTGAAAAAATAAGATCAAGATTTCTTACTGTTATATGAAAATAACAGTAATGCTAGTGTATCAAATTCCATACCTTGTTTCGAGCAAACAACACCAGCAAGCTGTATGTATGAACAATAGCCTCAAAGCTTTCAGGAACATTGAGAGGAGAGAGAGACTGAGCCCAAATAGAAGAAAGCAAGAGAGTAATCTGACGACTGCTCAACCTAAGGGAAATTGGATCCTGAGGTTTAGTGAATAGGAGGATGTTATTCCCGGATGCAGTGAAGCCAAGATTTAAGATTTCCTGATGAATAACAAACAACTCCAACACGATAAATTTCAAGAGAGGAAAGTGGATAATTCTTACATACCACTTCTTTGTTTGAAGATACCATAGGTTTTTCACCGAGAACTGAAGGTACAGAAGCACGTCTCATGCTATAAACTCGACTATAGGACGATTTTAATCTGTTCAGCATCCCAGTATTGTTGCCTCCTTGCAGCCTGTCATCAATAGGTTTCTCGGTGTTCTGTTCAGAAGCATTTTCTGACAAGAGTGGTTTATCCTTTTTAAGCTTCTCAAACAGAGCAGCTGAAGAAGAAAACACAGACACATTTCTTGAGAGAGTTCGGTTAAAACCGTTTTCCTTTAGTGCATCAGAATTAACTACGGAAGCCTTTGAACAAACAGAAGATGGCACAAGAACAACAGAGAATATGCTGTGAGCTCCCACCCGTGTTTCATGATCTGGATATACCATAGCCATAAGCAATTGATGAAATAACGCCTCCGGAAAAGCCTACAGCATTTTTTGGAAAAAGAATTACGATGCAGAGCAACATAGAGAAATAGAAACAAGGTCAGATCAAATTAGTTTACATGTATATATTAACTCACCTTGTTTTGATATGATAAATTTGGTAGAGAGGCTAATATTTGAGCAGTACGATACACAGCATGGATGGTAGTTCTGGCTATTAATGCAACATTTGGTATGTTCTCCAACATCACGGCCATTCTATCAAGCATAGGTCCTGCATCTCCTACCTGCCAAATTTATGCCAAGCATTATGAAATCACTTCATAAATACAGAAAATCAAACACTTCACTCTCAATGCCAACTCAATACAATCCACACTTTAGCAAGCACATAAAAGGGCTCAAACAACAGAGAAAGTCCACACTTAAGGATCTTGGTGATGACTTTGTCTTGGGACTTATGGGACTTCAAGAAAAAACCCACCACTACACACGGGCCGGTTTGCAGGCAGTTGCGATCTCACCAAATTAAGAATAAAGGGGTCCTCGGCTCTGATACTGGTTGTAACACCCTTCTCTCAATGCCTAAACAATACTGTTCCCGCTCTAGACACCACTCACGGTACGGGTGTGTCATCAGGCCTCTATGATACTGTACCCGCTCTAGACACCACTCACGGTACGGGTGTATCATCCAAAAGGCCTCACACATGACATTAAAGAAATATTCTACAAATTAGGGCTTCCCCACAACTCTACCTTAGGTAAGATTGTAACAACAACCAAACAGAACCTTCTCTTGTCCCCATTCACGGGCCTCGATTTGAGGGCTGTTAAACAAAATCCCTTGAAACTCATGCTGCTAGAGCCTAGAACCTATTAACTACTAATTCTCATGTTAAGAAAATATTAAAGAGGCCAAATACCTTATGCGATATCTGCACAAGGCACTCATCTACAGCTTCTAAAAATTTCTTATTCCAATTGATAACATCAGCCCCCAGGTTGGATTCATCAAGGGAGCAGTGTATCCCTTTCCGTAAATGTCTCATCAGATCACTTGCTGCACCAGTTATCGCCACAGAGTGCTTAACCTTTGAATTTCTGGTGACGGCAGTAGTAACTCGAACAATATCCAGCTGCATGTCAGGTTCTCTGATAACATTCTTGTGATCAAGATGTTTGACTAGGATAGACAACAAAAGGTGGGTGTTCTGTCCTGCAATTCCAGTTAAACAAAAAGTGACAGAAATTTAGGAGAAGAAGTATAGTAAAAATATTATATAGAAAAATAAAATAATTACCTGACTTTTCCATCAATGACTGAATATCCAACAAAACAGGAAGAGCAAGCCCATGCTCAGGAGACCATAAATTGCCACTGTCAAAATGGCGAAATAGAGAGTCCAATACACGCCGTAGAGTTGTGGCCTCCTTGGCGAGCTTTGCCATATTATACAGGCAAACCCTGGACCAAAAGTTAGCGTGCTTCGCATCTTCCCTCCTAAAAGATACAAATCATGAAAATTAGTTATTTCAATATGGTTAAAGCAATTTACAAAATTTTAGGGAATAAAGAACTACATGGAGATGTTTATTTCGCCTTTTTCATTTACAATCTCCCTCCAAGAAGGGACACTTATGGTTACAACTTCAGAAGGAGCCACTTGGCCATCTTGCTTGTCTCCATCTATATTCTCCATCTTCTGATTAGGTGCTCGATAATTTTCAAGGACCACTAAAACAACCTGTGGGCATCGAAGAATTCTGAAAACATAAGTTCTTAAGTAGAATGATAAAACTGAGGACAATCCCACAGCCAGAACCAATCAAGGGAGAAGAGCCTACTTAACAAAAACTAAAAGAAAATAAATAATGCTTCAAGAAAGCATCAAGGAGAAAACCACCTCATTCACACCTTACAAGCTCACAGTATTTTGAAAGTTAGAAATTATCAAGCTCAAATCAAGCAATTCTGGAAACTTGAATGCCAAAAAGTCTCACTTATAAGTTAGAAAAGTCATGGCTACCGACTAAAGCCTTTAATATTCAGGAACACTTCCGTGATGAGATAATGAACAGAGACAACAATCATTCTTGAGATTTTACCAAAAGGGCCTATAGGCTCATGTATAAAAAGCATGTTTCAACCCCGACATATAATAATATATCAAACAAGGCAATTCTGATTTTTTTTATGACCAGAGATAAGATGTCTCCATTATAGACTGAAACCAAAAAAATAAAATATGATAAACTAGCCAAAATAACCAAGTATCTAAGTAAGTAATCTGGGAATAAGTGTTTAGATCTATCATTGAATTACATTTGCAAGTCATGGAGAAATAATAATGACAATCCCAGCGGGAATGAGGTAAAAATCATATATATAGAGAGCTACCACTTGAAATAACTGGAATGACTTACATTATCAAATTCTGTTGAAATATGTGAGTATTCCCCCATGAACCAGATCTATAAGTCAAAAGGAAAGAAAGTCTGAGTGAAACGGAAGTTTGATGTCCATACTCTTTATAGCAAGTAGAAGGTGCAAATAAAACATTATGACTACTTAAATTTGGAAACTGACAACAAATTCACTGTTAACCATTAGCTACTTCCTTCAGGTAAACAGAAACAGAAAGAATGTTAATACTTTTATGTTCTGCCGGTACATCAAATATTAGGGTAAACTCACAAATGAAAAAGGGGAAACAAAAAGAAAGGTTCAAGTCATAAGTCATTCGAAATATTCCAGATGAAAAATATATATGACTGTAAAAGTAGTTTAAGATTAAAAAATTTGAATATCATGGAAAATCGTCAAGATGAAAGAATCAACCCTTAAAGCATACTGTATGAACGCACTGTATATGCTTCAACAAGCTTTCAAAATCTTTGCTGACATCAAACAACCGATGCCTCAGAAATAAGCAGGTCCTAATGCATGAAGTCGCATAGTGTAAACCTAGATACTATTTCAGCTCCGTAAGAGGCCTAAAGAACTGCCAACTTATTTGACTTCTCAAGAACTCAAGTCCAAACAGAAACGCTGGGATTAACACCTGCTAAGGATAATGATGTCCATCTCAAAGAAAAGTTTTGACTGGGTGGTATAAGCCATATGAGGAACTATATCCAAATTCTAACCATCAGCAAAAATTCAATAATTTATTTTTCCAACTTAAAAGGTTGAAATAATATACTATGAGATGTGAGACAGGAAAAACATTAGAATTACACCAACAAGAAGAATAATATACCATTGAAGATAGAGTTTGCATCGCAGATGAACGTAAACATTGCGTCTTCTCATCCTCACCCATTTCTTGGGTTATCAGACAAAGTTTAGGAACGAAGGCTTCTATGTTGAACATGTAAGTACCATCAGTCTGCCGCAAGTCAGAAACATGTTATCGATCACTCTAAACTCTACCCTAGGATTAAACTCAGGAGCTAACCTTCCAATCACTTTGATGAAAACGAGTAAAAATCTTTGTATTACCTGAGTGTTTACGAAGTCAAAAAGAGTCTGACATCCTATAATCCTCATTTCAACTTGACGTACTTGATCTAGCAAAGTGTGTATGATTCCTAGTAGGCTACTTGCAAGCAACGACCTACAAGGACACATCAAAACGAAGAAAAATTGGGTAATTTCTATAAGTTGATGATAAGATTCTTCTTCAACTCTACAAATCATTAGCGGTTAATCCAAAGAAAGATATGCAACTCTGTTTTGAATAATCATCAAAAAATAGTAGGGGATTTTAATGAAGTACCACACTTCCAATTTCATGTTCAAGAAAGTGCCATCATTTTTTTCAGAATTTATTTCATGCCACACATTTGACCTTTTCCATCCCGTTTTTTTCAAAAAACAGTTAACTTCCGTTAGTGCATAGGTGGCAGTTATTCAGCTTAGTAAAAGACATCTATGCCCTGGAATCATCTCACTGTACTGAGTTAGATCAAGTTATCATAGCGAGTCATTACCGAGTTAAGTCGTGAGTCACTGCAACAACAGAACACAACCCCCAACTCAATACCACCTCAATCCATAGCCTGCACTTTAGCTGCAATACTTGTATCTTCTCAGCTTCAAGCTCCATTATTCTCTTGCTAAAATCATTTGATCCAGCACCACCCACTGCTCAAAATAGCATCCACCTGCAACTGTCCCCTAGCTACCAGCGTTTCATTCTCATTGAAGTATAATTATAACCCATAACAGCATCATATACACTGCAATAACCAGCACCATTTTAAAAATCTCTGCACCTGTAGTTTGTACCTTCCCTAGACATTCATCTAAACAGTTCAATACATCCTGTAATAGCATCATTCAATTGCAACATCAGACTTGCATCTCAACTTTAGTTCAAAGCACAACAACAACACAAGCTAACTGCAGGAGTTCCTGTACCTCCAATTCCATCTTAGACTCACCAATAGTTCAATTTGTAAATCAATTTCAAACAAAATCAAAATAAGATAGCAGGAAAAAGCTCACAATAAGAATATAGATGAACCAAATGGTATTATTACCGAAGAATTGAACCAAAATTCTTGAAATTTTCCATTCGATTCAACCACTGGACTAGATATATGCACCTTGCCATTAACATGAGCCCCATTCATCTGTATTTTTCCTTTTTTCAATTAATTTTAACAGATTTCCACCTCTTCAGTAGCTTCTGCGTCACCTATACCTCAAATCAGTCCAAACCCTAACTCAATCATATCACACAAACCCTAATTTCAGAATCCCCAACTTCCTTGTTCGAAACTGAATCCACCCTAGATTTCTTCTCGATCTGCTCTCAGCCACCAGCAACAATCCCTAACCTAACTTAGAAGCAAACCCATTGAGTAATTCTTCATAAACTCTCGTTTTCTCCTTAGAACGGCTTCATCTTCTCAATTTCTCCCCTAAGTTCTTCACGAATTGATCCCCTAAACCTAACTCTGAAATAAAAAGCATAAGTTTATCTCTGTATGGAGAAGAAGAAAATTAGAAGAAGAAGAAGGACAAAGAGGTGGTGATTATGGTGGTTCTGATGGAGATGAGATCATGGATTCATGGCTGCCGCTGTGAGTGAAGTGAATGAAGAAAAAACAAGAAACCGAATATGAAGGGTAAATGGGTGAAGATGGACATTTGTTCGACTTGTTCAATCATTATAGACCAGTTTGGTGGGCCTTGATGGAATATCTAACGGTTGTGACACTTTATAAATTCTAAAAAAAACAATGGCACTTTCTTAGACAGGAAATTGGAAGTGTGGCATTTTCTTAAATTCCCAAAATAGTATTAGACTCATTCATTTAATAGACCCCTCCAAAGTAATTTTGGACCAAAGCTAGAGATTCTACTTCACAATTCACGGAAAACTTATACATGTGGAACTGAAGGCAACTTACATTTGCTCTTTGCAGGAGATCAACAGTTTTCTGTATATACACATCACTATATGTGCAAACTGAAAACGCTCATTTCTCAATTCCCTGTAACACCTCTGTTCAAGAGAAGCCGCGATCTGATAATTAAGACCAGAATTTCCATTAGTAGAAAAGTTGTGAAGGCAGTAGCAACAACTCAGCAGGTATTATTTCTATGCAAGAATGCAATACTTGGCTATGATAATCAGTAATTATGTAAAAGAGGATATATATGACCAATCACGATTGGATGCTTTGGATATCCCATGTGATCAGCAAGAATCCCCTATGTAAATAACACAGTATTGCACTGTTATTTAGTTTCTTGTAAGTGTCCAACAGTTGAGTTGGTAGACACTTGTTGGCTGTACCAAGAGGTCTGAGGTTGGAAAGAATACAGATGGACAGACAAAGCAAAATTAACCACAAAAACACAAGATTTGACCACAATAAAAAGTCTCCAACAAATCTATCACCGACCGAGTAAGAAGCATACACCATGGGGTTAAAGAATTCATTTTCGAACCAATATGATTATACCTTTGGGATACGCAAGGGATTTCTTGAAGCATATTCACACAATTTGCTTATTTTCCGTTCATTTGGCCCTTCTTCCTACATAAGTAGCACCCATCAGATATCAGGAAAAGATCCACAGGGAAGCTAAGATGTTGAGATTTTTTTCATGCAGGATATATGCCTTTTAACCTATTATTTCTAATAACCATTCCAACAACAGAAACAACGGCAAGTTGAAATGTAAAAGGTACAATAAAAACTATAAAATCCTTCGACTCTAAGCCAGAATGTTGCCGACAGGGGTGCCATTAAATGGTTTAAACAGATGCAAATCTACAAAGAGAGACTCAACGTCAATCACATTTACTGATCCCAATCGCATACACTGCAACGTCTATACAGTTAAGAAAAGCGGCCGTGTTATTATCCTGGAAAAGGCATACAAAAGGTAATCTTTACATAAATCTCGATATCGTGTGAAGTCCGTGGAGTGTATTCCTCACCAGTAGATTATAACATGCAATACTCTATAAGTAGGCTGTAACTATCATCTGTTGTTCTGCAGTGGTGTTAGGTTAGAATTTCGATCTAACACATGATACGCGCACAAAATTTTGTTTCTATGTGTTGGAATGGACAATTTATAAGCGTAGCTCAGCATCAGCGAAAGCTAGCATTCTGCTTATAAACAATTGTCATTTCTGTTTGTTTTTTGGAAAATTTGAGGAGGCGACGTTAGACCAAGACCTCCAAAAATAAAACTAAAAAGTCAAATCTGTTAGTAGCTGACAGAGATTTGTAATTCCCCATTCCAAAATGTAGACAATTAGGCGGTTCATATCACCATTTAGCTTCCGAGGCTAAAGCCCATATGCTGTATGAGCAAACAGGAAAGAGATAAATTTAAAAGCTCTATCATGTTTCTGAACATTTTTTTGGCACATATTCAGTTAACATGGATGGATCATTTAATCAATTAAAAAGCGAATAATAAAATGTACTAAAACAAGAGTATGAAAAATTGAATGATGATAGTAATAATGATCTAACCGGATTACGAGGGAAGATTTCGGAAATAATCTTCTTGTATCGCTTGACTGGTTGTCTAGATCTTGCTCTCATCTCAGGGAAGAAAAAACAAAGGCTCCCGCAAGCTGGCAAAACCTTCCTTGATATCACACCCATCTCTACCCGCTAAAACTTTTCAAAAAAATCCAACTTTTTCTTCTTTCTTTCTTTGTTTCTCCATTGGTAAACACAACAATCACTTGATTCCTTAAATGTTTCTCTTTCTTCTACCTTTTAACTAAGACAATCGAACAAATCCTCTAATGGATGCCGAATGAGGGAGAGAATGAAAATCCTCCTCCAAACAATCGGCTAGAGGTTTAAATTTTCTGGACCAGCCTACAATGTTCATATAGATACCAAACAAAGAAAACAATTAGCAAATGCAATACAGAAGCAAGTTTTTTTTTTATAACCAAATTTTTAAAAAATAAATCAAAATGATTACCTCGGATCGTCGCCTACAAGAGAGCAGATCGGAGGCTGGAAACCCTATTAAGTTATGCAGGAAAGATCAAGCTATGAAACATCCTACACCGCAGAATTAACGAACTCCCCTCTCCCTCTCTCTTCTCCAGCAGAAGAAGGGTAAAATTTCATTATGAGAATCGAATATGAACGAGGAACAGGCCGTTGGAACCGTTATTTAGCCTTTTCCTTCGTTCTTTCTTTTTCTGTAACAATTTTTATTTATTTATTTTCATCGGCTATATTTTTTCATTTTTTTTCTCGGTAAGCAACCATTTTTAGCCTAGCTTAATTGAGGGTCTTCGAAATTAACTGGGGGCCATGCACAAAAGGTCACCGGAATCTAATTTGGGTCACGTCTTATAAAATATTTTTTAAATGGCTAAAATATCCCTAAATGATTAGAGTTAAAATTTAATTAATTAGTAATAATCTTAATTAATTAGTGATAATCTTACTTAATTAGAGTTTAATTTTTTTTTTCCAGAGTTTTTTGTCTGTAGTTTCTAGTCTAACTTTTTCTTTTTTACTTAGATAGTATGAAAAATCGTCAAGGTATTAAAAATTTCATTGACGACCCTCAACAGTCGTTAATGTTTAGACTGTTTAAATGACGATTCTAAACTGTCGAAGATTCATAAATGGCGGAAATGTACGACAGTTTTGGGTCGTCATAAAAATGATCAATTCCCTGACGACCCTTTGGAAGGGTCGTTACTGTTTTGGTTACGCATTTGACGACTTAAACAGTCGTTAATGTTTTAGAAATGTCGTTATAGACTGTCATTAATCTCTAAAAAGAGTCGTTAGTGTATGACAGTTTAGAGTCGTTATTGTTTTGATCATGATGTATATGACAACCCTAAACTGTCGTTAATGTCGGTGAAGGGTCGTTAATGAGGGTCGTTACTTGAAAAAAAATATTAATCAAGGATAAAATAGTATATTCATCTTCCGATTTTTACACCCCTGAAAAATTTGGGGGCAAACAAAATTCCATGGCCCCCAATTAAGCTAGGATTTTTAGCTATAGAGAAACCGATTTTCCAGCACTCGTGTAACACTCATTTATCTCTTGTGATGCTTGGAGTCTGTTCAATAGTGTTGGTGCTACCATTTTTCAGCCAACGCTGAATACCGTGTGTTATTCTACGTGATACAGTTCTAGGACCTAAAAACCTGCTAGTACTGAGTTTTTAAGGATTCTCCCAGGGTGCCAAAATCCAACAGCAGTTTGGAAAAAAAGAATCACCACTGTTATTATGCACGAGAGTGCGATAGGAGCTCTTCTACTCAGGAAAAGATAGCTCTGGCTTCACTCGCGGAGTAAGGCGCAATAAATTATAAACATGTAAATGGATGCATCTCCTAAATACCATCCATCTTCTAAATACCCCAAAAAATATGGTTCTTTTGTTCTTCAGATACACGTACTCTGTGCATTTTACTATTTCAGCCATCCATCCTAACAACATCGTTAATTATACCACCGTAAATGATTATCTTTAAAGTTCCGGATATCAGTGAGATGATTCTAAATCAAATTAGCATGGCAACTATCATTCTCTCATTCTGATTCTCAGAAATTGTAAATGGTTGGCGAAACAACCACGGCATTTATATTCTGTTTCCAAAGAAAACTTTGCAAAACAAAGCAAGTGTGATTCAAGTTTCTTACATTCATCATGCCATGTTTCCAAGGACTATGAATAATCCCTGGTAAACAAAGAAGAACATAACTATTTCATGATAGTGATATTTATACAGTAACAATCTTCTAGTAAACTATCCAAGGCAGCACTCGTGAGTCTTAAATATCTACTTCAAACTACAGCCACATGTGCCAAATTAAAGTACTGCTGAAAGGAAAATATCTACCAGACCCAACTCCCAAGCAAAACCGTTTCCAGTTAGAGACTATGCAATAAGGAAAGGCAGAACAGTTAACATAAAAGCCTCGTAAGTAAAAGTTGCTGATCCAGTGTACGATTTATCCTTTTCCTTAAATTTATCCGTAAGCCCCTGCATAAAAATTAGAACAATTAGAAATTCAAATAACCTTTTGATTGTTTCGCTGAACTAAAAGTTACTTGAATACAACAGAAGGAAGAACTGAGACGGTGATTACCTTGACAGTCAGACAGCATCTGTTTGCCATAGAACAAATAAATCAAAAGAAGATGTGAATTAGAACTGTCGGGAACTTGTACTGATGAAATTTATAAATATAGTTTCTTTCCAAAAAAAAAGATACATCTTTAATAAATTCAAATGACTTAAAAGAGTTAAAACCAATAATGAGCACAACATGGTACATAAATTTAAAATTGGGTAATGAGTAAAATTGGTGACGTACTCTATGAAATTATCATATTCAATTGCCCTGCTTTTGCCACCAGTTTTATCAAACTTTGAGATGAGCAGATCCAACACGCCCGGAGGAACAGCAAACCCAAGGCTTAGAAGTGCCTGTCGCAACTCTGATGTATCAATTTTTCCACTTCGATCACCGTCAAATCTGTCGAATATTGCCTGAAAAACTAAATGTTATATAGTGAAAAGCGCAATGCATGCTACATGTACAAACTTTTTATGTGTGTGTGGTGGGGGGGTGGGGGGTTTGCAAAAAGATCTAAACACGCTGCAAAAGTTTCGAAATGTCTATATTAAGGACATTTCAGATATTTTACAAAGTACACACCTGCAATGCACTATGATATTAACAAAGCTGAACATCCATTCCATTACAAAACAAGAAAGTTCGAACAACTGGATCAAAACTTCGGGTGCTACAGCCAATCTTGACAAGTATACCTGAGAACTATGATTCAAACGCGAAGACTTCATACAGTTCAATTTCTTCTGGTTCTAATTGTAAATAACTGAAGATTTGACGGCGAATTGTATAACAAAGTTTCAGCATATAAATAGGACAATTTTCTTTTGCTTAAAAGATTAATATACAACTGTAGGATAATTTTAAGCAGATAACAGTGTACTTGATCAGTTAATGTGTAAACTGCACTTTTTCATTGTATATGTGGACATTTCTGTTCACTCCTAACTTTTTTCCTATTTGCTATTGTCTAATTTCATCTTTCTATAGAAAACAAAGTGTTCACTTTTTTCCGTCTAACTGATACTTACCAAATTTTAGCAAATATGCATACTTGAATTCATCTATTCTACGTTTAGTTTGGTTCAGGCTCGACCACTTTCTCAAACTATCAAGATGGGTCTCTTCATAACTGTTGCCTATGGAGGAGGAACATTTACAAAGTTTCTGGTCTTTGTTTTCTAAGTGCTCGAGTACACTTCAATATGTTCCTTTTAGGCAAACATCAGGTATTGTAGACATAGATCTGAAATTTAGTGTTGGGCAAGATTTTCTTGTGCCGAGTCACAAAAAACCTAAACAATGTTTACAATGAATGTCTACCGCACAAAAAAGGACATTAGATAGACATAGAATACAATCTGTACAGCTCAATAAAGTCAAATCATGGCCGTTAATAAATTTAGATCGCACTATTAACAACTTTCATTCACCCACAATTTTCAATATCTCCTTTTTACTCTCACAAATCCACTAATTTTTCCAGTCCCTGCTCGATTTTCCCCGAAAATTTTCATTTCCCTCCTTGCAAAATTTTCTGAACTATGTTTACGAAATATATTTATTTTCTGTTTTCCGATTCTTTCACATAACTGTTTGTACAGATCTCAAAAACTAGCTAGGATTTCTTCTATCTCAACTATTCTTTCTTCTCCTTTAGTAAACAATGAAAGAAACCTAGACGAATAACTATGGCTGTGGTGCCAGTATTGAACATAGAATATGTAGAAGTAGAACCTCTGACCATAAGATCTGAAATCTAGTGACTGACAATATTTTCTTTTGGCGAGCCACACGGTCTGAATCTATGTTTACAATGAATATCTACCGCACAAAAAAGGACAATAGACGGACATATATAGATCACAACCTGTATGACTCGATAAAATCAAATTGTGGCCGTTACTAAATTCAAATCGCATGATCCCTATTTACATTATTTCAGTATAACAATGAAAACCACTACGAAGTTTTTTCATTTAACTATGAACATCCCAGAAATTGCAAACACCTCACACATGTACCACCGCTATTCTCCCTATGTTAATTTATATTCCAAGTTACTGGTTTAATCTCACTGCACCTAGAGACACCGCTATTCAACGTAAGTTCTACTTGTTTTTCTTGTTACAAATAAGAAGTATGAATACATCTGAAGTCTGAACACCAACTAGAGGACTAAAATTAAACTAGGATCCTTATTTCTTAGTTGGCGAGGCTTATGAAATCAAAACATTTACCCTAAACTGCAAATTTTCCAACATAAATATAGTGATCAAACAGAAAAAGTCAAAGCATACCAATACCTACTTCAGATTATAATATAAAGACACTATGCAAAAGCTAAGGAAGCAGTTTTCGAACATACCCTCCAGCTTTGAAGACTGTGGTACACTGCAATGAACTCTTTAGGTCCTGGAAAATTATGAAACAGATAAGTAAATTAGAAAGAAAAAGAAAACATAAAAAAGATTAAGAAAAAAAAATTCTGACAAAAGAGAACCACACCGGAAATTATTGACTACCTTATTTATTACCCAGGAAGATGCACTTATTAGCATTCAACTACAAGAGACTCCACACAAATCACTAATAAGCATGTTATGATGCAATAACCCCTTCCACGAATGAGTGAGCAGAAGTGAAGAAACCATCCTTAGTCTAGGAAATGTAGTATTTCAGCAGTTATATGATTATTAATTTTCCTCAGTCAGCTAATCAACTTGCGCATTATTAAACTACCATTGTAGGTACTCCTAATTCTACAATTTCGCTCAATAAAAAATCAATTAGGTGCCCAAAGAACCACCGATAAATCTACATGGACAGGCAACCTGGCAACTTGCAGAGACAAAGACTCTAAAAAAAGGGTATATAAATAAAGGTTAAGAAATTTTTATTCTATCGGATGTCCCCAAAGTAACCCCTAACGGTCCACATGGAGGGTAAGAATAGCTGCAAAGAATTTACTAAGGTAGCAGACCCTATACCCCCAATTTGGACTAAATAATCCAATATTTGCAGGACTACTGAAAATTGTCCCGAACCTAATTTTTTTGTGACACGGTGTTTTGTTGTTTGACCATGTCTTTTCAGAACTCCATCCCTTCACCTCTCTCTCACAGCATCAGAGAAAACGAGAAGATGATCAAAATTGACCTAGTTGTATACATGGTGAAGACTCAAAATTAAGTTGGAACAACATAAAACCTAAATAATTAATTTAATTTGAGAGAGAGAGAGAGAGAGACTCACCGATCTTATGAGTGTTGGAATTGGTGAAGAGATACATAAGAAGATGAACAGTTCTCAGACTAAATCCATTCTGATGATAAGCAGCGAGAATTCTCTGCAATTCTTTATCATCAATCAATCCACTACCATCTTGATCAGCCATCTGAAAGTAAGCAACTATATTCGGATCAGTTCCTGGTGGAAACGCTGAAGGTGCCAAAGGAGCAAATGGGCTGGCTCCGTAATGTTGTTGCTGTGGTGGTGCTGATGCTGCTGTGTGATAACCACCGCTACTTCCATGATAGTGTCCATCAGGACCACCAACACTTCCAGAATCGTAACTATTTTTAGGAGGTTTTAGGGGATCTGATTGAGGAGCAGATGGTGCGTAAGGTGCATAGGCTGATGAACCATACGATCCTGATGATGTTGGTGGTGGTGGTTGAGAACCGTATGATCCTGCTGATCCATATGGTTGAGGTTGATGATGACCTGATGAAGGTGGTGAACCACCATATCCATATGGTTGTGGTTGGGGTGGTGGTGGTTGCGAAGAACCGTAAGGCGGTGCTGATCCGTAAGGTTGAGAAGATGGTGGTTGTGATCCACCATAGCCATATGGTTGTGGTTGAGGTGGTGGTCCACCGTAGCCGTAACTTCCTGGTGGTGGTTGTGATGATCCATGTGGGTACCCTGACATTGTTTCAAGCTTGTCTTTGTTCGTTTCAGGAGAATTATTGTATTGAAGAAGAAGAAGAAGAAATATTGGGAAGAATTAATCAGAGTGAAGAAGAAGAAGAGAATGGATGAAGTGAGAGAATAAAGTAAACGCGTCAAGTAACGCGCTTCCTACCCCAAATCTTCACCGCGTGTCGACGTTTTTTTTTGTAGTACACAGTTAGGGCTGCACAAGACCCGCCCACGATACCCAAAACCACCCGTACCCGTTAAGTCCGTGGGTTTTTAATCCATACCCGCCCGTTGTGGGTGCGGGGTTGGTTATGAAAAAAAAAAAACGTTGTCTGTGGGTGCGAGGTTGGTTTAAGCTAATACCCGCTCATACCCGCCCAAAAAACCCGCAGATTATATACCATTAGATAAAACTAATCATAGTCGTCCATTATGAAACCCTAATACTAGTAGATAGGATAACTGATAACCCTCATTCACTTTCTACACTCTTCTTTCTGTTCGGCCTCTCCTCTTCTTCCTCCTCAGTTCTTCTTCTTCACCTACGAACGACAATTACCAGAAATCTTCACCAGAAATCGACAACAACAACTTCGAATCTTCACCAGAAATCGACAACAATCGAAAAATCAACAGATTCAACACTTAATCTTCATCTGTGAACTTCCTAGATATGAATATTTTTGGGGTTTTGGTTTTTTTTTCTCACTTAATCAAGGAGAATAGAAGTTACTCTAAATACTTGAATATAAGCGGGTTTAAACCCGTTTAAACCCATACCCGCCCAACCCGTAGCGGGCGGGTAACAAAACCCGCCCGCTGTTTGTGGGTGCGGGGTTGGTTATGAAAAAAAAAAACCGCAGTATGTGGGTGCGAGGTTGGTTTTAGCTTATACCCGCCCATACCCGCCCATGTGCAGCCCTATACACAGTATTTTTTAGAAGGCTATTATTGGGGCGTCACACTCCAATAGAGGGGCTTCATTTGGGTTCTTAATGTTCAAAAAAGTAGTTATGGTATATCCTAACACATATACATAATGTCTAGATTACCCTTTAACTAGAAGTGATTTTACGTCCAGGTTTGGATTAATTCCAACCGTAGAATTTTATTTGCATGTAGTTTTACGTCCAGGTTTGAATTAGCTCCAACTGTAGAAGCTCATTTTACGTCCAGGTTCCTTTTAGTTCCAACCGTGGAAGTGATTTTACGTCCAGGTTTGGAATATTTCCAACCGTAGAAGTGATTTTACGTCCAGGTTTGGATTATTTTCAACCGTATAAGTGATTGTCCGTCCAGGTTTGGATTATTTCCAACCGTATAAGTTTATTTTACGGCCAGTTTTTCTTCCCACAAAAACTTTGTCCCAGAATTCACCAAGTATACAACAAAATTCATTAATTTAATTTTTATCTAATTAAATTAAATTAAAATTAACTAAATAAGGGTTATTTAGTCATTACAAAATTATTTGAGATAAGGGGTTTTTTATATTACTTACGGGTGACCCGTTTTTGTCCTATTAGGTGACGCCCCTCTAATAGAATGTGACGCCCAGGTAATAGCCTTCATTTTTTATTATAACTTTTTATATTTTGTACTAGTACACAGTAACTTTTTTATTTTTAACTTTTTATAATAAGTGTAATTAATGTAGTGGGTTATTGTTCATTTATTGCCACGATTTATAAGGGGGAATACCATTTCTATGGGTTGATACCATTTCTTTGATCCAACGGTCAGGATCGGTGGAATTTTTTTGTCCTACATGAAACGGTATCAGCTCCTAATAGGACTGGTATCCTCCTATATAAATCATGTTCATCGCAAACGGACTCTCTCTTATCAGACATCATTTCTCCAGCTTAATATGTCCAAGTTTCGAGATAGATATTTGGGACATTATCATCATGGCTCATGAAGTGATTCACACCATGAAGCAAAAAGAATAAAAGGAAAACCTTCTTATAATGAACTCAAACAGGATATGTCCAAGGTATTTGACAAATTAGAATGACCTTTTCTATGTGACATTTTTCTTTAACTTTTTATCAGGACTGGGTTCAACTGATTCAACAGTGCACCACGACAACTAGAATTTCAATCAATGGCAATCCTACTGCTTCTTTTACTCCTACTCGAGGGATCCGCCAATATGATCATTTATCACCTTCTCTCTTCTTCTTGTTATGGGAGATTTTTCGAGAATTGATCGAACTCAAATTCTACGTAGTAAACTGAAACGGAATAGAAATGAGAAAAACAATCCTCATGTGAATCACTTATTTTTCGAGAACGACTATTTATTTTTCTTAGAAACCACTCCTGCTCATTTTAGAAGCTTTCGGAATATTCTTAAACAGATTAGTGATGCTTCTGGTCAAGCTGTTAACCAGCGGGAATCTACAATTTTCTTCAGTGAAAATGTTTTTTCATCTTTCAAAGTTAATTTCTCTAACATTGATTTTTCAGATGAAAATAATGGAAGTAGGTGAAGAATATTTGGGTATTCATCTTCTTATGCACGGGTTAACAACTGAGAATTCCCAACCCGTTACGGATCGTATGGCTGCAAAACTTCATGGTTAGAATAGATAGATTATTAATTGGTCTGGTAAGACTACTCAATTTAATTCAGTTATGAGTACTAAGAGTCTTTATCACATGCAAGTTCTGAAAATTCCAGATACAACTATTCAGCTCGTGAGTCAGTTGTAGAGAAACTATTGGTGGAATAGTTCTCCCAATCATAACAAGAGACATTTTATTTCTTGGAATAAAATGTTTATGCCTAAAATTCTTGGATGTGATGTTCAAAACAACTAACCCATTACAACTCAGTTGTGTTAGCAAAACTTGCTTTGAATTTGATTCTTCAAAACGGTTTTGAACCTTGGATGACGTTAGTTAAATCCAAATATTTTTCTTATCATGATTTAAAACATGAACGTCCTCCGGTTAACAAGAATTCTAGTTGGATTTGGAATATTTTAACTTATGGTATCCAAATTATTCAAAATTATGGCAAGTGGCATGTGGCAAATGTATCTTCTATTAACATTTGGACTCATAATTGGATTTCAATTGAGAACATGGCTTTATATAGGGAACATAAATCAAATACCCCTACTATTGAATGGCTTCACAAATACCCCTGCCTTATAGAAGCTAGGGTTTCCGGAACAATATATTACAAAATTTCCCTCTTATAAATTATCTCATAAACTTTCAGCCTATGAAGCACGAATATTGATATGGGGACACGGATACGGAGATACCGATATGGAAATTTGTCAACTTTAAAAAAATGAGGATACGGGATACGTTGTATTTACTAAAAATATTTAATTTAATTCATTTTAGTAAAAAGAATCAAATAAAATAAAAAAATCTTAAATATTATCTAGAATATTAAAAAAAAAATGAAAGTTATCTAACATCTCGCTCGCCTATTACTCATCAATATTGTTTCATCAAAGAGTATTGTTTCTAGTGCTGGCTTGTTAAGTGAAAGATTTGAAACTTCAAGTACTCCCACACCGTCCAGTGGATCAAATTGATATCCCACATTCTACTTTCTCCTTTCGTATAATTTTTACCTTTTCGCGAAAGGAGAGGAAGATTACTATGAAAAAATACTAAATCCTCAGCACGTCGGGATACAATCTTGTTTCATTTAAATTTATATATGCTTTGTTTCCCTCGAATAATAAATTATATATGCTCCAATTATATATAATATATGAAGTATCCCCTCTTAGAGTATCCAATAGGTATCCCAGAGTATCCCGTATCATTTTCGTAATTAAAAATGGACAATTTAAATGGAGTATCTGATGCATATCCCTAAGTATCTGACATTAATACGGCGTCTGATACGGATAAGTCACTGATTTTTAAGTATTTGTGCTTCATAGATGTCAGCTACTCAATTATTTGTTCACTAGAACGTTCAAAACGGTTTATTTTCTATCTCCGACACGATCTGTGCAAAAAAAAAAAAAAGATCGGTGGAGAAACTAAAGCTTGAGTAAGCAAAATTGAAGTTAGTGAGAACCTGTAAAGATCAATATCAAGACGAAAATCATCAAAAACAGATCCAGCCAAAAAATCAGGTTACATAAATTTGATTTTTCACAAAATCGATTACTATGTTCTTCAACAGATTCAAATCGAAGATCAAATGAAAGGTAGTGTATAATTGCTGATGATTTTGTTTGAAAAATAAGTTCGTAACATGTTTGTTTTTGATTTGTTAGGGTTTGATTTTGAAATAATTTATCCATTTCAGAAAAAACTTGATGCATGTTTAGTTTCTTATGATTTTTTTGTCGAATTAGGGTTTGATTTTGTATCAAATTTGTTTGATTCATTGTTTTTCATTTTGTTGTCAAATTGATCTGTAAAACGTTGTTTACTGATATTGATCCCTACTTTTATTGATCAAATCCGTACTAATTTTTTATGATTTATTGTTGCATGTGATCGAAATGAAAAGATGGATACTCCGTAAGTGTTAAATCACTTATTACTCAACATAGTAGTACTAAGCATAATTTTATTTACTCTGGTGCTAATTCAGTATACATTTCAGTACATATTCACAAATTTAAATGATGTGAAAACGTGTTACAGTAAAAATCTCAATATGATACATTGTCCATTGTTAATATACTCTGTCTAATTGGGAATGTTAACAATTTTCTGTTTGAAAACGTGTTAAAAAAAGAGATGGAGAAACGAAAAAGAACAAAGAATGAGGAGACAACAAAAGAAGAAGATAAATCGGCGAAGGTTAAAACATATTGATATTTGAAATGACGAGGGTAACAAGTACACCACAATTTTTTCGAGTCTAACGGCCTTCAAGCATACAGGTAGAGGGATGCTTTTATAATTAAATAACTTTTGATGTGGAATGAGTAAAAGCACACAGACACAACAGTTTTGTTAACGAGGAAACCACAAATGCAGAAAAAACCTCGGAACCTAGTCCAGTTTTGAATACTCTATACAAAGACACTACCAACTTCGTATAGTTGAGACCAAGTAAAATACCCCTAGTTACCTAGTTTCCTCAGTATCCATGCGCCTACAACCAATATGGCCAACACACGCGAATCCTAAGATAGAGTCCACTATCTTAAGTTGTTTCAGTCTCTCCGAAGACTTTAAGCACTCAACCCTTTCGACCGTTTTCCAAACACTAAAGGATTAATATGTTCGGTAACCACTCTCCTATCTCAGGAAATCAATCAGAGATATGTTTGTTGAGTGTGACAAAGGCTTTTCTGTTTAACATCAATTAAACTCCTTTTTTCGGATTTTAGATTTTCCAAGATCTACATTAAACAAGTTAAACAGATCGAGTCAAACAGAACTACCAGATTCAGATACGGAAAAGTAACACTAAATGATAATTTGTCGATCTAAATACGATTAGTCAATAAGAAGTCTATCAAAAGATAAACTAGATTTATTCGGATCCCAGCCGATCAAGTTTTTGCACGAATCAGATCACGAAGATACAAAACCAATAAGAAAAATCATCTTGTTTTCAATTTTCAATAGTCTTATGTACCTACACAATAACAAACTTGATTCCTGACTTATGATCGATTACGCAGAGAACGGAGTCTGTTAACAATGGATAATCACAAGTCAATGTTAATCCTTTGATCTAGTTTGAGTGACCTTATGTCAGAAGGGAAGGCTCTCAATAATAATCAAACTAGGTGCAATCAAGAGTTAATAATCGTTAGTCAATCAAATCAATGATCGAAAACTAAAATAACAATGCAAATTTAGTTTCTCGCCAACGTTACTAGTAGACACTTCTTGATCCCAAATAAGTATTTAAACTAGCGGAGTAAGAGATTTCTCTTTATTAGGTTTCTCTCCTATCCAGCATAGTATTACAAGAGTATTATTAGTCGGCTACACCAGAATCAACAAAGATGAAATTTTCCTGGATCAGATAAGTTTGCAAGAAGAATAAACTTCATTGTTTGTAGACCAAAGTAGTTTGGACACCAAGGAATTTCCATAACCAAAGTTATTCTTAAGATGTGCAATAAAGCACCTAAATTCAGTTTTATAAATTCCAACCAATATCCAACTATATAACCGAAATCTTCATGGAAAACTCAATATTAGCTAGCACTTACCAAATATATCTTTCCAGAGATATGTTTTGATTGCTGGTAAAATAAAATATATTAATTTCGAAAATATCAAACAAAATTCTCTACTTATTTCGGTTTGGGATCTCACCTTGAGTATCAAGGAATATCGTTTTAAACAACTAAGAAATAATATTTCAGCACATGTTCAAATTATTCACTATGTCGACATCTTGAACTTTCCTATTTTGAAAACCTAATTTCTAAACCACACAAAACCTATAGTATATGTAACTTATAGAAATCAGTTTTTCCTATTGGGACTGGTTCAACCATGACTCCTAAAGCAAGTTAGGATCGGTTCTATCTTGACTCCTAATATAGGTAGGATTCAATTTTATCTTGACTCGGAATATAGATAGGATTCAGTTCTACCTTGACTCCCAACTTAAGCTAGGATCGGTTATACCTTGACTCCGTATATAGGTTAAGATCGGTCCAACCTTAATATCTTCAATGAAAACCGGACCATCAATACTTTTAATTTCCTTTTGACTACGAAACAAGTTCGTACGTCTACTTCCTTAAACTCATGTAATTAAACATAGTTTTCTAGGTATGAAATCAAACATATGTTCACTACATAATATAGTAACGAGTTACAAATATTATGTCGATGTTGCAATTACGAAGTTCAAAAGATAAGCATTTACTTCGTAATTTAATATATGAATAGAAAGCTGAAATGACAAGGGTACCAAGTACACCACATCTTTTCGATATCAAACAATAAGTCTGTTACCTTGTATAATGGTCTATGGAAAAAGAAGTCAAGACAATATAACAACAAGTTAATCACTTGATAATAGTTACGTTACAAGACCGATTTACCTATGGGATCAATATCAAGTGTCTGGTTAACGTACAAGTGTAATTTACTTTATTATAACTAAACAATACTTACAATGTGGAAGTAAAGTAAATGACACATCAATATTTTGTTAATGAGGAAACCACAAATGCAGAAAAACCCCAGGACCTAGTCTAGTTTTGAATACTCTCAGAATTAAGACGATATACAAAGACACTACCAACTTCGTATAGTTGAGACCAAGTAAACTACCCCCTAGTTACTTAGTTTCCCCAGTTTCCATGCGCCTACAACCAATCTGGATAGCACACGTGAATCCTAAGATACAGTCAACTTTCTTAAGTTGCTTCAGTCCCTCTGAAGACTTTAAGCAATCAACCCTTTCGATCGTCTTCCAAACAGTAAATGACTAATCTGTTTGGTACCCACTCTCCTATCTCAGAAAATCAAACAAAGATATGTATGTTTAATGTGACAACGACTTTTCTGTTTAAAATCTATTAAACTCCTTCGTTGGGTTTTAGATCTTCCAAGATCTGCATTAAACAAGTTAACTGGATCGAGTCAAACAGAACTACTAAATTCGGATACTGAAGAGTACCACCAAATGGTAGCTTGTGGATCTAAATACGACTAGTCAATAATAAGTTTATCAAGAGATCAACTAGATCAAGTTGGATCCCAGACGATCAAGTTTGTGCACGAAATAAATCACAAAGATACAAAATCAATAAGAAATTTTTTCTTGTTTTCAATCTTCAATAGTCTTTTGTACCTGCACAATAACAAACTTGATTCCTGACTTATGATAGATTATGCACTGAACAGAGTCTGTTAACTATGGATGATCACAATTTAATGTTAATCCCTTGACCTAGTTTGACTGACCTTATGTCAGAAGACAAGGCTCCCAAGAATGATCAAACAAGGTGCAATCAAGAGTTAACAACTGTTAGTCAATCAAATCAATAATCAAAAACTAAAATAACAATGCAAATCTAGTTTCCCACCAACGGTACTAGTAGACGCTTCTTGATCCCAAAGAAGTGTTTAAACTAGTAAACATAAGAGATTTCTCCTAATTAGGTTACTCTCCTTTCCAAGATAGTATTACGAGAATATTACTAGTCGGCTACACCGGAAACAACAAAGATGAAGTTTGCCTGGCTCAGGATAAGTTTGTAAGAAGAACAAACTGCACTATTTATAGACCAAGGTAGGTTGGACACCAAGGAATTTCCATAACTGAATATATTCTTAGGGTATGCAATAAAGCACCTGAATTCGGTTATATGAATTCCAACCAATATCCAACTGTATAACCAAAATCTTCATGGACAACTCAATATTAGCAAGCACTTAACTAATACTAGGTGTGACGCCCGTGCTTTGCACGAGTCCAAATATTTACAGAAAAGTGTGTATTGATGAATAAAAATATGCTTATGATTCATGGTTATATTTTTTTAAATATTTTTCTACCCGTCAAATAAAGATAGATTATTTTTTACCGGTGAAATATTTTTTTTACTCTAAGATACTATTTGTTTTTACCCGTATGAAAAGACGAGGGTACCCAAATATACCTCAATCTAAAACTTTTCCACCTATAAGTCCTTTCTCCGAAAGTGATTGTCTATGGACTGAGTCGATACAATACAACAAATTGGTTCATACTTCGTGTGATCGTCTATGGATACGAGATGGAGACAATACGACAACAAGATAACTTGTGTGATTGACTATGGATACAAGATCGAGACGATGCAACAACGAAGTATGTTTACTTGATAAATGGTTCGGACTTAACCAAACACAAATAGGATTACTATCAAGTAAATAGGAATTAATTCTTGTGTAATTTACTTTAAATTATAATAACAAAAACTATAATTGCGGAAAATAAAAGTAAATGACACAGCAAAATTTTGTTAACGAGGAAACCGCAAATGCAGATAAACCCCGGGATTGTCCAGAATTGAATACTCTCAGGATTAAGCCGCTATACAAAATCAAACCAACTTCGTATAGTTGAGACGAAGCAACTAAACCTATAGTTCACCTAGTTCCGTCTGTATTCCCACGCCTCCAACCTGTAATAAGTCACATACTTGGAAAAATTCCTTTGGTTCGTATTCCAAACAGTAAAGGAACAAAAAATTTGTTTGGTATCAACTCTTTTCAACGTGATGTGAGTTCGACAAAAGGCTCTTCTGTTTATCTCAATAAACTCCTTTGTCAGGTTCTTAGATCTATCTTATCATCAACTACCAAAGTAAATGTTAAGATTTTGCAATCAATACTTTAAATCAGAAAGAATTGTATTGATGCCGATCTACACAACTAATCAATCTAATCTACCACAAGGATAAACCGATTATAGTTGGATCCTCTTTTACCGAAACAAGTATTGTGCACACTAAAGATTATGAACCCAAACCAGAAATCTTCAAAGTCTTCTTTGTCTTCAAATCTTCTTATATTTTCAGTAAACACCTGCACACAATCAACTTGAATCTCTTGTGATCAATCACGCACAGAACGGAGTCTGTTAACAATGGATTATCACAAGACGTCTTTAGATCTACAAACATTCTAAAGATCCCCGTCGAAACTTCGATCTAGTTTGAGTGAATCTTATATCAGAAGAGAAGATTCTCAAGCATAAACAAACTAGGTTCAATCAAAGTTCAACAAATGTTAGTCAATCAAATCAATCGAAAACAAAAGATAAATCGCAATTATTTAGTTTCCCACCAACGGTACTAATAGAGCTTCTCAATCCCAAAGAAGTCTTTAAACTGAGCGTCCGTAAGAGATTTAGCCTAATTAGGTTACTCTCCTCTCCGAATAGGCGGCTTCACCAGTAGCAGCACAACTGAGATAGTTTTGCTGTCTCTGAGGATTAGTTTGCTCGAAATGCAAACTTTGATATTTGTAGACCAAGGAAGTTTGGACGCCAAGGAATTTCCAAAATCGAAAATATTCTCAAGATATGCAATATATTCCAGATTCGGTTTCCATAATTCCTGGAAATGCTTTGTCCAAATAATGACCGAAAATCTCTTAGAAAATCTCCAACTAGCAAATGCACATTACTAATTTTCAATTTCCAAAAATAAAATTAAAAACCTTAAATAAAATATTCTCAATTTACTTTTCGATCCGGGATTTTTTTTCCTTTAGCTATTAAGGAATATCTTTGAACAAGTCATGAGCGGTTATACTAATCACACATATTGGTAGTTCAAAAGCTATGCAATGAATAACAATACCAATAATGCCTGGCGATTTCTCTTTCGATTCACAAAACAAGTTCATGAATTTACTTCCTTAAAACAAATGTAAAACATTGTTTCCTAGGATGAAATCTTCACCTTATATCCATACATAATCACAATAGCATTCGAACGATTATGCCGATGTCTTATATACAAAATTTAATGGTTAAGAAATAAACCTCGTATTGTATTCCTTAATACTATGTCTAACCAGAGTATAATCATTCATGCGTCACAGTTTTGTTTTCAATATGCACGACTTGAAAGATATGTTAGGGAATGAAACAGTTCAAGTCAAATATCACTAACCTCAAGTGGAAGGATGATGTTGTCGTTGTAGCTCCTTACTTCTTCACTTCTTCAAGTCTTCGCAAGACTTGTAATGTCTCATATCCTAATACTTTCAAGCTAACCTATATGAAGTTGACTCTAGTACATAATCAAGCGACTCTTTAAATGAGTTTTGGCTAACTAAAATATGACAACCAAACTTGACATACCAACGCTTGGTGGGTTCAACCGAGCTATGCTCTAACAATCTCCCCCTTTGTCAATTTTAGTGACAAAACTCTTACATCATATGGATAAACAAACTAGAAGAATTCATTACACATACGCTTGATTCCCGAATTCAACAACACAATAACCTGTATACATTCAATCCATAAATTCCGTTGTTGACATTATAATAACAAAGCTAATACTCCCCCTAAAGGTAAGATAGGTATATTTTCAATCCGCACGTCTTTGTTATTCCCTTTGTAGTCCATATAACTACAAGTATCATATGATATGCTACTCCCCCTTAGTATATGCTTTTACTCTTTCGTTAGATCAACGTTTAAGCACCAATATCCTTTCCCTTGATACCAATCTATATAAATCAATACTAGTATTACTTGTTTACTCTATATATTTCTCCCCCTTTTTGTCACAAAATGACAAAGAAACGAAAAAATAAAGGACAAACCGAAAGGATCTTACAAACCTCAATAGACTTGCAACCTATAGAGTTATGCACGAGGGTTCCACGCACCATTTTTGATAACCAATATCAAAACCGAAACTACAAAGTAATTTTGTTTTGATATGTTACCAAGAAAACAATTGCCCGAAGCAATTTTCCCTAATAGTTTAGCAAACCAAAAATCGACTAAGCACCTTAGTTCCTTTGCTAAAGCGTTGTAAAAATACAATCACTTGTTCGATAAGACCAAAATAAAGATAACTCTATTTTTTCTCATCAGGTTCTAGTTATCCATATAACTTAGACCTTTAACTTTTAAACAAGACAAGTACTAGGTTAGTTAACTAGCATTTCTTGTTAAGGCATTCGATTAGACTTGAATAACTGAAATCTCCACTTTGATAAGCCTAACTAAGATCAGAATTAACTTAGTTTCTCTTTGTTTGTGGGTGAAAACCGTTTCTGCTGATTTTAGTAAATTTGGGTGTGTGGATGAGAACCGTTTCTCCTTCACTTTTAAACCTTAAACAATACACTGCATGGGAGTACTTTTGATTCGAGAGATCAATCTGTACAATCCTGGCCTAAACCAAAAAATGGTCGTTCCAGGCTTGCTTCGGTCACAAAGTGAAGGAGAAGGGTTGGTCTTAGGGAGGGAAGCGAGAAGAGTGTTGAGACCAGAATCGAAGGTGTGGTCGTTTATGACTTGTATCTGAAAGTAGAACTGGCTAGCATAATGGAAAGCTACCAGGTGATTTCTAGATACTGTATCGTTGCCGACCAAAACTTGTTGTTTGGTGAAAATAGGTGAAGCCTATTTATACAAGTCATATTGAAACATACCCTAGTCTCGTAGGAAGTGGAAACGATTAAGTGGTGGAAGAATAGAGTAACGTGTAACCGTCAGTCATTATGCTTCCATGATGAAGGAGGTGAATTCGTTTACACCGTAAATTTAACCACCACTAATTGTCCTGCTTCATGACACTTTCTTGTAACGGGCACATTGCACGCCGCACGCTGTAAACCGCCAGACCAATACCCTGATGAACATCCCCCAGTTTGTGACATGTTTGATGTCTCGAGTGTTTTCCTGGAAAACATATAGAACTTTGCTGCGTGTGGCAAGTCAAAGTCAATGGACTCACCGTAGGAAAATAACATGCAATGCTATTAGGCTCGTTTTGGCTAGTCGCCTAAAACTTGCCACAGGTTTGTCAGTTTAGTGGTGAACTTCGATGGCTGAGATCGCATCTCATGAAAGAGGGTAGCCGTTGATTATGGCTACCTTGTGTTGGCGCCTGATAATGGAGCGGTAGTGTTTTTGTATACGCCAGTGGCAACGTGGCATGGCTAGCATGGCTCGTGCATGCCAGTGGCACGGTGATGCAAGTTGCGTCTGGCGTAGTCATGGCCACTAGATTTAGGCAGCTGGTCTCCTGAAACTTGCCACAAGTATGTCAGTTCATTGGCGAACTTGGATGGCTGAGATTGCATCTCATGAGGAAGTATGTCCATTGATTATGGCGGCATCTTGTTGTATAGCGAAGTGGCGCCATTGGCATAGTGGCGCCTGGCGGAGCCATGGCGTAGCGGCATGCCAGTGGCGTAGCCGTGGCAGCTGTTTTGGCATATTGGTGTTAGACCCAAATATGGCTTCTGGCAACATTGACCCTGTTTTAATCTTGAGGCCTTAGGAGAGTCACTGGACTCAGTTGGCATGGCACCTTTTAGCTAAATTAGGGTTTGGTGTATCACAACTTTATTTAGCACGTGCAGCATGATTGTGGCATGATGGCGTGGTTGGCATAGTTAGCACATGCCAGTGGCACGAAGTAGCGCATGACGTAGCCATGGCCGCTAGACTTTGGCACATTGGTGTTAGACCCAAATGTGGCATGGCAACATTGGCCTTGTTGCCACATCAATCCCAATGCTCTGGGAAACGTTACTTGGCTTGGTTGGCGTAGCAACTTTGCCTGAATTAGGGTTTGGCATGTCGAAACCCTAATTGGTGCGTGTGGCATGCGGCCGCGGCATGGCGACACTTTTATGTGCAAACGGTGCCATAGCTATGCCGGAGGAACTGTGCTCTAACCCCTCCCACTATGGTGAGGAGACACGCTCTTTTCTTGGTCATGCAGGTTTTTATCGTAGATTTATCAAGGATTTTTCCAAGATAGCATCACCACTTTGCAACTTATTGCAAAAAGATGTGGTTTTTAACTTTGATGAAAAGTGTATGGCGGCATTCAATCGTTTGAAAGAACTTTTGATTTCAGCCCCTATCATTAAACCACCGGATTGGAGCAAGCCTTTTGAGCTCATGTGTGATGCAAGTGATTATGCGGTTGGTGCGGTGCTTGGGCAACGTGTGGGGAAGATACCTCATGCTATTTATTATGCTTCTAGAACGTTAAATGAGGCCCAACAAAACTACACAACCACTGAAAAAGAGTTGTTAGCCATTGTTTTTGCTTTGGAAAAGTTTCGCTCTTATCTAATTGTTACAAAAGTTGTTGTCTTTTCTAATCATGCAGCGCTTAGGTACTTGCTTATGAAAAAAGAGGCGAAACCGAGGCTCATACGATGGATTTTGCTCTTGCAAGAGTTTGATATTGAAATCAAGGACAAGAAAGCAATTGAGAACACTGTTGCGGATCATTTGATCCGTCTTGATGTGGACAAGGAAGCTATCTCATTGTGTGAAAGTTTCCCGGATGAGCAACTATTCTCAATTGCCTTTGGAGAGCCATGGTATGCTGACATTGTGAACTACTTGGTGTCTAAACAAATCCCAAAGAACTTGTCTCGTGCTGAGAGGGACAAACTTAAGAGGTTAGGGAACCAATACATATGGGATGATCCATACTTATGGAAACAAGGTAGTGACCAAGTGTTACGAAGGTGCATTCCCGAATCCGAGTTTAATTTTATCTTGTCTTTTTGTCATTCCTATGCTTGCGGAGGACATTTTTGGAGTAAGAGAACCGCTTACAGGGTACTTGAAAGCGGTTTCTATTGGCCAACCTTGTTTAAAGATGCATATATATTTTGTACAACTTGTGATAGGTGCCAAAGAACAGGCAATCTAGGTGCCCGAAATCAAATGCCACAAACTTTTATTCAATTTATTGAAGTTTTTGATGTATGGGGTATTGATTTTATGGGTCCTTTTGTCAACTCTCATGGGAATTTTTATATCTTACTTGTTGTGGATTATGTTTCCAAATGGGTGGAAGTTAAGGCCACCCCGACTAATGATTCTAAAGTGGTTTCAGATTTTGTGCAAGCTAATATCTTTGCAAGGTTTGGAATTCCAAGAGACATAATTAGCGATGGGAGTTCTCACTTCAATAACAGGATCTTACAAAGCTTGTTGAAGAAGTACAATGTGTCGCACAAGATTGCAACACCTTATCATCCCCAAACAAATGGACAAGCCGAGGTTTCTAACCGGGAGGTGAAATCCATTCTATAGAAGACGGTGAATCCAACAAGGAAAGATTGGAGCATGCGACTTAATGATGCTTTGTGGGCTTATAGAACCGCATACAAGACACCTATTGGGATGTCTCCCTTTAGGCTTGTGTATGGTAAACCTTGTCATTTACCCGTTGAAATTGAGCATAAGGCGTTTTGGGCTATTAAGCAATGCAATATGGAGATGGATGGGGCTGGAAAGCAAAGGAAGTTACAACTCCAAGAGCTAGAGGATCTTCGCAATGATGCATTTGAAAGCTCACGCATTTATAAGGAGAAAACGAAGGCTTTTCATGATAACATGATTTCTAGGAAACAATTTTGCATTGGGCAGAAAGTGCTTTTGTTTAATTCTCGCTTGCATTTATTTCCGGGTAAATTAAGGTCACGTTGGATTGGACCTTATATTGTTACTAATGTGTTTTCTCATGGTGCAGTGGAAATTCGTAGCATAGCTACAGGCAAGGAACTTAAAGTTAATGGGCACCGATTGAAACCATGTTATGAGAATTTCACTTCTGAAGTGGTGGAAGGAGCTAATTTTGTGGATGCACTCCCTCTGGATGAGGCATAGAAAGCAAGGAGATAGTCGGGCTGACGACTTTAAACCAAGCGCTAAATGGGAGGCAACCCATTAGGATGAGTATTTCTTGTCTTATATTTATTTCTTGTTTTGTTTTTAGTTTTTCTTGTCTTGTTTTGTTTTTTATTTTTATTTTTTTTCTGATTTCTTGTCATTATCATATAGGATTTCCCACCTTGACTTTCTTTGGACGATTCAATTTACATTGAGGACAATGTAAAGTTTAAGTGTGGGGGAGTGGTTGCATTTGCATTGGAAATTTTTCATGAAATTTTCAACTTTTTTGTAAAATAGTGAATAAGAAAACTCCAACTTGTGGTTAGTTTAGAGTCACATAGTATACATGTCGCTAAGATTACATCGAGATTCTCATAAGAGTGACTGAACTTAGAGATGACAGAGAACATGATCGGGTTTCTTACTTGTATGAGAGTTAAAGTTGGATTTAACCATTCCAGTGGCAAATGAGGTGCATACTGAATTCGGTATTAGATTTGTGATCCCCTATAGTGGAGACTACCCATGTTACATCATAAGAGGCACCGACCTTCACTTCTTTGTACCTGTCTAAATTTGTTCTTTTAGAGTGTGTGTCACCGTACGTAAACTCTGGGTAGAATGGTGAGCTACCCAACCTCCCACCAATAGAAGCACTATTTTGATCTCTTGAGTTCTATTTTATCAATCATGAATGGTGACATCGAGTTGCTAACTTACATATCACTTGTAATCTTGTTCGCAGTTAGCACCATCCACTTTATCTCTCTACACCAACAGGTCCATAGAAACACCATCATCATCAACAAGAGGAGCATCACAAATTCGAAGGAAAGTTGAAGACGTTTAAGGTTTACAAGCAACAGTACAGAAATGAGCAGATTTCAGATTTAAGTATAGAAACAAGACAAAGAGCAGAATTTTTACAAGTTGAAGACTATTGTACAAGAGCGAATATTATCAAGATGGGAATTCAAGAAGTTTATGATATCGAGACATACGAGTTGTGGAGAATCGAGCGGTAAAGTACTTACACCATGGCCTTTGTACTTGCATTTTTATTTTTATCTTTATTTTGTATTTGTATCATTTTCTCTTGTTAAAAAAAAAATAAAAAATCATTGCATCATATTTTTGTTTGTTTAGTTCGTTTTTGGTTTTGTATTTATTAAATAAAGCGAATGGAAGAAGAAATATCCGTAATGAAGTCTCAAGCAACAAGGAATTATAGGAAAGAATCACATTGTCAAGATTCTACGAAGTTCAAGATTTCATCATCAAGAGTTGAAGACGAAGATGAAGACACCGATTGAAGACCGAAGACGTTTCTATGGATGCTGTGAGAGTGGTGCTAGATGCACGTCGAACGGATAACGAGGTAAGTAAGCATATTCCCACCTTCGTTAAGTGGTTGATTTCTTTTCTTAGAGATCGTCAGAAAAATGGGTTTTCAAAACAATAAAAGATGTGGGTTTTCAAAACGATTCGGAGGGTTTTTGCCTTCCTACCATTCAACGTGTCGCAGGATTCTCTCTTCACTCCTACCTGGACACATGTGTGACCCATAAAGAGCTATTTATTATTGAGAGCAACTTCATAAAACCCTTTCTTGTGAGGCAGAGTCGAGACTTTTGATTACTCCGAACCCGAATTTCTTTCGAGAAGGGATGGTTATTTCTCTCCCAACTTTCAAGGATGAGATTGTGTTCATTTATGTGTCTAACTTCTTATGACTAGTGTGCAGAATTTCTATGTCTTCTTAGCGCGTTGGATGCTATCATTACGGAGAACTAGTAAGTTGGAAAAGTAGGTTTTGTGGGTATATCTCTATTAAACCCTCGCGAGAGTTGTATGTATATTTTAGAAAAGTTTTGTTTGTTTTGCTCGAGGACTAGCAAAGTCTAAGTGTGGGGGAATTTGATAGGTGTTGTAAAACACCTAATTTTATATATAGTATTTATGCTTTCTTTTCTATTATCCTTGTGAATTGCATCTCTTATGTTTACTTTTGAGTATTTAGGTACTGTGGAGTCATCTGGAGCAAAAGAAGGAGAAAACGTCCATGTGGAGCGTAAAGGCCAAAAAGGTTGATTCACAGGCGAGTCATACTCGGAGCAGATTAGGTTCCGCAAGGAAGAGGTGGAGAATGAACTGTCAGTTTCCCATAACTGATAGTCGAACAGAGAACTAGGGTGTCGGTTATCTGGGACCGACAGGCCATGTATGAGTTGATTACCCCTTAACGACTAAAGTGGGGTGTCAATATGAATCCCTTCTCCTACACACAACCTAAATTTAAGAGAAGATTCATTTCTTTTTATCATTAGCTTTCTTTTACTCCACCTGAAATTCAGAGAGATAAAATGGTGCGGCTGCTGTCTGAGAAATTGGTGGCAAGTGGTAAGCATCTGGATCGAATTCAAGGAGATGAGGATGTGAATTTAAGCTCTGCAGGGAGGATGAAAAACATAAAGAAATTCTGAGTTTGAGAAAATGAAATTAGGGTTTTGTGATTCTGAACCTGAAGTTGAGATATGAGAGAAATCGAGAATGAATCCGAAGAGAAAGGGGTTTTGAGATGAATTAGAAACATGGGTATGTCTCAGATTCAAGTTTACATCAAGGTAAAAGTGTTGCTGCTGTTGACTGAAGCTGAGCATGAAGAGAATAATGGGTTCAGTTGAGATTGATTCGCTGTTGAGGATGAAATTCATTGGTTGCAGTGTTGCTGCCAGAGCTAGTGGACATGGTGGAGTTCAGATTGGTTGTTGAACTGGTGAATTTGTGAGAAATTTAGGGAGATTTCATCAGAGAATGGTGATGTTGTCGGTGTTTTGCAGGGGACCTGAGATGAGCAATGAACTGTTGAAGCTGCAGATGATGCAGTTCAAGTGCAGCTGAGATGAAGCATTGGTGGACCTAGACCGAGCTGATATGAGAGCTGTAATGGAGAAGCAAGAGAAATGGAAGCGGTATTGCAGTTTGTGGCTTGAACTGGAACAACATTAGGTGTACGCTAGGATTGAACTGCAGGGGAGTTGGAGGTGCTTTTACTGCCGCGACATGAAGATTGTCATGGCTATTTGCTACTGGTAATTAGGTCAAGAAACTGAAAAGATTGATTGGTTGTGGAGATGTGAAAGCTATAAAATGGGTATGAATTGTTGGTACAGGTCATATTGAAGCAATGGAACTGAAATTCTATGTTGGCATGGGCTGGTGCCCCTCATGAGAATGAAATGGTGTTGATATGAAGCAGTGTAGGCTGAGATAATGATTCAATGGGTCAGATAGTGCAGTGTTGTTGGCTATACTGAGATGCAATGGAAATGGTAGTATGACTTGAGTTATGAACTGCAATAGATGCTGCTAGTAAGATCAGTTGCAGCTGAAGTTCTGATGCCGAGGAAACGAGGAAGGGGTTCTGTCTGTGGTTTCATTGAACTGCAGGTGGAATTGATCTGAGAATGTCTCTAAGTTGTTGTTGCTGCTTAGATGTATGCCTAGGATTTTACAGGTGAATCTGGTGGTGCAGTGGGAGAAAGTAAGCTGCGATCTGTGCAGTGATCTGAGAATGGGGTTGCAAGTCAGATGAAGAATAGTATGGTGGTAAGGTTTGGTTTGCAGTTGAATCTATGTTGGCAGCTAAATGGTGAAGATACAAGTGCTATTGTGTGAAGATGGCTGTTGGGATTGTGTTGGTGCTGCTGTGTTATGTAGTAGCTGAAGGCTGAGCTGCTAATGATAGTGGTTCTGAGATTGTTGCAGGTGATGTTGCAGCCAATGGGAGAAAAGAAACTGATGCTGGGTTAGACCTGGTACCATTGGTGAAGGTCAGATGCAGGTGGTAATGAAACTGAAGAGGGAGCTACAAATGGTGGTTGAGATGTGAATGCATGAGGAGTTGAAATGCTTAGATGTATGCTTAGGTTTGTCTTGAGGTGTTGGTTACAGTGAAGTGCAATTGCAGTTGCTGAGATGCACATGAGCTGTAGATTTGCTCAAGACAGAGTTAGTGGTGATGTTCAACCTCTGCAGTTGGAGTTGTGAGGAGTTGCTGGTGTATTGAAGGTGGTGAATTCTGTTAGTGAGTTGCGTATAATAAAGTTACAGGAGGTGCTTGGTGCTGGTTTGCTAGTTATGGAGAGATTGCAGGTGCAGTTTTAATAAGAATGATGCTGTGTTGCTTGAGAAGGAACTGGTGGCACTGAATTGCAGGCTATAGTGAAGCTGGTGGAGCTTTTGAATGTTGCAGTTGAGTGTCAGAGTTGCAGTGCTATGGGTTAGAGGTTTTGAGCTCAGTCTTGAACATGAGTGCAGATAAGATGAATAGCCATCATGGCTGGCAGTGAAGCAAAATGATGGTGCGGCACAGAATCTAACATGTGAAATGGCTCAAGCCTTTGCAACTGTGGCTTAAGCCAAGGTGACTCAGACCCTGACTCAGGTCTGACTAGACACTGCATCTGACATCACTAAGTTGAGTCATCTCACTCGGTGCCTTTGACTGAGTTGACTCGTTGACCGGTGACCGGTTTGACCTTGTCGGTCACCTGAGCTCTTTTCCGACGACTTCTCCGGCCAGTTTCCGGCACATGTACCCTTTTTCCGGCGACTATATTTTGGGACATATTTTCCCATGGGTTCTTCACACACATGGGATTGGTGGACTTCTTGGTGATGGGCTTTTGAAGACTTGACCTAAGAAGAGCTACAAAAAAGGAAATTTTTCTACAACTTTAAGTATCACGTTTTTTTTATTATTCTTGGAGCTTTGGAGATAGCTACAATTAGGGTTTGCTTTCGTTTTATTTTTCATCTTCTTCAATTATTTTATGATTATGATTATGATGAACTCCATTATTATGAGTAACTAAATTCAATTATTGGTTATGGGATAAAAGTTGATTTCTCAAGCATGTTATTTAAATCAATGAATTAGTTTTGTCTCAAAACTTTATTGTTTATGATTCATGGTTGATATTGTTTTATGATTTGAATGCTAGTTTGGTTGAGTCAGGAATCAATTAGATTAGTCTTCATCTCTATTGCTAGATTAGGGTTTTCAATACGAAATAGTTGTTTATCCCTGATTCTAAGTAGCATAGTGCCATTATTACTTGTAGTGATACATCTTTTTAATTGCATATGAATCATAACCTTTGTTAAAATGAATTAGTGCTTTTACACGTTTGTTTGCATTGATTAGTCTTATTTCATAGAACTTATTGCTCTTAGGGAGTTAAACTTAATTGTGCTTTTACACTTTAGGTTGCTTTCTAGGTAGATTTCACAATAGCATCTTTTAATGTTGTTTGTGATAAAATCGGGAAATAAACGGGATATTCTTGCGATCAAGATATCCTAGGACTTCTAATAGATGAGAGATTAAAATTCCAATTCTAGTCATTGATGAAAATACATGTTTGTGAATGATACTATCCCGTGACCAATATCTTCTCCTTATTGATTATTCCAATTATTTTTTATTGCTTTTGATTACTTTAATTGCTTTGTTTATTTAGATAAAACAAAAATCCCCCCCCCCCTTGGTTACTTAAGAATCTGAAAATTTGATAACAACAAAAGCCTCTATGTGGGAACGAACTCTTTCTTATCACGTACTATATTTATATCTAGTTGAGTGAGAAAGTGAATTATATTTGCACGGCTGACAACCGGTCAGTCGCGGCATGGCAACACTTTTCTGTGCAAACGGTGCCATAGCTATGCCGGAGGAACTATGGCAAGGCCGTAGTGTGGAAACGGCCACAGGAGTAAGGATTGTCGTGGGTGGCTATGATATGGCGCATTCTTAGGGCTTCCTGGGCCCCACACGGCTCGTGGCAGGTTGTGGGGCCGAAGTGGCATAATTTGCGTTGCGAAAATTAGGGTTTTGGTTAACGCAGGTTCGTGCTTCTGACTAGAAAACCCTAATTTGAGCTTATCATGGCGTTTGCCCCGAACAGGAGGTAGGTTAGCACGTAGGGTGCTATTTATGGCACGTTGGCGCGTTTTGGCAGGTTTGGCATGCCGTTAACATGTTGACGCGGTAAGTGGCATGTTTGGCACACGCACTTGGCATGCCCGTTTGGCATGTGCGATTGGCATCATTTTTGGCGTGTTTGGCATGTCGTTGGTATGTTGGCGCGGTTTTGGGAAGCCAAAATGGTATGGTGACATCTTGAAACCTCTTTTAAAGCTGTGGCAGGTTTAGAGCAACCTGATTGGTCGAAAAAGGGAAGGCCAGCCAAATATGGTGTGGCCACACTTCCAACGTGAGTGTTGCGGCTTTAGAGCGACCTGATTGGTCGATGGAAACTAGGGCCGGCAGGTATGGGCCCAGCCACAACTGGTGTGAGCGTGGCGGTTTTAAGGCGACCTGATTGGTCGAGGGAAGTAGGGCCGGTTTAGGATGGGGGTGTGGCCAATGGAAAGTGGCGCCAGCTGGCCTAAGGCATGGCCACGCCTCCCTTTGCTGCTGCGGCTCCCTGTTTCCTGATTCTGGGCACGGTTTTGCACCTTCTAATCCATGGCGGATTAATTACCTAGTTTTACTAAGCTTAATTTCGACAAGCAAGGTCTAATATACTGCGCAAGGCGCAAAAACCCTAACTTTTGCAATTTAGTCAGGAAAATTGATTGAATTCTATGTGTTGACACAAAGTTCTTTTAAGTTCATTGCCAGAGAGCAACATGCTTTCTGATTGAATACCTTATGCAAACACCTCATCCTTGATACTTGGAAATTCGTGCTACTCTGCTGCCAGTGAACACAAATTGTCATGCCATATTAACATTAAGGGTTCAATCGGGGAACATAACATAGGAAGCATTCAAAGAAACTTATATTAATCGAATGTAGGCAAGGTGCCAAAATTTACAGAATACTTGGGATTGTTGCCACATGCACCATTCTGGGTAAATTTCATAATAAGTATTGAGTTGCTCAATAAATGTGCCAGTGAAGAGATGGACACTCATGGCTCCGTTTCCTTACAGAGTGACGTCACATCAGATGTAAGGTTTTTACAATTATAACCCTAAGCTAAAAACCACCATCAACACTCTTATTTGGAATCGAATTGGACTAAACAATTCATCCCGTAAACCTTTGCTTTCGTTAAGCCATAAACAATTCATACAAACCAAATAAATCAACTTGCATAATTATTTACCTCAAATGGAAGCAATTGAAACAACATAGACATTAAAGCACCGCAATTGCACCGAAATTTTGTAAGCCTAAACGATTGATCCCAAACAAAAAGCAAGATAACAATAGTTTTTCTTAACCAGAACCAATTGAATCACACACACATCCATACACAAATAATGTAATAAAACATCAATTGTACCCAAATTTTGTTAAGCAAAAGCAATAAATATACACAATAAAATCAGGCTTTTCTTAAACAGGAAAACGATTAACTAACAAACTCGTTACCTCAAATTTCGCATCCTCTTCTCCAATATGTATGCATCTTCTTCCAGGGAGAATTGATATCAAAATTTCATTATGTTGTCATCCTTATGCAAAACAAAAGAATAACAACAACCAACCTTTACCAGAGAAAGGTTGAAAACCAGGTTTTTAACTATTGCAAGCAAAAGTTGAAAACCCCGAAACACATATGCTTTTATGCTAAACCCAACGATTCAACATATTGTGACTTTTTCACATATTGTTTCTATCATAACCCCCGTGATCCGTTGATAAAGCCTACCAACATGGACTAGAACTTAATCCTGCTAAACCAAAAAGTCACCCAAACCATAAGGGTTCACAACATTATGAGATCGAATATCAAGGTAGCAAAACCGAAATCAAACATCCCATAAACATACATAGCAATAACATAAAGCATCCAAGCACATGATATGTAAATCAAAAACAATCACCAGAAAAATGATAAATCAAATAATTTTATTCATAATAATAAGATAGCTTTATTCATAAAATAGACCTTACATAATTATTGAAAGAAATCAAACATTGATGTCTATTTTCCTGGATTAAGTATTATAACATATAACTTAATCTCTAGTGGTGCTCTTGTTGTTCACTGAGGTTTCTTCAGTATTCAAACTTTTAAAGCATGTCTCAAGAGACTTGTCTGCAACCACTTCCTGTTTTTCAAGCTTTTCAACTTGAACCTTCATATCAGCAATATCTGCTTTTGTTTCCTCAATCTTATCCTTGAGCCAGTCCTGATTTCGAACCGTTATTATGAGATTGGTTCTTAGTTCTTCAAAACCTTGGATATAGTCAATCATACCATCAGAACGAATCCACTTGGTTTTGGTTGGATCTTGTAGGTTGTAAGCCAACATACATGACTCATCTTGTGATCCAACTGAACTATCGGAATCATAATCAGACATGATTTATGATATGTTTTTCTTCTTCCTCTCTGTATTGATTCCTTGACAATCTTTAACCTTTTAAGATTCCTCCTTATTAGACTTTGTGATACTGCGAGTTATTGGAGGCATGCTGGGTTATATAAATAAGGATTGATCAGGGATTCAATAATACATGCAAGAAATAGTTTCCCTTTAAGAAGACAACTCTCAGACCGAAAATATCTGAAAATCCTAAAATATTACAGAAATATATTTTTTTTCCTTTGTCCGAACTTCTCATGCTGGAAGGTTTATTAAAATTCGAAAATTCTAAATAAAACCTATTTTTGGAAGAACATGATAAACATGAACAATTTTTAGACAGCCATGGATTCGCAGTAATCCATAAATTGTCACAGATTTTTCTGAAAAACTCCTACACATAAAACAAATGTGCTCTTGTTTTATTGTGCTTTTCTCATCCATAAATAAGAGCACGGAAGGGGATGAGAGTGCACAATATTGATATAACTAAGTTGTATCAAAGTAAGCTTTTTATAGCTTACAGTGAGTATCAGAACCATAGTTCATGTTTCTCCTTGGGAATTTCTGCCCAAAATATTTTCTCCCAGAACAATGATCTTTTCTAACTCTAGAGATATGATCGTGTTGGATAAACTGTACAGACGTGAGAATTTTCAGAGAGATAAATCACTCTTAATTCTTTCAATGATTGTTTCAATGAGATTTTCATAAGATTTTCTCATTCTAAGGATTTCCTTATGATGGACATCAGTATGATTGTCTAAAACAATTATCAGAAATTCTTGATTGTTTCTTTTGGCAGAGATTCTCTCTTTCCCTTTCTTCTGGAGTTGTTCTTCATCAAAACAAGGATTGTTTCGATATGGGTGAGGAGGAACTTTTTCCAGAAGCAATTATCAACTCTTTCCTCTGATTCTTTTATGTTGATCTTGTCGGGTAGTGGTATGATCTGTCTTTCTACCGAGGAATGGTCTTTCAGTTTTTTAAGACAAGAAACTTCTTTCAATATTTTTACCACCGTACGTTGAAGAAGTATAAGTTTCCTGTCAAGTGACTGAAAATTGTATTCCTTAAGATCACGTTCACGGAATTGGTTCAAAGTTTCCTTCGGACAAGATTTCGTTTGATCATCTGTAGATATAGAAGATAGTTTCTTATCCTCTTCTGACTTGATGTAGTTAGGCAAACTACCATCATCTTGATCTGTTTCAGATGTGACTAAACCGGTTTTATCACCGTCTATAAAAGTTGAGCAAGGAATTTTAGTTTCCTCAACATCAGAAGAAATCACAACAGCATCATTAGTCAGAGTCATAGGACGTGTCTCCTTTTCTTGAGAAAGAGATTTACCAAGAGCTCCTAATTTGACAGTGAGATCCATATTCTCTATGGCTAGAATATTCAGTTGAATGTCTTTATCTCTGATCTCTTATTTAAGAAGATTTGTCTTTGTCTTTAATATCATCACTTTAGAAGACAAAGATTTTATATGCTTTAGGAGTTTTACCAACTCTTTATCAGCATCTTCCTTTCCATCAGAGATGGACACAGATGTTTTCGCAACTCCTGGATCATGAGTCAACGAAGTAGTAACATCTTCAACTTTTGAGTAGTCATACTCTTGCATAACGTTAACTGAATCAGACATAGATTCAATTTCTTATAGGTTGGATCACACCAAACACAAATTGTTAGATCTTTTCGTGTTTGCCTGCTCTGATACCAATTGAAAAGATGAGGGTACCCAAATATACCTCAATCTAAAACTTTTCCACCTATAAGTCCTTTCTCCGAAAGTGATTGTCTATGGACTGAGTCGAGACAATACAACAAATCGGTTCACACTTCGTGTGATCGTCTATGGATACGAGATCGAGACAGTACAACAACAAGATAACTTGTGTGATTGGATATGGATACAAGATCGATACAATGCAAAAACGAAGTATGTTTACTTGATAAATGGTTCGGACTTAACCAAACACAAATAGGATTACTATCAAGTAAATAGGAACTAACGTTTGTGTAATTTACTTTAAATTATAATAACAACAATTATAATTGCGGAAAATAAAATTAAATGACACAGCAAGATTTTGTTAACGAGGAAACCACAAATGCAGAAAAACCCCGGGACCTTGTCCAGAATTGAATAGTCTTAGGATTAAGCCGCTATACAAAATCAAACTAACTTCGTATAGTTGAGACCAAGCAACGAAACCTATAGTTCACCTAGTTCCGTCTGTATTCCCACGCCTCCGACCTGTAATAAGTCACGTACTTGGAACAATTCCTTTGGTTCGTATTCTAAATAGTAAAGGAACAACAAATCTGTTTGGTATCAACTCTTTTCAACCAAGTGATGTGAGTTCGACAAAAGGCTCTTCTGTTTATCTCAATAAACTCCTTTGTCAGGTTCTTAGATCTATCTTATCATCAACTACCAAAGTAATTGTTAAGATTTTGCAATCAATACTTTAAATCACAAAGAATTGTTGAAAATGCGAGGGTACCCAAATATACCTCAAGCTAAAACTTTTCCTACCTATAAGTCCTTTCTCCGAAAGTGATTGTCTATGGACTGAGTCGAGACAATACAACTAATCGGTTCATACTTCGTGTGATCGTCTATGGATACTAGATCGAGACAATACAACAACGAAGTATGTTACTTGATAAAAAGGTTCGGACTTAACCAAACACAATAGGATTCACTTATCTAGTAAATAGGAATTAACGTTTGTGTACTTTACTTTAATTATAATACGGAAAATAAAAGTAAATGACACATCAATATTTTGTTAGCGAAGAAACCGCAAATGCAGAAAAACCCCGGGGCCTTGTCCAGAATTTAATACTCTCAGGATTAAGCCGCTACACAAAATTACACCTAACTTCGTATAGTTGAGACCAAGCAACTAAACCTATAGTTCACCTAGTTCCGTCTGTATTCCCATGCCTCCGACCTAGTCACGTACTTGGAACAATTCCTTTGGTTCGTATTCAAAACAGTAACGGAACAACAAATCTGTTTGGTATCAACTATATTCAACCAAGTGATATGAGTCGGACAAATGCTCTTCTGTTTATCTTAACATAAACTCCTTCGTCAGTTTCTTAGATTTATCTTATGTTCAATTACCGAAGTAATCGTTTAATATTAAGCCAACAACACTATTAATCCAAAGAATTGTGTTGAGGCCGATCTACTCAATTAATCAATCCAATCTATCACAAGGATAAACCTATTATTAATTGGATCCTCTTTTACTGAAACAAGTATTGTGCACACCAAATATTATGAACCCACAAATCATAAATCTTCAATATCTTCTTCGTCTTCAAATCTTCTTAGATCTTCAATAATAACCTGCACACAATCACTTGAATCTCTTGTGATCAATCACGCACAGAACGGAGTCTCTTAACAGTGGATTATCACAAGATCGTCTTTAGAACTCAAAACAGTCTAAAGATCCCTGTCGAAACTCTGAACTAGTTTGAGAGAATCTTATATCAGAAGAGAAGATTCTCAAGCATAAATAAACTAGGTGCAATCAAAGTTCAACCACCGTTAGTCAATCAAATCAATGAAAACAAAAGATAAACCGCAATTATCTAGTTTCCCACCAACGATACACGCTAGAGCTTCTCAATCCCAAAGAAGACTTTAAACTGAGAGACCGTAAGAGATTTCGCCTAATTAGGTTACTCTCCTCTCCGAATAGGCGGCTACACCAGTAACAACACAACAAAGAGGAAGCTTGTTGTTACGAAGGATTAGTTTGCTAGAAAGGCAAACTTCAAGTATTTATAGAGAATGATGTTTGGACACCAAGGAATTTCCAAAACCGAAAATATTCTCAAGATATTCATTAAAGCAAAAATTCGGTTTTCATAATTCCTGGAAATGCTCTGTCCAAAAATAATGATCGAAATATCTCGGAAAATCTCTAATTAGTAAATGCACATTACTAATTCTTATTTCCCTACAAAATGAAGTTAAATACCTTAATTAAAAGATTCTTAACTTATTTATGTTTCGATCCTGGGATTCTCTTCCCTTAGCTATTAAGGAATAACTTTGAACAATTAAAGAGATAAACATTCATAGCACGTGTTCAAAGTATGTCGACATCCTTACTTTGTAAGTTCTCTTTCACACTTACAACCTTGAAACCGATTTGCCACACTTCCAAACAAGTTTAGAATTGGTTCATCTGACTTTCAAGAACTATGCGATTGATCAAATAACATTCAATCACAATCATGGGTTTATCGGTTCTACCAAAACAAGTTTCGGTTCTACCTTCCATGTGAGTACTGTGCATAGTCACACTAGCTTTCCAAAATTCGGTTGACTAGGTACTAGGATCGGTTCCCCACATATATATATGGTATCTAACTTATATGTGTTGAACATGTCCATAGGATCGGTTCCCCTTTGCCTAAAAATGTGTTGCACATGTTCATAGGATCGGTTCCCCTTTCTGCTATAAACCTTGTTGCACCTCATACGAGGATCGACTCCCCTTTGTGATGTATTGCACCTCTTACTAGGATCGGTTCCCCTTTCCCATATTTGGCCAGACATAAAATCACAAACCCGATCATACCATCTCAGGTGATTACTTAAGATCGGTTTCACTAATAAAAGTCATACCAATACATAAGTCAGGCCTTTGTGAATAGTTCTACCAAGAACATAACAAGTCGTGAATGGTTATACTCAATCACACATATTGGTTGTTCATAAGATATGCAATGAATAACAAAACCAATAACGCCTGGCAATTTCCTTTTCGGTTCAAAAACAAGTTTATGAACTTACTTCCTTAGAACACATGTAAAACATTGTTCCCTAGGATGAAATCCTCACCTCATACCCATACATAATCACAATAGCATTCAAATGATTATGGTGATGTCTTATCTACAAACTTTGATGGTTAAGAAATAAACCTCGTATTATATTCCTTAATACTATGTTTATCTAGAGTTCAAATATGCTTCGCAGTTTTGTTTTCAATATGCACGACTTGAAAGATAACGTTAGGGAATGAAACAGTTCAAGTCAAATATCACTAACCTCAAGTGGAAGGATGATTGTTGTCGTTGTAGCTTCTTGCTTCTTCACATCTTCAAGACTTCGCAATACTTGTAATGTCTCATATCTTAATACTTTCAAGCTAACCTATACGAAGTTGACTCTAGTACATAATCAAGCGACTCTTAACATGAGTTTTGATTCACTAAAATATGACAACCAAACTTGACATACCAATGCTTGGTGGGTTCAACCGAGCAATGCTCTAACAATCTCCCCCTTTGTCAATTTTAGTGACAAAACTCTTACACCATATGGATAAACAAATTACAAGAATTCATTACACATACGCTTGATTCCCGATTCAACAACACAGTAAACTGCTTACATTCAATCCTTGAAAATGTTGATGTTGACATTATAATAACAAAGCAAATACTCCCCCTAAAGAAGATAGGTAGATATTCAATCCGCACGTCTTTGATATACCACTTCATATGACATGTTACTCCCCCTTAGTATGTGCTTTCACTCTTTCATATAGATAAAACGTTTAAGCACCAATGTTCTTTTCCTTCGCGAAACCAATCAATATAAAATAAATGTCAGTATCACTTGTTTACTCCATATATTTCTCCCCCTTTTTGTCACAAAATGACAAAGAAACGAAAAAATAAAGGACAACACGAAAAGAATCTTACAAATCTCAAAATAGACTTGCAACCTGTAGAGTTAGGCACGAGGGTTCCACACATCATGTTCTAGTAACCAATATCAAAACCGAAACTACAAGTAGTTTTATTTTGATATGTTACCAAGGAAATAATTTTCCGAAACAATTTTTCCAATTTAGTTTAGCAAAACAAAAATCAACTAAGCGCCTTAGTCCCTTTGCTAAACCGATTGTTCAGAAACAACCGCTTAATTCGATAAGACCGAAATAAAGATAACTCTTTTTTCTCGTCAGGTTCTAATTATTCATAAACTTAGACCTTTCAATTTTAAACAAGCCAAATACTAGGTTAGTTAACTAGCATTTCTTGTTAAGGCATTCGATTAGACTTGAATAACCGAAAACTCACTTCGATAAGTCTAACTAAGATCAGAATTAAGTTAGTTTTTCTTATTCGGAATCGAATTGGACTAAACAACTCATCCCGTACACCTTTTATTTCGTCAAGCCATAAATAATTCATACACACCAACATAAATCAACTTGCATAATTGTTCACCTCAACCGGAAGCAATTGAAACAACATAAGCATTAAAACACTGCAATTGCACCGAAATTTGTAAGCCTAAACAATTGATACCACACAATAAAGCAAGATAACAATAGTTTTTCTTAACCGGAACCAATTGAATCACACACATCTGCACACACATCATGGAATAAACATCAATTGAACCGAAATTTTGTTAAGCAAAAGCAATAAATATATAAACGATATAAACTCAGGCTTTTCTTAAACAGGAAAAAAATTAACTAACAAGATTGTTACCTCAAATTTCGCATCCACTCTCCAATATGATTGCATCTTCGTCCAGGGAGAATTGATATCAAAATATCATCATGTTGTCATCCTTATGCCAAAACAAAAGAATAACAACAACCAACCTTTACCAGAGAAAGGTTGAAAATCGATTTTAACAATTGCACGCAAAAGTTGAAAACCGTCGAAACACATAGGCTTTTATGCTAAACCAAAACCGATTTAACATATTGTGACTACCAGAACCCCTCATGATTTTTTGATAAAGCCTACTGACATGGGCTAGAACTTAATCCTGCTAAATCAAAAAGTCACCCAAACCAAAAGGGTTCACAATATATGAGATCGAATATTAAGGTAGTAAAACCGAAATCAGACATCCCATAAACATACATAGCAATAAGATAAAAGCATTCAAGCACAGGTTATGTAAACCGAAAACTATCACAAGAAAAATTATAAATCAAATAATTTTATTCATAATAGTTTTATTCATAATAGACCAATACAATCAATGAAAGAAATCAAAAGTTGATGTTTATTATTCTAGATTAAGTAATACATCAAATAACTTAATCTCAAGTGGTGCTCTTGTTGTTCACTGAGGTCTCTTCAGTGTTCAAACTCTTAAAGCATGTCTCAAGAGACTTGTCCGCAACCACTTCTTGTTTCTCAAGTCTTTCAACTTGAATCTTCATATCAGCTATGTTAGAGCATGGCTCGGTTGAACCCAGCAAGCGTTGGTATGTCAAGTTTGGTTGTCATATTTTAGTGAATCAAAACTCATGTTAAGAGGTGCTTGATTATGTACTAGAGTCAACTTCGTATATGTTAGCTTGAAAGTATTAGGATATGAGACATTACAAGTACTGCGAAGTCTTAAAGATGTGAAGAAGCAAGGAGCTGCAACGACAACAATCATCCTTCCACTTGAGGTTAGTGATATTTGACATGAACTGTTTCATTCCCTAACGTAACTGCGAAGCATATTTGAACTCTAGATAGACATAGTATTAAGGAATACAATACGAGGTTTATTGCTTAACCATTAAATTTTTTAGATAAGACATGGCCATAATCATTTGAATGCTATTGTGATTATGTATGGGTATGAGGTGAGGATTTCATCCTAGGGAACAATGTTTACATGTGTTCTAAGGAAGTGAGTTCATAAACTTGTTTGTGAACCGAAATGGAAATTGCCAGGTGTTATTGGTTTTGTTATTCATTGCAAATATTATGAACAACCAATATGTGTGATTGAGTATAACCGCTCACAACTTGTTTGTGTTCTTGGTAAAACTATTCACAAAGGCCTGACTTATGTATTGGTATTACTTTTATTAGTGAAACCGATCTTAAGTAATCACCTGAGATGGTATGACCGAGTTTGTGATTTATTGGACCAAATATGGGTAAAGGGGAAACGATCCTATGAAGAGGTACAACATATCACAGAGGGGAATCGATCCTTATATGAGGTGCAGCAAGTTTGTAGCAGAAAGGGGAACGGATCCTATAAACATGTTCCAAACGGTTTTAGGCCAAGGGGAACCGATCTTATGGACATGTGCAACACATACAAATTAGATACCATAAATATGTGGGAACCGATCCTATGAACATATGCAACAAGGGGGAACCGATCCTTTGAACATGTGTAATCGGCCACAAAAATTCCCAATCAAATCCGAGCACGTTTTGTGTTTTTAACACAAAAAATTATCCAAAAATATCTTTTCGAAAATTCTATTATTCTAGAAATATTAGAGATACCGAAAATATATTTGGTTAATGTGTAAGGATGTCGACATACTTTGAACACGTACATTAATGTTTATCTATTATTGTTCAAAGTTATTCCTTAATAGCTAAAGGAAGAAAATCCAAGGATCGAAACATAAGTAAGTTAAGAATCTTTTAATTAAGGTTATTAATTTCATTTTGTAGGGAAATTCCAGAATTAGTAATGTGCATTTACTAATTAGATTTTCCGAGAGATTTCGATCATTATTTTTGGACAGTTCATTTCCAGGAATTATGAAAACCGAATGTGTGCTTTAATGAATATCTTGAGAATATTTTCGGTTTTGGAAATTCTTTGGTGTCCAAACTTCCTTGTCTATAAATACTTGAAGTTTGCCTTTCTAACAAACTAATCCTTCGTAACAACAAACTTCCTCTTTTTTTTTGTTACTGGTGCAGCCGCCTATTCGGAGAGGAGAGTAACCTAATTAGGCGAAATCTCTTACGGCCGCGCAGTTTAAAGTCTTCTTTGGGATTGAGAAGCTCTAGCGTGTACCGTTGGTGGGAAACTAGATAATTGCGGTTTATCTTTTGTTTTCGATTGATTTGATTGACTAACGGTGGTTGAAATCTGATTGAACCTAGTTTGTTTATTATTGAAAATCTTCTCTTCTGATATAAGATTCACTCAAACTAGTTCAGAGTTTCGACAGGGATCTTTAGACTGTTTTGAGTTCTAAAGACGATCTTGTGATAATCCATTGTTAACAGACTCCGTTCTGTACGTGATTGATCACAAGAGATTCAAGTGATTGTGTGCAGGTTTTTATTGAAGATTTAAGAAGATTTGGAGACAAAGAAGATATTGAAGATCTGACTTGGGTTTTATAATCTTTGGTGTGCACAATACTTGTTTTGGTAAAAGAGGATCCAATTAATAATCGGTTTATCCTTGTGGTAGATTGGATTGATTAATTGAGTAGATCGGCATCAACACAATTCTTTGGATTAATAGTGTTGTTGGCTTAATCTTAAACGATTACTTCGGTAATTGAACATAAGATAGATCTAAGGACCTGACTAAGGAGTTTATGTTACGATAAACGAAAGAGCCTTTGTCCGACTCATATCAATTGGTTGAATAAAGTTGATACCAAACATATTTGTTGTTCCTTTACTGTTTGGAATATGAACCAAAGGAATTGTTCCAAGTACGTGACTTATTCATAAGTTGGAGGCGTGGGAATATAGAAAGAACTAGGTGAACTATAGGTTTAGTTGCTTGGTCTCAACTATACGAATTTAGGTGTAATTTTGTGTAGCAGCTTAATCCTGAGAGTATTCAATTCTGGACAAGGTCCCGGGGTTTTTCTGCATTTGCGGTTTCTTCGTTAACAAAATCTTGATGTGTCATTTACTTTTATTTTCCGCATTATAATTGTCTTATTATAATTAAAGTAAATTACACAAACGTTAATTCCTATTTACTTGATAAGCAATCCTACTGTGTTTGGTTAAGTCCGAACCTTTGTATCAAGTAAACATACTTCGTTGTTGTATTGTCTCGATCTCGTATCCTTAGACGATCACACGAAGTGTGAACCGATTAGTTGTATTGTCTCGACTCTGTCCATAGACAATCACTTTCGGAGAAAGGACTTATAGGTAGGAAAAGTTTTAGCTTGAGGTATTTAAGTACCCTCGCCTTTTCAATTGGTCTCAGAGCAGGCAAACACGAAAAGATCTAACAATCTGTGTTTGATGCGATCCAACCTATAAGACATGAGTCAAAGTAAATTTAAGCGAGAGCGAAAACTAAAGAAAGACTCAGTTAACATATCGCAAGACGTTGAAAGTTTTGATTTTAAGAAATGTTTAAAAGGGGCTTCTTCGTCAAGTTCTACTTGCTCTTCTGAGAACAATTCTGAATATTCTCAAGACGAGATTAAGTTAAGTCCTGTATGCGTAATCGATGATTCAGACTCTGAAAGAACTCTTCTTGATGACGATAAAAACATTGATTCATCGAATATAGAAACATTTCATCAAAATGAATTAAGCGAAAAATTTCTCTCATGTTCAACTGAACTAATTCTTGCATTAGAAAGAGAAAAGAAGCATTTAGACGATATAAATTGTCTGCAAGCTATGATTGATCAACTTGTCATTGGTCTTGACTCCTCAAAGTCTGAATTTTATTCTCTAAAAAGAGAAGCTTCATTAGAGATTCATTCTATGAAAGAAAAGCTTAACAATTGCCTTGAAGAAGCAAAGAAAACTGATTCTAAATATATACAGAACCTTGAGGAAAAAACAAGTGCTAATCTTTCTCGAGCGAAACTTTTAGAGAAAGATCGTGATGCTACTCTTGAAAAAGTACATTTATTGGAAGAGAAATTTGCTGATTATGATGCGAGGATTAACTCTGAACGAATGAGTTTTGAAGAGAAAGAAGGTGAATATCTCTCCCGAGAAAAACGCATTGAGGCTGATCTAGCTAGTGCTCTTGATAAAATCAAGATGTTAGAAGAAGAAAATTTGGACCTTAAAAAGTTCAATGCTAGCTCAAACAATTTAACCTCAATGTTAGAAGCAAGTAGATATCATCGTGAGGATTGGGCTATAAGGGAATAGATGCTTCAAATATTAGCAAAGAGGTAAAATTTGTTAAAGCTAAAAATTCTTCTAAACCAGAGGCTTACACTGATGCAAAAAAATGCTCGTATTTCTTGTAAAGAAATAAAACCAGTCAAGCCTAAAAATCATGTTCAATCATTCTCTTCAAGTACGACAATCAAAGATGTCAAGGAAGCAACAAAGTTGAACAAAGATAAGAAGAAGAAGAGGAGGAAGAAAAATCGTCGAGCTCCAATGCAAGAGGATCCACAAAAAGGTAACATTAAAACTCACACCTCATATGTTACTAAACATTGTCGTTATTGTGGTAATCAAGGGCATGTGGAATGGAGATGCAATATTCGTAAGATAAAAGATACTCTTTCTTTTGTATCAAATGAATTGGTTAAGATTGCTCCCCAAAGGAACTCATATCGGGATTGTCCTAAGTTTAGGAAAAAAAATTATTATAATGATAGTTCAAATTTTGCATATCACTCGACAAGGTCATCTCATAAAAGACCCAGTTATAGAAAGAGAGATGACTTTTTAAATGCAAAAACAAGATCTGATGTTCCAAATTGGAGAAAGAGTGTTTCACAAAATATTAAAAAGGACAATGATCCTAATGGTATGAAGGAGAAAGATGCTCCTGCGAAACCCAACTCTAAATGGGTCCCGAAGTCCTCCATAGCCAAGAAGGGACAAAAAGTTAGTCACAAGAATGACTCTCAGCTGTTAATTGTTGGTGACAATAATTACAAGAGTTTTCTTGAAAGACTAAAGAAAGACATCATGTCTGAATTCTCTTGTACTAGTGGACGTTGTGATAATGACACTCTTCATCACAAGTAAAATAAGAAAAACAAGAAATGGAACAAGAGAAAACAAACCAAGCAAGAGGTCAAGAATGATGAGTCTGTCTTAGTTACTTGTGACAAACAAGACAAGTTTCAACTTAACACAACCTAGTTGTGTTATAATGTGCATGCTCACCTAGGTGATCAATTTCTTTAAAGGTGAGGAAGCACATGAAAAACTGAGCACATGATCTCTCAATTATTACATGACTAATTAACATCTTTAGAGAGATTTATTTTCTTTTATACTCTTACCTTCTCTATCTATTTTTGAGCTTTTGATAGAAACGGTAATTTTGAGTTGATGATGTTGATATCTACTGATCATATATGTGTATCTCTTGCTTTTTTGGTCAAAACGAGCCAAAAATCACTGAATTCGGACTTGGTATGCAAAAGTTATGTCTAAAACTGTTTTGTGTATGAATTCGTGTGTTATAACCAATTCTAAACTTGTTTGGAAGTGTTGTTTGACTGATTCCTAGAAGCAAATTCATATGAATGAATGTTTATATTCTTTCTTTGAATATTAAGTTTATGGGATGTTTGATTTCGGTTTTAATGACCTTAATATTCGATCTCATATATTGTGAACCCTTATGGTTTGGGTGACTTTTCGGTTTAGCAGGATTAAGTTCTTGTTAGAGCATAGCTCGGTCAACCTCGCATGCGTTTCTATCTCAAGCATGTTTGTCAATGTTAGTGATCAAAATTATAAGTCTTGATTTCTAGCCTACATAGCTAAGTCTCGGACTAGGATAGAAAAGTGTAGTTGAGCTCAAGGACTTCATGGAGATTCATCATACAACGACGAAGATATATACAAGTGTGAGTGGGGAAAAATGATTTGATGTCTTTTACGGAATTGAAGAGTCGACCGTGTGGAGACTCCTTGAACCGAGCGAAATGTTGAACCTTACACAGATGCACTGCAAGAAGGGAGTGCTTTAAGTTCGAGAGATCAATCTGTAAGAACCCGGCCTAAACCAAGAACAATGGTCGTTCCAGAGTCAATTCGGTCACAAGAGAGGATGGGTTGATCTGTAGAAGGGAAGCTGAGAAATACGTGAGATCAATGGTGATCGGAGATTGTAGGTGTGTTGTGAATTCAGCGTGAAAATGCTCTGAATGATTGAATTTTGCTCAATTGAGAGTAATTTCTGTGAGTTTGTGTATACGAAAGATTGTCTGTATGAACTTTGATGAGAAATTGCTCGTCTTGGCGAATGTTGTTCGAGTATTCGAAAACTTCTGTCTTTTCAATCAGGATTAGAGACATTTTATAATGTCGTAGTTGAAAACACCATGATCCCATGAAGTGTGACAGTTGCTGGACTCAGAGAGTGGGAAATGGGGAAATCGTGTTAAAACCAATTACTCATCGTGCGGAGACTTGGTTAACTTTCCACCCACTACTTTGCTGACTCTTCCAACTGATTGCACGACTTGCTCACATTGTCATCGTGGGTAAACACACGTTCCGTAGACCGCCAGACCAAAACCCTAGTTAGTATCCCCCCATGTGACACGATTGAAATCTCGTGATTGTGGAGTTAGTTGCTGACTTTATGGGACGATGAGTCCATGTATTGCTGAGTTGAACATGATTAGCAAATGTTTCGAAACTCATGAATTTAATGTGTCTGCTGAGACGAGGTATCATCATAACCTAAAACGAGCAAAACTGTGTTGCTAAATTGTTGAATATTGATAGTTGAACCAATATTCTTTGATTTGAGCAAATATTGCTAGTCTGAGCGAATATTGCTAATTGAGTAAATATTGACGGTTCGAGCGAATATTGCTAGTTCGAGCAGATATTGCTAGTTTGAACAAATATTGTTCTTTTGATGAATTGTTGGTAGCTGGACCAAATAAAATATTAATTTAAGTTACTGACTGCTGAGTCGAGCAAAATAAATACGAATGTTAATCATGGAATCAACATAAAATTATCAGAGTGTTCGAATCTGCTCAGAATCACGTTTCTGCAGAGTTCTGGATTCAAAACCCTAATTTTACCGAGATGATGATTTACTGCAAATCACATAGGACCGGCTACATGGGATGACGAGTTCACCATATAACTCCCAAATGCTCGAATGAGCAAAAATACCAAAGTCTCTTGAGGACCAGTTGGTGAAAGAATGATTAAATGTTGATTTAATCATTTACTGAAATAATGCTCGTGTGAGCGACAAATTATAAAAACTGATGTAGAAAGTATGAGGGACCGACCAAGAGGTCATGAGACCGTCTCTTGGTGGTCGTGGGACCAGTAGATGATCGTTTGAGTGAACTTCCAATTGTTTGGAAAGAGTTCAAACCTAATAAGAGCAACTGAGCAAATTAGGTTAAAATCATTAAAACATGCGGGACCAGCTGTTTGCAAGCCTCAGGGTCACCCTTGGTCAGTCAAGGGGATGTGCCCGTGTCACCATGATGTCCGTGCTTCAGTCCTGAGAATTTTGATATTTTTTGGTGCACGTTTGAGCAACATTTGGAGAAAATACGAAAAATCCATGGTTTTGCTGAAACTGGGAAAAATACATGAGATGATGAAAATAATAAATAAACAAGGAATCACAAGGTGTGGGGCCGGCCACGGCTAGGGCATGGCCGGCCGGCTGACACGCGGTCCCACATGCTTTTCCCAGTTTTATGTGATTTTATGTATTTTTCTATGATTTAAGGGAAATTCAATGAAACTGGAGAGTTTGGCGAAATTAGGGAACTTCCATGAGATGAGAGACATAAATTAAAATATAAAAAAGGGAATGGGAGTGTGGGACCGGCAATGGCCGTGGCATGGCCGGCCGGCCAATGGGCGCGGGTCCCAAGGCACTCTTCTCAATTTTATGTAATTTTGATGATTTTAAATAATTTTCGTAAAATCAAAGGGATTTGTTAAAAACCAAGATATTTTGTTGAAATCAGGGAGTTTACAGAAATCAGGAAACAAAACACCAAATAATAATAAAATAATGGGTGCGTGGGACCGACTAGGGCATGGCCGGCCGGCTAGAGCCCGGTCCCACAAGTTTTCCTAATTTTTAATATTTTCCATGATTTTAGAGAAAATACATGAAATTAGGTAATTTTAGGGAAAATTCATAAAATCAAGGAATTTTCATAATTTGAGAAGGAATAATAAAATAATGGGACGTGAGGTGTGGGACCGGCCACGGCCAAGTCATGACAGGCCGGCCGTCGGTCCCGCAACACCTTTCCCTAATTTTATTATTTTTGATAAAATCATGTGATTTAGATAAAAATACATGAAATTAGGTAATTTTCATGATTTTAGGGAAAATTCATAAAATCAAGGAATTTTCATAATTTGAGAAGGAATAATAAAATAATGGGACGTGAGGTGTGGGACCGGCCACGGTCAAGACATGGCTGGTTGGTGCTCGGTCCCGCGATACCTTTCCCTAATTTTATTATTTTTGATAAAATCATGTGATTTAGATAAAAATACATGAAATTAGGTAATTTTCATGATTTTAGGGAAAATTCATAAAATCAAGGAATTTTCATAATTTGAGAAGGAATAATAAAATAATGGGACGTGAGGTGTGGGACCGGCCACGGAAAAGACATGGCCGGCTGGTGCTCGGTCCCGCGACACCTTTAACTAATTTTATTATTTTTGATAAAATCATGTGATTTAGATAATTTCTTTGAAATAAAGGAAATTTGCTCGAACAAGAGGATTTTCATGAGATCGTGAAGATAGTAAAAATATGATAAAATATAAAATTGGGCGCGGGACTAGTCACGGCATGACTGGCCTGCTGGTGAGCCTAGTCCCCTGGCGCTTTTGCTTAATATTTTATTATTATTATTTTCCCTTCCTATTTTGCATAGGTTCCTCGGTCGTTCGTATTTTTGAAATGCTCGTTTGTGCATTCAAAATGCTGGTCTTTGCATTATCCGCTAATTACACTTGCACCATTTTTGTCAGGGCTTATTCGAGGCTCAGATGCCTGTTTCGTTGAATATTTATTACTAACCTGTGGAATTCTGCTGGGAAGAACCACAGATTGAAGTGACGAAATATAACGAGGAATCGTAGAATATTGCTGGATATTCAGGCGATTGATTGACGACTCATAGAATATTGCTGGATATTCAGACGATGGCTCGTAGAATATTGCTGGATATTCAGACAATTTAAGATAATTAATTGTTGGCTCTATACTAGAAGGGCTTCATGTCTAGGAGCATTAATTATCTGAGGGTTGAGCAATATGAACTTGCTGGAGTGTCATATTCCTCTTGCATAGTCGGGGAAAACTTGGTTACATCCCAAAGACGTTGTCGCTCTATACTAGCAGACATGCTGTCTAGGAGCCGCCCAATATTTCGATTCTATACAGTATGAGATGTGCCGTGGCCTCAGCTGAGAGACTACACATCTACATCTTCTCTGAGAGACTTTCTTCATCAGAGGTGGCATGAGCTTTCATGCATAGAGACATGAGTCTCGATACTCATCCGATTGCCGGATCCGGAGTAATTACTGAAATTGCTCAGTATTCATGAGATGTGTCGTGGCCTCAGCTGAGAGACTACACGTCTACATGTACTCTGAGAGACAGCCTTCTGAATCAGAGATTTTATGGCATGAGATTTCATGCTTTGATGAGAGACATGAGCCTCAATACTCATCCGGTTGCCGAATCTGGAGTATAGTTTTAAAATTCTACCCTTTGTCGAAAATCCACTATCTACATTAAGTCCTCTGCTTACTGAGGAATAGTCATGTTCCTCAGTCAGCATTGAATGGTGATTTTCCAGGTACAAACAAGAATAAGTAATTGAACTTAGTCATAAGATAAGATATTACCGGATTTCGACTGAATGAGCAAACCATGATTTGAGCGGAAACCTCTGTGGCAGAATAGAACATCATCCAGTGAACATAAATTGATGTAGAACCGTTGATTCGATGGTGGAACCTTGGTTGGTTTAGGATTCACGGGCCGGGCCCAAAAGGAAATCCTTATGGAATTAGGTTTTGGAAATAAAATTAGGTATAAAAGGGAATTAATCCTCTTTTTTTTTTCTCTCACGTCTACCACCTCCTTCATCTCCCTCACGTCCGTGCATCAGGAGCAGCAGGAGATTTTCTGCCGGAGTTGCCGCCGTCGTCCGATCACCGTCCGGACAGTTTCCGGTCGGCACCGTCAGGTGAGTCGATTTTTTTCAGAGTTTGCTAATTTCATGAATTTTTCGTGCTTTCACCATGTCAAAATTCTATACATGTGTATATGTTGATGTGAGTTTTGTAGAAAAACCCTTGTTTTATCAAACGTATGTTCGTTCGATCGTTAGTTTTGAAAACTAATAAAAATCCCTGATTTATGAGAGATTTCTTTATATATGTGGACTTAGGTCCAATGATAAAACTTAGTGTATGAGAATTAATGTGAACCAAGATTTTACCTTAATAGATGTGAGCTTTCACAAAACCGAAATAAACCTCGTTTTAGAGGATAATGCTCGTTCGAGGAAAATAGACATGTATATTTTTATGTATGTAAATTTATGTCCAGTGATAAAACTTTATTTATGAGCTTTCATGAGAATTAGTATTTTATCACAATAGGTGTGAGCTTTCACAAAACTAGCATAAACCTTCGTTTTTTTAATAAAACACTAATACGAAGGAAAATAGATTTTTTTTTTCAATATATATGTAGCCGTGACATATTTTATGTGAAACATGATGACATATTTTATTCATGTAGTTGCAGGAAATCCTACAACACACCCCTTGTATTATCATGACTATGATTTCTAGATCTAAACTTATTTGATATGAAAATAAAGATAAAGATAATGAAAATAGAAAATAAGACACAAGATTTACGTGGTTCGATCAATTTGATCTACATCCACGGGGTTAGGTTTCACTATGATCATTGAATTACATATGAATTACATTGAGACTCCATTAATGAGTATTTGGAGCTCTCTCTCTCTGGTTTTTGGGGAAGAATAAGAAGATAATAATAATACAAGTTATTTTTCTCTCTCCTACTTTTCTCTTTATATAGGATGCTACCTAGTGGATGACAGCTCACATATAGTGGAGTACAGCTCATATTATCTCGCGCCCAAGCTACATTCTCGCAAGCTTCGCTACCTTCTCGCAAACTCTCTCTATAATTTCGCAGGCTCTATCTATAATTTCACAAATTCTTACTGTTGTGCGATATTCGGATCCTACATCTTGCCTCTTTTTCCTTGAATATTGCTTGAAGAGCGATCTTTAAGGAAAAATCCACCTTGTTGTAGTCGTTGGAGGAACGAGCGAAAGAATATTGGACTTGAAAAGTACGTACTTGCCTATATTCTTTTGTGAAGTTCCGCAATGTTGCGAAATAAATAAGAAGTATCATCTTTTGAAGTATGCGAAGTATGAAGTATCCTTGAAGAAGTATAAGAAGCATGAAGTATCCTTGATGAAGTATAAGAAATATTCAGTTCTCGAAATGTAAGAAGTATCCGTCCTTGAATGAGAATAATAAGTATTGCCTCTATTCATGCGAAATTATTACTCCAGTTTTGGTGATTCTTGCTGAGAAGATAAAGAACATAAAATGTTTTCTTGGTAATCCATAGTTGCCTCTGTTCTTTATCTATGAGGGTAGAATCTTTGATAAAATGTTGAATGTGCGAATTGTTTCTTCATTCTCATCTTTCCTCTGTCTCATGTTTTGTGCTCATGCGATAGTATAATCTCTTCAAGTTGCTTATAATTGTGCGAAATAATTGAGCGAAATGATCATATCGTTCGGAATAATCACATTTTGCGAAATAATCACATTCTGCAAAATTCTGACACATTCTGAATAATCATACGAAACTCTGAATAATCCTACGAAGTTCTGACACATTCTGCGAAATTCTGAATAATCCTGCGAAATTCTGAAAAATTCTGCGAAATTATGAATAATTCTGCGAAATTATGAATAATTCTGTGAAATTCTGACACATTCTGCGAAATTCTGAATAATCCTGCGAAATTCTGAAAAATTCTGCGAAATTCTGAATAATTCTGCGATATTATTGCGAAGTTCTGCAATATTATTCCGTACAGTTTTGTAAAGTACTTGTGCGAATATAATGCTTATGTGATGATTATGTTATGAAATGTGTATGCGATGTTTATGCTATGAAATGCTTATGCAATGCTTTTATGATGCGAGTATGATGTTTGTATGATGAGAATGCTTGTCTATTGCAATGTATAACTAATGTTTGCGTTACTTAGCTCATTTTGCACGCTAAAATTGATGTAGATTTAAATTGCCTCCATTCTCCATTTCTCTGGCTTTTTCTTTAGTGTATGCATTCCTCTTCGTGTAGTTATTGTTCCTCACAAGTTCTTACTTGTGTTTCATCTTTCCTTTTTCCTGAACTATTAGTATCTCATAACAGTATGATCATAATATCAAGTCTGCGGCATTTTCACTGCCTTAGTTTCATTTCCATGTACATATTCGCAAGCTTGTTTGCTTACATATAATCATTCTCGTAAGCTTACTTGCTTACTCATTTTCTTATGTGATCTTATTTTTCCTTCCTAGTTAAAGGTCTTATTTTGCCACCTCTTGTCATTGCGACAAAATCGCAGGACGTCTTTGCACTTTCATGCAAAAACCCATTGATCTTGCCTTAAATTTTTCTTTTGTATTATTGCCTCTTCAGGATTGTTGCGACAATATGACAGGCCAAAATATTCTTGCGAAAATAAAGCCCCATGACATTGCCGTCTTGCGATGAAATCGCAGGACGTCTTCAGACTTTCATGTAATGACCCATTGATCTCGTCTTATCTTTTTCTCTAGTATTATTGCCTCTTCAGGATTGTTGCACAAATATGACAAGCCTTAATACCCTTGCGAGTAAAAATCCTCGTGACATTTGCGTCTTAAGACACTTATCAGCTCCCTAATGGAGGGTGCCGCCCTTATCTCCCCCCTGGTTGCCCCTTCAAGGAGGCGTACTTCTACCATACAAGTTTAGCTCCTCCCATCCGGTCTTAACAACAACCAGTTGTTTTCGCAACCTCTTATCCCTTTTACCTATAGGGCTTATGGTTACGAGACTGCACCCTAAGTGGGGTTTTCTTCGGGCCGAGTGCAGTATAAGCCAAGACTTGTCAAGAATGGCAAGGACGCTTCAAACGCCCCTGGCACTCTTGACTCAACCGTGTACCTAGGAGCCTTGATCAGATTCTGCACTCCTTGGGAGAGTCCTTATTACCTTAGTCGCCAACCTAAGTCATATGCTTAGGCTGAGAATCCAAGGTGCCTCTCCCGGATGGGCTTTATTGACCCCAAATCTCCATGACTCAGGTTCCAGGGGCGGTGTAACCTTTTCCTTGAGTCATGCTACATGTACCCCCTTCTATGATGTACTTTAGCTCTTACATTTGCCTCTTGCGAAATTTTATTCGTGAACTAGGGTGTACGCCATAAAGGTTCGCCCCATTCTAATCTTAGATTTTTATGGATCTTAGATTGTCTCTTGCGAAATTTTCGCGTTTCTTTGTTCTTTTATTCTTTCATTCATTCTTTCATTCTCATAATATCATATCATTTGAAGCAAAGTAAATATTCAAGAGAAGTTCTAATACATTATAATTCTGAAATCTTTGTAATTGTGAAATCTTTGTAATTCAAAAATCTTTTTATTCTCTGTAAAAGAAATATTCTAGAGAAACATATAAATTAAATTTTCTCAGTTTTCTGTAATTTTGAAATCTCGCAATCTTTGTAATTTTGAAGTCTTTGTAATCTTGAAATCTTAGTAATCTTTATAATCCTTGAAATCTTGAAATATTTGTATCGTGCGATTGAATCGCTTTTTTGTAAATCAAATCAAAAATCTTTTTATTCGTTCTTAGTATAAAGTAAAATGTTCAAGGAAGTGGTACTTATCTTTCATGTGAATCGTTGTTGTTGTCAAAGAAGTGAATAAATGCCTTCAAATGTATGAATTTCTCGCAGCAAAAAGAAGTGTGAGAAGTGAGACTTGAACCCTTGATCTGTTTCTTAGATTTTCTCGCACCATACCAACTGTGCTAAGCCTCTTTTGCGAAATAATCAAAGTTCTTGCGAAGTAATCAAATTCCAACTGTGTAAGAGGCAATTCTGTATAAATTTCGCATAATAAAAATAAACATGCGAGAAGCAAGAATTGATTCCGCGACCTGCTTCTTGCATTCATGCCTCCTGACCAACTGTGCTAACCCTCTCTTGCGAAATAATCAAAGATTGTGCAAAGTAATCAAATATCAACTCTGCGAAATGAATATTTGCGAAGCAAAAATTATTTGGTCGCAGGGAGAATCAAACCCATGTCCTCTAGTTTGCATACTCCTTCTCTGACCATCTGCGCTACTTGTTGCTTGCGAAAGAAACACACAATGTTGTACTTTATTCCATTTCTTCGCCTTTAGGATTTCAAAAATGTGCTAAAAATTAAGCTTGATGAGGGATTCGAACTCGAGTCTTACAACTCACTCTAGCGAAGCTTGACCAACTGTGCTACCTCTTGTTTGCGAACTAATGAAACAATATTGTGAAATTATTCATTTTTTCGCTATCTGTAAAAAGAAGAAAACTATGCTCACAGGGAAGTTCGAACTTGCGACCACGAACGTACATATTGTTCTCTTGACCAACTGTTTAAGAATCTCTTTGCGAAATAAATGCACAATGTTTTTCTCTTATTCTTTTATTCTCCCATGCAAATGAGAAGAAAATGAAAAATATGTGTCTCTGCGAAATTCGAACCCGTGACCTATCGCTTACTCGCTCCAGCTCAAACCATCTGTGCGAATTTTTGTTTGTGATAGAAATTGCAGCACCTGCCTCTTATATTTTCTTCGTCCTTCCGTAACTTCTTTCACATTTGCCTTCTTCTCCTGAACATGAAAATCTTCCACTGAAACTTCCATTTTCTCCTTAAATTTCACCACAACAACTAATTTTTTCTCTCACTCTTTTCATGTCTTTGAATTGTTGATGATGTTTACTCCCTGAAAGTGTGATTTCTTCCATAAAATTTCCATTTTTGAACCTAAATTTTGTAGATCTAGAAAAATATGAACAGTAGCTAATCTTCATGAAAATTTCTTGAATCAACAAGTTACAAGAAGGATAAATCCTTTACTCGTCCCTGTTTCTAGCGCCATTATGTAGTTGCAGGAAATCCTATAACACACCCCTTGTATTATCATGACTATGATTTCTAGATCTAAACTTATTTGATATGAAAATAAAGATAAAGATAATGAAAATAAGACACAAGATTTACGTGGTTCGATCAATTTGATCTACATCCACGGGGTTAAGTTTCACTATGATCATTGAATTACATATGAATTACATTGAGACTCCATTAGTGAGTATTTGGAGCTCTCTCTCTCTCTGGTTTTTGGGGAAGAATAAGAAGATAATAATAATATAAGTTACTTTTCTCTCTCCTACTTTTCTCTTTATATAGGATGCTACCTAGTGGATGACAGCTCAAATATAGTGGAGTACAGCTCATATTATCTCGCGCCCAAGCTACATTCTCGCAAGCTTCGCTACCTTCTCGCAAAATCTCTCTATAATTTCGCAGGCTCTATATTTAGTGAAATTGAAAGAGGTAAGATTCAAGAATTACCATTTTGTAGATGAATTTATCTGCATGTCGATAACTCCATGCTCCTGGTTTCAGAAAATGCCGGCTTCCAGCAGTCGTAGTTATTCCTCTGGTTCTGACGAAGATCCCAAAGCTCCCATAGCTAAGTCGAGATCCAAGGTAATTCGAGATGAGGGAGCAAAGCCCAGCGTACCCTTGAACGAACGGAGAGTTACTTTTGCCGAACTCAGGAAAAGAAAATCCGAAGACGATGAGAAAGATGCTCGTCAGCGCAAAAGGGATCGAATCCGGCGCAAAATACAGAGAGCTGAGGAAAAACGCCAATTCTTGGACGGGGTACCCTCTGATTCTGATGCTGATGTTCCTGAAGAAGAAACCACTTGGGGTTTGCCTGATCAGTGTGCCAGAGAACTCGAAATTCCCATGGAGCAGATTGACACTGAAGCTGAAGTGGAAGAAGATTCAGATTCAGATGATGATTTTTATGCTCATCCAGACGTCACCAATAGTCATGACAGTGATTCCGAAGAAGAGGATTCCGAGAAGGATAGTGATGAAGACTCAGAGAAGGACAGTGATGATGAATCTGACAACTCAGATGGATCTAACGAGTAGCTTTACTTTCGATCTCTTTTTCTTTTTAGTATTTGAATACTCTCAATCTTCGTAGTAGATGTCTTCATTCGAACAATTTTATTGAAGTATTTAGGTCTTCCTTTCGAACGAGAGATTTTATTAACGTGAGTTCTTCTTGATCGAATTAAGCAAGCCGAGCCAATCTTCATGCCGAACTCATTGTAATCTCGCTTAACTCTTGTGGTTCTTCGTCTTATGAAAATATCCAAACATAAGCTGTATAACACATGGGGCCGTGTGACTTGCCGATCAAAATTAACCTTGGTCAGTCCCCAGTGCACTATTTTACTCCGCACCTCCAGTTTGACCTTGTTCAAGACTTAGGGTTTCAGTAAAACACGTAACTGAATCGAAGATAAGTGCCTGCCGTATCTTGTATATATCTTTGTAGATTTAGGATTTATCAATTACGCCAATATTTCCTCCATTCCTAAGTTAGTTTCATCACAGAAGAAATTTCGATCACCATACCTCTCATATCATTCTGTTGATAATACTTCTTCTCAAAACGGACTTTAGTCGAAACATGGAGTATAAGCGCCCATCTTGGTAAGTTGCACATCTTTTCCGTCTCGTTCAGTTGAGGTTACTGATTGTAGAAGATGATTTGCTGCAGGATAACCAGAAGAATCTTTCTTCTCACAATTCAAGGCCCAAGCGGACTGCTAGAACTCCTGCCCGGTATAGGTCGGATCCTGCTGAGACTGGATCATCTGTAAGCAATCTTATAATCCTTGAAATTTTACCATGTCTAATTCAGGAAAAATTAAACACTTCCCCGTTCATCACAGGCGGATGTTCGTATCGTTGTTGATGCTAGAAGGAGAAGGAGTGGAAAGTCCGTGACTGTGGTCGAGGTTGAAGATAGTAACAATCAAGCATGTGAAAATTCTGCAGAATCCATGGAGACAAAATACAGTATTCATGCTCGTGAATACCCAACAGCTGGGCTCTTGTTTGAAGCACCATTGATTAACACTTTCCCAGATAATGAGGTGGTTGGTGGATTCGTCATTCCCAAGTGCCATGCACCTCTGTATACTAAGATATGGAAAAAGTATGGGCATATTTCCACTGCAGAAGTGTGGAAAGGTTTTCTACCCACCCTCCTAACTACAGTTGCAGGGCTGCTACCGATCATTGAAGAAATGAACTAAATGCACCTGCGAGACGTCAAGAATCAGGAACTACACAAGTGGGATGAGATGATTTCCAATTGCGAGATATTGCAATTCAATGTGAGCTGGCTTCGCCGTCGTCTTGAGATAATTAAGATCCATAAGGCGGCGGAGGATACTGATGCAATTTCCATGACCACTGCTTTATTAGAGGAGGAAAAGATATTGGCTTTGGAGTCAGCGAGGGTCGAGAAGGCGGTTGAGGATTTGAAGGAAAAGACTAGGATCTTCCAGAAAAACTCGACAGGGTTTCCTACAGGGATTATCCATTGCTGGATGGTTTGCTCTGAGCGAATATTCAGGAGAGCTGAAATGTAGGTTTCTGACAAGGTAGAATAATCTGATAGCATGAGGAGTTTTTGTTCAATTGATGAACAAATGAGCATCTTGCATGCTCTTTGAAGGAAATAGATTACATTTGAGATGTATTTGAAATAAAGGTTAATTATCTGTTGTTGATCAAGTGTAATAGGCTTTGAGCCATTTTCTATTGATAACATTTCCTTCATTTCCTCCACTGATTGCTAAAATTTTGTAGTATCCACTAGACACCACTTTGATGATAACATACGGCCCTTCCCATTTCGGAGAGAATTTGGGAGCAGACATATCTTGTTGAATGTGCTTTGCCGTCTTTAATACCAAATCTTCTACTTGAAAAGTTCGGGGTTTTACCATTTTGTTGTAAGCCCTGGATATCCTCTGTTTATAAGCCTCCATGTACTTTTCTACTTTATCTCTCCTTGATTCAAGCATGTCTAGTTCAGCAACTCTTGACTTGGACACTTCAGCTTCATCCCATCGTATTCCACTAGCCGCTGCAATCCTTGCTGAAGGAATTTTTCTCTGCTGGGAGTATAGCATCATCCCCATAGACAAGCGAATACGATGACGTTCCAATTGAGCTTCTCGGTGCATTTCTGTAAGCCCACAAATCCATGGGAAGTTGCTCATGCCACGATCGTGGATTGTCATGAATTGTTCGACTGATAATCCGAATCAAAGTTTTGTTGGTACTCTCTGCTTGGCCATTTCCTTGGGGGTAGTATGGTGTGGAAAAGATTTGTTTAATCTCGTACTCCTTGAGCAATTTCTCGACATCTTGGTTGGCGAAAGGAGTCCCATTATCTGTGATAATATGTTTAGGGACGCCGAATCTACATATAACATGCTCCTTAATGAAGCATGCAATAGTTACCTCTGTGGTACCTCTGAGCGGGATTGCTTCGACCCACTTAGTGAAATATTCAGTAGCTGTGATGATGTATGGGCATGGTTTTCACAAACCCAGTAAACGTTTACCAAAATGTGTGTGACAAGCTAGGTTTTTCGATCTAACGGTTGAGAAATATTAGCTTGAATCTAAATCACGTTTTCATCTAACGGTGAATAAGGATTGCTTTCTACCTAAGGCAAAACCCTGATTTGAAGGCTATATAAAGGAGACATCTAGCATTGTGCAAAACTAATCCCCACACGTCTGTTTGCTACTAGTGCGCTCGCTAGAATCAATCTCCATTAACCTTTGATTTTCTTCTCTAAAATCAGGTTAACGACTTAAAGACTTCATTGGGATTGTGAAGCCAGAAAGATACTACTTTATCGTAGTTGTGTGATCTGATCTTGCATCTTCTATCGTACGAGTACAATCGTTTGATTGGCTTGAGATCGTGAGAGTTCTCCGATAGGCAAGATAAAGAAGTCACAAACGTCTTCGTCTCACTGTTTGTGATTCCTCGACAATCCGCTTGTGTAGTCAGGAAGGATTGTAGAGAGGTGATTTATTAATCTAGGCTGTTCTTCGGGAATATAAGACCGGATTATCAATTGGTTTCTGTTCACCTTGATTTTATATCAAAAGACGGAACAAAACCTAGGGTTTATCTGTGGGAGACAGATTTATCCTTTGATAGACTTTTCTGTGTGAGACAGATCTGTTTATTATCAAGTCTGTGATTTTGGGTTGCAGCAACTCTTGGTTGTGGGTGAGATCAGCTAAGGGAATCAAGTGCGCAGTATCCTGCTGTGATCAGAGGCGTAGGAGTAAAACTGTACCTTGGATCGGTGGGAGACTGATTGGGGTTCAACTATAGTCCAGTCCGAAGTTAGTTTGCAGTAGGCTAGTGTCTGTAGCGGCTTAATACAGTGTGTATTCAGTCTGTACTAGGTCCCGGGGTTTTTCTGCATTTGCGGTTTCCTCGTAACAAAACTTTTGGTGTCTGTGTTATTTCTTTTCCGCATAATATTTTATATAATTGAAATAATACAGGTTGTGCGTTAAGATCATCAATTGGAAATCCAACCTTTGGTTGTTGATTGATATTGATTGATCTTTGGATATTGGTCTTTGGTACCGTCCAAGTTATTCCTTGTGTTTGATTAAAGACTCGCTATTGTTTTAGCTTGAGTAAATCAAAACAAGTGAGAGATATTGACTCCTTGAGATACTTTAATCTAGATTGAGTCTGACTGTCTAGTTGATTCTCTAGCAAAGTATTTCGGAGTTTGTCCATACAGATTGCTAATCGAATTATTGGGTGGTGTTTTTAGACCCCCGTTTTTCAGTTCTAGCCCATGTTGGTAGGCTTTATCAAAGAATCATGAGGGGTTCTGTTAGAAACAATATGTGAAAAAGTCACAATATGTTGAATCGGTTTTGGTTTAGCATAAAAACATATGTGTTTCGACAGTTTTCAACTCTTGCTTGCAATTGTTAAAACCGGTTTTCAACCTTTCTCTGGTAAAGGTTGAGGGTTGTTATTCTTTTGTTTTGGCATAAGAATGACAACTTGATGATATTTCGATATCAATTCTCACTGGACGAAGATGCAAACATATTGGAGAAGTGGATGCGAAATTTGAGGTAACAATCTTGTTAGTTAGTTGTTTTCCTGTTTAAGAAAAGCCTGAGTTTATATTATATATATTTGTTGCTTTTGCTTAACAAAATTTCGGTACAATTGATATTTATTCCATGATGTGTGTGGATGTGTAATTCAATTGGTTCCGGTTAAAAAAAACTATTGTTATCTTGCTTTATTGTGTGGTATCAATTGTTTAGTCTTACAAAATTTCGGTACAATTGATGTTGCGTGTGATTCAATTGGTTCCGGTTAAGAAAAACTAATGTTATCTTGCTTTTGTATGGTATCAATTGTTTATGCTTACAAAATTTCGGTGCAATTGCGGTGCTTTTAATGTCTATGTTGTTTCAATTGCTTCCGGTTGAGGTGAATAATTATGCAAGTTGATTTATTTTGGTTTGTATGACTTATTTATGGCTTAACGAAATAAAAAGGTGTACGGGATGAGTTGTTTAGTCCAATTCGATTCCGGATAAGAGAAACTAAGTTAATTCTGATCTTAGTTAGACTTATCGAAGTGAGGTTTCGGTTATTCAAGTCTAATTGAATGCCTTAACAAGAAATGCTAGTTAACTAACCTAGTAATTGTCTTGTTTAAAATTGAAAGGTCTAAGTTTATGGATAATTAGAACCTGATGAGAAAAATAGAGTTTATCTTTATTTTGGTCTTATCGAATTAAGAAGTTGTTTTTGAACAATCGGTTTAGCAAAGGGACTAAAGTGCTTAGTTGATTTTTTGGTTTGCTAAACTAAATTGGAAAAATTGTTTCGGAAAATTGTTTCCTTGATAACATATCAAAATAAAACTACTTGTAGTTTCGGTTTTGATATTGGTTATCAGAACATGATGTGTGGAACCCTCATGCCTAACTCTACAGGTCTACAAGTCTATTTTGAGATTTGTAAGATTCTTTTCGTGTTGTCCTTTATTTTTTCGTTTCTTTGTCATTTTTGTGACAAAAAGGGGGAGAAATATATGGAGTAAACATGCGATACTGGCATTGATTTTATATTGATTGGTATCGCGAAGGAAAAGAACAATGGTGCTTGAACGTTTATCTAACGAAAGAGTGAAAGCACAGACTAAAGGGGAGTAACATGTCATATGAATTGGTATAACAAAGACATGCGGATTGATTATATACCTATCTTCCTTAGGGGGAGTATTAGCTTTGTTATTATAATGTCAACAACAACGTTTTCGAGGATTGAATGTAAGCAGTTTTACTGTGATGCTGAATCGAGAATCAAGCGTACGTGTAATGATTTGTTTATCCATGTGATGTAAGAGTTTTGTCACTAAAATTGACAAAGGGGGATATTGTTAGAGCATGGCTCGGTTGAACCCACCAAGCATTGGTATGTCAAGTTTGGTTGTCATATTTTAGTGAATCAAAACTCATGTTAAGAGTCACTTGATTATGTACTAGAGTCAACTTCGTACGGGTTAGCTTGAAAGTATTAGGATATGAGACATTACAAGTATTGTGAAGTCTTGAAGATGTGAAGAAGCGAGGATCTACAATGACAACAATCATCCTTCCACTTGAGGCTAGTGATATTTGACTTGAACTGTTTCATTCCCTAACGTATCTTTCAAGTCGTGCATATTGAAAACATAACTGCGAAGCATATTTGAACTCTAGATAGACATAGTATTAAGGAATACAATACGAGGTTTATTGCTTAACCATTAAACTTTGTAGATAAGACATCGCCATAATCATTTGAATGTTGTTGTGATTATATATGGGTATGAGGTGAGCATTTCATCCTAGGGAATAATGTTTACATGTGTTCTAAGGAAGTAAGTTCATAAACTTGTTTGTGAACCGAAAAGGAAATTGCCAGGTGTTATTGGTTTTGTTATTCATTGCAAATCTTATGAACAACCAATATGTATGATTGAGTATAACCGCTCACAACTTGTTTGTGTTCTTGGTAGAACTATTCACAAAGGCCTGACTTATGTATTGGTATGACTTTTATTAGTGAAACCGATCTTAAGTAATCACCTGAGATGGTATGATCGAGTTTGTGATTTGTTGGACCAAATATGGGTAAAGGGGAACCGATCCTATAAAGAGGTGCAACACATCACAAAGGGGAATCGATCCTTGTATGAGGTGCAACAAGTTCGTAGCAGAAAGGGGAACGAATTCTATGAACAGGTGCAACACGTTTTTAGGCAAAGGGGAATCGATCCTATGGACATGTGCAACACATACAAGTTAGATACCATAAATATGTGGGAACCGATCCTATGGACATGTGGAACAAGGGGGAACCGATCCTTTGAACATGTGCAATCGGCCACAAAAAGTCCCAATCAAATCCGAGCATGTTTTGTGTTTTTAACACAAAAAATTATCCAAAAATATCTTTTCGAATTTTCTATTATTCTAGAAATATTAGAGATACCGAAAATATATTTGCTTAATGTGTAAGGATGTCGACATACTTTGAACACGTACAATAATGTTTATCTATTATTGTTCAAAGTTATTCCTTAATAGCTAAAGGAAGAAAATCCCAGGATCGAAACATAAGTAAGTAAAGAATCTTTTAATTAAGGTTATTAATTTCATTTTGTATGGAAATTCCAGAATTAGTAATGTGCATTTACTAATTAGATTTTCCGAAAGATTTCGATCATTATTTTTGGACAGTGCATTTCCAGGAATTATGAAAACCGAATTTGTGCTTAAATGAATATCTTGAGAATATTTTCGGTTTTGGAAATTCCTTGGTGTCCAAACTTCCTTGTCTATAAATACTTGAAGTTTTCCTTTTTAGCAAAGTAATCCTTCGTAACAACAGACTTCCTCTTTTGTTGTTGTTACTGGTGTAGCCGCCTATTCAGAGAGGAGAGTAACCTAATTAGGCGAAATCTCTTACGGCCGCTCAGTTTAAAGTCTTCTTTGGGATTGAGAAGTGATAGACACATTTTTGTGTCTAATTTGTCCTCAATGTCCGTATTGTTGGAACTCTATTTTTGTACTAATATTGTGTTTTTATGTATTTTTAGGAAATAAACATTTTTGGAAAATTCGGCTCGAAAAGTTGATTTTGGCACCCGGAGGACAAGTGTTATTCGGACTCTCGCTTTTGGAAGGGGTAACCTAATTACTAAGGGGACACCACTGTTTGCTAAGGGGACACCTTCTTCACGATTTGAAAAAATAAAATTGGCGGGAAAATTGGTTCATCAACTGGCAGAATTTCAATCGACAAAATGAAGGTGTTGTGGTGCGATTCAATGGCTCAAACTTGGTAGGAAGATGTGATATAGCTTAAGGAACACAGTATGGGTGTCAGAATCGATCAATTTAGGCTGGAGTTCTCGGTTCGATTCACCAAACTCAAAACAGAGCAACACACACTGAACACGAGCTCAAGTGTGTTTGTGCTGTGCATGGAGTGATGTGGAGGTGCGGGAAAGCTTCTGAGGCATGAAGAAACTAATTTGGAGCGTTTTGGGAGCGAGTTAACGTGTGGAAATTCTATAAATGGTAAATATTTTCATTTTTGGGCAGCAAAGAATAATCGAATTAAAGAGAAAATATACGCAATCAATGGTCGGATTTCTTGCTCCAAAACACTATAAATACAAGTATCTGTCATTGGGAAGGGTGGTCGAGAGTTAGGAGGAGAAGAGAGGAAGCTGCAGAGGAAGAATCACGAATTCTCTCTGCTGGTGCTGTTGTTCGTGATGAAGATGAAGAACATGAAGAACGGACCTGCATCAGCAGTCGTTTTTCAACAGTGAAATAGACTCAAAGGCGTGGGTCGTAGGTGTGGGTCTTAGAGCTACAGTAACAATAACACTTCTTATGTGTCGTTCATTTTGGACGCTTTTTGTGGGTCGCACATTCACTGTTTTATTATTTCATCTCCATTTTCATCCTTGTAAACACCCTTTGAGCAATAAATAAATATTTTGAGCGTGTTTTTATCATGATGAGCTAAACCCAACACTGGGACGACGGAGGAGGTCGAATTTCATCCATGTGGTAATTTCATTAATTCTTTTATTTACTTTTTGCACTAATTTTAATTGAATTAAGATTTTAAATTAATTACTTGTGATTTCATTTGATGGAGTATGCTTAGTCCTAGGGATTTTTGATATGCCATGCTTAAGAAATACAAGTAATATTTTATAAAATCTATCTTGGCAATAAACTAGAGTTAATATTTGTTTTGTTTTGAACTATAATTGCCTAGAATTAAATTCTGAACCACTTGAAAATGAAAAATGGCCGAATCTTTAGTCCCAGTACCTCTCGCCCATTGTTTATATTTTTGTATATATATTTTTATTAAATCTAAAAATTCCATTAATCTTCACAAGTCCGAGAGTTTGAACCTCATTACTATAACCACGAAAATCATTAATCATTTTGGCGCCGCCGACGCGGATTTGTGCTTAGGTAGAATTTTTAGGTTTTTATTATTTTTTATTATTTTATTTGTTCCTTTTTACGTTTGTTTTTTTGTCTTTGATTTACAGGTTCGAAGTGGAATACTAAGGACTTGGGAACAAAAAGCTTAAAGCTTAAAGCTAAAAGCTAAAAGCTAAAGGAGAAGAAAAAAAAAGACATAATTTTTTTTTAGGATTTAATTTTTTTTTTTTGTATATAGCTTTTATTTATTTTTTTAGAATTTATGAATAGGCTTTATTTTTCATAATTTTTGTATTTTTTTGGACTTTTTATTTGGACTTTATTCTGGACAATTGGACTTTATTTTTTTTTTTAACCCTACTGAAGGGTATTATTAAAAAAAAAAAAAAATTTATATAAACTGTGTGCAGGGAAGGACGACGATTACTATATCGTCTCGGCCCCTCGGGTTCGTACATGACATAGGAGTCGTGGCCCGAGTCGACTTCAACGGTTCATCCCCCGTCTGGTATGGGAGGTAAGTCCATCGAAACACTCGCGAATCTCCTGTAAGCGAGTTACTGTATTCCTTAAGGTGATTCATTGATTGAGGACGAATTTGGACTGTTTTAAATTCCTAGTAAAGGGCAAGGCCTGTCCAATACAAGATAAGGGTTCGGATTTCATCACCGCTCCCTTCTTGCCCGCCTTAGGCAAACGAAACCAAACGCGAACCTAAGCTTTAAAAATTGGAATAGAACGAGACCAATAGGGTAACGAGCTTAATAGGAAACTCGTTCAAAAAATATTGGTTGCTCTTTAAGCACACCTCAAAGTTCATGATGGTTTCTGTGAGTTGAATGCGTGACTGCGCCGCCTTGTGATAGCGGTGAGGCCTTGGGTATCAAAGCTCCATTGAGCTTCCCTCGCCTCGATTCAACTTACATTAGCTCGGATTGATTCCAGAGGGGTGTGCTCAAATTGTAACGAATTCCTTTTCGAAGGAATAGAAGCTGGTCTAGAAAACAATCTAAGTGGAGCCATCATGCTTTTTGTTTGCTAGATTCCATAGGTTTGATTTGGTCGAGTCATCCTTGTTTGTGATTGTGTAGAATTCCTTTGCAATTAAGAATGTCGAACTGGTATGATAGAAGCCAATACAATGAGTATCGACCTGAATTTGAATATGGACATCATCCTTTTTATGACCATGTTGGGAATAGTGGTTGGGAACGCCATCCTTTGGAAGGATATGGGTCATACCCTGGTGAGCCCAATTACTATCCACACATGCATCAGTCTTACGAGCAAGAAGATTATAGTACTAGTTTTTCGTCTCTAGAGGATACAATCAAACTATTGAAAACTAGTCCCTATTATGATCCTTCTGAACCTGTTCTTCCTCTAGAAGAGTCTCTCAAACAATTAACTGAGAATACAAATAGGTTTGTGTTAGAAATGAATAAACAAAATGCACCCATGAGTGAACCTTCTATACACGATACCATAAGGAATTCATGTGAGTCGGCCCAAAATCTTTTGTTAGAGACCCAGAATAGAACTTCTCTAAAAGATCTAAATTTCCAAAATAGTGTTTCTAATTCTACCCTTGATATCAATAGTGAATATTTACCTAATTTAGAGGACGAGGCTAGAATAAAATACACTACTTATTTAGATAAGGTTCAATCATCTTTGTACTATTATGATGATGAGGATAGTAGTAATGAAGAATCTGAAATATGTAGGCATAGTGATCAGGAATCTATTAATCCAATTGATCTTTATAATGATTATATTATTTCTAGTTCAAATCCAAATAATTTTTATGATTATTCACCTATTCAAAAGGACGAGGATTTGATTAGGGATACCAACGTTTTAGACGATGTAGTTTTTCCTTTTCATTACGAAGCCGATAGTGGTTTAGAGGAACGGGTTTATTCCGAAAGTGCTGTTTTAGAGTCTAGCGACTTAGAAACAATAGTATTAGATGAAGAAGATATACCCGTAGAGATGAGTAAAGATACACTACTTGATAATAAATTAGAACAATCAATTGACCATTTTCAAGAATCTAATGATCCAGAAATTAGGGAGATTGTAACTAGTCTATCTAGAGACACTAAAAACTCTAAGTTTGGGGGTGATTATCACCTTCATAGTGCCTTACCTTTAATTCTCAGAAAGTCCCTTCACTTAGGACTTGATATCTCTGCCTCGACAATTTTACAAGATTACCTTCATACTCGTTTTCCCGAACCTAATGATGTCCAGGAAGAAGTTCAGTCGTTAGAAACCCATCCTCTGGTTGATGTGGTTTGCCCAGGCTATGATCCCCAGATTGACTTTGTTTTCCCACCAAATAGTTTTCTTCCAACTGTGGGAACATTTATATTCCAAATGTGTCGAATATTAAGTTGTGAGACTAAACCTAAATGCCTTAGGAAATTAGAATCGACACATTTGCTTAAGAATGACCACTATTCTCACTGTGGTCAATTATGTAAGTCATATCTGATTGACTTAGAGGATCCGCAATTATTTAGGTTATTACTTTGTGCTTCTAAGATCATATTTGAGTTTTTCCAGACTCTAGGACCTAATAATTTGGATCCAACCTATGAAGAAACGCAGCCAATGAAAATATTCTATTTAGACCTTTCATAGAACCTGAACCTGAACCACAATTAGCAATAGTTATCAGGAAACTAGGTAAGGGAATGCTAGTGTTGTTCATTTCGTTGGTTCACTGCAGTTTCCTTTTGTCAGCTCTTTTTGGTTTTAAAGACCCACAGTTATTCCGGCTACTGTTATACGGTTCGAGTTGACTAAACCTTTCCTACGTCTGGCTGAAGACTTTAAACTTAGCACTTCTTGGGAGGTAACCCAATCTCATGCAACACGGTAATATCCTTCCTTAACTCTTTTTGCTTCAAATGGTAACAGTTTCTCCTTGTTCATGCTTTTAGTTTCATCTTTAGAACATTGAGGACAATGTTAGATTTAAGTTTGGGGGTATGGGAGAAACATTTTAGTCGCATCTTTGAAACTTCTAGCGTCACATAGTACCCGGTTAGCTAAGTTTACATACTGTTTCTCATCGAAAATATAGAAATTGGAATGCTAGAGATAACAACCTATTGAGACATTAGAGAAAAAGACATTGAGATCCTTGAAATTCAGGAGAGAACTTGTTCCTTTTAGAGGGTAACCGTGATGGACCTAACCATCCATGATGGAAAGGCAAGTAGGTCAGAAGGAAATGCCAGAAAGACAGAGCAACCTCACAATGTAGTCTTAGTTACTGGATTACGACTCTCTCTCAGTAGAAACTTATCATCATCAACAAGCGGAGTGACATCAAAATTTATGAAAAAGTTGAAGACGTTTAAGGTTTAGAAGCAACAATAGAAAAGAATAATTCAAAAATCAAAGTTGAAGACTTAGTTACAAGAAGTACAAGAGCAAATGATATAAGTTGTTGAAGTTCATGATATCAAGACATCACAAGTTGTGAAGATCCAAGTTCTAAAGTCCTTCTCTCATGGCCATGTAAATTTTTGTCTTGTAAAAAAAAAAAAAAAAAAAAAATGAAATGAAAAAAAAAAACATCATTACGTTCTTTTTGTTCAATAAGGCCATAGGGAAGAAGAAATTTATAAGTCAAGCAAGAAATCGAAGAGAAGAGTTAATTTTCAAGGTTATATGAGGTTCGAGAGTTTATCATCAACAGTTGAAGACCGAAGAAGACGTTATTTCTACTGAGCACTGTGAGAGAGTCGAAGAAAGATGCATTTTGGTTGCTTTGCTAGTCTGCTTTCAATCTGGCACAAGATCTTTCTAGAACTGGTTTAACTCATCACACGTAATTAGTCCAGCTGTGTAGCAGATGTCCCTCTCATCTTTATCTCTCTCCTAATCTTATCCAGCTGTAAAGCAGCGGACACATCTTACAATGTTTATCTAGCTGTGTAGCGGATATCTCTTTATCTAGCAGTCGTGCGGATGTGTCTCCCCTTTTCTTCAGTCATCTTTAGAGATGACACCTTTAATTTCTATGGCATTCTAGTTACTTGGAGATAGGTTGAGAATATGTATGTCCTCATAGCTCTTTGGATACTTGTGACCAATTAGAAGTCATGGTTTTTGTGGGTACACCTCTGTTAAACCCACCCGAGATTAACTCGGTTTTATTTTTTAGTTTTGCTCGAGGACTAGCAAATAATAAGTTTGGGGGTATTTGATAGACACATTTTTGTGTCTAATTTGTCCTCAATGTCCGTATTGTTGGAACTCTATTTTTGTACTAATATTGTGTTTTTATGTATTTTTAGGAAATAAACATTTTTGGAAAATTCGGCTCGAAAAGTTGATTTTGGCATCTGGAGGACAAGTGTTATTCGGACTCTCGCTTTTGGATAAGGGGTAACCTAATTACTAAGGGGACACCACTGTTTGCTAAGGGGACACCTTCTTCACGATTTGAAAAAATAAAATTGGCGGGAAAATTGGTTCATCAACTGGCATAATTTCAATCGACAAAATGAAGGTGTTGTGGTGCGATTCAATGGCTCAAACTTGGTAGGAAGATGTGATATAGCTTAAGGAACACAGTATGGGTGTCAGAATCGATCAATTTAGGCTGGAATTCTCGGTTCGATTCACCAAACTCAAAACAGAGCAACACACACTGAACACGAGCTCAAGTGTGTTTGTGTTGTGCATGGAGTGATGTGGAGGTGCGGGAAAGCTTCTGAGGCATGAAGAAACTAATTTGGAGCGTTTTGGGAGCGAGTTAACGTGTGGAAATTCTATAAATGGTAAATATTCTCATTTTTGGGCAGCAAAGAATAATCGAATTAAAGAGAAAATATACGCAATCAATGGTCGGATTTCTTGCTCCAAAACACTATAAATACAAGTATCGGTCATTGGGAAGGGTGGTCGAGAGTTGGGAGGAGAAGAGAGGAAGCTGCAGAGGAAGAATCACGAATTCTCTCTGGTGATGCTGTTGTTCGTGATGAAGATGAAGAACATGAAGAACGGACCTGCATCAGCAGTCGTTTTTCAACAGTGAAATAGACTCACAGGCGTGGGTCGTAGGTGTGGGTCTTAGAGCTACAGTAACAATAGCACTTCTTTTGTGTCGTTCATTTGGACGCTTTCTGTGGGTCGCACATTCACTGTTTTATTATTTCATCTCCATTTTCATCCTTGTAAACACCCTTTGAGCAATAAATAAATATTTTGTGCGTGTTTTTATCATGATGAGCTAAACCCAACACTGGGACGACGGAGGAGGTCGAATTTCATCCATGTGGTAATTTCATTAATTCTTTTATTTACTTTTTGCACTAATTTTAATTGAATTAAGATTTTAAATTAATTACTTGTGATTTCATTTGATGGAGTATGCTTAGTCCTAGGGATTTTTGATGCCATGCTTAAGAAATACAAGTAATATTTTATAAAATCTATCTTGGCAATAAACTAGAGTTAATATTTGTTTTGTTTTGAACTATAATTGCCTAGAATTAAATTCTGAACCACTTGAAAATGAAAAATGGCCGAATCTTTAGTCCCAGTACCTCTCGCCCATTGTTTATATTTTTGTATATATATTTTTATTAAATCTAAAAATTCCATTAATCTTCACAAGTCTGAGAGTTTGAACCTCATTACTCTCGGACTTGTGAAGGATAATTTTTTTAGAAAATAAATATATATACAAATATATTGACAAATTGGTAGAGAGTTACTGGGACTAAGGACTTGGCCAATTCTCATGCATATGGTACATTTTATTTATCCTTAACAATTATCGCTCAAAACATAAAATGTACGGACTCTTATTTTGCCAATATAGATTCTCAGAATATTAGTTATAAATCGTAAGCATGTGACATCAAACATTTAAGCAAGCATGCCGCATCAAATAAAATGATAACTAATTAATCAAAATCATTTTTTCAATTTTAAATCAATGCAAAAGTCATTTAAGAATAAATTAAATTTACCAGAATGACGAAAATCGCCTCCTCCGTTGTCCCAATGTTGGGTTTAGCTCATCATGGTGAAATACCTCTCAAAATATTTTATTAAGCTCAATTCGTATTTACAAGAAGAGAAAACAATGAAACAGGAAATCTGCAACAGCGCATATGCGTTACAGACCGACTGTTTCAAGTCTCAACTGTTATGCTGAAGATAATCGTTACAAATCTGAAGATAAATGTTGCAAACGAGGATGAAGAAATTGTTACAATGAAGATAAACGTTTCAATCCAGTTGAAGAAACTGTTACGACGGATGAATAAACTGTCGCCGTTTCCCTGTTCTTCACGAGCAGCAGGAGCAGCAGCAACGGAGTTCTGAAAAATCTTGATTCACGCCTCCTGAGCTCTCCTCTCGACCCCAAACTCTCGACCACCCTTCCCAATGACCGATACTTATATTTATAGTGTTTTGGAGCAAGAAATCCGACCATTGATTGCGTATATTTTCTCTTTAATTCGATTATTCTTTGCTGCCCAAAAATGAGAATATTTACCATTTATAGAATTTCCACACGTTAACTCGCTCCCAAAACGCTCCAAATTAGTTTCTTCATGCCTCAGAAGCTTTCCCGCACCTCCACATCACTCCATGCACAACACAAACACACTTGAGCTCGTGTTCAGTGTGTGTTGCTCTGTTTTGAGTTTGGTGAATCGAACCGAGAATTCCAGCCTAAATTGATCGATTCTGACACCCATACTGTGTTCCTTAAGCTATATCACATCTTCCTACCAAGTTTGAGCCATTGAATCGCACCACAACACCTTCATTTTGTCGATTGAAATTCTGCCAGTTGATGAACCAATTTCCCGCCAATTTTATTTTTTCAAATCGTGAAGAAGGTGTCCCCTTAGCAAACAGTGGTGTCCCCTTAGTAATTAGGTTACCCCTTATACAAAAGCGAGAGTCCGAATAACACTTGTCCTCCGGGTGCCAAAATCAACTTTTCGAGCCGAATTTTCCAAAAATGTTTATTTCCTAAAAATACATAAAAACACAATATTAGTACAAAAATAGAGTTCCAACAATACAGACATTGAGGACAAATTAGACACAAAAATGTGTCTATCACTTCTGAATCCCAAAGAAGACTTTAAACTGAGCGGCCGTAAGAGATTTCGCCTAATTAGGTTACTCTCCTCTCTGAATAGGCGGCTACACCAGTAACAACAACAAAAGAGGAAGTATGTTGTTACGAAGGATTACTTTGCTAAAAAGGAAAACTTCAAGTATTTATAGACAAGGAAGTTTGGACACCAAGGAATTTCCAAAACCGAAAATATTCTCAAGATATTCATTTAAGCACAAATTCGGTTTTCATAATTCCTGGAAATGCACTGTCCGAAAATAATGATCGAAATCGTTCGGAAAATCTAATTAGTAAATGCACATTACTAATTCTGGAATTTCCATACAAAATGAAATTAATAACCTTAATTAAAATATTCTTTACTTACTTATGTTTCGATCCTGGGATTTTCTTCCTTTAGCTATTAAGGAATAACTTTGAACAATAATAGATAAACATTATTGTACGTGTTCAAAGTATGTCGACATCCTTACACATTAAGCAAATATATTTTCGGTATCTCTAATATTTCTAGAATAATAGAAAATTTGAAAAGATATTTTTGGATAATTTTTTGTGTTAAAAACACAAAACATGCTCGGATTTGATTGGGACTTTTTGTGGCCGATTGCACATGTTCAAAGGATCGGTTCCCCCTTGTTCCACATGTCCATAGGATCGGTTCCCACATATTTATGGTATCTAAAGTGTATGTGTTCCACATGTCCATAGGATCGATTCACCTTTGCCTAAAAACGTGTTGCACCTGTTCATAGGATCCGTTCCCCTTTCTGCTACGAACTTGTTGCACCTCATACAAGGATCGATTCCCCTTTGTGATGTGTTGAACCTCTTTATAGGATCGGTTCCCCTTTACCCAGATTTGGTCCAACAAATCACAAACTCGATCAAACCATCTCAGGTGATTACTTAAGATCGGTTTCACTAATAAAAGTCATACCAATACATAAGTCAGGCCTTTGTGAATAGTTCTACCAAGAACACAAACAAGTTGTGAGCGGTTATACTCAATCACACATATTGGTTGTTCATAAGATTTGCAATGAATAACAAAACCAATAACACCTGGCAATTTCCTTTTCGGTTCACAAACAAGTTTATGAACTTACTTCCTTAGAACACATGTAAACATTATTCCCTAGGATGAAATGCTCACCTCATACCCATATATAATCACAACAACATTCAAATGATTATGGCGATGTCTTATCTACAAAGTTTAATGGTTAAGCAATAAACCTCGTATTGTATTCCTTAATACTATGTCTATCTAGAGTTCAAATATGCTTCGCAGTTATGTTTTCAATATGCACGACTTGAAAGATACGTTAGGGAATGAAACAGTTCAAGTCAAATATCACTAGCCTCAAGTGGAAGGATGATTGTTGTCATTGTAGCTCCTTGCTTCTTCACATATTCAAGATTTCACAATACTTGTAGTGTCTCATATCCTAATACTTTCAAGCTAACCCGTACGAAGTTGACTCTAGTACATAATCAAGTGACTCTTAACATCAGTTTTGATTCACTAAAATATGACAACCAAACTTGACATACCAATGCTTGGTGGGTTCAACCGATCCATGCTCTAACAATCTCCCCCTTTGTCAATTTTAGTGACAAAACTCTTACATCACATGGATAAACAAATCATTACACGTACGCTTGATTCTCGATTCAACATCACAGTAAAACTGCTTACATTCAATCCTCGAAAATGTTGTTGTTGACATTATAATAACAAAGCTAATACTCCCCTAAGGAAGATAGGTATATATTCAATCCGCATGTCTTTGTTATACCAATTCATATGACATGTTACTCCCCTTTAGTCTGTGCTTTCACTCTTTCGTTAGATAAACGTTCAAGCACCATTGTTCTTTTCCTTCACGATACCAATCAATATAAAATCAATGCCAGTATCACATGTTTACTCCATATATTTCTCCCCCTTTTTGTCACAAAAATGACAAAGAAACGAAAAAATAAAGGACAACACGAAAAGAATCTTACAAATCTCAAAATAGACTTGCAGACCTGTAGAGTTAGGCATGAGGGTTCCACACATCATGTTCTGATAACCAATATCAAAACCGAAACTACAAGTAGTTTTATTTTGATATGTTATCAAGGAAACAATTTTCCGAAACAATTTTTCCAATTTAGTTTAGCAAACCAAAAAATCAACTAAGCACTTTAGTCCCTTTGCTAAACCGATTGTTCAAAAACAACTGCTTAATTCGATAAGACCAAAATAAAGATAAACTCTATTTTTCTCATCAGGTTCTAATTATCCATAAACTTAGACCTTTCAATTTTAAACAAGACAAGTACTAGGTTAGTTAACTAGAATTTCTTGTTAAGGCATTCAATTAGACTTGAATAACCGAAACCTCACTTCGATAAGTCTAACTAAGATCAGAATTAACTTAGTTTCTCTTATCCGGAATCGAATTGGACAAAACAACTCATCCCGTACACCTTTTTATTTCGTTAAGCCATAAATAAGTCATACAAACCAAAATAAATCAACTTGCATAATTATTCACCTCAACCGGAAGCAATTGAAACAACATAGACATTAAAAGCACCGCAATTGCACCGAAATTTTGTAAGCCTAAACAATTGATACCATAAAAAAGCAAGATAACATTAGTTTTTCTTAACCGGAACCAATTGAATCACACGCAACATCAATTGTACCGAAATTTTGTAAGACTAAACAATTGATACCACACAATAAAGCAAGATAACAATAGTTTTTTTTAACCGGAACCAATTGAATCACACATCCACACACATCATGGAATAAATATCAATTGTACCGAAATTTTGTTAAGCAAAAGCAACAAATATATATAATATAAACTCAGGCTTTTCTTAAACAGGTTTTTTAAACAACTAATTAACAAGATTGTTACCTCAAATTTCGCATCCACTTCTCCAATATGTTTGCATCTTCGTCCAGTGAGAATTGATATCGAAATATCATCAAGTTGTCATTCTTATGCCAAAACAAAAGAATAACAACCCTCAACCTTTACCAGAGAAAAGTTGAAAACCGGTTTTAACAATTGCAAGCAAGAGTTGAAAACTGTCGAAACACATATGTTTTTATGCTAAACCAAAACCGATTCAACATATTGTGACTTTTCACATATTGTTTCTAACAGAACCCCTCATGATTCTTTGATAAAGCCTACCAACATGGGCTAGAACTGAAAAAACGGGGGTCTAAAAACACCACCCAATAATTCGATTAGCAATCTGTATGGACAAACTCCGAAATACTTTGCTAGAGAATCAACTAGACAGTCAGACTCAATCTAGATTAAAGTATCTCAAGGAGTCAATATCTCTCACTTGTTTTGATTTACTCAAGCTAAAACAATAGCGAGTCTTTAATCAAACACAAGGAATAACTTGGACGGTACCAAAGACCAATATATAAAGATCAATCAATATCAATCAACAACCAAAGGTTGGATTTCCAATTGATGATCTTAACGCACAACCTGTATTATTTCAATTATATAAAATATTATGCGGAAAAGAAATAACACAGACACCAGAAGTTTTGTTACGAGGAAACCGCAAATGCAGAAAAACCCCGGGACCTAGTCCAGATTGAATACACACTGTATTAAGCCGCTACAGACACTAGCCTACTGCAAACTAACTTCGGACTGGACTATAGTTGAACCCCAATCAGTATCCCACCGATCCAAGGTACAGTTGTACTCCTACGCCTATGATCACAGCAGGATACTGCGCACTTGATTCCCTTAGCTGATCTCACCCACAACCAAGAGTTGCTGCAACCCAAAATCACAGACTTGATAATAAACAGATCTGTCTCACACAGAAAAGTCTATCAAAGGATAAATCTGTCTCCCACAGATAAACCCTAGGTTTTGTTCCGTCTGGTAAATTTAATTTATTCTTTTTATGACTTTTGCATTGATTTAAAATTGAAAAAATGATTTTGATTAATTAGTTATCATTTTATTTGATGCGGCATGCTTGCTTAAATGTTTGATGTCACATGCTTATGATTTATAACTAATATTCTGAGAATCTATATTGGCAAAATAAGAGTCCGTACATTTTATGTTTTGAGCGATAATTGTTAAGGATAAATAAAATGTACCATATGCATGAGAATTGGCCAAGTCCTTAATCCCAGTAACTCTCTACCAATTTGTCAATATATTTGTATATATATTTATTTTCTAAAAAAATTATCCTTCACAAGTCCGAGAGTAATGAGGTTCAAACTCTCGGGCTTGTGAAGATTAATGGAATTTTTAGATTTAATAAAAATATATATACAAAAATATAAACAATGGGCAAGAGGTACTGGGACTAAAGATTCGGCCATTTTTCATTTTCAAGTGGTTCAGAATTTAATTCTAGGCAATTATAGTTCAAAACAAAACAAATATTAACTCTAGTTTATTGCCAAGATAGATTTTATAAAATATTACTTGTATTTCTTAAGCATGGCATCAAATATCCATAGGACTAAGCATACTCCATCAAATGAAATCACAAGTAATTAATTTAAAATCTTAATTCAATTAAAATTAGTGCAAAAAGTAAATAAAAGAATTAATGAAATTACCACATGGATGAAATTCGACCTCCTCCGTCGTCCCAGTGTTGGTTTAGCTCATCATGATAAAAACACGCTCAAATTATTTATTTATTGCTCAAAGTGTGTTTACAAGGATGAAAATGGAGATGAAATAATAAAACAGTGAATGTGCGACCCACAGAAAGCGTCCAAAATGAACGACACAGAAGAAGTTCTATTGTTACTGTAGCTCTAAGACCCACACCTACGACCCACGCATGTGAGTCTATTTCACTGTTGAAAAACGACTGCTGATGCGGGTACGTTCTTCATGTTCTTCATCTTCATCACGAACAGCAGCAGCGGCAGAGAGAATTCGTGATTCTTCCTCTGTAGCTTCCTCTCTTCTCCTCCCAACTCTCGACCACCCTTCCCAATGACCGATACTTGTATTTATAGTGTTTTGGAGCAAGAAATCCGACCATTGATTGCGTATATTTTCTCTTTAATTCGATTATTCTTTGCTGCCCAAAAATGAGAATATTTACCATTTATAGAATTTCCACACATTAACTCGCTCCCAAAACGCTCCAAATTAGTTTCTTCATGCCTCAGAAGCTTTCCCGCACCTCCACATCACTCCATGCACAGCACAAACACACTTGAGCTCGTGTTCAATGTGTGTTGCTCTGTTTTAAGTTTGGTGAATCGAACCGAGAATTCCAGCCTAAATTGATCGATTCTGACACCCATACTGTGTTCCTTAAGCTATATCACATCTTCCTACCAAGTTTGAGCCATTGAATCGCACCAAAACACCTTCATTTTGTCGATTGAAATTCTGCCAGTTGATGAACCAATTTTCCCGCAAATTTTATTTTTTCAAATCGTGAAGAAGGTGTCCCCTTATCAAACAGTGGTGTCCCCTTAGTAATTAGGTTACCCCTTATCCAAAAGCGAGAGTCCGAATAACACTTGTCCTCCGGGTACCAAAATCAACTTTTCGAGCCGAATTTTCCAAAAATTTTTATTTCCTAAAAATACATAAAAACACAATATTAGTACAAAAATAGAGTTCCAACAATACGGACATTGAGGACAAATTAGACACAAAAATGTGTCTATCAAGAAGCTCTAGCGTGTACCGTTGGTGGGAAACTAGATAATTGCGGTTTATCTTTTGTTTTCAATTGATTTGATTGACTAACGGTGGTTGAAATCTGATTGTACCTAGTTTGTTTATTCTTGAGAATCTTCTCTTCTGATATAAGATTCACTCAAACTAGGTTAGAGTTTCGACAGGGATCTTTAGACTGTTGTGAGTTCTAAAGACGATCTTGTGATAATCCATTGTTAACAGACTCCGTTCTGTGCGACAAGAGATTCAAGTGATTGTGTGCAGGTTTTTATTGAAGATTTAAGAAGATTTGAAGACAAAGAAGATATTGAATATCTTACTTGGGTTTTATAATCTTTGGTGTGCACAATACTTGTTTTGGTAAAAGAGGATCCAATTAATAATCGGTTTATCCTTGTGTCAGATTGGATTGATTAATTGAGTAGATCGGCATCAACACAATTCTTTGGATTAATAGTGTTGTTAGCTTAATCTTTAACGATTACTTCGGTAATTGAACATAAGATAGATCGAAGGACCTGACGAAGGAGTTTATGTTAAGATAAACGGAAGAGTCTTTGTCCGACTCATATCACTTGGTTGAATAGAGTTGATACCAAACAAATTTGTTGTTCCTTTACTGTTTGGAATACGAACCAAAGGAATTGTTCCAAGTACGTGACTTATTTATAAGTTGGATGCGTGGGAATACAGACGGAACTAGGTGAACTATAGGTTTAGTTGCTAGGTCTCAACTATACGAAGTTGGTGTAATTTTGTGTAGCGGCTTAATCCTGAGAGTATTCAATTCTGGACAAGGTCCCGGGGTTTTTATGCATTTGCGGTTTCCTCGTTAACAAAATCTTGTTGTGTCATTTACTTTTATTTTCTGCATTATAATTGTCTTATTATAATTAAAGTAAATTACACAAACGTTAATTCATATTTTCTTGATAATCAATCCTATTGTGTTTGGTTAAGTCCGAACCTTTGTCTCAAGTAAACATACTTCGTTGTTGTATTGTCTCGATCTCGTATCCATAAACGATCACACGAAGTGTGAACCGATTAGTTGTGTTGTCTCGACTCTGTCCATAGACAATCACTTCCGGAGAAAGGACTTATAGGTAGGAAAAGTTTTAGCTTGAGGTATATTTAAGTACCTTCGCCTTTTCAAGCTATATCAGCTTTTGTTTCCTCAATCTTATCTTTGAGCCAATCTTGATTTCGAACTGTTATAGTGAGATTGGTTCTTAGTTCCTCAAAACGCTGGATATAGTCAATCATATTATCAGAACTGATCCACTTGATTTTGGTTGGATCTTGTAGATTGTAAGCCAACAGACATGACTCATCTTGTGATCCAATTGAACTATCAGAGTCATAATCAGACGTGATGTTTGATATGCCTTTCTTCTTCCTCTCTGTATTGATTCCTTGACAATCCTTAACCTTTTGAGCTTCCTCCTTATTAGCCTTTGAGACACTGCGAGTTACTGGAGGCATGCTCAGTTATGAATAAATAAATATAAAAGGATTGATCAGGGTTTCCGAATACAGGTAAGAGAAAGTTTTTCCTTTTTAAAAGAGACAACTTTCGGACCAAAAGACCTCTGGAGAATCCGAAAATATAAAAAAATATATTTCGTTTCCTTAGTCCGAATTTCTCAAGCAGGAAGGTTTATTAAAATTCGAAAATTCTAAATAAAACTTCTTTTTGGAAGATCATGTTAAACATGAACATTTTTTCTGACAACCATGGATTCGCAGCTACCCATAAAGTGTCACAAATTTTTTCTGATAAACGACTACACAAACAAGTGTGCTCCTGTTTTATTGTTCCTTTGCCATCCAAGTTTATGAGCACGAAAAAGATGAGAATGCACAATTTTGATACAACTAAATTGCATTGGAGTAAGTTTTTCCAGCTTACAGTGAATATCAGGAACATAGTTCATGTTTCTCTTCGGGAATTTCTGCCCAAAATAATTTCTCCCAAGACGATGATAATTTCTAACTAGAGAGATATGATCATGTGGAGAAAATGTACTAATGTGAGAATTTTCAGAGATAGATAAATCTCTTTTAATTCTTTCAATGAGATTTTCATAAAATTTTCTCATTCTAAGGACTTCCTTATGATCCACATTAGCATGATCATCTGAAACAACTGTAGAAAATTCCTGATTGTTTCTTTTGGCAGAGATTCTCTCTTTCCCTTCCTTCTGAAGTCGTTCCTTATCAAAACCAGAACTGTTTCGATATTGGTGCGGATGAACCTTTTTCTAGAAGCGATTATCAACTCTTTCCTCTGACTCTTTTGATTTGATCTTATCGGGATGTGGTATAATCTGTCTTTCTACTGAGGAATAATCTTTCAGTTTTTTAAGACAAGAAACTTCCTTCAAAATTTTTACCACCGTATGTTGAAGAAGTATAAGTTTCCTGTCAAGTGACTGAAAATTGTATTCCTTACAATCACCACGGAATCGGTTCAAAGTTTCCTTTGGACAAGATTTTGTTTGATCATCAGTAGATCTAGAAGCTGGTTTCTCATCCTCTTCCAACTTGATGTAGTTAGGCAAACTACCATCATCTTGATCTGTTTCAGATGTGATTAAACCGGTTTTGTCACAATCTGTAAAAGTCGATCAAGGACTTTTAGTTTCCTCATCAGAAGAAGTCACAACGGCATCATTAGTTAGAATCATAGGACATGTCTCTTTATCTATAAGAGATTTACCAAGAGCCTCTAGTTTGACAGTGAGATCCATTTTCTCTTTGGCTAGACAATTCAGTTGAATGTCTTTTTCTCTGATCTCATGTTTAAGAAGATTTGACTGTCTTTAAAATGAGTACTTTAGAAGACAGAGATTGTATAGGCTTTAGAAGTTTTATCAAGTCTTTATCAGCATCTTATCTTTCATCAGAGATAGACATAGATGTTTTCGTAAGTCCTGGATCATGAGTCAACGAAGTACTAACATCTTCAACTTTTGAGTATTCATACTCTTGCATAATGTTAACTGAATCAGACATTAGATTCAATTCTTATAGGTTGGATCGCACCAAACATAGATTGTTAGATCTTTTCGTGTTTGCCTGCTCTGATACCAATTGAAAAGGCGAGGGTACCCAAATATACCTCAAGCTAAAACTTTTCCTACCTATAAGTCCTTTCTCCAAAAGTGATTGTCTATGGACTGAGTCGAGACAATACAACTAATCGGTTCACACTTCGTGTGATCGTCTATGGATACTAGATCGAGACAATACAACAACGAAGTATGTTACTTGATAAAAAGGTTCGGACTTAACCAAACACAACAGGATTCACTTATCAAGTAAATAGGAATTAACGTTTGTGTAATTTACTTTAATTATAATAAAACAATTATAATGCGGAAATATAAAGTAAATGACACAACAAGATTTTGTTAACGAGGAAAACGCAAATGCAAAAAACCCCGGGACCTTGTCCAGAATTGAATACTTTCAGGATTAAGCCGCTACACAAAATTACACTTAACTTCGTATAGTTCAGACCAAGCAACTAAACCTATAGTTGACCTAGTTCCTTCTGTATTCCCACGCCTTCGACCTTAGTCACGTACTTGGAACAATTCCTTTGGTTCGTATTCCAAACAGTAAAGGAACAACAAATCTGTTTGGTATCAACCATATTCAACCAAGTGATATGAGTCGGACAAAGGCTCTTATGTTTATCTTAACATAAACTCCTTCGTCAGGTTCTTAGATCTATCTTATGTTCAATTACCGAAGTCATCGTTTAAGATTAAGCCAACAACACTATTAATCCAAAGAATTGTGTTGATGCCGATCTACTCAATTAATCAATCCAATCTATAACAAGGATAAACCGATTATTAATTGGATCCTCTTTTACCGAAACAAGTATTGTGCACACCAAAGATTATGAACCCACAAATCAGAAATCTTCAATATCTTCTTAGATCTTCAATAATAACCTGCACACAATCACTTGAATCTCCTGTGATCAATCACGCACAGAATGGAGTCTGTTAACAATGGATTATCACAAGATCGTCTTTAGATTTAACAACAGTCTAAAGATCCATGTCGAAACTCTGAACTAGTTTGAGTGAATCTTATATCATAAGAGAATATTCTCAAGCATAAACAAACTAGGTGCAATCAAAGTTCAACCACCGTTAGTCAATCAAATCAATGAAAACAAAAGATAAACCGCAATTATCTAGTTTCCCACCAATGGTACACGCTAGAGCTTCTCAATCCCAAAGAAGACTTTAAACTGAGCGACCGTAAGAGATTTTGCCTAATTAGGTTACTCTCCTCTCCGAATAAGCGGCTACACCAGTAACAACACAACAAAGAGGAAGCTTTTTGTTACGAAGGATTAGTTTGCTAGAAAGGCAAACTTCAAGTATTTATAGACAGGGAAGTTTGGACACCAAGGAATTTCCAAAACCGAAAATATTCTCAAGATATTCATTAAAGCACAAATTCGGTTTTCATAATTCCTGGAAATGCTCTTTCCAAAAATAATGATAGAAATCTCTCGGAAAATCTCTAATTAGTAAATGCACATTATTAATTCTTATTTCCCTACAAAATGAAGTTAAATACCTTAATCAAAAGATTCTTAACTTATTTATGTTTCGATCATGAGATTCTCTTCCCTTAGCTATTAAGGAATAACTTTGAACAATTAAAGAAATAAACATTCATTGCACGTGTTCAAAGTATGTCGACATCATTAGTTTGTAAGTTCTGTTTCATACTTACAACCTTGAAACCGATTTGCCACACTTCCAAACAAGTTTAGAATTGGTTCATCTTACTTTCAAGAACTATACGATTGATCAAATAACATTCGATCACAATCATGGGTTTATCGGTTCTACCAAAACAAGTTTCGGTTCCACCTTCCATGTGAGTACTGTGCATAGTCACACTAGCTTTCCAAAATTCGGTTGACTAGGTACTAGGATCGGTTCCCCACATATATATGGTATCTAACTTATATTTGTTGCAAATGTCCATAGGATCGGTTCCCCTTTGCCTAAAAATGTGTTGCACATGTTCATAGGATCGGTTCTGAAAAGGCGAGGGTACCCAAATATACCTCAATCTAAAACTTTTCCTACCTATAAGTCCTTTATCTCAAAGTGATTGTCTATGGACAGAGTCGAGATAATACAACTAATCGGTTCACACTTCGTGTGATCGTCTATGGATACGAGATCGAGACAATACAACAACGAAGTATGTTTACTTGATACAAAGGTTCAGACTTAACCAAACACAATAGGATTGCTTATCAAGTAAATAGGAATTAACGTTTGTGTGATTTACTTTAATTATAATAAAACAATTATAATACAGAAATATAAAGTAAATGACATAGCAAGATTTTGTTAACGAGGAAACCGCAAATGCAGAAAAACCCCGGGACCTTGTCCAGAATTGAATACTCTCAGGATTAAGCCGCTACAAAAAATTACCTCAACTTCGTATAGTTGAGACCAAGCAACTAAACCTATAGTTCACCTAGTTCCGTCTGTATTCCTACGCCTCCAACTTATAAATAAGTCACGTACTTGGAACAATTCCTTTGGTTCGTATTCCAAACAGTAAAGGAACAACAAATCTGTTTGGTATCAACTCTCTTCAACCAAGTGATATGAGTCAAACAAAGGCTCTTCCGTTTATCTTAACTTAAAATCCTTCGTCAGGTCCTTAGATCTATCTTATGTTCAATTACCGAAGTAATCGTTTAAGATTAAGCCAACAACACTCTTAATCCAAAGAATTGTATTGATGTCGATCTACACTATTAATCAATCCAATATACCACAAGGATAAACCGATTATTAATTGGATCATCTTTTACCAAAACAAGTATTGTGCACACCAAAGATTATAAACCCAAGTCAGATCTTCAATATCTTCTTTGTATTCAAATCTTCTTAAATCTTCAATAAAAACTTGCACACAATCACTTGAATCTCTTGTGATCAATCATGCACAAAACGAAGTCTGTTAACAATGGATTATCACAAGATCGTCTTTAGAACTAACAACAGTCTAAAGATCCATGTCGGAACTCTGAACTAGTTTGAGTGAATCTTATATCAGAAGAGAAGATTCTCAAGAATAAACAAACTAGGTGCAATCATATTTCAACCATCGTTAGTCAATCAAATCAATGAAAACAAAACATAAACCGCAATTATCTAGTTTCCCACCAACGGTACACGCTAGAGATTCTCAATCCCAAAGAAGACTTTAAATTGAGCGGTCGTAAGAGATTTCGCCTAATTAGGTTACTCTCCTCTCTGAATAGGCGGCTACACCAGTAACAACAACAAAGGAGGAAGTCTGTTGTTACGAAGGATTAGTTTGCTAGAAAGGGAAACTTCAAGTATTTATAAACACGGAAGTTTGGACACCAAGGAATTTCCAAAACCGAAAATATTCTCAAGATATTCATCAAATCACAAATTCGGTTTTCATAATTCCTGGAAATGCTCTGTCCAAAAATAATGATCGAAATCTCTCGGAAAATGTAATTAGTAAATGCACATTACTAATTCTGGAATTTCCCTACATTATGAAATTAATAACCTTAATTAAAAGATTCTTAACTTAATTACGTTTCGATCCTGGGATTCTCTTCCCTTAGCCGTTAAGAAATATCTTTGAACAATTAAAGAAATTAACATTCACAACACATGTTCAAAGTATGTCGACATCCTTACTTTGTAAGTTCTCTTTCACACTTACAACCTTGAAACCGATTTGCCACACTTCCAAACAAGTTTAGAATTGGTTCATCTAACTTTCAAGAACTATGTGATTCAATCATAATCATGGGTTTAACGGTTCTACCAAAACAAGTTTCGGTTCCACCTCTATGTGAGTACTGTGCATAGTCACACTAGCTTTCCAAAATTCGGTTGACTAGGTACTAGGATCGGTTCCCCACATATATATGGTATTTAACTTATATGTGTTGCACATGTCCATAGGATCGGTTCCCCTTTTCCTAAAAACGTGTTGCACATGTCCATAGGATCGGTTCCCCTTTCTGCTATATACCTTGCTGCACCCCATACAAGGATCGGTTCCTCTTAGTGATGTACTGCACCTCTTATTAGGATCGGTTCCGCTTTCCCATATTTGGTCAGACAAAACACAAACCCGATCATACCATCTCAGGTGATTACTTAAGATCGGTTTCACTAATAAAAGTCATACCAATACATAAGTCATACCTTTGTGAATAGTTCTACCAAGAACACAAACAAGCTGTGAGCGGTTATACTCAATCACACATATTGGTTGTTCATAATATATGCAATGAATAACAAAACCAATAACACCTGGCAATTTCCTTTTCGGTTCACAAACAAGTTTATGAACTTACTTCCTTAGAACACATGTAAACATTGTTCCCTAGGATGAAATCCTCACCTCATACCCATACATAATCACAATAGCATTCAAATGATTATGGCGATGTCTTATCTACAAATTTTAATGGTTAAGCAATAAACCTCGTATTGTATTCCTTAATACTATGTCTATCTAGAGTTCAAATATGCTTCGTAGTTATGTTTTCAATATGCACGACTTGAAAGATACGTTAGGGAATGAAACAGTTCAAGTCAAATATCACTAGCCTCAAGTGGAAGGATGATTGTTGTCATTGTAGCTCCTTGCTTCTTCACATCTTCAAGACTTCGCAATACTTGTAATGCCTCATATCCTAATACTTGCAAGCTAACCTATACGAAGTTGACTCTAGTACATAATCAAGCGACTCTTAACATGAGTTTTGATTCACTAAAATATGACAACCAAACTTGACATGCCAACGCTTGGTGGGTAAAACCGAGCCATGCTCTAACAATCCCGCCTTTGTCAATTTTAGTGACAAAACTCTTACATCATATAGATAAACAAATCATTACACATACGCTTGATTCCCGATTCAACAACACAGTTAAACTGCTTACATTCAATCCTTGAAAATGTCGCTATTGACATTATAATAACAAAGTTAATACTCCCCCTAAGGAAGATAGGTATACATTAAATCCGCACGTCTTTGTTATACCAATTCATATGACATGTTACTCCCCCTTAGTCTGTGCTTTCACTCTTTCGTTAGATAAACGTTCAAGCACCATTGTTCTTTTCCTTACCAATCAATATAAAATCAATGCCAGTATCACCTGTTTACTCCATATATTTCTCCCCATTTTTGTCAAAAAAATGACAAAGAAACGAAAAAATAAAGGACAACATGAAAAGAATCTTACAAATCTCAAAATAGACTTGCAAACCTGTAGAGTTAGGCACGAGGGTTCCACACATCATGTTCTGATAACCAATATCAAAACCGAAACTACAAGTAGTTTTATTTTGATATCTTATCAAGGAAACAATTTTCCGAAATAATTTTTCCAATTTAGTTCAGCAAACCAAAAAATCGACTAAGAACTTTAGTCCTTTGCTAAACCGATTGTTCAAAAACAACCGCTTAATTCGGTAAGACCAAAATAAAGATAAACTCTATTTTTCTCATCAGGTTCTAATTATCCATAAACTTAGACTTTTCAATTTTAAACAAGACAAGTACTAGGTTAGTTAATTAGCATTTCTTGTTAAGGCATTCGATTAGACTTGAATAACCGAAACCTCACTTCGATAAGTCTAACTAAGATCAGAATTAACTTAGTTTCTCTTATCCGGAATCGAATTGGACTAAACAACTCATCCCGTACACCTTTTATTTCGTTAAGCCATAAATAATTCATGCAAACCAAAATAAATCAACTTGCATAATTATTCACCTTAACCGTAACCAATTGAAACAACAAAGACATTAAAAGCACCGCAATTGCACCGAAACTTTGTAAGCCTAAACAATTGATACCATACAAAAGCAAGATAACAATAGTTTTTCTTAACCGGAACCAATTGAATCACACATCCACACACACATCATGGAATAAATATTAATTGTACCGAAATTTTGTTAAGAAAAAGCAACAAATATATATAATATAAACTCAGGCTTTTCTTAAACAGGAAAACAATTAACTAACAAGATTGTTACCTCAAATTTCGCATTCACTTCTTCAATATGTTTGCATCTTCGTCCAGGGAGAATTGATATTGAAATATCATCACGTTGTCATTCTTATGCCAAAAGAAAAGAATAACAACAACCCTCAACCTTTACCAGAGAAAGGTTGAAACCCGGTTTTAACAATTGCAAGCAAGAGTTGAAAACCGTCGAAAAACATATGCTTTTATGCTAAACCAAAACCGATTCAACATATTGTGACTTTTTCACATATTGTTTCTACAAGAACCCCTCATGATTCTTTGATAAAGCCTACCAACATGAGCTAGAACTTAATCCTTCTAAACCAAAAAGTCACCCAAACCATAAGGGTTCACAATATATGAGATCGAATATTAAGGTAGTAAAACCGAAATCAAACATCCCATAAACATACATAGCAATAAGATAAAAGCATTTAAGCACAGGTTATGTAAACCCAAAACTATCACAAGAAAAATTACCAATCAAACAATTTTATTCATAATAGTTTTATTCATTAATAGACCAATACAATCAATGAAAGAAATCAGAAATTGATGTCTATTAATCTAGTTCTTGAAGTCAAGTTAGACTTCATTTGGTTGCACCTCTGAATCCTCAGAGTCTTCTTCTTGTTCTCCCTTAAGAAACTCATTATTAATTGATACGATTCCTTCAAGAGTTTCTGGATCATGTCTGTAGGAAAACATCAACTGTCTCTGAATACAGTCCAATTGTCTTCTAAGACGTAAAATGTGAAACAAGAGATCTCCACTACTATAGATTTGATCATATGAGATGCTTGATCCCTTTTGAGTTCCACTCATCCGGTTAATAATTCCCTCAGATACGTTTTGATACCTTTCTTATCTCCAGGGCAGATTCCTATTGCTTCTTCACACAACTTGGTGATAACACAGGGATATCCAAGGTTTCTATGGCATGTGACATTGAGAGATTCAATGATTTTGATCATTTGATTGATAATTATTCCACAAATATCAATCCATTTCTTGCCTTCAAGAAGGTAATAAACCACTTCAGCAAATTCTCTATTCCATAGAGAGGAATCTCCTGAGCAAGCAAAGAGTGTTGGTACAACAAGTTTACCGAAAATCCTCAAGTATAAGGGTACTTCTTTGGTTATCATCCTTCCCTTTCTCCATTCAACAATTTTTACAGTGATGAGTTTCGAAATGTTATCGTGCTCAATTTCAAAACCAGTAATCATATGACCCTCCCCTTTGAAGTTGATGATTTCTGATATCATCTTTCTGTTGACATGAAGAAAAGTACTTCCAACCAGGGTGCAAAACGTAAGTTTTTCATGATTAATATTGTGAATATTACCATAAAAAGTTCTTACTATGCCAGGTGAATATTTTTCAAATTCGAACATATTTCCCCAGGTTCGGTCTTGAACAAACTTCACATAATTGGTTTCTGAAACTTCTAGATCGAATTTCTTCTCTTCAGTGAAGTTTACTTCCTTCAAAGCTTGATATCTTTCAAAACAAGTGTTATCTACGAAGTTCATAAGAGTATGCTTTCCTTTGATCAAGTGAGGAAACTTGATTTTCTAAACTTCCCTGGGAGGGATGATAGGATTCAAGACAAACTTGTCTAATTCGGAGATTTCTTCTCTTGTTTTCCTTTTTCCCATACTTGAGAAAATATGAAAAACCCTAGTTACGGTTTTGACCAACATTCCCCAATATGTTTGAACACATAGCAAGAGATTATCTTTTATAGGAAGACTTGAAATAAAAAACCGGAAATAACCAGTTTTAGGAAAAACACTCAAAATCGGAAACCGTGGCTTGTGGGGAAACAATTCCGATTTTGTATCTAGGTCTTTCTTTTGGAAAACCGGTTTTATATGGACTGGATCTTTATTTCAGATTGATTCTGTTTACTCTTTTATTACCTGAGAGTGGCAATATCACTTGAAATTACTAGAGTATACAGAGATAGATTGAACAAGATAAAAGTATCATCAGAACCATAATCCTAGTTTAAAAGATCACTTGCTTCATTAAAACAGTTGTGAGGTGCATGAAGCAAACCATTGTTAATAGAATTATTAACTGAAAACACATTCCTTAAAGAATCACATATTTTCCAAAACCGCATCCTAGTGAGCGGAACATTGACAGTCGTTGATCTGAAAATGTACATGCGTATACTTTGGTAGGTCATCCAAAATATATTTAAGATTCCTGATTTTGCTGGAACACAATAGCCGATGTTCATAAAAATCTTAAGCAAAATCTCATGCATTTTCAAGATACAACATGCCTCATAGGCCATTGTACCATTGTTACTTACCATAATGGTATACAATCCTATGATAACTAAAGGATCATGTAAGTCACTCAAGACATACATAAGCATAATTACTAACATGTTTAGTAATAAGAGTATTACATACTTCATACGTGATTTCCACCACGATCTTATAAAGTAGTCAAATCCTTCCACTACGTTAACAGAATCAGACATTAGATTCAATTCTTATACGTTGGATCGCACCAAATACAGATTGTTAGATCTTTTCGTGTTTGCCTGCTCTGATACCAATTGAAAAGGCGAGGGTGCCCAAATATACCTCAAGCTAAAACTTTTCCTACCTATAAGTCCTTTCTCCGAAAGTGATTGTCTATGGACTGAGTCAAGACAATACAACTAATCGGTTCACACTTCGTGTGATCGTCTATGGATACTCCAAGCATGATGTCTTCTGATGGAAAAGATGTTAATATGATTGTTAAGCCATCAATCATGAAGGGAAAAGAAAAATCTCCATTATCTCCTACCTTGAAAACAAAGAGAAGGAATGGAGGAAGCCAAGAGTCGTTCCTTCAAACTCTCAGAAGTTTTCTGATGTGCTTGAAGAGTTGAAGGAGATGCGAAAGAAGATTCAACAAATAAAGGCTTTTGTGTTTAAGACTCATGAAATTCAGAAGGCCTTGGTTCGACATCATCAGCCAAGAAGGTTTATTGATATAAACTCCTACCTTAATGAACCTTATGTTCCAATGGCTGTTGACGACAAGGAGTTCGGGGACGATAAAGAATTTTTCAAAGGTATTATTGCCTAGTAAATCTTCTATGTTCTTGTTTTATTTAGAAGAATAACTAGAGTTTGGAATAGCCATTATTGTGATTACACATAGCTATGTCCAACATTTTCATCTTCATGTTTTTAGATTTATTGGTTTAAATTCTAAATTGTTTGGAAGATGATTTTTGCAGTATTAATATTTATGGATTTATATATTGCAAATTATTATGGGATATGTGTGTTTGCGTCTGTGAACTATGATTGTCCCATACCTTGTCAAAAGTAAAGTCTTTCGTAAGTCGATATGCATGTATTGATAAAAGAATGAATGTACTTTTGACAAATACAAAAGTTAAGCCTATTATGTCAAATATTGATGGAAGATAAGTTAAAATCTTTTGTTTTCAAGGATTATGTCTATTGTATGTCATTGTGCAAATGGTGATGGAAAATAGAATGAGTCCTTGCTTATTCCACGGTATTAGGTCGATCTTCGATCCACAATTTTTGTGTATATACTGTGTTGTTCCATAAGGTATCTTATGTTGAGATCTATCGACTGAGTTATTGTTTTGGATTAGTTGTTATTCCATGAGGTACTTTATGTCGAGCATTTTTCAACTAAGTTAATCATCTTGTTTGGTTATTTAGTTGTTGCTCCGTAAGTTTTCTTATGTCGAGCATGACCAATTAAATTGATTACTTTTTGTGATTAGTTTGGTTGTGTATTCCGATTAGATTAATTATGGGTTCTCTTGTGATTAATCTAATTGAGTATTTTTAAGTCTCCATAAGTTCACTTATGTTGAGCATTTCCGGTTAAATTAGTCATGAATTCTCTTGTGGTTAATTTAATTGAGTATTTTGGATTCAAATTCATACTTGTATGTGATTTTTTATGTCCAAAGAAATCCTTCTTTTCTTTCGAAATTAAGGTCTCTCTTGTTGTTCTTTCGGGAATGACATATTATGGGGGAGAGTTCTTAATTGAACTTGTGCTTAATTGCCAAATCTTTGTGGGGAGTGCGGTTGTGGAATATTATAGGGGTTATCTTGTATCTTTAAACTCCTTGATGAATGCATTTAGCTTCAGTTATATGATTGCATCTAAATAAGATGATATATGATTTCTTTTGGTCATGAAATATCTCTTTCGGAAATTTCATTAGGATCCCGTTCTTGTACCTTTGCCAATTTTATTGACAAAAAGGGGGAGAATTAATATGTAGTTCACACTACAAATACATATGGTTTCGGACCATTATGTAAGGGGGAGTGGTTTCCATGTGAGATGGAGTATTGACTAACGGGGAGTGATACATATCACCATAGTATTGTTATTGAAGTTGTGATACAATTGAACTTTGACGCTGTATAATGATACTATGACACTGTATAACAATGATCGAGAATTATGTTTTCTCATTGTTATAGCTACGGATTTTCAACAACGATGATGCTGAACTTACAACCTTTAGGATCATTGGAGTACTTGGAAGTGACGAAGATTTCGAGTAATGTTGAAGATTAGACATGTGGAATAAGAGCTACAAAAGTTAATTTATTTATTTTTTGTATTCCATATGTATTAATAGTTTTGTCACTAAAATTGACAAAGTGGGAGATTGTTAGAGCATTGCTCGGTCGAACTCGCATGTGTTGCTATCTCAAGCCTGTTTTTCAATATTAGTGATCAAAACTATAAGTCTTGATTTCTAGCCTACTATAGATAAGGTCTCGGACTAGGATAGAAAGTGTAGTTGAGCTCAAGAACTCCATGGAAACCATCATACAAGACGAAGGACTACTCAAGGAACTGGTGGATCTTCATCGACTAAAAGGTATGTGGAGACTTGAACTTATATATCACTCAAAAGTTTATCTACTCTATCTCCTATTCTTGAGACAAATGTCATTTTGGTATATATACTTTGATTATACACATTTGCTATTTCGAGACGAGTTTATCTCACCTATCTATTTCTCGAAATATGTGTTGGTAAGCTTTTGCTTTGGCCAATTAAGTTCATCTTTACCTAGTGACGAAAGTCATGTTATGTTTCAATCACTTTGAAAATTGCTCTGACGAAAAATGGTTTGTGAATAACAACTATATAACGTCCTCTCCTCTGAGAATGTTTCAATGATTGAAATGAGAGTTTAGATTATATAACCATTGGTGGATATAAGTATTGTTGTGGAAACACATATATGTATAAGTCCTTATTCATTGAGCCGAAGTTTGCGAACTTTGTTGATCAAGAGAACCGGATTAGTGGCGTGAGCTAAGTCCGCGAACTCAGTCCACGAACCCAGTCCGTGAACTGGCGGAAGTTCTCGACCCGAGAAAATTTTCTGGAGTTTGTGAACTCCTTCCGGGAACTTAAGTCCGCGAACCCAGTCCGCGAACTTGAGTTGGTTATATCTAAAAACGATTGTTTGTGAACTTATTCATATTAACTAAGGAATGCTAAATGCAAACCGTGGCTATATAGTTCATGAACCGATTCGAGTGAATCAAATCGTTTTTGCTTCGATTGTGTCTTGTGTAGTTACATAAGATTTCCTTGCAGTTGAACAACTCTCTAACTAGTTCATTTGAGTCATTTGAACTAATTATGGTGAAGAAGAATATGGTTGATATGAAGTGCTCATATGGCTAACCATTGGTTAACTATTGTTGAACCAACAAATATTCATGTTTGGGTACGGTTACATAAACCCAAAATAGTACATTTCATTTGTGTGTAACAAGCTAAGTTTTCGATCTAGCGGTTGAGAAATATTAGCTTGATTGCAAACCCTGATTTGAAAGACTATATAAGGGAGAACTCTAGCAACTGGGAAACCTAATCCCCACACCTTACGTGTGATACTAGTTGTATTAGCTAGAGTCGATTCTCCTTTAACCTTTGGTTTCTTCTCTAAACCAGGTTAACGATTTAAAGACTTCATTGGGATTGTGAAGCCAGACCGGTACTACTTTCTCGTAGTTGTGTGATCTGATCTTGCTGATTCTATCAGGTTGAGTACAATCGTAATGATTGGCTTGAGATCTTTATCTCTGATAGGAAAGATAGAAAAGTAATCACAAACATCTTCGTCTCATCGTTTGTGATTCCACAATATCTTTTTTTGCTGCGTCGATTAAGACTATTGTGAGGTGATTGATAATACTAGGTTGTTCTTCGGGAATATAAGTCCGGTTTATCAATTGCTTCTTGTTCACCTTGATTTATCAAAAGACGAAACAAAAACTCGTAGGTATATTCGTGGGAGACGGATTTATCCATTTTGTAGACTTTTCTGTGTGACACATACTTGTTTATTAAAGTCTTCGACTTTGGGTCGTAGCAACTCTTAGTTGTGGGTGAGATCAGCTAAGGGAATCAAGTACATAGCATCCTGCTGGGATCAGAGACGTAGGAGCATAACTGTACCTTGGATCAGTGTGAGATTGATTGGGGTTCAACTATAGTCCAGACCGAAGTTAGTTTGAAGTAGGCTAGTGTCTGTAGCGGCTTAATACAGTGTGTGTTCAATCTGGACTAGGTCTCGAGTTTTTTCTGCATTTGCGGTTTCCTCGTTAACAAAATTCTGGTGTCTGTGTTATTTCTTTTCCGCATTATATTTCGTTATATAATTGAAATATCACAGGTTGTGCGTTGTTCAATCAATTATAATATCCGACCTTTTGGTTGTTGATTTAAATTGATTGACACTTGGATATTGGTCTTTGGTACCAGACAAGTTATCTCTCTAGTATTTGATAAAGACTCGCATATTTCTATTTGCTTGAGTATATATCAAATCGAGAGATTGAGATATAAACTCTTTGATATACTTTTATCTAGATTGAGCCTGACTGTCTAGTTGATTCTCTAGAAAGTATATTGGAGTTTGTCCATACAGATTGCTAATTATAATATTGGGTGTCGTTGTTGTACCCCCGCCTTTTCAGTTTATCTTAACATAAACTCCTTCGTCAGATCCTTAGATCTATCTTATGTTCAATTACCGAAGTAATCGTTTAAGATTAAGCCAACAACACTCTTAATCCAAATAATTGTGTTGATGCCGATCTACTCAATTATCAATCCAATCTACGACAAGGATAAACCGATTATTAATTGGATTCCTCTTTTACCAAAACAAGTATTGTGCACACCAAAGATTATAAACCCAAGTCAGATCTTCAATATCTTCTTTGTCTTCAAATCTTCTTAAATCTTCAATAAAAAATTGCACACAATCACTTGAATCTCTTGTGATCAATCACGCACAGAACTAACAACAGTCTAAAGATCCCTGTCGAAACTCTAAACTAGTTTGAGTGAATCTTATATCAGAAGAGAAGATTCTCAAGAATAAACAAACTAGGTGCAATCATATTTCAACCACCGTTAGTCAATCAAATCAATGAAAACAAAAGATAAACCGCAATTATCTAGTTTCCCACCAATGGTACACGCTAGAGCTTCTCAATCCCAAAGAAGACTTTAAACTGAGCGGCCGTAAGAGATTTCGCATGATTAAGTTACTCTCCTCTCCGAATAGGCGGCTACACCAATAACAACAACAAAAGTTGTTACGAAGGATTAGTTTGCTAGAAAGGCAAACTTCAAGTATTTATAGACAAGGAATTTTGGACACCAAGGAATTTCCAAAACCGAAAATATTCTCAAGATATTCATTAAATCACAAATTCGGTTTTCATAATTCCTGGAAGTGCTCTGTCCAAAAATAATGATCAAAATCTCTCGGAAAATCTAATTAGTAAATACACATTAATAATTCTGGAATTTCCCTACAAAATGAAATTAATAACCTTAATTAAAAGATTCTTAACTTACTTATGTTTCGATCCTGGGATTCTCTTCCCTTGGCCGTTAAGGAATATCTTTGAACAATTAAAAAAAATAAACATTCACAGCACATGTTCAAAGTATGTTGACATCCTTACTTTGTAAGTCCTCTTTCATACTTACAACCTTGAAACCGATTTGCCACACTTCTAAACAAGTTTAGAATTGGTTCATCCGACTTTCAAGAACTACGTGATTCAATCACAATCATGGGTTTAATGGTTCTACCAAAACAAGTTTCGGTTCCACCTCCATGTGAGTATTGTGCATAGTCACACTAGCTTTCCAAAATTCGGTTGACTAGGTACTAGGATCGGTTCCCCACATATATATGGTATTTAACTTATATGTGTTGCACATGTCCATAGGATCGGTTCCCCTTTGCCTAAAAACGTGTTGCACATGTCCATAAGATCGGTTCCCCTTTCTGCTATAAACCTTGCTGCACCCCATATAAGTATCGGTTCCCCTTTGTGATGTACTGCACCTCTTACTAGGATCGGTTCCCCTTTCCCATATTTGGTCAGACAAAACACAAACCCGATCATACCATCTCAGGTGATTACTTAAGATCGGTTTCACTAATAAAAGTCATACTAATACATAAGTCAGGCCTTTGTGAATAGTTCTACCAAGAACACAAACAAGATGTGAGCGGTTATACTCAATCACACATATTGGTTGTTCATAATATATGCAATGAATAACAAAACCAATAACACCTGGCAATTTCCTTTTCGGTTCACAAACAAGTTTATGAACTTACTTCCTTAGAACACATGTAAACATTGTTCCCTAGGATGAAATCCTCACCTCATACCCATACATAATCACAATAGCATTCAAATGATTATGGCGATGTCTTATCTACAAAGTTTAATGGTTAAGCAATAAACCTCGTATTGTATTCCTTAATACTATGTCTATCTAGAGTTCAAATATGCTTCGCAGTTATGTTTTCAATATGCACGACTTGAAATATACGTCAGGGAATGAAACAGTTGAAGTCAAATATCACTAACCTCAAGTGAAAGGATGATTGTTGTCGTTGTAGCTCCTTGCTTCTTCACATCTTCAAGACTTCGCAATGCTTGTAATGTCTCATATCCTAATACTTTCAAGATAACCTATACGAAGTTGACTCTAGTACATAATCAAGCAACCCTTAACATGAGTTTTGATTCACTAAAATATGACAACCAAACTTGACATACCAACGCTTGGTGGGTTCAACCGAGCCATGCTCTAACAGGTCCCCCTTTCTGCTATAAACCTTGTTGCACCTCATACAAGTATCGGTTCCCCTTTGTGATGTACTACACCTCTTACTAGGATCGGTTCCCCTCTCCCATATTTGGTCAGACATAAAATCACAAACCCGATCATACCATCTCAGGTGATTACTTAAGATTGGTTTCACTAATAAAAGTCATACCAATACATAAGTCAGGCCTTTGTGAATAGTTCTACCAAGAACACAACAAGTTATGAACGGTTATACTCAATCACACATATTGGTTGTTCATCATATATGCAATGAATAACAAAACCAATAACGCCTGGCAATTTCCTTTTCGGTTCACAAACAAGTTTATGAACTTACTTCCTTAGAATACATGTAAAACATTGTTCCCTAGGATGAAATCCTCACCTCATACCCATACATAATAACAATAGCATTCAAATGATTATGACGATGTCTTATCTACAAAGTTTAATGGTTAAGCAATAAACCTCGTATTGTATTCCTTAATATTATGTCTATCTAGAGTTCAAATATGCTTCGCAGTTATGTTTTCAATATGCACGACTTGAAAGATACGTTAGGGAATGAAACAGTTCAAGTCAAATATCACTAACCTCAAGTGGAAGGATGATTGTTGTCGTTGTAGCTCCTTGCTTCTTCACATCTTCAAGACTTCGCAATACTTGTAATGTCTCATATCCTAATACTTTAAGCTAACCTATACGAAGTTGACTCTAGTACATAATCAAGCGACTCTTAACATGAGTTTTGATTCACTAAAATATGACAACCAAACTTGACATATCAACGCTTGGTGGGTTCAACCGAGCCATGCTATAACAGGTCCCCCTTTCTGCTATAAACCTTGTTGCACCTCATACAAGGATCGGTTCCCCTTTGTGATGTACTGCACCTCTTATTAGGATCGGTTCCCCTGTCCCATATTTGGTCAGACATAAAATCACAAACGCGATCATACCATCTCAGGTGATTACTTAAGATCAGTTTCACTAATAAAAGTCATACCAATACATAAGTCATACCTTTGTGAATAGTTCTACCAAGAATACAAACAAGCTGTGAGCGGTTATACTCAATCACACATATTGGTTGTTCATAATATATGCAATGAATAACAAAAATAACACCTGGCAATTTCCTTTTCAGTTCACAAACAAGTTTATGAACTTACTTCCTTAGAACACATGTAAACATTATTCCCTAGGATGAAATCCTCACCTCATACCCATACATAATCACAATAACATTCAAATGATTATGACGATGTCTTATCTACAAAGTTTAATGGTTAAGCAATAAACCTCGTATTGTATTCCTTAATACTATGTCTATCTAGAGTTCAAATATGCTTCGCAGTTATGTTTTCAATATGCACGACTTGAAAGATACGTTAGGGAATGAAACAGTTCAAGTCAAATATCACTAACCTCAAGTGGAAGGATGATTGTTGTCGTTGTAGCTTCTTGCTTCTTCACATCTTCAAGACTTCGCAATACTTTGAAATGTCTCATATCCTAATACTTTCAAGCTGACCTATACGAAGTTGACTCTAGTACATAATCAAGCGAATCTTAACATGACTTTTGATTCACTAAATATGACAACCAAACTTGACATACCAACGTTTGGTGGGTTCAACCGAGCCATGCTCTAACAGGTCCCCCTTTCTGCTATAAACCTTGTTGCACCTCATACAAGGATCGGTTCCCATTTGTGATGTACTGCACCTATTACTAGGATCGGTTCCCCTCTCCCATATTTGGTCACACATAAAATCACAAACACGATCATACCATCTCAGGTGATTACTTAAGATCGGTTTCACTAATAAAAGTCATACCAATACATAAGTCATACCTTTGTGAATAGTTCTACCAAGAACACAAACAAGTTGTGAGCGGTTATACTCAATCACACATATTGGTTGTTCATAATATATGCAATGAATAACAAAACCAATAACACCTGGCAATTTCCTTTTCGGTTCACAAACAAGTTTGTGAACTTACTTCCTTAGAACACATGTAAACATTGTTCCCTAGGATGAAATCCTCACCTCATACCTATACATAATCACAATAGCATTCAAATGATTATGGCGATGTCTTATCTACAAAGTTTAATGGTTAAGCAATAAACCTCGTATTGTATTCCTTAATACTATGTCTATCTAGAGTTCAAAAATGCTTCGCAGTTATTTTTTCAATATGCACGACTTGAAAGATACGTTAGGGAATGAAACAGTTCAAGTCAAATATCACTAACCTCAAGTGGAAGGATGATTGTTGTCGTTGTAGCTCCTTGCTTCTTCACATCTTCAAGACTTCGCAATACTTGTAATGTCTCATATCCTAATACTTTCAAGCTAACCTATACGAAGTTGACTCTAGTACATAATCAAGCGACTCTTAACATGAGTTTTGATTCACTAAAATATGACAACCAAACTTTACATACCAACGCTTGGTGGGTTCAACCGATCAATGCTCTAACAATTGTATTGATGCCGATCTACACAAATAATCAATCTAATCTACTACAAGGATAAACCGATCATAGTTGGATCCTCTTTTACCGAAACAAGTATTGTGCACACCAAAGATTATGAACCCAAATTCTTCATTGTCTTCAAATCTTCTCAGATCTTCAATAAAAACCTGCACACAATCAACTTGAATCTCTTGTGATCAATCACGCACAGAACGGAGTCTGTTAACAATAGATTATCACAAGACGTCTTTAGATATACAAATAGTCTAAAGATCCCCGTCGAAACTTCGATCTAGTTTGAGTGAATCTTATATCAAAAGAGAAGATTCTCAAGCATAAACAAATTAGGTGCAATCAAAGTTCAACAACCCGTTAGTCAATCACATCAATCGAAAACAAAAGATAAACCGCAATTATCTAGTTTTCCACCAACGGTACTAATAGAGCTTCTCAATCCCAAAGAAGTCTTTAAACTGAGCGGACGTAAGAGATTTCGCCTAATTAGGTTACTCTCATCTCCGAATAGGCGGCTTCACCAGTAGCAGCACAACTGAGATAGTTTTGCTGTCTCTGAGGATTAGTTTGTTCTAAATGCAAACTTTGATATTTATAAACCAAGGAAGTTTGGACACCAAGGAATTTCCAAAACCGAAAATATTCTCAAGATATGCAATATATTCCAGATTCGGTTTCCATAATTCCTGGAAATATTTTGTCCAAATAATGACCAAAAATCTCTTAGAAAATATCCAACTAGTAAATGCACATTACTAATTTTCATTTTCTAAAAATAAAATTAAAAACATTAAATAAAAGATTCTCAACTTATTCCTTTAGCTATTAAGGAATATCTTTGAACAATTAAAGATAATAGTTATTGCACATGTTCAAAGTATGTAGACATCCTTACTTTGTAAGTTCTACTTACAATCTTGAAACCGATTTGCCACAAACAAGTTTAGAATTGGTTCATTTGACTTTCAAGAACTACGTGATTGATCAAGAACACTCAATCACCAAACATGGGTTTCACGGTTCTACCAAAACAACTTTCGGTTCTACCTCCATGTGAGTACTTTGCATAGTCACGCTAGTTACCAAAATTCGGTTGACTAGGTACTAGGATCGGTTCCCCACATATATATGGTATCTAACTTGTACTTGCTGCACATGTCCATAGGATCGGTTCCCCTTTTCCTAAAAACGTGCGGCAGATGTCCATAGGATCGGTTCCCCTTTATACTAAAAACTTGTTGCACCTCATACAAGGATCGATTCTCCTTTGTGATAGGTTGCACCTCTTACTAGTATCGGTTCCCCTTTACCCAGAGTCGGTCATACCAATAACACTAAATCGATCATACCATCTCAGGTGATTACTTAAGATCGGTTTCACTAATAAAAGTCATACCAATACAAAAGTCAGGCCTTTGTGAATAGTTTTACCAAGAACATAAACAAGTCATGACCGGTTATGCTAATCACACATATTGGTAGTTCAAAATATATGCAATGAATAACAATACCAATAATGCCTGGAGATTTCTCTTTCGATTCGCAAAACAAGTTCATGAATTTACTTCCTTAAAACAAATGTAAAATATTGTTTCCTAGTATGAAATCTTCACCTTATACCCATACATAATCACAATAGGATTCAAACGATTATGTCGATGTCTTATATACAAAGTTTAATGGTTAAGCAGTAAACCTCGTATTGTATTCCTTAATACTATGTCTAACTAGAGTATAATCTCATGCTTCGCAGTTTTGTTTTCAAAATGCACGACTTGAAAGATACGTTAGGGAATGAAATAACTCAAGTCAAATATCACTAACCTCAAGTGGAAGGATGATGTTGTTGTTGTAGCTCCTTACTTCGTCACCTCTTCAAGTCTTCGCAATACTTGTAATGTCTCATATCCTTATACTTTCAAGCTAACCTATACGAAGTTGACTCTAGTACATAATCAAGCGACTCTTTAAATGAGTTATGGCTCACTAAAATATGACAACCAAACTTGACATACCAACGCTTGGTGGGTTCAACCGAGCTATGCTCTACCACCGTGAAATACTTTTTTTTAACTCAAGATATTTTTTATTTTTTCAAAGGAATAAATTAATATACGGGTAGAAAGATTTAAAAAAAAATATCCATGAAGTGTCTTTTTTACTCAATACTTTTTTCTTTTACCCGTGATTTTTTTTTACTTAAGGAATTATTTTCAGCTGGGGCCGGTAATATTTTTTTTACTTGAGAAATTATTTTATGGTGGGACCATAAGCTCTTATTTCTTATTGGTCTAAATTTTTTCTCAAAAGATTTTATTGGTCTAAATATTCTCTGGTGGGGCCAGAAGTTTTCTTTTTTTTTTTTGCTAGGAAAATGTAGAATATATAGAAAGGATGGTTACATAGAAGAGTTTAAGAATGCAGGTATAATACCCATCCATTCTCCAGAGGTTCTTGACCTTCTACTACACTTTGATGCTTTATCTGCTAGCATCACTGACAAAGCATACTTTATCTAGCCCTTTAATTTTATCCCATTTCACTGCTTCAAATAAGGCCATACTTTCGGCTTCCTCGGCATTCCTCACATTCCCAGCTTTGAGTTTGCATCCAAGAAATGCGCCAGCAAGGTCAGTTAATACCAAACCAATACCAGATAATTTAGTATCATTATCAAAGGCAACATCAGAAAAGATAATATGACAATCAAATGACAATGTGCTAGTGACATGATCAATGGTTTTATCAGCTACAGAGGCTGGTCTAACTAGGTCATGAGGAATAGAATTGTTCAAGTATGACTCAGTATCATTGATTAACTTGAGAGCAAGTCTAGCAGTAGACTGGTGATTAAGATTTTTTCCTTGAAAGACACTGGAACATCTATCTTTCCAAATGCTCCAAGAAATTGAAAAGACAGACCCTGCCTTCTTTGTCAGTCCATCATCCGAGAGCCATTTAATAACCCAATCCTGCAGGTTAATGCTAGAAGCACTATCTTGTTTAATAATATCTGCATAAGGGGTTAGAGACCAAACAACTTTCGAAAATTCACAGTGCAGTATAATGTGTTCAGGTGATTCAGAAATACCAGAGTTACACATATTACAAGAAGTATCACGACCATTGGAAAATCTCGCAAGAACAGTTTTAGCTGGAAGAATGTTTTCATGGCACTTCCAAGCAAAAATATGAACTTTGTGCAAAATGGGAAGCTTCCACAGAGATATGTAAATATGATTACTACTCTGACGATTGTTCATGTAAATATTCTGGCCAGAGATGATTTTATAAGCTGATTTGATAGTAAACAAACCATTCTTAGTGTGTGGCCAAATGATTCTATCACAACTAGATAAAGGAATCCCAATGCCTAAATGTTGATGGTGGTTTTTAGTTCAGGGCTAAATTTATAAAATCCTGCATTTAATGTGCCGTCACTCTGCAAAGAAACGGAGCCATGTAAAAGTGATGAGTGTTCAACCTCTTCACTGACGCATTAATTGAGAAACTCAATATTTTCTCATGAAATTTGTCCAGAATGGTGCATGTAGCAACAATCCCTGATATTCTGTAAATTATGGCACCTTGCCTGTATTATTCAGTTAATATAAGTTTATTTGAATGCTTTTTGTGCTATGTTCCCCGGATGAACCCTTAATGTTGATATGGCATGAAAATTTGTGTTCACTCGCAGCACAGTAACACGAATTTCCAAGTATCAGGGATAAGGTCTTTGCATAAAGTATCCAATCAGAAAGCATATTGCTCTCTGGCAATGAACTTAAAGAACTCTGTGTCAACACATAGAATTCAATCAATTTTGTGATAATTCACAAGATTCAGATATTACCCTGACTAATTTGCAAAAATTAGGGTTTTGCGCCTTGTGCAGTATATCAGACCTTGCATGTCAACATTAAGCCTAGGAAAACTATATAATTAATCTGCCATGGATTAGTAGGTGCAAAATCTTGCCCAGAATCAGAAACCAAGAAATAGAGGAGACGCAGAATAGGAGAAGCAGCAAAGGGAGGCATGGCCATGCCTTAGGCCAGCCGACGCCATTTGCCATTGGCCACGCCCCATGTTTCCTAAACCGGCCCTATTTCCCTTGACCAATCAGGTCACCTTAAACCCGCCACACGCACATAAGTTGTGGCTGGGCCCATACTTGCCGACCTTATTTCCCATCGACCAATCAGGTCGCTTTAAACTTGCCACACCCACACCAGAAGTGTGGCCACGCCCGCGTATGGCCGACTCTCTCTTTTTCGACCAACCCGGTTGCTCTAAACCTGCCGCAGTATTAAAAAGAGAGGAAAAATTGCGCCAATACCAAATTGGATTTCCAAAGTTGCGCCAATGCACTAACTGGCATGCCAAACGTGCATGCCCAATGTGCCGGACGTGCCACTTTGCCACAGAAGCATGCCGAACGTGGCAACATACCATAAATAATGCACTTACGTGCCAACCCATCTTCTGTTCGTGGCCAACGCCATAACAGACTTCAATGTGGTTATCCTAACTAGAAACACGACCTTTCATGGTCGAAACCCTAATTTCCAGTCGTGGTACAAATTATGCCACTTCGGGCCCCACAACATGCCACGAGCCGTGCGGGACCCAGGAATCCCTAATAAAGACGCCATATCATAGCCACCCGTGGCAATTCTTACTCCTGTGGCCGTTTCCATATGATGGCCTGCCTATGGTTCCTTTGGCGTGGCTATGGCACCATTTGCACAAAACGTCGATGCGCCACGGCCACATGCCGTATGCACTAGTTAGGGTTTTGGCACGCCAAACCCTAATTTAGGCAAAATTGTTACCCCAACCAAGCCAAGTAACGTTTCCCGGAGTATTGGGATTGATGTGGCAACATGTCCAATGTTGTCGGAGCCACATTTGGGTCTAACACCAATGTGCCATAATCTAGCGGCCATGGCTACGCCGGGCGCTACTTGCACTATCGTGCCACTGGCATGCGCTAACTATGTCAACCACGCAACCGTGTCGCAGCGCATGTGCTAATTAGGGTTTCGAGACGCCAAACCCTAATTTAGGCAAAGTTGATACGCCAACCAAGCCAAGTAACGTTTCCCAGAGCATTGGGATTGATGTGGCAACATGGACAATGTTGTCGGAGCCATATTTGGGTCTAACACCAATATGCCAAAACAGCTGCCACGGCTACGCCACTGGCATGCCGCTATACCATGGCTACGTCAGGCGCCACTTTGCTATACAACAAGATGTGGCCATAATCAAAGGTCATCCTTTCTCATAACCTACAATATCAGTCATCCAAATTCGTCATAGAATTGACAGGCCGGTGGCAAGTTTTAGGCGGCCAGCCAAGGCAAGCCTGATAGCATCACATGTTATTTTCCTGTGGCAAGTCTCTTGACTTTGACTTGCCACACATAGCAATCTTCTACACGTTTTTCATGAAAACATTCGAGACATCAAACATGTCACAAACTGGGAGATGCTCATCAGGGTATTGTTCTGGCGGTTTACAGCGTGCGGCGTGCAACACGTCCATCATAAGAAAGTGTTAGAGCATAGCTCGGTCAACCTCGCATGCGTTGCTATCTCAAGCATATTTATCAATGTTAGTGATCAAACCTATGAGTCTTGATTTCTAGCCTACATAGCTAAGTCTCGGACTAGGATAGAAAAGTGTAGTTGAGCTCAAGGACTTCATGGCGGTTTATCATACAACGACGAAGATCTATACAAGGAACCGTGGAACTTCATCAACAAAAAGGTATGTGGAGACTTGAACTTATCTATCACTCAAAAGTCTATCTCTTCTATCTCCTACTTCTTATGAGACAAAAGTCGTATGCTATATAGACTAGATCATACACATTTGACATTTCGAGCTGAGTATTCATTGCTTATCTTTTATCTCGAAATCGTGTGTCGATAAAGCGTTTCTCCTTGATCAAGTTTATCTTCACCTAGTGACGAAAGTCATGAAAAGTTTCAATCACTTTGAGAATTGCTCTGACGTGAATCAGTCTATGAATAACGGCTACATAGCGTCCTATGAGAATGTCTCAATGATTGAAATGAGAGTTTACACTACATAACCATGTATTCCTTGAACCGAAGTTTTCGAACTTTGTTGATCAAGAAAAATCAGGAGGATTGTGGAATTGGCTTGCCAAGTCCGCGAACCCAGTCCGCAGACTCAGTCCGCGAACTGTCGGAAGTTCTCGACCGAGAATTTTTGCTGGATTTTCCAAAACTCGTTTGTGTGCCCAGTCCGTGAACTCAGTCCGCAACTGGCGGAAGTTCTCTTCCCGAGAATTTCTGCTGAGTTTGGAAAACTCAACCGATTAACTTAAGTCCGCGAACTTGTTTGTGAACTTATGATCTAAAGATGTGCTCTGAACATGAAATATTAAATTACTAAGGAATGGTTTATGCAAACCGTGGCTATAATGTTCATGAGCCGATTCAATCGAATCGAATCATCTTTGTTTCAATTGTGTCTTGTGTAGTTACATAAGATCTCATAGCAATTGAACAACTCTTTAACTAGTTCATTTGAGTCAATAGAACTAGTTATGGTGAAGAACAACAAGGTTAATATGAAATGCTCATATGGTTAACCTTTTTGGGTTACTATGTTGAACCAACATACACGTACACGTTTGGGCATGGTTTTCACAAACCCAGTAAACGTCTACCCAAGTGTGTGTGACAAGCTAAGTTTTCGATCTAATGGTTGAGAAATATTAGCTTGAATCTAAATCAGGTTTTCATATAACGGTGAATAAAGATTGCTTTGTACCTAAGGCAAAACCATGATTTGAAGGCTATATAAAGGAGACATCTAGCATTGTGCATAACTAATCCCCACACGTCTGTGTGCTACTAGTGCGCCCTCTAGAGTCGATCTCCATTAACCTTTGATTTTCTTCTCTAAAATCAGGTTAACGACTTAAAGACTTCATTGGGATTGTGAAGCCAGACCGATACTACTTTATCGTAGTTGTGTGATCTGATCTTGCATCTTCTATCGTACGAGTACAATCAATTGATTGGCTTGAGATCGTGAGAGTTCTCCGATAGGAAAGATAAAGAAGTCACAAACATCTTCGTCTCACTGTTTGTGATTCCTCGACAAACCGCCTGTGTAGTCAGGAAGGATTGTAGAGAGGTGATTGATTAATCTAGTCTGTTCTTCGGGAATATAAGACTGGATTATCAATTGGTTCCTGTTCACCTTGACTTTATATCAAAAGACGAAACAAAACCTAGGGTTTATCTGTGGGAGACAGATTTATCCTTTGATAGACTTTTCTGTGTGAGACAGATCTGTTTATTATCAAGTCTGTGATTTTGGGTTGCAACAACTCTTGGTTGTGGGTGAGATCAGCTAAGGGAATCAAGTGCGCAGTATCCTGCTGGGATCAGAGACATAGGGGTACAACTGTACCTTGGATCGGTGGGAGACTGATTGGGGTTCAACTATAGTCCAGTTTGAAGTTAGTTTGCAGTAGGCTAGTCTCTGTAACGGCTTAATAGAGTGTGTATTCAATCTGGACTAGGTCCCGGGGTTTTTCTGCATTTGCGGTTTCCTCGTTAACAAAATTTCTGGTGTCTGTGTTATTTCTTTTCCGCATTATATTTTATATAATTGAAATAATACAGGTTGTGTGTTCGTGATCATTAATTGGAAATACAACCTTTGGTCGTTGATTGATATTGATTGATCCTTGGACATTGGTCTTTGGTACCGTCCAAGTATTCCTTGTATTTGATAAAGACCCGCTATTGTTTTTATCTTGAGTAAAAATCAAATCAAGAGAGAGATATTAACTCCTTGAGATACTTTTATCTAGATTGAGTTTGACTGTTTAGTTGATTCTCTAGCAAAGTATTTCGGAGTTAGTCCATACATATTTCTAAGCGAAATATTGGGTGGTGTTGTTAGACCCCCGCTTTTTCAATTGGTATCAGAGCAGGCAAACACATTAAAGACCTTACAAGTCTGTGTTTGTAGCGATCTGATTATGGACGAGTCTATCTTTAATAACGTACCAGTTCAGAAATTACCGGATGATTCTAAAAGCTTGGATTCACCTGAGAGAACTGTCACATCAAAGTTAATATCTAAACATTCTCTTGATGTAAAAACTGTTGATTGGGAAACTCTCCTAGAAGAACAGTTGGATGAACTTTCTGATGAAGGTGATTCAGATATTGATAGAGATGTTGATGAGGAAGTCTCAGAGTATGTTAAGTTTTTGGATTAGTGGAAGATGAAGAAGATTACAACTTCTCATGTCTCACCTCTTCTGACTCCTCTCTGTCGAAAAACAAGAAATTGAGAAGATGTTACGCGGGTGTTTATTTTTCGAATCGTTCTTGCGAATCGATCCTCAAGGATACTGAGGAAAACCTACGTATGAAGTCACTTGAATGTGATAATCTTTATCAAAAGTACTTTTTGTTGGAAGAGAAACTCGTCGAATCTGAAGCAAGGTTTAACTCTCAGCAAACAAGTTTTGATGACAGAGAAAGCGCTTATCTCGCTCGAGAAAAACGCCTTGAGGCTGATTTAGCTGCTGCTCTTGATAAAATCAAGATGTTGGAAGATTACTTGAAAAAGTTCAATATTAGTTCAAGAAAATTAACCACTATGCTAATAGCAAGTAAAAATCATCGTGATACACGAGGATTGGGCTATAAGGGAATAGATGCTCCAATTATTAGCAAAGAGGTAAAATTTGTCAAGGATAGTGATTCTTCTCAAGAAAAGGTTTCCACTGATGGCAAAAGTGAAATACTTTCACCTACAGTTAAGGTTCAAAAGAGCAAAGTATATCAACCTCCAAAACCAGCACACATGAATCCGGGTAAGAACGTTCCTTATATTTGTCATTATTGTGGAAACAAAGGTCACCTGGAAAGGAGATGTCGTTTTCGTATAAGGAATGAAAAACTTCATGATATTCTTGTTTGGGTGTCAAAAGAAGTTATTAAACCGGGATCATATGTTAAGTCTAATACTCTTGACATTACGAGTTGTAAACGTCCAACCTTTAGGCAAAGAAATCAGTGTTGTGATAATCCTAGATTTGCCTATAAACGTCATACAAAGCCTTTTCATAATCGTAATGGTTATCAAAAGGATAACTTCGTAAAGACGAAGACAAGATCTGATGCTCCCAATTGGAGAAAGACTAACTTGCAAAAGAATAGTCAATCCAATTCTCTTTCGGAAAATCTTGAAGAGAGTAATGGGAAGAAGGTTTCGGTCGTCCCTAAACGCACTCAAAAGTGGATACCAAAGAAAGTCAATGATGTTTTGAGTATGAAAAGGAATGATCTCCCAGAAAGTTCCATGACTATGGAGAAAGCAGTATCCATGATGCTGGAACTTAAAGAGTTCTTTGGGAAGATGGATTTGGATATGAAAGGTTCTAAAAGAGATCTCCTTCATGATAATCCAAAAGTCACTTGTGGTGAGCAAGACTTTGTTCACCCCAACGCAACTTGATTGTGTTGGAAGTGCATCCTCACCAAGGAATGCCCCGCTTTGTATACGGTGAGGGAAGCACAAGAATTGGGGCACACAGATTATGTTCGGTAAGGCGGTAGAATTCGATTGGATTCATCTAAAAAGGTATGTCTATAAACTTGAGAAAGATTTGTACTTTTATTTGCTTAGAATACTTATAATAATCTTGCTTATCGTTCATTTCTACCTAACTTGATCTGTGTTTAAGGTTCTTAAATGTTTAGGTTTGAAAATAATAGTTCGGGATGTTTGGACTAGATGGTACACATACCAAGTATGCATAACAACATTCAAAATCAAAATCCAGGGGTTTAAGTTCGCAAACCCGTATGCATACTTGACGTCGATATTCGGTAAACTTGTTTTGGCTGTAACTTCTTCGTCCGAACTCGGATTTACCTCATTCTTTTTGAATTATCTTCCTTATTGAATTCCCTTCAAAATGGAGATGAGAATTGTTGAATTTGGATGAGTTAATATTGGTCTTTGTCCCGTCTCTTGTTTTTTAGTGTTTACTCTGTTTCGTTGCACTTGTTCTATTCTCTTGGACTTGGGCACTGGGATTCTTGGAGAAATCCTATTCTAAGCTATTTTGTGGCTATTACAAGAGTGATGTACTGATGCTGGTGAATCACAAAGAAGGAAGTTCGAGAATGGGTAGTAGTTCACATTGCTATATATTCTTGAGTGTTCACAATCATCTCATGTGAACTATGGTACATAGTCGTCAATTACTTTGTATGTTCTTCTTTGTTAAGGAAATCTTTTTTATACGCTTTTGGTAACCACTCTTGGTATAAATCCGTGCGAAAAAGATTGATTCTACCTTCTAAGGGCAAAGATTTTTATTGCAGTATTAATCTTTATGATTTTGTGATATTGCAATTGTTTATGGGATATGTATTGTTTGCATCCGTGAATTTGAAGGTCCCATATGTTGTCAAAAGTAAAGTCGTTCATAAATTGGTATTCGTATTGATGAAAGGACGAATGGACTTTTGACATATACAAAAGTTATGCCTATGCAATCATGTATTTGATGGAAAATAGGATAAAATCTTTTGTTCAACAAGGATAAAGTCTATTATGTAGTTATAATGGAAAATATATAGATCCTTGTATGTTATCCGCGGTATTGATCTTCATTGATCCATTTTATTATGTTTTACCGTGAAGGCTCTATTGTGTGTCTTATGTTGAGCACCTTACAACTAAGTCGATTTACCTTGGATTTGTTGGTTGTTCCATGAGATGTTATATGTCGAGAATTAGGAACTAAATTAATCAACTAGTTTGGTTATTTAGTTAGTACTCCATAAGTTTTCTTTCTTATGTTGAGTACATGTACGATTAAGGTTGTCATATTCTATGATGAACTTAGTCGGGGTTCCATAAGTTCTCTTATGTTGATCCCAAAATAATTAAATTGATTACTTCGGTGATTAGTTTGGTTGTTTGTATTCCAATTAGATTAATTATAGGTTCTCTTGTAATTAATCTAGTTGAGTTTTCATATATTCCACAAGTTCTTGTGTTGAGTATATCAAAGGCTACACTATCATGTTCTTTGGTTAATGTAGTCATATATTCCGTAAGGTTTTCATTATGTTGAGTATTTGAACGGTTAAGTTAGTCATCTCCGTATGATTACCTTAGTCGTAGCTCCGTAAGTTTACTTATGTTGAGCACTTTCAATTAAATTAATCATTTTTGTGGTTTGATTTAGTTGCATATTCCAATTGAATTAATCATGTGTTTACTTGTGGTTAATTTGGTTGAGTTTTGGATGTCAAAAATCATTCTCATGGTTTTTGGTGTCCAATAAAAAATCTTTCTTTTCTTTCGAAATTAAGGTCGCTCTTGTTTTTCTCTCGAGAATGACATCAAATGGGGGAGAGTTCTTTTGAACTTGGCTTAATGGTAATATCTTGCGGGGAGTGCGGCTGTGGAATTTTATAGGGGATATCTTGTATCTTAAAACTCCTTGATGAATGTTGTTAGCTTCGGCTATTAGATTTCATCTAAATCAAGTTGGTATGTATTTTTCTTTTGGTCATGAAATGTCTCTTGTGGAAATTTCATTATGATCCCATTCTTGTACTTTTGCCAATTTTATTGACAAAAAGGGGAGAAATATTGTAGTTCACACCACAAATATATATGGTTTTCGGATCATTGTGTAAGGGGGAGTGGTTTCCATGATCGAGATGGAGTATTGACTAAGGGGGAGTGATACATATCACCGTAGTATTATTGTTAAAGTCGTGATACAATTGGAATTTGATGTTATATAATAATACTATGACACTGTATAATAATGATCGAGAATCTCGATTTCTCTCATTGTTATGGATACGGATCTTCAACAACGATGGTGCTAAACTTACAACCTTTGGGATCATTGGACAACTTGGAAGGACGAAGATTTCAGGGAACGTTGAAGATTAGACTATGGAATAGGAGCCACTAAAGTTTATCTTTTTTGTATTCCATATGTATTAATAGTTTTGTCACTAAAATTGACAAAGGGGGAGATTGTTAGAGCATAGCTCGGTCAACCTCGCATGCGTTGCTATCTCAAGCATGTTTGTCAATGTTAGTGATCAAAACTATGAGTTTTGATTTCTAGCCTACATAGCTAAGTCTCGGACTAGGATAGAAAAGTGTAGTTGAGCTCAAGGAATTCATGGCGATTCATCATACAACGACGAATATTTATACAAGGAACCGTGGAACTTCATCAAGAAAAAGGTATGTGGAGACTTAAACTTATCTATCACTCAAAAGTCTATCTCTTCTATCTCCTACTTCTTATGAGACAAAAGTCGTATGCTATACAGACTAGATCATACACATTTGACATTTCGAGCTGAGCATTCATTGCTTATCTTTTATCTCGAAATCGTGTGTTAGTAAAGCGTTTCGCTTTGATCAAGTTTATCTTCACCTAGTGACGAAAGTCATGAAAAGTTTCAATCACTTTGAGAATTTCTCTGACGTGAATCGGTATGTGAATAACGGCTACATAGCGTCCTCTGAGAATGTCTCAATGATTGAAATGAGAGTTTATATTACATAACCATGTATTCCTTGAACCGAAGTTTTCGAACTTTGTTGATCAAGAGAAATCAGGAGGATTGTGGAATTGGATTGCCAAGTTCGCGAACTGTCGGAAGTTCTCGACCGAGAATTTCTGCTGGATTTTCCAAAACTCGTTTGTGTGCTAAGTTCGCGAACTCAGTCCGCGAACCCAGTCCGCGAACTGGCGGAAGTTATCTTTTTGAGAATTTCTGCTGAGTTTGGAAAACTCAACCGATTAACTTAAGTCCGCGAACTTGTTTCTGAACTTAAGAGGTTATGATCTAAAGATATGCTATGAACATGAAACATTAAATTACTAAGGAATGGTTTATGGAAACCGTGGCTATAATGTTCATGAGCCGATTCAATCGAATCGAATCATCTTTGTTTCAATTGTGTCTTGTGTAGTTACATAAGATCTCATAGCAATTGAACAACTCTTTAACTAGTTCATTTGAGTCAATAGAACTAGTTATGGTGAAGAAGAACAAGGTTAATATGAAATGCTCATATGGTTAAACTTTTTGGGTTACTATGTTGAACCAACATACACGTACACGTTTGGGCATGGTTTTCAAAAACCCAGTAAACGTCTACCCAAGTGTGTGTGACAAGCTAAGTTTTCGATCTAACAGTTGAGAAATATTAGCTTGAATCTAAATCAGGTTTTCATCTAACGGTGAATAAGGATTGCTTTGTACCTAAAGCAAAACCCTGATTTGAAGGCTATATAAAGGAGACATCTAGCATTGTGCAAAACTAATCCCCACACGTCTGCGTGCTACTAGTGCGCCCGCTAGAGTCGATCTCCATTAACCTTTGATTTTCTTCTCTAAAATCAGGTTAACGACTTAAAGACTTTATTGGGATTGTGAAGTCAGACCGATACTACTTTATCGTAGTTGTGTGATCTGATCTTGCATCTTCTATCGTACGAGTACAATCAATTTATTGGCTTGAGATCGTGAGAGTTCTCCGATAGGAAAGATAAAGAAGTCACAAACATCTTCGTCTCACTATTTGTGATTCATCGACAAACCGCCTGTGTAGTCAGGAAGGATTGTAGAGAGGTGATTGATTAATCTAGGATGTTCTTCGGGAATATAAGACCGAATTATCAATTGGTTCTTGTTCACCTTGATTTTATATTAAAAGACGGAACAAAACTTAGGGTTTATCTGTGGGAGACAGATTTATCCTTTGATAGACTTTTCTATGTGAGACAGATCTGTTTCTTATCAAGTCTGTGATTTTGGGTTGCAGCAACTCTTGGTTGTGGGTGAGATCAGCTAAGGGAATCAAGTGTGCAGTATCCTGCTGGGATCAGAGGCGTAGGAGTACAATTGTACCTTGAATCAGTGGGAGACTGATTGGGGTTCAACTATAGTCCAGTCCGAAGTTAGTTTGCAGTAGGCTAGTGTCTGTAGCGGCTTAATACAGTGTGTATTCAATCTGGACTAGGTCCCGGGGTTTTTCTGCATTTGCGGTTTCCTCGTTAACAAAATTTCTAGTGTTTGTGTTATTTCTTTTCCGCATTATATTTTATATAATTGAAATAATACAGGTTGTGCGTTCGTGATCATCAATTGGAAATCCAACCTTTGGTTGTTGATTGATATTGATTGATCCTTGGACATTGGTCTTTGGTACCGTCCAAGTATTCCTTGTATTTGATAAAGACTCGCTATTGTTTTTAGCTTGACTAAAAATCAAATCAAGAGAGAGATATTAACTCCTTGAGATTCTTTTATCTAGATTGAGTCTGACTTTCTAGTTGATTCTCTATCAAAGTATTTCGGAGTTAGTCCATACAGATTTCTAAGCGAAATATTGGGTGGTGTTGTTAGACCCCCACTTTTTCAGAAAGTGTCAGGAAAACAGGGCAGTTAGTGGAGGCAAGAAGTTGTGGGTGTAAACGAACCCGCTTCCTTCATAGTGGAGGTGTGGTTTCTGGCAGTTATACGTTACTCCACTCTTCCATCACTCAATCACTCCCACTTCCTACAAAGACCAGGGTGTATTCAATTATGACTTGTATAAATAGGTTTTACCTATTTCCATCAAACAACAACACAATATCCAGAAAAATACCAAAGAACTGATAGCTTTCATTCCGCAAGCCAGTTCCAAATTCTGATACAAGTCATAAAATAGCCACACCTTCAGAATTAACCATTCTGGTCTCAACACCTTCTTCGCTTCCCTCCCTAAGACTAACCCTTCTCCTTCACTTTATGACCGAAGCAAGACTGGAACAACCATTTCTTGGTTTAGGCCAGGATTGTACAGATTGATCTATCGAATCTAAAAGTACTCCCGTGCAGTGCATTTGTTTTAGGTTTAGACTCGTTTCTCATCAACACACACCCAAATTTACCAAAACCAGCAGAAACAGTTTTTACCCATAAACACTAAAATATTACTAGCTTTCTGTGGTGTAAAATAGGTATTGACTAACTCAGAATTCCAAGCTTTTGTTTCCTTATCAATGAAAGTAGAAACAACAAAATTAGGATTAGGGTTAGAAATACACTTAGGTTCAACAACATTATGAAACCAATTATCTGTAAAAGCAGATATATCATCACCATTTCTAACCTCCCAAATGGAGTTATCCCTAATGACCTTGAGACCACGGCCAATACTTCTTCAAGACCAGGAACAGTCCACCTTCTTAGTATAATGAAGGGGATGATAATGTTTAAAATACTTACATTTCAAGATAATAACCCATAGCGCATCAGGATTATGAATGAAATTCCAAGCTGTTTTAGTTAACAAAGAGAGATTAACATGTTTAAGGTTGCGAAAACCTAGGCCACCTTGGAATTTATGTACGCATCAGGATTATGAATGGCATTCTAAGAAGAGAGTTTTGTTTAGCTTTTAACCACAGTGAAGGAAATTCACTTGAAATCATATTATTAATATCTTTTCAGTGATATGTTTTGATTGCTGGTAAAACAAAAAATATTAATTTCGAAAATCTTAAAAAGATTCTCTACTTATTTCGGTTTGGGATCTCACCATGAGTATCAAGGAATATCTTTGAACAGTTAAGAAATAAGATTTCAGCACATATTCAAATTATTCATTAGTGTCGATATATTGAATTTTCCTAATTTGCAAACCAAATTTCCAAATCACACAAACCCTAAAGTGTACGTGACTTAAAGAAATCGGTTTTTCTTATTGGGACCGGTTCTACCATTATTCCTAAAGCAAGTTAGGACCGGTTCTACCTTGAGTCCAAATATATTAGGGATCGGTTATACCTTGACTGCCAATATAATCTAGGATCGGTTCTACCTTGATTACGTATATAGGTTAGGATCAGTCAAACCTTAAGATCTTCGATGGAAAACGGACCATCAATCCTTTTGATTTCCTTTCGACTATGAAAAAAGTTTGTATGTCTAATTCCTTAGACTCATATAATTAAACATAGTTTTCTAGGTATGAAATCAAGCATATGCTCACTACAGAATCTACTAACGAGTTACAAAGAGTATGTTGACGTCGCAATTACAAAGTTCAAAAGATAACATTATACTTTGTAATTCAGTATACCAATATAAATCACTTATCACTATTAATATATATTGTTCCTAAACACTTTTATCACAATTTGATGATCAAGTTTATTATATTAGAGTTTCACATATATAACTTTGCATGTTATATTTTCAATGATAAACAACTTGAAATCTTACGATATAGAAATGGAAACAAGTCAAGTCATGTACTACTAACTCAAGGGGAAGGATGATGTTATCATCAATGTCGATACAACTTCGGAATTTTCAGGTATTCAGAGTAATACTTGTATGTCTCAATATTTCTAGACTTCCTAGTCTAACCCAACGAAGTTGACTCTAGTAATCTAATCAAGCGACTACTGAGTTTTGATACTAAAATATGACAACCAACCTTGAAATACCAACAATGGGTGGGTTCAACTGAATAATGCTCTAACAAAAGCACTTATAACTATTGATACTAGTCAAGCCACACGCGCGATGCACCCTTTATTCCATTCCAAAACAATACGATAAGCAATACAACCTTTTTCATGGATTCATTTGCTTTCAATTTCACACATTAAACCTCTCTTTTCCATGTTTGTCGGATGCTTAACACCGTCAAGGCTAACGACTTTCAAAGCTTTGTAAACAATCTCATACATCATTTTGTTTTATGATGCAAAATCCACATCCTTTGATAAATAACAATACTTATAAGTACAACTTATAAAAAAAGTGCGAGTACATAATAGTTGTTAAAGTTTACATGTCATAAAGAATTCTTTATGTGGCAGTACCTACTTGACCACCTTCAGACCATATTGGAAACGACTATGTACGTAGCAAATCTCTGACATGCTCTGATTTTATTAGCAATCTTCAACGCAAACCATCAGTAGTGAGTTTTTTACACCTGCAAAATGGGGAGCTTAATATCTACTTTCAGAGGAAAACAAACTCGGACACTACAATCAACAAGTTGCTTATCTATACATTCCATTTCTCTGGGGATCATCTACCCTAAAGGATTGAACTCTATATACCCCTAGAAATATCTGGCATTCTTTTTATTTTCAGTAGAGCATCATCAGATAAATCATATAAAAATTGACCAGGATCACGTATAGAAAGTGCATAATATAGGAATTGGCAAAGGACATCTTCGGTACATAAGGTACAATGTGCACCAAATGTGAGAGCATTCTAACCTTTTCGATCAGTGTCAGCTACATTCAAGCAATCTACAAAATTAATTAACCATCTAAAGCATATATACTTATGACAACCCAGAGTTCTCTTTACCGAATATAAATAAATAAAATCAAGATATAAGATTGTTATAACTATCTTATAATAATTGGTAACTAAGCCTAGATTTCTCCATTTAGAGGATTAAGCAACTGAACATTTAATGGAGTAACGTTAAATTTTCAAAAACGAAATCCAGAATAAATAGTTGGGAATGACAGCTTAACTAATTTGGAGTCCGACTGACATGAAAGTTCTGATTGTATCTTGAAGTCAGCCTACTTAATCCGCTACTAATCACTTTAAAGATGTGTTGGGTTCTCATAAAGACAAATAAAAGTTTCCAAAATCTGTGACTTTTTACTTGGACACCAGACAACAAAAAGAATTGCATTGTTCGATAAATGTCAAGACTCAAGTGCTATACTCAAATTCATGTAAAGTCACTAAAAAGTACTAATCTGTTTGACATTTCCACAAACAGTTAAAAGATATTTTCACTTACACTGCAAAATGACACTATTTTCGCTCTACTTTTTAGCTTATTTTAACTTACTTTGTAAAATTGACATCTATCATAACAAAATCCAATCATTTAAACATGTTATGCCCAACATGGAACTGAAATTACTAACTCAATTACTTTAAAAATTACATGGGGAAGGGAATGAAAAATCCCCAATTTCACTAATATAAAGAAAAGAGGATTTCTCCGATTTCCTTTCATCTTCCTCAGAAACTTTGTTCTCTAACAAAAGATCCCAATCACTCTTTTCAAGAGGATTTGAGATGACAAAATCAAATCGGTAATTACATCAAGCAGTTGAAAGACCCTTTCTAACTCTAGCATTTACAAATTGAGACATAAAATATTGCAGTTGATAGCATACTGTCTTTGGCATTAAACCCCTAAAAAAATTCTCTTCATTTTATTTTTTCTCTTCGGAATTAGTTTCATTGTTTTCTTCTTCATATTATCAGTTACTGCAACTCCAACTCCTTTCTCTTGGTTTTGGTTTTCTTTGAAATCCATGATTTTTTTATTTATTTCTAGAGAAGTACTAATATTTGAAACCGTAATTATTTGTTGTTGGATCAGAACCTGAATATCTAAATCATATTGTTTAAACATAATTGAGTGGATACTGTATTTTGGGTAAAGAGTGAATCGTTCGACGAAGAATAAAAAAAATGCAGAATAGTTATTTTCCCCTCGTTTTTGGAAAATATCCAACAAACTAAGTGATATAACTGAAAACAAAGAGAGGTAATTATGTCATTTCAAGTGCACACGACCAAAAGAAATGACGACTAAAAATAAGCTTTTTATTTTTTATAGTAAGATATTGTTTCTTGACACTTTAATCACAATATGATGATCAGGTCTATTATACTAGAGTTTCACATATATAACTTCGCATGTTATGTTTTCAATCAGAAACGACTTGAAATCTTACAATATAAGAATGGAAACAAGTCAAGTCATGTATTACTAAACTCAAGCGAAAGGATGATGTTATTGTCGATGTCGGTACGTTTCGGAATCTTCAAGTCTTCAGAGTAATATTTGTATGTCTCAATATATCTATACTTCCTAGTCTAACCTAACAAAGTTGACTCTAGTAATCTAATCAAGCGACTTATGAGTTCTGATACTAAAATATGACAACCAACCTTGACATACCAACGCTTGGCGGGTTTAACCGAGCAATGCTCTAACAGTATTAATATGTGTTATGTCTGAAATTTTTCATGAAGGTCTTTTAATTTTTTGTTAAATGGATTTGAACATCTAAATGACTATCTAAGGTTGATCATGGTGTCGACAGGCAAAGTTAAAATCATATTTGGAATCCAGAAAGATGTTGGTTTCGAATTATGGTGTACAAAGTTGTTCCAAAAATCTGATATCAACAAGCACAGTTCATCCCAAAATTTAGCATCAACGTGCACAGTTGACATCATATCTAGGATCCAGAAACATGATTTTTTTTCTTCTTCTGATTATGGTGTCAAACTAAGATTCTCTTGTTTATAATATGATTGATTTGTATAGATGTAAGTAAGTTGAGGGCCAGCGAGACTAAGTTTAAAGCTAGTCTTCTTCCACTTATTGATATGGTTGAAATTTTATACCAAATTATTGAAGTAGAAGATTGCGTTCATAAGAAGAAACCAAAAAACTCAAAAGCACTGAGAAACAGTCCATTCTTCGAGTTGTCTAGCCCATTCAACCGAAAAAAAGCTAAATGTAACACTGAAAAAGAGGTTAAAGTTGACACAACATACATAGGGAAAAAGGTTGTTGAACAAGAAGAAAATAAATATAATGAAGAAGAAATGATCAATGAAAAATGTCTGACAAACATTCCTATTGTCATCGAGTTCATAATTAGTGGATACAACAAAGTTACAAAGAAGTTCACATTCGGAGACTCAGGCCCCTGCACTCTGACACCAAATGATTTTTCTTTGATCTTTAAGATGCCAAGAGTTATAGAAAGTGAAGATATGATAAAGAAGTTGACATTACCATCACTCTTTACAGTGTTAATTTCTTCTTGAAAAAAAAGTTCATAAGGGAGAATAAAGATATAATACTAAAGGCAGAGATAGAATTTTTTTTGAAGAATACAACAACAAATGATGATGACCCGTAACATTTCTTAAGGGTCTTCGCGATGTGGCTTAGCCTTGTACCATTTTTCACAAACTCACGGGGTAGAACCTTTGCAAAAATGTGTGTGCCATTAATCTTGCACATGGACGAGGTGTCTTGGCAAGACAGAATTCTGGAAACCTTATTACATAATATTGAAAATCAAGTAGGAGACAACCAGAGTGTCGCTGGTTGCACACCAGTGTTGTTGGTATATATAAAATTTGTTATGTTTCTTTTTTTTATTCGAAATGTTGCATATAATTTATGTCTCAAAAACATACATGCATGTAAACGGTTACATTGAGAAAATAAAAGGGTTCGAAAATTCAACACCAAGGTTCCTTAGGTGGTGCCAAACAACATTCTGCGAGAAGTTTTGAAAGATATGAACGAAAACACCAAGGAAGTTGAAAATCAAGGGATCAATATGGATTGGTTCAAGTGTACAATAAGTGTTTAAATTATTAATTATCTCCTCTGTCTTTTTTTATCTGTCCTCTATTTTATTTCGGTTGTCGTTTTTATCTGTCCCTTCTGTTTATAAACGTATTTTCTCATTAAAATATTAAATATATCCTTAAATTATCATAATTATAAAATCATTGTAAATATAATCTCTATCCAAAATCTTAACAATATCTCCATATATAAAGAAACAAATCTACTTAATATCCTTTGTATTAGTTTTCATTCTTTTTCTTTAAATATATATATATATATATGTGTGTGTTCATGGCTAACCAAAATAAGATTGATGATATAAACAAAATTAGTGGGAAGATATTTGTTTTTATCCTCTTTTAAAAATTTCACCAAAAGCAATAAAATTATCTGATATATGTTTTCATATATTACATATGTGAATTTTAATTTTAGTAATAATCTAGCATTTAATGAAGGTAGTCATGACATTTTCTCCGATCTCCTTAATATTTTAACTTTGTGAAAGAGGACAAATAAAAAAGACGGAGGGAGTAATACTTTTCAATTAACATATGATAGTTTAGTTGAAAATTTATTTGTTTTTGTGGTGTCAACTAGCAAAGTTTATCCCATAAAACTGGTATTAACAAGCACAGTTGACACCATTAAGTGCAACTCAAAAAACATGTTTGATTTCAGAGTATGGGTGTCAACAAGTAAAGTTGATCCTAAAAACTAGTATCAACAAGCACAGCTGACACCCTAAAAAGGTGAAAGAGTATTTAGCACTACATTTTTTGCTCGCTGCGTTGTAATTTACTTTGCAGTTTGAACAAGAGTGTGTGGAGATGCTACTAGAAGTTGATAAGCCATTGATTCTCCTAGAAGAGGTTGATAAGAAATTGGAAGACGAGAAGTAAAAGAACAAGGACTTGGAAGAGGAGAATCTTTACTTTTCGTGTGACAAACAAGAAATCAAGTATGTGTTTGAGATAAGACTAAAAGCACAAATTTTGTCAACAACACAATATTCTTAATCAATCTAGTCAAAAATAATAAAGAAAACATGCTACTAATTCCAAAACATTTCGAAGAAATTGATCGCGTTGACAGAATCCTGAAACAACACCTTGATAAGGAATCAAATATACGACGTTTAAAAGCTACTAAAAAACCAGTTGGAGAGTCGTCACCAAATAATACAATGGGAGGGTCATATACAGGTGGATATGATTTCGCCGATACATTGAAATCCATTCTGATAACAAAGCAAAGTGAAAGTAGTTTGGAAATACAATTTGATGAGTCATTTAAGGAGCAAAGTTAGAGTGATTTGGGTACTCAGGAAAAACAAGAAGCCTTGTATAACAAAGGTTATCACTCTGGGAAGTTTTCACTCAAAAAGCAGGTCAACAATGAATTTATTCAGCATTAATTAAAATGATAGATATGTGCTAACGATTCTCTAGCATTAATCAAAATGAAAATTTGTTAAAGATATAATATTATTATATGAAAGAATTGTCATACCGAACACTACATTTCGGGTTTTAAAGATTTTGATATCAACAAAACAAGTTGACACCAAAAACTGTTGTCAACAACACAACTTGATCTTATTAGTTTATATTTTTCTATACTTTTATTTACATATCAAAGTGATATAAGTATGTTTTTATTGAAAACATGTTTCCTTTGTGGTTCTCCGAAAATGCGGTATAACATCTAGTATTTTTCACTACTGCGGTGGAGATGTGCAAATCAACATCACTGGGTATAGAATCCAAGAGCTGATGGATAACGACTTTTTTCACACAGAAATAATAAATTAATATATCAGCATTCTGCATTCAAAGATGGACGCCAACACGAAAAAGCATACTTAAAACATTTGGTTCTGTCAACAAATGATTATGTAAGTAACACAATTACTCTTTTGTTTTATAAATTATCAAAAAATTATTTTGAACTTAACACTATGATCAACTACTGCAACAAATGGTAAGGATCGTTGTAACAAGCAAGAACAGTGACAAATTAGAGAGATATGAAACTATACAACGGATAAAGAATGAGTATCCAGTAAATGATGAAAACAAAAACATTATGATACTTGTGAACCTGACAGTAGAAGATAGACCACACCATTGTGTGTTGCTTACATTGGAAAGAGAGAGATAAAAAAAACAAGTGAAGTTTCCTTGGCTTTTAGGATAGTTTGTTAGAAATGCAAACTCAACTATTTATAGACCAAGGTTGTTTGGACAACCAGGATATTCCAAAACCTAAAATATTCTCAACATATGCAATAAGAACTTAATTTCAGTTTTCCTATTTCCAACTAATATCCAACCTGTAATTCCAAAATATCTCATTAGAAAATATCTAATATTAATTTAGCATTTAACTAATATAACTTTCCAAGAGATATGTTTTGATTTGCTGGAAAATAAAAAGCATATAATGGAAAACTCTTAATTAAAAGATTCTCAATATTTCGGATTGGGATCACCTTGAGTATCAAGAAATATCTTTGGACAATAAAAGATAAGAATTATACTCATGTCCAAAATATGTCAACATCTGGAACTTTCCAAATTAGCAAACCCTAATTCCAAACTCACACACAACCGTAAAGTAATATGTGAATATGAAGGATCGATTCTGCTTTTGGGATCAGTTCTACCATGATTCCTAACATAGGTTAAGATCGGTTCTACCAAGTCTCAAAATATAGGTAGGGACCGATTCCACCATGGCTCCCAACAATAACTAAGATCAGTTCTACCAAGATTCCTAATACAGGTAAGGATCGGTCCTACCATGACTCCAAACAATAGCTAGGATCGATTCCATACCATGTTTCCCAAAATAGGTAAGGATCAGTTCTACCAAGGTTCTCAACATAAGTCAAGATCGGTTCTATCGCATATCCCAAACTAGGTAAAGACCGGTTCTACGATAGCTATTTACATAAGTCAACATCGGTTCTACCAAGGTTGTTACCTAGTTTCGAATTGGTCATCCAATAGATCTTCAATGAAAACCGGACCAGAACGCTTCCTTTCGATTACGAAACATGTTTCGTATATGTACTTCCTTTAAACATATGTAATCAAACATAGTTTCATAGGATATCAAACATAGTTTCCTAGGATGAAATCACACATATAACCAATATAAAATCAAGTAACGAGTTACATATATTATGTCGATGTCACATTTACGAAGTTCAAAGATAAACGTTATACTTCGTAATCAAATATTCTTCCTTGACACTTTGATCATACTAAAATGATCAAGTCTAATACGACAGTATTAAATATAACCTCACATGTTATGTTTTCCATCTTAAAAGACTTGAAAATAATGACCGAAATGGAAACAAGTCAAGTCAGTGTCACAATACCGTAAATGGAAGGATGATATCTTCGTTGTAGTCGATACCTCTTCAGGTTTTCACAGTAATACTTGTATGTCTCAACATTCATAGACTTTCTAGTCTAACCTAAATGAAGTTGGTCTATAGTACATTTAATCAAGCGACTATAATTGAGTTTTGATACTAAAATATGAAAACCAAACTTGACATACCAACGGTTGGTGGGTTCAATCGAGCGATGCTCTAACAATTCTGGTATGGATGATGTTAATTGTATTCTTTGCAAGTCTCATGTTTAAGACTGACCAACATTCTCTAGTTTTCTGAATTGTCGGGAGTTGACCTAAACTATGAACGTCTGGATTAATAGTCGAAGCTTCGACAAGGTTTCAACTATGCCTTAGTTTTATATATCTCAAAAAAATAAAAATTTATTCACGCTCTTTTGCAAGTCCTAGATTCTAGGTCCACATTCAAAAGAATGCTTCTGTATATTTTGGTAAGATAAATTATAGACATGTCCCCCTTTAATCATAAAGTAGAGTACAATATTATGATTGGGCAGTCGACGAGTGCCTAACCCCTCTCATCCCGTATTAGAGTCTCCTTACTCAGACTCTCTAATAGTAGAATATGAACATGTAGGTCATCACTATATATTTGTTTTCCCATAAGAATTCAAACTAGTTAAAAAAAGGTCCCGACTCTACTTAGTCAGGTGGCGGCTTCAAAACATCTCTTTTTGTGGAGATAGCTTCTTAATAACAAACTATTATGAAGTCATTTATGCATGACATGTTCATTAGACATTCACACACGAATCGATAATTGTGCAATGCCACCTTTGTCGTTACCCTTCTTACACACCTCATATCCTCGACCAAAGACATCGAACTCCATGTGGTTCAAACCTAGGCTCGGCCTTCCTCGATCATGGTGACCTTCGACGATTTCTACAGCTGCCTGACCCAATTTTTGTCCCAAGCAAGAAGGAAGATTAAACATTTTATTTCATGGGTTTATCCTTGGTGTGACAATTGGATCTCTTGAAAATGAACTGCCACACCAAAGATCAATACTAGCCCAGATAAAAATCTAACAATAAATGACTTAATATATCATAATTGTAGAACTCGGGATACAACAAAGCTAGTGTTGTTTTGGTCAATCCTCAAAAGAGAAGATTGAACAAGTCGCTCTCAGTTTTTAACCCTCTAAATGGTAACTCTAGTAAGAATATACTTATTTTGTCTTAATTGTTAATGGTGATAAAACAAACTCTGACTTATGGACATGTGGAAGCATAAATTACCTACACCAATTCATTTATTAGTTTGGAAAGACTGGAATGAGTTATACTAGTAATGGAAATCCCTGAAAAACTCACCCACATATCAGATTATAGTTGTCCAAGATGCAAGTTTAAAATTGAATCAATTACGCACATTCTAGTAACCTACAACTATCTTACTAGAATTTGAAGACTAATGAAAATACAAAAATTTCAATTCCACAACTTTACCTTCAAACAATACGTCATATTTTGGGTTTAGCTTAAATTTTGTAAAGATGCGTCTAGTAGAACAAATAACTTCTCATTGATTGCGTAATTGATGTGGTCAATTTGCACAAACCATAATAATTTAGTACACAATGAAAATCAAAAGAACCAGCTATCATCCTAGCTAGAGCAAAGTTAATGATGCCAAACCCGATTGAAACCCATCCTTACAAAGCATATCTGCAATCTCCTCACCACAATCAGTTTCTTCTTGGGTGGTTTCACCTAACGATGGGAGCAAAATAAATGTTGATGTGCTTGGATCTAAATTCCCAGAATGAAGGAATAGGATTCGTCTTTAGAGATTCAAATTAAAAATTTGTGTGTGCGCAATCAACTTACTTGGTATGTTTTTATAAAGAAGCACTGACTCGAGCAATCAAAGATGCTTTGATGGTGGTTGTGGAGAAGAAGCTTGATCTAATCATTATGGAGAGTGACGCCCTAACTATTCTAAATCAAATCAAATAAAAAAATAACTTTCATCACACAACCCATTGTCTGCTTTAATCCTTAACTTTAAGTTTGTCTCTTTTGTATTTGTTAATCGTATTGCAAACGGAGTAGCTCACGACCTTGCTCAATAAGCTGAAACTAACGTTAGCCGCATATGGCTTGGTATGTACCTCATATTTGGCTTTTGCTTTCTTTATGCAAGGACCATAGCACTGTCATTTTGTAAGTTTTGTATATTTTCTTATTAAAAAAAACTCATGAGCTATTACTATATCGCCAATAATGAGCCTACCAGATACGGCAATGACCTGTCCAACACAGTCTTACGTCTAGTAGCCAACAACTTAAATATAATCTTGTAGGAATATTGCAAAAACTAATGGGTTAAAAATAAGCTAGTAACCAACAACTTAAATATAATTGAAAAAGCGGGGGTCTAACAACCACACCCAATATTTCGATTAACAATCTGTATGGACTAACTCCAACATACTTTTAAGAGAATCAATTAGACAGTCAGACTCAATCTTAATAAAAGTATATCAAAGAGTTATATCTCTCTTTCTCGATTCAATACTTACTCGAGAAAATAGAAATCTTCGAGTCTAATTGAATACAAGAGAAATCACTTGAACGGTACCAAAGACCAATGTTCAAGTATAAATCAATTTCAATCAACAATCAACGGTTGGATTTCCCAATTGATTGATTTAACACAACCTGTGATATTTCAATTATATAACAAAATATAATGCGGAAAAAAATAACACAAACACCCGAAGTTTTGTTAACGAGGAAACCGCAAATGCAGAAAAACCCCGGGACCTAGTCCAGATTGAACACACAATGTATTAAGCCGCTATAGACACTAGCCTACTACAAACTAACTTCGGTCTGGGCTGTAGTTGAAACCCAATCAATCTCACACTGATCCAAGGTACAATTGCGCTCCTTACGTCTCTGATCCCAGCAGGATACTACGCACTTGATTCCCTTAGCTGATCTCACCCATAACTAAGAGTTGCTACGACCCAAAGTCAAAGACTTTAATAAACAAATCTGTCTCACACAGAAAATTCTACGGTAATAGATAAATATGTCTCCCCAAGGTGAACAGGAACCAATTGATAAACCGGACTTATATTCCCGAAGAACAACCTAGTATTATCAATCACCTCACAATAGTCTTAATCGACTAGCAAAAGAAGATATTGTGGAATCACAAATGATGAGACGAAGATGTTTGTGACTTCTTTTATATCTTGCCTATCGTAGAAATCAATCTCAAGTCAATCCTTACGATTGTACTTAGTACGATAGAAACAACAAGATCAGATCACACAACTAAAAGAAAAGTAGTATCGGTTTGGCTTCACAATCCCAATGAATTCTTCAAGTCGTTAACCTACAGGGTCTCGGTAGAAACCTAAGGTTAAATGAGAATCGACTCTAGCTAATATAACTAGTATCACACAAGAGGTGTGGGGATTAGGTTTCCCAGTTGCTAGAGTTCTCCCTTATATAGTCTTTCAAATCAGAGTTTGCAATCAATGTTAGCTTAGTAAAAAAGCATTCAATATTCACTGTTAGATGAAAACCTGATTAGATTCAAGCTAATATCTTTCAACCGTTAGATCGAAACTTAGCTTGTTACACACAAATGAAATGCACGTTTATCTAGGTTTGTGTAACTGTACCCAAACATGTACATCTAGTTGGTTCAACATTAGTTAACCAAATTGTTAGCCATATGAGCACTTTCATATCAACCATATTCTTCTTTACCACAACTAGTTCAAATGACTCAAATGAACTAGTTAAAGAATTGTTCAATTGCTTAGATCTTTATAATAGACACAATTGAAACAAAAACGATTTGATTCACTCGAATCGATTCATGAACTTTATTGCCACGGTTTGAAAACTTGCATTCCTTAGTTTATATAAGTTTAAGTTCACGAATAATCGTTTTTAGAAAATATCCAACTTAAGTACGCGGACTGGTACGCGGACTTAAGTACCCAGAATAAGTTTGTTTCAATTCACAAACTCCAGCAGAAATTCTCGGGATGAGAACCTCCGACAGTATGCGGACTGGGTACGCGGACTCTAGTTCTGGTTTTCCTGAGCAGCGAAGTACGCATACTTTGGTTCAAGGAATAAAGACTTATACATGTATGAGTTACCACACAATGCTTATATCCAACCATGGTTATATAATCTAAACCCTCATTTCAATCATTGAAACATTCTTAGAGGACGTTATATAGTTGTTGTTCACAAACCATTTTTCGTCAAAGCCATTTTCAAGTGATTGAAACTTAACATGACTTTCGTCACTAGTAAAGATGAACTTGGCCAAAGCGAAAGCTTACCAACACATATTTCGAGAAATAGATAAGCGAGATAAACTCGGCTCGAAATATCAAATGCGTATAACCAAAGTCTATATAGCAAAACGACTTTTGTCTCAAGTCTCCACATACCTTTTAGTCGATGAAGTTCCATCGGTTCCTTGAGTAGTTCTTCGTCTTTGTATGATGATCGCCATAGAGTTTTGAGCATAACTACACTTTTTATCCTAGTCCAAGACTTAGCTAATAGTAGACTAGAAATCAAGATTTATAGTTCTGATCACTAACATTGACAAACATGCTTGAGATAGCAACGCATGCGAGTTCGACCGAGCAGTGCTCTAACAATCTCCCCATTTGTCAATTCTAGTGACAAAACTATCAATACATATGGAATACAAAAATAGATAAATAAACTTTTGTGGCTTCTCTTCCACATGCCTGATCTTCTTGGTTCTTCAACATTACTCGAAATTTTCGTCACTTCCAAGTACTCCAATGATTCCAAAGGTTATAAGTTTAGTATCACCGTTGTTGAAAATCCGTAGTCATAACAATGAGAAAACAAGAATTCTCAATCATTGTTATACAATGTCATAGTATTATTATACAGCATCAAAGTTCAATTGTATCACAACTTCGAAAACAATACTATGATGATATGTATCACTCCCCCTTAGTCAATACTCCATCTCACATGGAAACTACTCCCCCTTACATAATGATCCGAAAACCATATGTATTTGTAGTGTGAACTACACATTAATTCTCCCCCTTTTTGTCAGTAAAATTGGCAAAGGTACCAAAACTAGTGGGATCCTAATGAAATTTCCATAGTGACATTTCATGACCAAAAGCAAGTACATATCAACTTTTTAGATGCCATCATATAGCCGAAGCTAAATGCATTCATCAAGGAGTTTATAAAGATACAAGATAACCCCTATAATATTCCACAGCCGCACTCCCCACAAGGATCTGGCAATTAAGCACAAGTTTAATTAAGAACTCTCCCCCATAAAATGTCATTCCCGAAAGAACAACAAGAGAGACTTTATTTTCACAAGAAAAGAAGGATTTCTTTGGACATTACAAATCACATACGAATATGAATTTGAATCAAAAAATACTCAATTAAATTAATCACAAGAAAACTCATGATCAATTTAATCGGAATACACAACTAAATTACCACACGAGTGTGATCAATTCAATTGGTCATGCTCGACATAAGAGAACTTACGGAGCCGCACAGTATATACATAAAATATGGATCAGGGAAGATCAATATTGCGAAATAGACAAGGATTCATTCTATTTTCCATCACTATTTACACAATGACATATAATAGACATAATCCTCGTAAACAAAAGTTCATCCTATCTTCCATCAATAGTTGCATAATGACATAATAGGCTTAACACTTTTGTAATGTCAAAAGTTCATTCATTCTTTTATCAATACATGCATATCGACATATGAAAGACTTAACTTTTGACAAGGTATGGGACAATCATAGTTCACGGACGCAAACACACATATCCCATAACAAATTTGCAATATATGAAACCATAAAGATTAATATTGCAAAAATAATCTTCCAAACAACTTTTTAGAATTTAAACAAATAAACTTAAAAACATGAAGATGAAAAAACGTTGGACATAGCTATGTGTAATCACAGTAATGGCTATTCCAAACTCTAGTTATTCTTCTAAATAAAACATGAAAAGAAGATTTACTAGACGTTAAGACCTTTAAAGAATTCTTTATCGTCCCCGAACTCCTTGTCGTCAACATCCACTGGGACATAAGGTCCATGAAAATATGAGTTAATATCAATAAACCTTCTTGACTGATGTCGAATCAGGGCCTTCTGAATCTCATGAGTCTTAAGCACAAAAGCCTTTATTTGTTGAATCTCCTTTCGTGTCTCCTTCAACACTTCAAGAACATCGGAAAACTTCTGAGAATTTGAAGGAACATCTCTTGGCTTCCTCACATTCCTTCTTTTCCTTTTCAAAGTTTGAGGCAACGGAGAATTCTCTTTTTCCTTCATGATTGATGGCTTGACAATCATATTAACATCTTTTCCATCAGAAGACATAATACTTGGAGCATCCATAAGCGTATGGGTTTGTGAGAGAAAATCACAATTCAACTCAACAAGTAGTCTTAAGATAAAATAAGTTTCAGGGAAGGAAAAAGGAATGTAGGGTTATGCAACCTTTAATAGGTTCGTGCACACACAATTTTGAACCCTAGAGAGAGTAGAGTTATCGAGAATAACCCACCTTTATTGATAGACAGGAATTCCCATTTTGTATCAAAAACAAAACAAAACTAAGAAAAGATGAAAGCAAACTTTTCCTAAAGCCTGAGAGGTGCACAACCTTGTCTCTTTTGATCAGGCACATGAGACAAGATCACCAATCAACACAGTCAAGTTGTGTTGCGATGAACAACAGTTTGTCCACCATGTTTCTCTTGACAGGAATCCATAGACCTTTGTTCATCAAAACGATTGGACCATGCTTTCTTATCTAATGTTCTTGTTTTATCCTTGGAAAATAACTTTTTAGACGAAGTTAAAATCTTACATACCTTAGCGGTCTTCTGAGCAAGTTTAATCTTGTTTGCTAGTCGATTTGCTCTTCGTTGAAGTTTGTTGACATGTCTCAATTTGTGTTTGTACTTGTAACACTTTGATAGTTCATGACCTTTGAGTGAACAATATGAGCACGTCAACTTGGATATAATTTAGGCATCTGAGATGTGCAAGCTGCTAGACACATAGTTGAACCTGAAACATTATTCACAGAATTTCCAAAAGAAAGGTCAGTTTCATCTTCCAGATTGGTTGAGTTTTCTTTTGAAAGAATATCAAGATTGATGTATGTATTGCTACAATTATCAAAATCAATATTTTCACAAAGAAGTGCAACACTCGATTTTTCGTCTTCATTAGAATCATAACTGTCAGACATTTCATCAAGAGTTGCAACAAGACCTTTGTTCATAGTGTATTTCTTTCGATTTGGACATTCATTTGCAAAATGACCAAAACCTTTACACTTAAAGCACTGAGGCATATCCTCGTCATCAGTTTCATCATTATCCCTATTTTTAGGAGGAACACGATTATGTGGTTTATCTGATGACTTGGATTTATCTCTGGAGAATCGTTTACTTCTCTTCAAAAGAAGATCCCTAATCTGTCTTGTGATCAACGAGACTGACTTGTCAAGATCTTCATCTGATGAATCAGCCTCAGAAAGATCATCTTCAGAGATGTAAACACTTTTACTTTTATCAAGTAATTTAGTGTTCTTTAGTGCTTTGAAAGCAACATCCTTACTAGACTTGAACATATGCTCATGATCAAAGATCTTTAGCATCCCAACCAGAGTATTTCTGGATAACGTTGCGAGATTATTTCCTTCAACGATGGCATGCTTCTTAGAATCGTATCTAGATGGCAACGATCTGAGAATTTTTGTCACAATGTCCCTTTCAGGAATGGTCTTACCCAATGCAAGAGATGCATTAACAATTTCAGACACTTTCTGATTAAACTCATCAAATGTTTCTTCATCTGCCATACGAAGGTTTTCCCAATCAGAATTTAGGTTTTGAAGCCTAACTTGTTTCTCACTGGTATTTCCTTCAAATATGGTTTCTAAGATATCCCAGGCTTCTTTAGACTTAGTGCACGTAGTCACATAGTGCTGAAGATCTAGGGTAATGGCATGTATGATAGCATTTAAGCCGTCAGAATTTTGCTTTGCAGCAAGGATTTTTTCTGGACTATATCTACCAATATCCTTAGGTATAAATACATCGCCTTCTGTATTAACCGGAGGATCATAATCATTAACAACACATACCCATGTTTGAAAATCACGAGCTTGAAAAAAAGCACGCATAGCAATTTTCCACCATAGGTAGTTTGAGCTATCGAAAACTGGTGGTACGTTTATGGAGATAGAATTCCTGTCCATAGAGTCAGATCGCTACAAACACAGACTTTTAAGGTCTTTAAACGTGTTTTCCTGCTTTGATACCAATTGAAAAAGCGGAGGTCTAACAACCACACCCAATATTTCGATTAGCAATCTGTATGGACTAACTCCAATAAAATTTTAAGAGAATCAACTAGACAGTCAGACTCAATCTTAATAAAAGTATATCAAAGAGTTATATCTCTGTTTCTCGATTCAATACTTACTCAAGCAAATAGAAATCTACGAGTCTAATTGAATACAAGAGAAATCACTTGAACGGTACTAAAGACCAATGTTCAAGTATCAATCAATTTCAATCAACAACCAAAGGTTGGATTTCCCAATTGATTGATTTAATGCAAAACCAGTGATATTTCAATTATATAACAAAACATAATGCGGAAAAGAAATAACACATACACCATAAGTTTTGTTAACGAGGAAACCGCAAATGCAGAAAAACCCCGGGACCTAGTCCAGATTGAACACACACTGTATTAAGCCGTTACAGACACTAGCTATTACAAACTAACTTCGGTATGAACTGTAGATGAACCCCAATCAATCTCACACTGATCCAAGGTACAGTTGCGCTCCTTACGTCTCTGATCCCAGCAGGATACTACGCATTTGATTCCCTTAGCTGATATCACCCACAACTAAGAGTTGCTACGACCCAAATTCGAAGACTTTAATAAACAAATCTGTATCACACAAAAAAGTCTACGGTAATAGATAAATCTGTCTCCCACAAAAATACCAACGAGTTTGTGTTCCGTCTTTTGATAAATCAAGGTGAACAAGAACCAATTGATAAACCAGACTTATATTCCCGAAGAACATCATAGTATTATCAATCACCTCACAATAATATTAATCGACTAGCGAAAGAAGATATTGTGGAATCACAAACGATGAGACGAAGATGTTTGTGACTTCTTATATATCTTGCCTATCAGAGAAATCAATCTCAAGAAAATCCTAATGATTGTACTTAGTATGATAGAAACATCAAGATCAGATCACACAACTACAAGAAAAGTAGTATCGGTCTGGATTCACAATCCCAATGAAGTCTTCAAGTCGTTAACCTACAGGTTCTCGGTAGAAACCTAAGGTTAAAGAAGAATCGACTCTAGATAATACAACTAGTATCACACAGGAGGTGTGGGGATCAGGTTTCCCAGTTGCTAGAGTTCTCCCTTATATAATCTTTCAAATCAGGGTTTACAATCAATGTTAGCTTATTAACAAAGCATTCAATATGCACCGTTAGATGAAAACCTGATTAGATTCAAGCTAATATCTTTCAACCGTTAGATCGAAACTTAGCTTGTTACACACAAATGAAATACACGTTTATCTAGGTTTGTGTAACCGTATCCAAACATGTACATCTAGTTGGTTCAACAGTAGTTAACCAAATGGTTAGCCATATGAGCACTTTCATATCAACCATATTCTTCTTTACCACAACTAGTTCAAATGACTCAAATGAACTAGTTAGAGAGTTGTTAAATTGCTTAGATCTTTATAATAGACACAATTGAAACAAAAACGATTTGATTCACTCGAATCGATTCATGAATTTTATTGCCACAGTTTGCAAACTTGCATTCCTTAGTTTATATAAGTTTAAGTTCACGAATAATCGTTTTTAGATAATAACCAACCTAAGTACGCGGACTGGTACGCAGACTTAAGTACCCGGAATAAGTTTGTTTTCAATTCACAAACTCCAGTAGAAATTCTCGGGATGAAAACCTCCGACAGTATGCTGACTGGGTACGTAGACTCTAGTTCCGGTTTTCCTGAGCAGCAAAGTACGCATACTTTGGTTCAAGGAATAAGGACTTATACATGTATGAGTTACCACACAATGCTTATATCCAACCATGGTTATATAATCTAAACTCTCATTTCAATCATTGAAACATTCTTAGAGGACATTATGTAGTTGTTGTTCACAAACCATTTTTCGTCAAAGCCATTTTCAAGTGATTGAAACTTAACATGACTTTCGTCACTAGTAAAGATGAACTTGGCCAAAGCGAAAGCTTACCAACGCATATTTCGAGAAATAGATAAGCGAGATAAACTCGGCTGGAAATAGAAAATGTGTATAATCAAAGTCTATATAGCAAAACGACTTTTGTCTCAAGATAGGAGATAGAGTAGATAGACTTTTGAGTGATAGATAAGTTCAAGTCTCCACATACCTTTTAGTCGATGAAGTTCCACCAGTTCCTTGAGTAGTTCTTCGTCTTTGTATGATGATCGTCATGGAGTCTTGAGCACAACTAAACTTTCTATCATAGTCCGAGACTTAGCTAATAGTAGACTAGAAATCAAGACTTATAGTTTTGATCACTAACATTGACAAACATGCTTGTGATATCAATGCATGTTAGTTCGACCGAGCAGTGCTCTAACAATAATCCTGAGGGGAAGATTACTGAGACTAATGGGTTAAAAAGCGACAACATTTTTTAAGACGGTCTTAGGAATGGATATATAAAGGTGCAGTTCATTTGCTGAGATGTGCAATACCTACAATATCTCACATTTCCTGATAGAATCCGAGATGGAAATCATTAGGCTTGGTGTACACCAAAATTATATATATCAAAGACCACAACTTTTATAACTTCACTGATATGAAAGTTCACAAGCCTATTGTTTTAGTTATGCAAGCGATGTACTAAAAATAAGGCTCAAGATTAGGTTGGAAGTTCTACTCATATCATAGAAAGAGGCCTCTTCAAGGCATACATAAAAATTTCGAGGCATACACAACGATTTTCCAAACTAGGATATGTCTCTAAAGGATATCCAGATAAATTACTTAGTTACCCTTGATTAATTTATTAATTTACTTATTTGTTATAATAATTATTATTTAACTTTAAAACAAAATAAATGTGGATTTACAATGAGTTGGTGGGTATCCTAGCAACAAGTTGGGATCCAACAACTCTCTAAATGACAAATCTTATTTATTTATTTTTACATTTTATTTATTATCTATAGTTTGTTAAAGGGCCCATGCCCATGGATGTGCGGTCCAAAACGGAAGTCTTTTCGGTTTCCCCTTTTCCATGTATATGAAGTATATTGTACCCATGTAACCGGAGAACTCTTATCAATGGAATTCTTCTTTTCTCTGCCTCTTTCTCTTTTCCTATTATTCTACTGCAAAACGTTATCATGCACGAAGCTTTACTGCAGAGTTAAATTGGATTGGGCGATTTTTTTTCCCTGCATGGATGATCTAGATCAACGCAAATCAAATCAGATAAGTTGGATCTACTTTCTCCCACATATACATATTTTTTTCCTTTTCTCTGAAATCAAATCGCTGAAAATTAATTTGAATCTGTTCTACACCATAACCAATCAAATGATTACATTTTTTAGTATATTCGTATGTGACTGTTGTGATTGATTGAAAATTGATTTAAAATTTTCCTATACGGTTATACCATAGCCAATCGGATGTATAGTATATTCGTATGTGATTGTTGTGATTAATTGGAAATTGATTTGAACCTGTCCTACACGGTTATGCCATAGCCAATTAGATGATAATAATTTTATAATATGTATATAATTGATTGATTGTGTTCGTAGTCCTTCGATTGTAATACCGTGGGGAAAGATGAGAAGGAGGAAGGCCTGTTCTGTTTCGATCCAGAACTGGTCCAACCCGATTTAACCTACTCAATCCAACTCGGCCTGGTCCATTCAACCCGGTCCGGCCAACTCGGCCCAATCCGGTCCAATCAACTCGTTCCAACCCGTTCTGGACCATCTAAACCGGTCTGATCCAATCAATCCGGTCCATCTTGTTCTTTTGAGTTCCGGTTTTGGGACGTGCGCGACTAAGTCTGTACCGGTTCTGCATATATACAGTGGGAAACAAAACGTGAGGTATGTAATTAATGCAGGTTCTTTACACCGAATATTCGTTGGGCTTATTTATCTGTTTTTTAGAACATACCTAGTTCTGTTTTTTATTTTTTTGTCTTAAGATAAGTCCATATCATATAAACGGTCAACTTAAACTATGACTGTTGATCTCGACCATTAAGAATTTTGGTTTTATTGTTATTTTGTTCTCTTGAATATGATATTGCTATAGTTGAATGATGTTCATTTTTGTTGAATTGGTTGTACCAACTCAATTCCAATGTATTCATTTGGGGCTTAGAAGTACTTGAGCACCATTACTGGATACTTGATATTTTCCCCAAATTTGAATGTTCCGTGGGATGCAATCCACTTACTGGCATAGTGAAATATGTGCAGAGGGACATATTATCATGAGACAAAAATGTACTTTTTTCTTCGGTAGTAATAACACCAACACACAAGTATCAATTGAACATGGGATCAACTAAAATATAATTCTAGCTCGCATCATAAATAAATTGGAAATGCACCTGGTCATAGGTGTTGATATATACAATGTAATGTGTGTATCATGGTAGCAACCAATTTCACATCAACCTTAATGGCAACAAGAACTTTGCCTGGCCAATTGACTATCTTATTCAGTTGAACTAGATCCAATGTCTGCACTTATGGAATGAAACCACGAGACATAAATTCTCTAAAGCACTTGAGATATGTCTGGATGAAACGTAACATATATTCACTCTAAAGTAATTGAGTTGAATCCGATTTTTGTTACGTAATAAGGCCACACCACTTATTAATATCTCAAGACCCAATGTCTAACAGATAGTGGTTTCCCTCCCACCAGCTTAAGGAATTTAAACTAGTTGTTGAACTATTTCCTTATATTGTGACTAAGAGGATTGGATCATCGAGCGCAGCGCTGCTCAAAATTTGTTTTTCAAGATAGAACAAAGACGTCACAAAATCTCTACATGTACCATGAGATAATCACACCTTGTTAAATTCCAAAGTAACCCATGCAAATGGATATCATGTGGAACCTCACAATGGTGAGAATGTAATTGATTGCATCTTTTATAGTTTCTAATATATTTGGAAGGAAATATATTTTAGAGAAACTAATGAGTCAATCTAATGAAATGTAAATCACTATAGTATTTGGATTATTGAATCCATATTGACTCCGATAATGAAATGTTGGGAATTGACTCATACAGGCTTTGGGCATAACCATAAAGCAACTTTGGTTGTGACATGATGATTGTTTTGAAAGAAATCATCCAAACATCACTTTATTTGAGTGAACGAAAACGGGAGAAATATTGACAGAATGCGAAATGATAGCATATCTCTCAATAAGTGTTCTCTAAAGAACTAGATGCACAACCTACCTTCCCATTATTCTTTTAAATAAGAGAGCATATCACTCACTTCAAAAAGTCTTCAGTAAAACAGGATCGAGACAATCCTAAGACGCAAATGGTAAACAATCCATATTACAAATAAAACAAGGTGATATTTAGAAAAATATCCATAAAGAATGCGGACCATTAAAGTGACTTATGACTCTGGTGGATGTTTTGACATTTTGAACTAGTTATAGTTCCCAAGAATTTTTGCGTTCGGAAAACTACTAGCACATATTATACATGTAAGGGATCACCACCCTTTGTAAATTCTAGCTAGTGCATATCAAAAGGACTTGATGGTTATTGCATATTTAATAGGATCAATGCAGAGCATCCTATACCTCATGGTCTCGCAAAGGTTATCATTAAAGGTTACAGATGATGTATAAGGCATGATTGTGCGTACAAACCTACCTTTAACTGCTTGGGGGATATGCAATATTAAACGCACCTTTACTTAAATTCGTTTTAGAACCCAATATTAGTCAACCTTTTTTGCGTACCAGGTGGTAACTGGATAGAAGCCTGACATTCGTATTCTTACGCATTTTTGGTTGCATTATATATGTGCCATTACGAATCCACATCGTACTATGATGGGATACGAAAACGATTAGGTAGCTTTGTTGGATATTTACTCCCAACAACTATCCGCGTTTTAAAACCTTTGGAAGGAGATCTCTTACCGCTAGATTTGCGGGTTGTCATTTTAATGAGACAGTCTTACCGTCGTTAGGGGGAGATAAGAAAAGGTATTTCTAAGGGAATAACAAGAATTTTCGTGGTGTGTTCCCATTGTGTCTCATATTGATTGTTGTACTCCACAAATGTAAATGTGAAGTGACAAAGAATAATCGGTTTCATAAAGTGCACTGATATGGCAACATGACAAGATCATACATACCAGCTGCAAATATTCCTGCAAGGTTAGAAATCCTCAGTATGGGGTACACCATAGACTAACAGGGGGTTAGTCAAATGAGATTTCATATGACTTTCAGAGAGTTCTCAAATTCACTGTTAGTCCATTGAAATTTTTGGTGAGTCTCCGAAAGTCTCTTATTATTGGTTAGAGACTTTTTTTTAAGTTATTTAAATTCTCTAAAACTCCATGTTATTGGATTATGATTTCATAAGAGTTACTACAACATCCCTGTTATTCGAGTGAGAATTGAAAGTCATTGATTTGTAGTTTTTAGAGATTTGGAGAGACTTTTTTAGGAAAATAGGCATGGTAGAAATGTCTCCTCAAGAGGTGATATTTCTGGAGACTTGGAAACTTGGGAAATATTTATTTTTAAGAGTAAGACCAATATATATATATATATTTGAGCTGATGGCCAAGTAACGGGCCATTTGCGGAGTAAACCAGTGGTGAATTTGCATAGAAAATAAAATGAATGTGGGATGAGTGAAATAAAAAAATAAATGAAAACATAGGCATAAGGCAACAACGATATTTATTTTAACAATGAACACGTATTTTACCAGGTATTCATGGTACTTTTATTTAGATTATAATGTGCATAGTAAATAACCGGTAGATGTTTTAAATTTTTGATTAGATATTGTACATTTTTTTGTCTCTACAAATCACAAAGACTCTTTACAAATATCAATTTTTTGTCTCTACAAGTCACAAAGACTCTCTAATATACTCTCAGATAATCATTAGAAATCTCTATATTTTTAGAAAATCTTCGGGAGTCATTCAAATAAAAAATCTATGAAAGTATATATAAATCTCAATCGACTACCTCCATGTAAGGTGTTTCAACTACAATTGGTGGAAGTGTAGTTGAGGTCGTGGCTCCATAAAGGAAGATACCACCAGGTTCGATCAATGCTCACCTAGAAAGGAAGTATATGAGCAAGGCACAACCTAATTTGTATCATTAATGAAATCATCTTATTTGATTGTCTCTGACTATGTCCATGAATCAATACCGGGAGACGCTCCGAAGTTTTAAATGATTCTAGAGAACAATGAAATCCCGACGGATTATGAGAATGCACATGAGTCAATAGAAGGATCATGCGTGCACAATGATGATATAATCCATAAATAGTTTCTCCAGAAGTGGAGCACAATGAGATCGAACCATGCTTTATTTTGATTAATTTCAAATAAATAGCATATTTGGCCTACGCAATCCAGGTAGAACTTAGTTCTTTGGCAAATATACGGGTATTTGGTGTGGTGCTAACCAACCAAATGTAAAGCCTATGGGACATACATGATTATTTGCCATAGAGCACAGTGGGAAGAAAGCGGTCTTAAAGTATAAAGACTCGCCTTGTGGCACGAGGTTTCTTACAAAGCCCCGGAATTGTTCTCTTGTAATGAACTTCATAGTGTTCCGCTACCTAGTTAACTTGGTAATTTCAAAAGGACTTGAAATGCAGCATATGTATGTGGTTGTTACGTATCTCTAAAAGAATCAAGAGATAGAAGATATTTACAAAAGTACTTGATAGCCTTTTGTTACCCAAATCAAGTGACTCTAAACCACAGAGTGCGTTTACAGTTAGATAGAACGCTCAGTTATAGATAGAACCAATCAGGAGGATGTGATATACCCGTCTAAGTGGCTATTTGATTTGGAGGGAATAGACAAGTAAGTTATTTTTCCTTGCGTATTCACAAGAAAGTTCCTGATTTGTAATTGTAGATATCTATGTCGATGGTACATACATGATGTGTACTCTTGATGTAATAATAGACCTTAAAAGCTATTTAAAATCCGAATTTGATATGAAAAATCTGGGGAAAGCTCGACCGAATACTGAGCTTGTAGTATATTATTCCACCAGTTTGCATATGTCTGAAGTTATCAGGCAATTTAATAAAGACATGCATCCTGATAGCACTCCCATGATTAGTCGAGGTTCAAATGTAAGTAAGTGACCATTTCGTCTAAAGGAAGATGACGAACATGTGTTGGGGATGAAATTCCCATATCTAAGTACAATATACGCATTGTTGTACTTAGTATAGTAATATACTCGATTAAATTTTACATCCTCATGGAACCTGTTAGCTAGATATAGCTCAGCGCCAACGCAACGTCATTGAAATGGTACAGTGAATGTAATCATGTACTTAAAAGTAACCATTGACATGAGTTTGTTTTATCCCTGCAAAGACATAAAAAGGAATGTTAAAGGAACTGAAATCCAAAGGTTGTTGATTATGAAGGAACAATATTCTCTTCTCCAACGAAATTAATCAAGGGGAGACATAGTAGACAATTTTCTAAGTCATTACCGATATTCACTTTTGAAAAGTACATGACTAAATGAACTGTCTGGAACAACTCTGAAAGTAATCAGGGGGAGACGCCGACATCAGGGGGAGGATCCAAGGATATGATGTCGATATATTTTACTTTGAACTTGAAGATGTGTTGTACTCTTTTTCCCTTCGATCGAGAATAGTTTTTCCCAAAGGATTTTGTTACTCGACAAGGTTTTTAGCGAGATAACACTAAAAACATCAAGTATGTTGAACGTTGAAGACATAAAGATCGCGTTGATATTACTGAAAATATCTGAATCAAAGAAATGAAACGTGATAGTATGTTAAGCAACGTAACTTCTAGAATCAACAACAGGATCTTATAAACATTCAAGTCACCAAAGTAAAGTGTGATAAACTCCTTTTGATTGCATTAGACTAATGAAAATTTTCTGACATCAGGGGGAGCATCTAATGGTGTGTTGAATTATTTTCCTTCACCGAGGTTGCTTTTTCCCGCAGGGTTTTGTTACTCGGCAAGGTTTTTAATGAGACAACAACAAACACCTGGAATCTGATTTTCCAAGGTTATTCCTTTCTCCCACAAGGTTTTTTCTGAGTTGTGAAGCAACAAGAGAAGTGAACTTTAACGAAGTAACTTTATATGGACTTATCGCATTGTACTCTTTTCCCTTCGTCAAGGTTTTGTCCCACTGGGTCTTCCTTGTCAAGGTTTTAACGAGACAACATATACGAGTCCAATTCTGCTCCAAGTCTTCTCAATAATTGTACTATTTTTCCTTAGCTCAGGTTTTCTCCAACTGTATTTTCCTGACAAGGTTTTAACGAGGCAATTAACTTGGACTTTTCGGTCTTTGAAGATCGTATTGCATATGATGAACTATATGTAAAATACGAGACAACATGTGAAGTACTATATGTGAAGAGTTGTACCAAGGTTTTCTCCCACTAGGGTTTTCCTTGTCAAAGTTTTAATGAGGCAATTGATTTCGGAACAAGTCATCAAGTAGATGACGACATTTGAAGAACTACATTCGAAGCACTATATATGAAGTACTGCATATGAAGTTTTATTGAACCACACAAGGGGGAGTGTTAAAGGGCCCATGCCCATGGATGTGCGGTCCAAAACGGAAGTCTTTTCGGTTTCCCCTTTTCCATGTATATGAAGTATATTGTACCCATATAACCAGAGAACTCTTATCAATGGAATCCTTCTTTTCTATGCCTCTTTCTCTTTTCTTATTATTCTACTGCAAAATAAAAAAAAATTGTACGGAGTACTTTTTTTATTTTTTCTTAATTTTTTTCTTCTTCCCTTCTCTCTTCCCTACACCATCCAGTTGCTAACCCGACTTCAATTTTTATCGTCGTCAACTAGATTTAGTGGTTCTAATTGTTATTCTAATACGCGAATTAGTGAAGAAGGAATTGAAACAGAAATCGGGCGAGAACCAAATCCTCATTACAAGGAAACGTGCAATAAAAAATATTTCCACAAACCCATATCTTATTTTCTTGTGTTTCATTGATTAGGTTTAAATAAAAGAAAAATGATTTTTTTCAATTATCAGCCATTTTGGTCATTTTTTTCATTTGAAGGTGCTGGAGGACATTTCAACTGATAATTAAACATAAAAATGATGGCTAAACAACTAGATCCGGATGTCAACTTATCAACCAAACTTCATACCTAGGTACGGTTACATAGCGAGTCATACCTAGCTAAACAACTAGATCCAGATGTCAACTTATCAACCAAACTTCATACCTAGGTACGGTTACATAGTGAGTCATACCTAGGTATGGTTACATAGTGAAGTTCGAAGTTCGGCTGATAACTTGTCAGCCGAACCGACTATGTTGCTTATTAAAAACATTCCAAGAGAAAAAAAATAGATTTTCGCTTTCCGAAAAGATAACAAAAAAATATGAATAAGGACAGTCTTGCCGTAAAGAAAATATATGGATAAATATGGAGAAGGGGCTTTTTAGGATTGTATATTCCTCAAAAGTTTTATGTATGCCTTGAAATACGTTTACGAAAGTTTTATGTATGACTCAAAATACATAGAAATAGGAATTATGATTGGAAGCATTTTTCTCTCTTGCCAGTCAACCAAAGGCGCATAGCATTCTGGGTGGCGTCAATTTGGATTCTCCTCCTAAACTTCGTACTGTAAAATATGCAGTATTTCTATCAAAAAGAAAAAGAGTAAAGCCTCATCTACCCCTTTGTCTCCAAAAGTCTTCCTCTGCATCATACCAAAAGGTTAGCCATAGCATTTATGCTAGCAATATTGTCAGAATTACCAACAAAATTACACAATCATAATGATGGGTTTCTGAAAAATCCAAGCCCCTAGATTGGGTCATCCAGAAAAATTCACAAGTCACAACCAATTTCAAAACGAAAGTTTCCAAGATTCAGTCACAAGTACATGGTTTTAAACCAGACAGTGGATAATCTTTTACAAGCTAAGGGCCTGAGCATGGTGTCGGATATGATCATCAATGAAGGTTGAAATGAAGTAGTAAGAGTGGTCGTATCCAGGCTGCAGCCGCAGCAGAAGAGGAACGTCCACTTTCCTGCAGGCCTCCTCAAATTTGTGGGCCAGGAGCTGATCGTGCAAGAACTTATCAGCCTCCCCCTACAGGAACGGGAGATCATTATTAAGAATGGTTCTATCTAGCATCTTACCAGAACTGAAATTGTAAGGAAACATATGTATAATGCTAATCCAATAAATAAGTTACAGCAGATCATGTTTTTTATCCAAGAACAGATAAGCTGAAGTTTTAATGATGAAAAAAATGGAATAAAGGAGTTGCAAATCTCAACACTCTTACAAATGTTCTGTACAACAAGGAAAGTTCGCATCACAAGAATTTACTTTGATGTCAAATTTTCCTTCCAACCAAATAGAAATGATACTTCAGTGAACCTTTAGGGAAAAGAGATACCACCCTCGTGCTAAAGGAACGAGAGCATAAAATCTGTATGCCATATAATAAAAGAAAAATCATTCTCTCACCTGATCAATCAGGATAGTGGCCAAAACATTGTTGTACTTAGAAATTAGGCAAGTGGCATCATATTCCTGCATGTAATAAAGTTTTCTTGTTAATAGTATTCTCAAAACCTTTTCAAATGAGGAACTCAAATTAGTCTGATCCTGTCAGAGCTTACCTCCCAATCAGATTTTTCGTCGCCCAAATAGTTTGAGAAAGCCTTCTGACCCCATGGGCAATTTATGGGATTAACAATAGGTGCAAAGGCGGATACAGACTGAAAAACAAACCCATGTAATTGAAAGAACACCCATAACAAAACCAAATTAGATCTACAATAGAACATCAGTGAAACTCCTTTGAGATAGGCTCAGAAGTAAGACCTTGTACTTATCGAGGTTTTTCAAGTAGATTGTCAAAGCACCATGCCCACCCATTGAATGCCCAGAAATGGATGCACGGGATGTATCAATCTGTTCAAAATTCTCACTCAGAACCTTAGGCAATTCCTTAACGACATAGTCATACATACGCCAGTTTTTCCATTTCTCTTGAGTAGCATTAAGATAAAACCCAGCACCTGGATGACGAGAACCATGCGGCCAATAGAAGGTTAAGAAACAGATATATGTTCATTTACAGCTCTAGAACTGAGTGTCAATAGTAATTTGACAACCATTAATAAGAGAACCTAAGAAGTTACATTTGTTGTATTTTACTTTGGACCTTTATGATTTTCTTATTATGAAGGTGTAGACTTACGTTTAGTCAAGGAAATATGTTGATTCATCTGCAATTAAACAGCTAGTAAATAAATTTTTAAAGATTTATGCACGGGATACAAATATCCTTCATCTTTAAAACAACTGTAGCACTGGATGGAGAGGTTAATAAAACTGGAAGAAAAGGTAAGCTGCAAATAATCTTAATCAAGATCACAGGAAGAATTAATGATGGAGGACATTACAATTTCAAATAACTACTTCAACAACCAAAACATTGGAACCAGTAGCATACCTACACCAAAATCCCAGCTGTCTGCCTCTCCTTCCACCCCAAGGCCTCCTACACATCAAAATAAAACGGGCCGGGAACGTAATAAGAATCAGAGGATTCAGAGACGAGATGGAACTTCACTCAGTAGGTGGCGCAGATCTAAGTAATTCATCGTGGGTACAGAATTATTAACTTCATATTTATCCCATTCATAGCAAAATTTACTGAGACTGGGCAGTAGAAGAGCTGTTAACTTTGTCAATTTTCAAACAAACTAAGGATCATGAAGCTGACGATCAATAAAGTAGTGGGGTAGCCCGCCAACTTACTTGGGGATGTATCTGGGGCAATTAGCGCGACACCTTCGCTGGAAGCTGCACGCTGAGCTCCAGACTTGACAATGAAGTTCTCATCGGAGCAAGTTAGACCAGATAGCCAGTAAAGTACCTGCACAGTAGACGTACCCGAAAGTTTGATAATAAGCATCAGAACATGCTGCAAAAACTCAAAAGTGGTTAACATTAAAACACTCAAGAGACCACACGACAATGTTTTAGATTGATTAAAACTATTAAATAGAAACAGAGGTGATGCAACCCTCTTGAGGTGATGTTTCTTTTGCTATAATTTACGCAAGCCGGAGTATGAAGTAAGTTGGAAATTGGACGGATATTTAATCATACATCTAACACTTGGTATGTAAAGTCACACTCATCTACCTAAACAAATACAAATGTCTACTACTTTTTCTCATTTAAACAACTGACATGCTTTAAGCCTTCAACAATGTGGTTACAGAATTATGTCTGACGGAGATCATAATGTCTACATTAGAGCTGGATGTACTGGCAGTTGAGCTTTGAAAATTGGAAGCATACCATAAGTTGTTCTTAATTGAGTATCAATAGTGCTTATAATAATAGCCAAAAAAAAAAGAAAAGAAGTGCCTATGAATAGATAGTAAAATTACACTAGTAAGAAACCCATAAGCATAGATAGTAAAGTTAACCAATCCAAAGGAGACTTATGGATCAAACCCATAAACTGATCTAAGGAACCATTAACAGACCATTCGATCTGATGGATAGTAGAATCCTGAGGTATCGATTGAACTTCAATCGCCGGTCACATCCCACGGCAAGTGACCAGACAATATCTATGTGGGTTAATCTGAAGAAAATTACTTTGATTAACTTCAAATTTATAGCAAAATATAAAAAGTAATTGGGAGTTTAAAGAGAAATGATCATGCAGCCAAAAATAGATCAATACTGGTAATAAAAAACCCTAAACTGAACAAAATTAAAGTAAAGCAAAATAATATTGAAACCCTATTTCCTAGACACGCGATTGATGAGAGAAATAAGTAAAGTAAAAGGAGATGATGAATTACAGGAAATTTGTGGGATGGAGAAGGGGATGGAGGGAAGTAAATGTGGAAGGTCATGGAGCAACCCAGAGTTGGACTGAAGTGCTTATATCTCTTATTGTAACCTCCAAACATCTTTGTGCTGCTGATCTCACTGGGTTTTTCCTCCATCTCTGAGTCTGTTGTTCTCTGGGTTCTCAATCGGTGAATGCAAGTGAATGTTAAGTGAGTTAGGGAGTCTAGTCAAGATTTTACTCGTCGTTCTATTCCTTGCACTCAAGGGTCTAGACTGGATAATAACACGTGCTATGCTTCTCGAGGTTTACTTCCGTACATTTTTTCGTTTGCAGACACGTCCTCAAATATTTTTCATGATTGCTAAAGGGGTTCCCACAATTAACAGGGATTACCGTTTTATATGAGATAAAAAAGTAACATCCGATCCAGACCGGCGGATCACTCAAACGGTACCCTGCTAATTCCAATAACCTGCTTTAGTAATCATAGTATTCTTCACTGTTCATGTCCCGGGTATTCTTCCTTGTTTACCGTTGGCGTCCAAATATTTTTGATCTCATAGCATCACATAACGCGTCCCAAGTATTCTCTTGTTCACCGTGTGCGCCCAAATATTATTCATCTAGTAGCATCACAAGTTATGAGAGGAAGCACTATGGTGCAGTTTTTCTTGTATATACCTAGGCCAAGTGGCGAAAATGTGGCAATTATCGTAGCATTTGACTAAAGACTGTGTTTGATAACATTGGATGGAAACACTTCATGAAATCAATTTTCCAGGGAAAGCAAGAAAATACTTTCCGTGGAATTCTATTGAATTGAGTTTAAAACATATTTTTATTTTTAGGCTCCGTCTTTTTTACAATTCTATAAAAACAGATTTTGATCAAACGGCAGAAAACACATTATTTCCATGGAAAGACGACTAGTTTAATGGAACTAACTCCAATCAAACACAATTGGATTGTATGGTTGGATTTCGATTTGACTGGAAAACTGTGGTATAAGATGTCAAAGGTGAAAATAAAATAATATCAGTTTTCGTTGTGATGGGCACTGACAGTCTGGTCCCCGCGAGCTAAGCCATGATTTACCAGCACTATGTATGTGTAGTTTTTGCTAGCCATTGCTTAACTAACCACTACAATCTAACAAATTTTGCTACCATATACTCCCTCCGTTCCTTTTTAATAGGCCGGTTTGGGATAGCTGGAAGATTAAGATTTTTAATAAAACCAATCAGTTCCGCCGTATTTCGTGTCTTTTGTTTTTTACCCTCTCTCTGAATAAATTCCTCTCTCCGAAATTGAAACTGAGAAAACAATTTTCCAAATTCAAAATTTGTGTTTTCTGGATCTGTTGAATTGAATTAAAGATGGGGAAAGGATGCATCAGATTGTTTGAGAGAGTTTAAAGTTGATAAAGAATTTGGATTAACTAAAGAAGAAGTTGAGAAACGTCGTCAGATCTTCCTGCCAAAGAGCTTGTTCCTGGTGATATCGTTGAGCTGAAAATTGGTGATAAGATGATAATAAATTTTTGATTGTGGTTGTTGTAGTAGTAAAGATTCGAACTCTAAGACTTGTTAAGATTAATTTTAAAGGAATAAAATAGAGAGTTACTGGGTCTAGGATTCGGCCTAACTCATATCAATAGGTTCAATTATTCATTCTCAAACAATTATCGCTCGACAAATAAAACAACATCGACTCTTATTCTTGCCAAGGTAGATTCGCCAAACATTAATTATAAATTGTAAGCATGGGACATCAAACATCTAAGCAAGCATGACCCATCTAATAAAATAATAACTAATTTTTTCAAATCATAATTCTATTTTAATTAAGTGCAAAAGTCAAATAGAAAATAAAACAAACTCACCCAAGTATGAAGTCCGGCTTCCTCCGTTGTCCCAGTGATGGGGTCTAGCTCATCATGTTGTTGGAAACACGCTCAAAAATCATTATTATTGCTCAAAGGGTGTTTACAAATGATGAAAAGGGAGAAATAATTCAAAACCGGGTTTGTAACAATTATATTTGTTACAAACCAGAGAACTACGACCCTCGGCTGTGGGTCGTTACCACTGTAGCATATAAGACTGTCCTGCGACTGTCGTATTCAATGTAGCATAAACGACTGCTTGTGTGGGTCAATGTTCTTCGTTCTTCACTGTTTTTCTGCTGCTGCTGCAGATTTCTCTGCAGCAATTCTCTCGACTCTGTAGCCTCCCCAATCACTCGATATCCCATCTAATAACCTCTAGCACTCTTTTTATACTCGACAGGATAAGAAAATCATAGTAATAACTCGAAATCTTCACCATTTACTTCAAGAATATTTACCTTCCTTTTATGTAGCTGCACGAGAATATTTCTTTGTTTCTTTTTCTTTCACGCGTCTGCAAACACCAACACACTCCAAACTCTCTTTATTTAGCTCACGCTCCAAAAGTCTTTCAAACACGCTTAAACTATGTGTAATCCCGTGACATGCACATTCGAACTTGTGCTTCTCTGTTTTCTTCCGCACGATTATTCGGCCAAAACTAATCAATTCCAAGGACCTTACCGGCCCTGTTTGGTCAAAACAGGCCCATACCAATCCACTGGGGTGATTGAATCTCTCCAGAAATCTCCCAAATCGAATACAACAACTCTCGGGTTTTCTCAAGAGAAACCCGTAACTCCCTGTTTCACTCAAACTTGATGATTCAGCCAAATTCAGACGAGTTAACCCATCATACCAGTCATGTTTAAGTTAACCAAGTCCAACCCAATCAATTACAGTGATTGATTATCCACAGAACATCTTCAAAAACTCGAGAACAACCATCCTCCCCTGTTTAGCCTCAACATAATTATTTAGCCCAGCTCTACCGGTTCCGGAGAACATAGCATCCTTTTTCAGTCGAATACAGTCGTTCCAAGAAGTTTCAGCGATTGAATTCGCCTACAACACGTCCAAATCACAAACCCTAAATTCTGCCGTGAAAACCAAAAATTCCCGCCAAAATCCAAATTCAAACAGAGAAAATGACCTCCCCATAATCCTGTACGGGTGTCCCTTTAACACTTGCCTTATGTGGTGTAAATAGTATGGAAGGTGTTCCTTATTCGTTGAGATTCCCCTTAGTAATTGAGGTGCCCCTTATCCAAAGTAGGGGTCCGTTTAGCAGTTGTCCTCCGGGGTGCAAAAACCACTTTTCGAGCAACTTTCTCCATAGGAGCTTATTTCCTTGAAAAGACTTAAAACAAATTTATTAGTGATAAAATGAGTCCCAGCTAATGTATTTATGTGTGAAAATGTGTTGCACTTTCGTGCTTATCATAAGATTCCAGCTGATACGAGAGTATTGAATCTGATAAGTTCTACAGCGAGGATCGAAATTACAATGATGAAGAAGAACTTAGTGTCGATGAATTATTTTAGGCAGTAACAACAAGTGGATATTATTCTCAGTGTGTGTCAATGGGGATTCACCCTTTACGTGTTTGATAAAATTACCAAGTGAAATGGGTTTTGAATTGAATCAAATTCCTGAGGATAATCTATCTCAAGGTAATTTTACATCAACTACAATTGCAATTACAATTCCATCTCCAATCACAATTCCATCTCCAACTATTATTGATTCAAATCAATATTGTCTCATCAATTTAAACGAATGTTACCCGGAAGAAAATGATGATGGTGAAGAAGAAGAAGAAGAAGAAGAAGAAGAAGAAGAAGAAGAAGAAGAAGAAGAAGAAGAAGAGGAGGAGATACATTGTCCCATTAACACCACTGCAGAACCAGAACCTATTCGCCATGAAAATAAAAAGAAGAATATATATCAAGTTTGGATAACTGATTATGGACAGATCTTTAGCTTTTAAAGATTGGGAGTAATGTGTTGGAGTACTAAGCCCAGTGGAATATATATCAGGTTTGGAGAACTGGATATATCAATGAATGTGAGAAAGGTAGGTCCTCCTGTGGCAAGATTGAGGTTAGTGCCTTGTTGTTGGTGTCTTAGTTTAATATTGAGGTTATCCATAGAGGTCCATGTGATTTAGTTTAATATTTGCAGCTCCATAAACACCATGTTACGCTACCGACGCCTTAATCCAGCAAGGTCGTCGACGACTGAATTAGTAGAACATAACTGACACGGCCCTGGACAAACAGATAACTGCTCATGTCAGATTTTTCTGTAGCTAATATTGGTTGGTGTTTATACATCTAAGCATACACTAACGATACAATTCTGGAAGGCAGAGTAAAGATTAGATGTAGAAACACCCATAGAATTCTGGTAGGGGAATTGTGCAGTAGAATCCGCCACCATATGGACTGTTTCTGCCATTATGGTTTGTAGTCGTCATGGTTGGTTGTGCAACAACTCCACATCAATAGCAACAACCCTATAGATATCAAATCCTAGCTCTCAATTTTATTTTGTTGGCCTGCAATGGAACAACAACAAATACTCAAACAGACACACTACACTGAGCATCTCAGATGACCGTAAGAACACAATACTTGAATGGGTGTTTATTTGTTCTAGTTTTCGGTTTCGTTTTTGGGTTTCAATGGAATTTTAGTATTGATTTCTGTTTGTCTCTTTGTGTGTTTTGATTAGGTCGGTCCGGTTATCCCAATGGAAGAAAACAATGGCTTTGGTGCTCAATGGTTAAGGCCATTACTTGAAGCAAACTACTTCATTCCTTGTAGAGACATGGGGAAGAAATGTCTAAAAATGAATGCAATTATTTCTGCTTGAATTGTATGGGTAAATCCATTTGTTCTTACTATCTGATTTATCATAGATAACATCACATTGTTCAAATAAGTTCTCTCAGGTTTTTTTTTTTTTTTTGATTTTTTTTTTGATTTTTGAAAACCCACTTCGAAGATTGAACTCTTATTGACATTTTTGTTCCACCAGTTAGAACTTGATATTTTGGTGAATGTCTTCCACAGGAAATATGTGGAGATGTACCTCTTATTAATACTCATAGTTCATCAGAACTTTTTCAGAAGTTGTTACAGATGCTAAATAAAAGCTAACAAAAAAGAACGAGTTTAAAGGTAAACGAAATACAAGGTTATTTCAAACAACAGAATTATTCTTCATCTGACTGTTGCTGCTGAGAGTCTTCAGCGAGACTGCCAGTTGTGCTAACACCTCCCCTCAAGTTGTACTGCAGTTTACGAATGTGCAACTTGGACCGTAGAATCTGAAATCTTGGTGAAGCCAGACCTTTAGTAAATATGTCAGCTAGTTGATCTTTGGAACTGATGAACTGTACCTGCAATTTTTTACTAGCCACCCTTTCCCTGAAAAAATGGTAATCAATTTCTATATGTTTCATACGCGCATGGAACACTGGATTAGCAGTAAAATACATGGCTCCTAAGTTATCAAACCACAACACCGGTGCTGAAATTGATATACCCAGCTCAAGCAGCAATGATTGTATCCACATCAATTCTGAAGTCGCAATAGCAATGCCTCTATATTCAGCTTCTGTGCTGGATTTAGAAACCATTTTATGCTTTCTGGCACTCCACGAAATCAAATTTCCTCCAAAGAATACACAGTAACCACTTGTAGATCGACGGTCATCTAAACATCCAGCCCAGTCCGCATCAGAATAGGCATGAAGGGTGAAATCTCGAGATGATGTAATATGCAGACCATAGTCGACTGTGTTCTTGAGATATCGGAGGATACGCTTAACTAGTTCCCAATGCTCGATATATGGGTCATGCATATACTGGCGTACCTTGTTAACATCCACTGAGATATCTGGTCTGGTAAGGTGTAGGTATTGTAGAGCTCCAACCACGCTGCGATACAAAGTAGGGTCTGTAAATCTTTCACTGCCTTGTTGTTGCAACTTCATGTTTGGCGCCATTGGAGTGCAGACTGGTTTTATTCCATCAAGTTTAGTTATCTTCAGAAGATCAGTGACATACTTCCTTTGTGTAAGAACAAGTTCACCACCTTGCCGAATAACTTCAACACCCAAGAAGAAGTTCAAGTCACCCATATCTTTAATTGCAAATTCTGCTCCCAGATCTTTGATGAGTTGAGCTATGTGATCTGAATTGGACCTTGTGACAATAATGTCGTCAACATAAACAAGCACATATGTAATAGATTGTTTAGTTTTCAAAACAAACAAAGAAGTATCTGCCACTGAGCCTTTGAAACCTAGTTGAAGCAAGTAGGTACTTAATCTTGAAAACCACGCACACGGAGCTTGTTTGAGTCCATATAAGGACTTGTGCAATTTACACACATGGTTGGGATAATTAGGATCCACATAACCTGTTGGTTGCTTCATGTATACATCCTCTTCCAGTTTACCATGGAGGAATGCATTCTCAACATCTAGTTGCTTCAACGGCCAATTATTCATTACAACAATTAATAAGACAAGCCTAATAGTACAAGGATTTATGACAGGACTAAATGTTTCCCCGTAATCAACACCCTCCTGTTGGTTAAACCTCTTTGCAACCAGTCGTTCTTTGCAACCAGCCGTGCTCTGATACCAAGTTAGAACTTGATATTTTGGTGAATGTCTTCCACAGGAAATGTGTGGAGATGTACCTCTTATTAATACTCATAGTTCATCAGAAATTTTTCAGAAGTTGTTACAGATGCTAAATAAAAGCTAACAAAAAAGAACGAGTTTAAAGGTAAACGAAATACAAGGTTATTTCAAACAACAGAATTATTCTTCATCTGACTGTTGTTGCTGAGAGTCTTCAGCGAGACTTCCAATTGTGCTAACACCACCAATTGCAGATAAGGAGGTCTAACTACCATAACGTTATAAGGGTTAATGAAGTTCAGAAGCACATAGACATTTCTGGTGTTCAATATTATGTAATCAACAGTGCTAAAATCGTTTTTCTCAACGAACACCCTCAATTAAGACATGGTAAAGGAGTTAGAAATACATGTGAAATTTATGCCAGGAGCTTGCTTGATTCATTCAGATTTTGTTCTTTGGGTTGTAAGGTAATTCTCAGTCAAAAATACACAGAACCCATCACTTGAATGGCACTATAGGTTACGCATCAACTCCCGTATTGAAAATATTTGAATAATTTGTGTCTGCACATACGTACAGGCGAAGAAGATGATGTATGCTATCGAAAAATCTATGGAATATGTGGAAAAGCTTTCCAAGTAAACATGTCAGATCCAGAACTTCAATCAGACCACTTTGATATATATTTGTTCAGGTTGCAGAATAGCAATAAGGAAAACTCCCAATTGTTCTTACTCCATTGAAGTCCAGATATTGTATTCATGGTGATTCATTCTTTAACAAAAACTTCTAGTACTCCATTGAAGTCTAGAGATTGTATTCATGATGATTCATTCTTTAACAAAAACTCATTTCAATAAAAACACTTCATGCACAACTTTTTGTCGTTCAAGGAATACAAGAGATTATAGAAATGATTCATTATATAAGCAACACAAGAGATTATAGAAATGATTCATTTTCCATTGCACATGTAATTAGACCCAAGTACAAACTTATGCAATGATCAGTTTAAGACTAAACTGAAACAACAAGAATCTACTCGCATTATTGTCTTGAACTCTTCCATTTCGGGCCCCATTGCTCCACAGAATGCAGTAGTTGCAGACTAATCTGTGATGCATATGGTATTGTCTCTCCATGTAACATTTCATCTCAGAGTTGCTGATGGACGTCAAAGATTTGTCGTTCAACACCATCAGTAAACCTGGAAACTCATTCGGGTTCGTATTCACCAATATTGTCTTAGCTAAAATGGAACAATCTAACATGAAATTCTCATTCGGGACTTTCTTCAAACAACTTTTGGGCGTAAAATTCTCATTCGAGTTACTGATTTCTTCTAATCCGATTTGTTCATCAACGAAAAGCATCAACGAATTTTAATGAAGGTTATAGGCATAAGTACCACTCCATTTTTAATGCATACTAATTTTCAATTTCACTTCAGTTCCAGTTGTACGTAACAGAGTTGCTTGTTATTAGTGGTGGTGGGTAGTGGTGGTGGTGAATGCAAAAAGAAGAAAAGATGGATATATCAATTTATGGCATGCAATTGAAGAAAAGCAAACATAAGAGAAGGGTGAAATCGATGGGGAAGAAAAATCACATGGAGAGTTGAGAAGAGTAGTTGTGACGATTAGGTTAGGACACAACATTGGGTTTGCTGTTACGATGATAGTCTTTGCTGTAATGGTGGCGATGGTGTTGCTGGTGGTGGTTTGTATGGGAGAAGATGAAGCTGAAGGAGGCTTGTAATGGCGGTGAAGGTGTTTCGTTGATAATGGTAGAGGAGGAAAAAACGATTTTATGAAGGTTAAAACCGTAAAAGTGAACCTAGTATCTTCCCAATTAGGAAACCAACCTATTTTTTTGAAACATATATTTTAGGAAACCAGCCTATTAAAAAGGAACGGAGGGAGTAGTAGTTGTCGATTGTAGAGAAATTTGGTTAACTATGCTCACTATAGTGCTTGCTTTAATACTTGTAAAAATATTTAATAAATGAAAATTTGTCCAAAATACCAAGATTTCATAATTCATAATAGTTAGTTGTAATATTGTTAGATCAATAATGTTCGAACAACGTGCAAGTAAAATAATTTCTTGTCTATGGAACACGAGCAATGTACGTACAAAAGAAAAACTATTGTTGAAACAATGCAAATGCAACTCTAATCTCTGCAGTTTAAACCCAAAACGTTGCAGGTTGAAGTGAAGTAATCATGTTTGAGAAACCAACTCACAATGGAAAAGTAAATTTTACTTCCTCCGTTCCATTTTAGTTGATGTTCTAGAGTTTTTCACGCATATCAAGAAATAATAGAGAGAGTATTTTTTTTCCCAAATTCACCCATATTAATGAACCGTGGGGGATATATAAAATAATTGGGGATATAGGAAAAAGACAAAAACGAGATTTAAATAGTAAAACAAGGTCACCCCTATCGGGGTAATTTATATATTTCCTAATCTATCCCTCACTAATCATGTTCAGTGATTAATTATAATTAGCTAAGTTAATAGATTAGTTTGATAATGATTAGTATAAATCATTATCATTGAATTTGTCGATGCAATAACATTAAATCAAGATATTTATGATCATGAAGGTTTAAGTGAAGAACCAATCCAGCAAAGTAAACAAGTTGAACATACAAGTGCTCCAATTACTCATGTAATGTATTGAAATTTGAAATCTTACGAATCTATAAAAAAGAGGTTATGAAACACCATTAAAAACACTTTTCAAAGCTTAAAAAGCTATTATTTTATTATTATTTGCTTGCTCATGAACAAACCTTTTCTGGACCTGAATACCTTAGTTTCCGAAGGAACCTCAGTAAAAGTTTTGGAGTAAAATCCTTAAGATTATTTATGAGCTGAGGGTCATTTTCTTTCGCATACGCCTTCTTTTACTCAGCTTGCGGTATTCTCTGTCATTTTTTAATATCTGAGCGAACCTTCTCTGGATATGGATACCTCCATTTCCGAAGGAACCTCAGTAAAAGTTTTGGAGTAAAATCCCTAAGGTTATTTATGAGCTGAGGGTTGTTTTCTTTCGCTTACGCCTTCTTTACCTCAGCTTGCAGTACTCTCTGCCGTTTTTGAATCTGAGGTTCATTTAGGAACTAAGTCCCAAACATTGGAGAGTTCTATTAAATACGAACTCAGTAAACATATCTCTGTTAAGCTCTATACTAAAGTTTTGATTTTTAAATTTTTTTATTTCCGTAATGGGGCTACTAGGAACGTAGCCTACCACTTTTTCTCTTTTACTCTCAGGAAACGGAAATACAAAGGTCAAAATTACGAAGCCTTGGAGCTAAAATAAAGCTTATCTTTGGCTCGAGCGTATTCATCTACATTCTCAACATCCAAAGACAGAAACGAAGGTTGTCCTTGGCTCGTACGTATCTAAGTAAACGAAGCCAGGGGCAAAAATGAAGCTTATCTTTGGGTCGAGTGTATTCATATACATTCTCAACATCCAAAGACAAAAACGAAGACTGCTTCGTGGCTCGTACTTATCTAAGTAAACAAAGCCAAGGGGCAAAAATGAAGCTTATCTTTGGCTAGAATGTATTTATATACATTCTCAACAACCAAAGAAAATTACGAAGACTACCTTTGGCTCGTACATATCTAAGTACGAGCAGCCAAGGGCAAATATGGAGCTTATCTTTGGCTCGAATGTATTCATATACATTCTCAACAGACAAAGACAATTACGAAGACTGTCCTTGGATCATACGTACCTAAGTACGAGCATCCATGGGCAAAGATGAAGCTTATCTTTGGATCGAATGTATTTATACACATTCTCAACAGCCAAAGACAATTACGAAGAGTGTCCTTGCCTCGTACTTATCTAAGTACGCGAATCCAAAGGAAAATACGAAGGTTATCTTTGGCTCGAACGTATCCATACACGTTCTCAGCAGTCAAAGACTAATACGAAGGTTGTCCTTGGCTCGTACATATCTAAGTACGAGTATACAGGGGCAAATATGGAGCTTATCTTTGGCTCGAATGTATTTATACACATTCTCAGCAGTCAAAGACTATTACGAAGGCTTCCCTTGGCTCGTTGATAGACGCATTTATGTGTCTATTTTCATCTCTTTTGTGTATTTTGTTAGTACTCGTTTTCGTCCTTATTATGGTGTTTTGTGTGTTTTTAGGTAATTTTTGGAAATAAACATTTTTGGAAAAATCAGCTCGAAAAGTTGCTCGGGGCACCCTTGAAGGACAATTGTTATTCGGACTCTCACTATCGGTTAAGGGGCACCTCAGTGGACACCTGCTATTCGCACCCCAGTTCAGGATAGGGGACACCCTTTCTTCTTCGTTTGAAAACTGTTTTTTGGTGGGAAATGAAATTCTCAACTGGCAGAAGTTTGATCACAAAAATGAAGGGGTTACGGGTCGATTCAATGGCTGAAATTTGATAGAGAGATGTGATATAGGTTAAGGAACACATTTTGGGCAGTGGGTTCGATCGGAATTGGCTGGAAAACACGTGATGATTCACACACCCAAAACAGAGCACGTGTACTGTAACACGAGCAAAATTGAAGTTCTTGTGTGCATGGAGGAGTTCTAGTAGCGTTGGAAGAGTGCTGAGACGTGGAGAAGGCTAACTAGAGCGTGCAGGATCAAATCTAACGCGTGCATGGGCTTAAAAATGGAAATTATCGTTATTTTTGGCAGCAAGGAATAATCGAATTAAAGAGAGTATATACGCAATCAATGGTCGGATTTTTGGCCTCAATTCACTATAAATACACGTACAATTGAAGCTAGAAAGTTTGGAGAGTCTTTGGGAGAGTTTAGGAGCCGAGAAGAATCGAAAGAAAGTCACGCAGGAGAAAAGATTGCTGCTGGTGCAAGGAAGAACACGAAGAACATAATACCCTCAGGGACATTCGTTGATTAGTGTCGCTTAATTGCGACAATACTCAATTCCTTTCCCCGACTTAGGAACAACAACACCTCTGTTGTATCGTTCTTTTTGAACGCTCTATATGTGTCGCAAACACTGTTGTAAACCGTTTTTCTCCATTTTCTCTTGATTGTAAACAACTTTTGAGTATCAATGAATCAGTTTGAGAGGTTTTTCATCATGAGTAGCTAAACCCAATCCCAGGGGTGACGGAGGAAGCCATTCTTCCAAAAGTTATGTGGTAAAATTTATTTAAATTTATTTATGCAACTCTTTTATGATTAATTGCACCGAATAAAAATGGAGTAAATGATTTTTATTAATCAATTGTGTTTTCTCTTGATGGAGTATGCTTAGTAAATTGCTTTTGATACTTCATGCTCGCGATTAACAGTGGATGTTTTCAAAATCTAATTTAGGCAATGATTAGAATCACAATTTCCTTTGATTGGAGTTATATTGTCTAGAATTGCATGATAAGAATTGTTATTGAATCACATAAATTTTGGTGAATGGTGGAATCCTGATCCCCGGTAAAAATTCTCTCCCATATTTTGTTAATATTGTGCATAAAAAATTATTTATTTATTTTTATTAAGTCTAAAAAAAAATTATCCTTCACAAATCCGAGAGTTTGAACCTTCACTACTACAACCACGAAAAAAAATCATTTTCGGTGGACGGGTCCTTTTATTGTTCGCACTGTTTTTCCTCATGGAGCTGTTGAAATTAAGTCACCGGATGGTAGTAGTTCTTCGAAGGTTAACGGTCAGAGATTGAAACCCTTTTTAGAGCCCTTGCCTACAGGTGATATTGAGGAGGTCCCTCTGGAGGACCCTGTTTACCCTTGATTGACCATCGAGGCGGGTATGTTGTATATTAGTTTTTGATTTTCTTCACCCAGGTACTATCTTTCCAACTTCTCCTCGTGTTATGTTGCTTTTGGTACTGCTCTTTCATTAGAAACATTGAGGACAATGTTAGATTTAAGTTTGGGGGTGGGGAAGAAACTTTTTGTTAGTTTTAAGTTGCAATAAATAAACTCCAGAGCCTAGAAATTTACGCCTATTAAGGATAGCACTAACCAATCTAAGTGGATGGAAACATTTTTGTTTTAGGAGTTGAGGAACCAATATGACTAGATGGAAACATCTATAGAGTCTATTCATAAAAGCACAGAGCTCAAGTGTTAGAAATAACATGATAGTTTCGCCATATCTCGTCGAGTCCTTTTCACTTTCTATTTTTTTCTTTTATTTCAAGTAATTTGGTGGGGCACACGATTCAAGTTGTTACCTTTGTTAGGGTGAAATAGAGTGACTGAGTTACCTTTTCAAAAAAAATAAAAAAAATAATAAAAAAATAAAATAGACCAGACCAATATACCAATCAGAATAAATACTAACACTTGGATAGCAATATGTGTGTGTTCTCCCTGTCTCCGTTGCCTAAACAAGCGTGGAATGCAGGATCCACGGGAATTACCATGTAATCTGCTGACAAGAAACATGCGCTTGGGTCCACAAGGTCCAATCATGTTGTTAGTTCTTAAATAAATGTGTGTTTAATAAAGTCGACCACTGGTACCCTTGTATATGCCAGTTGTGTTGACCTAGAGTTAGGATTATTGACCACTGGTTCCCTTGTATATGCCAGTGTGTTAATATTAGTCAGACTGGTACCTCAGTCATTTAGGTTAGGTTCACCTTGGCAGAGGCCTTCAGACAGATATGGGAAACACCGTTCACTTTTCAACCATCTACATTTTTCTTTTTCCATCTTCTTAATCTTTTCATGTGATTAGTCTGACTCCGAGTATGATGTCCATCGTGAAACTATCTTAGTAGAGCTCTGTCACTTATATGAATTTTAGTATGCTTGAGTGAAAACTCGTGTATAGTAATTGGAATTTCGCATCAGGGTACTTCCTCCTATAATTAATAAGTATGCCAACCAAGGAGGTTCTTTATTGCTTTCCAAGATTTTGCATAGATAGTTAGGGTCTGGAGTAAAGGTTTTGTGGGTACACCTCTGGTAAACCCTCCGGAGACAACACTCCGCCACTAGGGCCACCTAGGGGTTCAAATGATTTTTCTTTCTAGAATAAATTTGCTCGAGGACTAGCAAATAATAAGTTTGGGGGTATTTGATAGACGCATTTATGTGTCTATTTTCATCTCTTTTGTGTATTTTGTTAGTACTCGTTTTCGTCCTTATTATGGTGTTTTGTGTGTTTTTAGGTATTTTTTGGAAATAAACATTTTTGGAAAAATCAGCTCGAAAAGTTGCCCGGGGCACCCTTGAAGGACAATTGTTATCGGACTCTCACTGTTGGTTAAGGGGCACCTGCTATTCGCACCCCAGTTCAGGATAGGGGGACACCCTTTCTTCTTCGTTTGAAAACTGTTTTTTGGCGGGAAATGAAATTCTCAACTGGCAGAAGTTTTATCACAAAAAATGAAGGGGTTACGGGTCGATTCAATGGCTGAAATTTGATAGAGAGATGTGATATAGGTTAAGGAACACATTTTGGGCAGTGGGTTCGATCGGAATTGGCTGGAAAACGCGTGATGATTCACACACCCAAAACAGAGCACGTGTATTGTAACATGAGAAAAATTGAAGTTCTTGTGTGCATGGAGGAGTTCTAATAGCGTTGGAAGAGTGTTGAGACGTGGAGAAGGCTAACTAGAGCGTGCAGTATCAAATCTAACGCGTGCATGGGCTTAAAAATGGAAATTATCGTTATTTTTGACAGCAAGGAATAATCGAATTAAAGAGAGTATATACGCAATCAATGGTCGTATTTTTGGCCTCAATTCACTATAAATACACGTACAATTGAAGCTAGCAAGTTTGGAGAGTCTTTGGGAGAGTTTAGGAGCCGAGAAGAATCGAAAGAAAGTCACGCAGGAGAAAAGCTTGCTGCTGGTGCACGGAAGAACACGAAGAACATAATACCCTCAGGGACATTCGTTGATTAGTGTCGCTTAATTGCGACAATACTCAATTCCTTTCCCCGACTTCGTAACAACAACACCTCTGTTGTATCGTTCTTTTTGAACGCTCTATATGTGTCGCAAACACTGTTGTAAACCGTTTTTCTCCATCTTCTCTTGATTGTAAACAACTTTTGAGTATCAATGAATCAATTTGAGAGGTTTTTCATAATGAGTAGCTAAACCCAATCCCAGGGGTGACGGAGGAAGCCATTCTTCCAAAAGTTAAGTGGTAAAATTTATTTAAATTTATTTATGCAACTCTTTTATGATTAATTGCACCGAATAAAAATGGAGTAAATGATTTTTATCAATCAATTGTGTTTTATCTTGATGGAGTATGCTTAGTAAATTGCTTTTAATACTTCATGCTCGCGATTAACAGTGGATGTTTTCAAAATCTAATTTAGGCAATGATTAGGATCACAATTTCCTTTGATTGGAGTTATATTTTCTAGAATTGCATGATAAGAATTGTTATTGAATCACATAAATTTTGGTGAATGGTGGAATCCTGATCCCCGGTAAAAATTCTCTACCATATTTTGTTAATATTGTGCATATAAAATTATTTATTTATTTTTATAAGTCTAAAAAAAATTATCCTTTATAAATCCGAGAGTTTGAACCTTCACTACAACAACCACGAAAAATATCTAATCACTCGTACATATCTAAGTACGAGTATACAGGGGCAAATACAGAGCTTATCTTTGGCTTGAATGTATTTATACACATTCTCAACAGCCAAAGACAATTACGAAGATTGCCTTTGGCTCGTACGTATCTAAGTACGAGCAACCAAGGGAAAATACAAATCTTATCTTTGGCTCAAATGTATTTATACACATTCTCAACAGCCAAAGACAATTACGAAGGCTACCTTTGGCTCGTACATATCTAAGTACGAGAAGCCAAGGGCAAATATGGAACTTATCTTTGGCTCGAATGTATTCATATACATTCTCAACAACCAAAGACAATTACGAAGGCTGTCATTGGATCATACGTACCTAAGTACGAGCATCCAAGGGCATAGATGAATCTTATCTTTGGCTCGAATGTATTTATACATGGTAGGCTTTTAAGAGTGTAAAATAAGAGCAAGAAAGAAGCCTACTTGTTATACCTGCAAGTGCACAGGGTCTGTTGTAGTAGATGTGTGCAAGTCAGGGTCGAACCACAAAGACTAGGTGTGTGTGATTGAAGGTTTCCTAGCTAAGCTAGATCTCTAAGTGTAGCAGTGGCAGTGAGCTAATGAAACAAAGGCAATGAGCCTAAGGCAGTGAAGTGACAACAAAGAAGTAAAGGGAATCAAATAAAAACAAGAAACAGTAAAGGAAAGAGGGATTTTGGGTGAAGACTAGGGATTAGATTCCACCAGTTCACCTAGACTAAGTTATCCTAGTTCCACATAAATCTTGTCCCTTGTATAGTTATCAGTGAGCTTCTTGGCTCAAATGACTAACTAGATGGCAGTGGAGGTTCTATGCCTGCTGCTCATCAAAGGGTTGGGTTAGAAAGGAGGCTAAAGGCACTAAGATAATTCTAAACCTTGTAGTAGTTGGGGCTCTCACACTGCAACTACCCGCAGAGAATCCACTTAGGTGTTTTAACAACCTAAAGGATGTTCTAATCACAACTAAAGTGCTTTGATTAAGACTATCCTAAACATTTCAAGCACAACAAGAATTATGTTTATAACTGAATGAAACTTAGCAATGGCTCAAAGGGTTTCCTCATCACCCTAGTTATGAGCTTAGAACATGGAAATTACACTTGAAACAACATTGCATTCAAACAAACACATGAACTGAAGATAACACAGTTGAGGAACTGGCTAGTCCAGTCCTCTTGGGTGAAGCTCTGGCTAGCCCAGGCATAAGTTTTACATACACCCAATGTTCTCAATTTATAGTACAATGTTTTCCCCCAAAATTTAGAAACCCTAAATTTTGAAACCCTAATTTTGCTTTTGGGAATTTTCAATTCAACTCACCCACTGTGATTTCTGCTTCGACCCATGCTCGTACTTCTACTCCTATGCTAATGTTGCTGCTCTTGTCGTCTCTGAAATACTAGCTCGAGATGTTTTACAAATCCCACACCCTAGGGTTCAGAGAAAGAGGTGCGAGTTTTGTAAAATGTCTAGGCTAGTAGAGGGATGGGTTTTGGGGGAAGGACTGAGCTGATGGAGGTGGTGGCAGTGATAGAAATGGTTGCGGCAGAGGAGACAGTGGAGGAGGTGGTGTTGCAGACGAGAAGAGAGTTTTGCAGAGGTGAGGGAGGAGAGAAGAGAAAAGAACGATGGAAATGGGATTAGGGTTCGTTTGGTTGAGGGTGTAGGTTTCTGATGCTAGGGTGTGAGGCGGGTGTATCAAAGGTTGATGCTCAGCGAAGCGAAAGCGTAGGATGAAAAGGTGATGGAATGATCCAACAGCGCGATAGGAGCGACCGTTGGATGATGAGATACAACAAAACTGACGGCTTCAGATGGAGTTAGGTACTATAGTGTTTGACAGGAGCTTCGGAGTTTGATGCACAATGATGAGGCGACCGTTGGATGATGAGATGGATCCAATCTGACGGCTCTCATGGAAATGGGTTTGGATAATGGAAATGGATTTTGGTAAGGGTTTTGGGTCTTGGGTATGCCAAGCCCATATCTTCTTTAAGAACAATTCTTCCTCTTCAAGCCCACTTCTAGTTGATCCGGCTCTTGCAAACATCATTCTTCGCTTCCTCCTAGCGGGAGTCTTTGCCGTTCCTTTGCTATTTTCGCTCCGTGAGATAACCAGGCTTTATTTAGTATCAAAAATGCAAAATTAATTAAGAAAAGTATTTATTCTTGAAAACAACGAAAACACAGAATATGGGATAAAATGGAGCGTTAGTGCACAAAAGATGAGTTAAATGCCAATAAAAAGGTGCAAATATATACAATATTTGGCACTCATCAAATACCCCCAAACCTGAATTTTACTTGTCCTCAAGTAAAACAAAACTAAGGAAATCCTAACTATACCACTGTCGCTGGTCTCTCGATTGCATTTAGCGAATGCAATAAGCCTTTTAAACCACTAAGTGTCCCTAGTGGACGAGTGAAGTCTCGTGAAGGTTTGCTTAGAACGTACCTACAAAGTTCTAGGACAAAATATAAGCTCAGTTTCCATGAAATGTGACATGTGCAAGACAGTAGAAGCTCACAGCAAAATGGAGATGTCAATCTAGCTATCAAAGGCACAATCCTAGCACTGATAACAACTAAAGACATGTGATAAGAGTGTAAAGTGTATCTACACATGTGTAAAGAAAGATCGGATGTTATGACTACTAATCACCAAGAGATAGTTTCTCAGGCTAAGAACCGAGGTCGAAATCTAGCTAGCTGTCCGGACTTTACGAGAATTGTGAATGAGTTGGAGGTATTTCACAATTACTCGCGTTGTACATCAATGGCATACACCCTTCCTTGCTTATAACACAAAAACACAAAAGATGACTCTTTACATGACTCTTATTTACATTGACTACTCTCTTTTATTTTTGGACAAGAGAGAATGGAATTGATAAATACTTGATTTTTTGAATTTTTTTTGATATTTTTTTTTTTTTTCTGAATATATACATCGTTTTTTTTTTTTTTTTTTTTTTTGAAAAGGAATTGATTTTTACATATGGTAGCTCTTTGATACATAACAAAAAGAAAAAAAAATTACATGACACTTTGCAAGAGGTAGCCCTTTTGATGCACCCAGTTAAATTCGATGGTTGTCTTTCTTAATGTAACCTCCACCTTCTATCCCAACCAACCAAAGAACAAGCTAGTCAAGTTTCGTTCAGTATTCTAAAGTGATTGGCAACTAAAACTTCCGATAGAACACCTCAAGGATGAGGCTATACATGTATTGGTAGATCGTGCGCGTGCAAGTTTCTTATCACTATGTGAATTGTGCTAGAATCAGGGTGCCTAAATATCTAGACTAAGAATCCTAATAATACATATTTGCACAAGAGTCAACATTTCAAGGTAAATGAGCTCCATTTTTATGTTTTTTCAATTTTTAATTTTTTATTTTCATTTTTTCATTTTTTTCAAAAAGGAAGAGTTCAATTTTTCAATATATGAGTTCTTGTTTTCAATTATGGCATATATCATGGTATCTACTTATACCCCCAAACCTAAACTAAACATTGTCCTCAATGTTTCAAAAGATGAATAAAAGAATTATAATACAACATATGAAGAGGATCATGTTGAGTAGAGAAAAAGGAAAGAGAATACCCGGATGTCGGCGAAAGCAAGATTAGAACTCCGTTATTCAAGGAAAAATCCAACATATTTCAGCCGAGATCATATTGGATTAGCAAAATATATACAAAAGGAACAAAAGGATTTTTAAAATTTTTATCTACTGGATTATATACAAAAAATTCACCATACACTAACAATCTAAAGAGTTGAGGATCAACCCAAAAGAAAGTGTAGAGGTTTCAACAGCTTCACACAATATAACAGGAAAGAAACGCAAGTGAAACTGTGAAACAAAATGAGCTACCCCCAAACCTGGATTTTTCAACAGATAAAATTTTGGATACAAAATCTCGCAGTTTTGGGGGTTCATCATGTACAAGGTCTAACTCAAATGAACTTTGCTAGGGACGGGTACACATGCTAATTCCAACTGTGGCTCCTCAAAATATTATACTTAGATGCAAAATAGTCCAAAAGGACTTGGGAAGCACACAGTTCCAAACCTAGGTTGGGAATTTTCAGAAAAGTTGGTTTGACAATATCGGTACAAACCAAATCTAGGTTGGGTGGAAGGCCATTAGATTGTGACTCAGGCAGGACGATAGGCACATCATTATTAATCAAATCAATATCCTAAGTCTTCTACAAGTGTCACAACATGCTCACATCATCAAATAAATTAGCAAGTCCACAATCAGAATCATCATCATCAGATTTATTCTCATGCATCGGCAAATCAGGAGAAATATCACAATGTGACCTAGGTAGAGAATCAGACACATCAAATATATTTTCATGCATATAACATTAGTGTCTACAGAAGATTCAACTATTCCTATGTCATGCTCATCTTCACAGAATAATTGTACGAATCCCATGTCAATATCAAAATCATATGAATTACAATGAGTATTAGAAAAACAACATTCATGAAGGTCGAGGGCGAGAAGCCATATGTTATTGAACCAACAGGTTCCACAATATTTTCATGTTCTTCTAACATATCATAATCATCATCATGGTAGCATGCATATTGGTCCTCATTAACAGTGGTGGTGTCATTAGTCGATTCATGTTCCTCTAAATTAGGTTCATATTCAACATCATTTACATGAATGGGACTAGACACTTCATTAGGGACAACATACATTTCCTCATGAATTTCCTCCTTTTGTAGGTGAAGCAAAATCTGATCTAAATATGCCTGAATTCGTGATGTAGATCTATCGAAGTTTTGCTCACTGAGTGCTTCTATGGTGGAGTCTAAATTCATGGGAGTACAAAATTCTTCATGTTCAAATTGTGGTGATTGGTACATGTGTGCATGGTCATTAGGGTTTATAAAAGATTGATCGCAACCCTCAAAGGTTTGATTATGGTCCCAATGACTACCAGCCTCACAATTTATGGGAATTTCATACCTTGGATTTTCTCTAGATTGCCTAAAATTATGCAAAATATGACAATTCTCAACAGGGTGCTCTAAACTACCACATGCGGGACATGCATAGATTTCAGGTTGCCTAAGAAAATTAGATGTGACAGATTCCTCATGTGATTGCATTTCTAAAGCTGCGATTCGAGATTCTAATTGATCCACAAGAGATGATTGTGTGAGTGAGGCATTAGCAAAACGTTCATTTTCACGTTGTGATGAATGATGCATGTGTGAATAGTCATTAGGGTTCATGTATTGAGGCTCGGGACTTTGAAAATGTCCATAATAATTCCTATAACTATTGACATCATGGTCTATGGGAGGTTCATAACGTGAAGTATGTCCATACGCAAGTTCTCTAAGGGATTTGTTGTATTCCCCAACTGTAGACCAGGATCTAGACATGATTGGGCTCAAGAGCTAAGTAACTATGTTACAAAGCCCAAAATTTGGTTTTTAATGGGTTTGGATTTTTGGGAAAAATTTGGTTTTTATGGGGAACATTTGGTTTTGTCGGGTTTGAAAAAGAAATTTGGTTTTTAATGGGTTTTAGAAAATTTGGACTTAATGGGAAAAGAAAACACTTTGGTTTATTGGGTTTTGAAAACTTTGGTTTTATAAGATAAAAGGCCAAGCCCACTGTTGGGTTTTGGAAAAATTGTTGTGAAACAGAGCCAAACTCTCGGCCTAGAGTTTGGGTACACGGCCCACTAACGACTTCAGCAAGCCCAGAAACTAACGAAGCCCAGCTGAGTTCAGCTGGGTTCTGGGTTTTCAGTGACTGAAGTGTGAGGCCCAACTGGGTTTTTGGCTGTTGGGCTCTCAGTTTGTTGAAGGACAAGGACCACTTGGGCTTTTGAAAACGTTTTACAAATGTTGTTGGGTCAAGCCCACAGGTAATTAATTACAAACCCAACAGAAAATATAAGCCCAAATGTTGGGTTTAATATTACAAGCCCACAAGAAAAATGGAAGCCCACAGTTTGGGTTCTCTTAATGGGTTTAGACTTACCTTTGAAGCACAGCCCAGCTGTTCAGTTTGGTTGTAAAAGCCCAGTTGGGCTTTGGATCACAACAACAGCAGCTCCAGCAGGAGGTAGCAGCAGCTTGCCTTTGCACAACAGCAACAGCTGAGGCACAGCAGCAGGACCAGGAGCAGCAGCAGGAGAAGCAGCTCAGCAGCAACAGCAGCACCACAAGTTCAGCAGCACCACAAGCAGTAGCTGAACAGGGGCAATGTTGCATCCTTGGCAGTAGCAACTCTATTTGGGCTTCACAGCAGCACAACAACACCAGAGGTTTGTTCTCAGCCTCACAGCAAAGTCACAGTACCTGGTCACTCAACAAAAATGTCAAGGACAGCAAAGAAAGGCAGTGAACAAGAACTGTAACGCAAGATTGACTGCAAGAATGTAAAGATGACTAATATGCAAATATGATATGCAATCAGGACAGCAAGATGCAATGCAAAGATGAATATGCAGTAATGAACGCAAGTTATGATGAGATAAATGCTTACACTAAATGATTATACTAAATGCAAGATATGCAAGTGAATAGAAGCAAAAGAAAGCAAGGAAAAACAACAACCACACAATGCCAAGTCCCCGGCAGCGGCGCCAAAAACTTGGTAGGCTTTTAAGAGTGTAAAATAAGAGCAAGAAAGAAGCCTACTTGTTATACCTGCAAGTGCACAGGGTCTGTTGTAGTAGATGTGTGCAAGTCAGGGTCGAACCACAGAGACTAGGTGTGTGTGATTGAAGGTTTCCTAGCTAAGCTAGATCTCTAAGTGTAGCAGTGGAAGTGAGCTAATGAAACAAAGGCAATGAGCCTAAGGCAGTGAAGTGACATCAAAGAAGTAAAGGGAATCAAATAAAAACAAGAAACAGTAAAGGAAAGAGGGATTTTGGATGAAGACTAGGGATTAGATTCCACCATTTCACCTAGACTAAGCTATCCTAGTTCCACATAAATCTTGTCCCTTGTATAGTTATCAGTGAGCTTCTTGGCTCAACTGACTAACTAGATGGTCGTGGAGGTTCTACGCCTGCTGCTCATCAAAGGGTTGGGTTAGAAAGGAGGCTAAAGGCACTAAGATAATTCTAAACCTTGTAGTAGTTGGGTCTCTCACACTGCAACTACCCGCAGAGAAGCCACTTAGGTGTTTTAACAACCTAAAGGATGTTCTAATCACAACTAAAGTGCTTTGATTAAGACTATCCTAAACATTTCAAGCACAACAAGAATTATGTTTATAACTGAATGAAACTTAGCAATGGCTCAAAGGGTTTCCTCATCACCCTAGTTATGAGCTTAGAACATGGAAATTACACTTGAAACAACATTGCATTCAAACAAAACATGAACTGAAGATAACACAGTTGAGGAACTGGCTAGTCCAGTCCTCTTGGGTGAAGCTCTGGCTAGCCCAGGCATAAGTTTTACATACACCCAATGTTCTCAATTTATAGTACAATGTTTTCCCCCAAAATTTAGAAACCCTAAATTTTGAAACCCTAATTTTGATTTTGGGAATTTTCAATTCAACTCACCCACTGTGATTTTGATTCTGCTTCGACCCATGCTCGTACTTCTCCTCCTCTGCTAATGCTGCTGCTCTTGTCGTCTCTGAAATACTAGCTCGAGATGTTTTACAAATCCCACACCCTAGGGTTCAGAGAAAGAGGTGCGAGTTTTGTAAAATGTCTAGGCTAGTAGAGGGATGGGTTTTGGAGGAAGGACTGAGCTGATGGAGGTGGTGGCAGTGATAGAAATGGTTGCGGCAGAGGAGACAGTGGAGGAGGTGGTGTTGCAGACGAGAAGAGAGTTTTGCAGAGGTGAGGGAGGAGAGAAGAGAAAAGAACGATGGAAATGGGATTAGGGTTCGTTTGGTTGAGGGTGTAGGTTTCTGATGCTAGGGTGTGAGGCGGGTGTATCAAAGGTTGATGATCAGCGAAGCGAAAGCGTAGGATGAAAAGGTAATGGAATGATCCAACGGCGCGATAGGAGCGACCGTTGGATGATGAGATACAACAAAACTGACGGCTTCATATGGAGTTAGGTACTATAGTGTTTGACAGGAGCTTCGGAGTTTGATGCACAATGATGAGGCGACCGTTGGATGATGAGATGGATCCAATCTGACGGCTCTCATGGAAATGGGTATGGATAATGGAAATGGATTTGGGTAAGGGTTTTGGGTCTTGGGTATGCCAAGCCCATATCTTTTTTAAGAACAATTCTTCCTCTTCAATCCCACTTCTAGTTGATCCGGCTCTTGCAAACATCATTCTTCGCTTCCTCCTAGCGGGAGTCTTTGCCGTTCCTTTGCTCTTTTCGCTCCGTGAGATAACCAGGCTTTATTTAGTACCTAAAAATGCAAAATTAATTAAGAAAAGTATTTATTCTTGAAAACAACGAAAACACAGAATATGGGATAAAATGGAGCATTAGTGCACAAAAGATGAGTTAAATGCCAATAAAAAGGTGCAAATATATACAATATTTCGCACTCATCAATACACATTCTCAACAACCAAAGACAATTACTAAGAGTGTCCTTGGCTCGTACGTATCTGAGTACGCGAATCCAAGGGAAGATACGAAGGTTATCTTTGGCTCGAACGTGTCCATACACGTTCTCAGCAGTCAAAAACTATTACGAAGGTTGCCCTTGGCTCGTACATATCTAAGTACGAGCATCCAGGGGGAAAAGCGGAGCTTATCTTTGGATCGAGTATTTTCATATGGAAATCAAGGGAGATCAACAGGATGCAAGGCTATGCAACCTAGCGGAGGTAAGTCTGAACGAAGAAAGATCCGCCGAACAGCAACATGAAAGGAAAAGAAGAAGGGAGAACACCAACGAAGTGAAGAACGAAGACTTCAAGGTTCCCGGAGGCCCCTCGCCTAAGGATAAAAGCACTAACAACGTTCCAGAGGGTGATAGCTCCAAAGACTCTCCTTGACTCGTACTATCTAAGTGTGAGCAATTAAGGACGAAGATGGAGCATAAGGAAGAAGGTTCAAAATACAACTCGCATGGAAGGACGAAGCTTCGTTTGTCTAAAATTCTTAAGCTTATCGCTTTGCGAATTTCTGGGGGAAAAGGAAGGTATGTAGCATCAACATCATCAACGAAGGTCAATCCCCCCAAACCGGACCTACAAACGAAGGTGAAGGTCATAATAATTGAAGCCAAAGACATCAACAATGGTTGTATTTTACAACTTAAGTCTGAATCCGAAGGTATGCATGGGAGTGAAGCCCCTTAAAGGCAGACACCCCAGCATCAGGCATACATGGGAGCGAAGCCCCTTAAAGGCAGACTCCCCAGCATCAGTCATACATGGGAGCGAAGCCCCTTAAAGGCAGACTCACCACCGTCAGGCATGCATGTGAACGAACCTGTTAAAGGCATACTCACCATTGCAAAGAATGGGGTTTTCAATCCCAAGCTACGAATTAAATGTACAAGTCAATAAAGCCCGTGTGCGTAGGCGTACACATACGCAAAGAGGCTACAAACCATACTCGGCTACGAGGAGTCACACGACGATGCATAAGCAGACGCAACCTGTCAACCACCACTATTTTGATGCTTTCAGTCTAGAAATGCACGAAGCCTGTATACATTTTTATACCCACAAGTGCACAACTCAAATGCAGCGAAGAACGAAGTATGTATACATATGTATACCCCAACTCTCCAACCTGAGGAATATACGAAGTGCCAAAGACTAATGCAAGGGGAAGTTCGTTGCAAGAAAAAATTCTTCAATACTAAGAATAAGCAACAATCCAATTCTATAGGGTTCCCTTCGAATACACAGGGTGCCAAAGGAATTTTTATTTCTATACAGGAACGAAGCCTATAAGAGAAACTCACTGCAACCATAACGAAGCCTACAAGGGGCATCTCACTACAAGAAAAGTACCCTGTGGCACCCAAGGCGAACATGTAGCTGACAAAGACGAGGATGAAACCTCAAATTACACGGACAAAGGCTCCATAAATGCAAATAATTTTCCTTCCAAAAGCTGCAAGAACCAGCTTTCAAAAGCAAAAGGGGGCAAACATACATCAATCATGGCGCCTCTACAACGTCAACTAAAAACAACAAATACATGGTGAAGGTAATACAATTCTAAGGTATGCTTATATACGTAGCAATCAATATATAGCTTGGATTTGGAATATAGCTTTAAATGCGTGTGAAATAAAACAAACATGCAAAAACAAAGGTTTAGAACTGACACCCATCGTCACAATTGACGACAAAAACGAAGGGTTAGAAATGACACCCACCGTCAAAATTGACGATGAGGTAAGGCAAGATATAACTGCGCATATGTCAATACTCAGATCCTCGGAGCAATAGCTCCCTTCATGAGGCAGTAAGAAAAAGTAAGATATCCCCTATAGACATACCTTGTCGAAGTAAAGCAGTCTTCGCGCTGAACGCGTGGGGTTACAGGAAAACTATTTCCCACGTAGGAACCTTCGCCACCACGGTACCTTCTGTCCAAAGGATACTTAGGTAGGACGATGAATGTTCCACCAAAGGTTAATCATACCTTAGCACCGAGCGACGGCTTGATTGTGCAACAAACTTGACATACTATGTCACGCACGTAAATATTGTGCAACAAAGCAAGCAAAATTCTATAACACACATTACCAAAAGGTGAAAAATACCAAATGGCGTATGTATGTATTTTGTTTAGGCATTTATAACAATACGGCGAAAAGCTTAACCAACGATAAAGGTTCCAAAAGGTATACTTCCATTGCAAAGGAGTGAAGTTACAACAACGAAGGTACACCAAGAGACAACTCCATACCAGGCAAGTAAAAAGACATATTAGAGTCACCTTAGCCAAAAGAAAGACTAAAAGGTAAATAATATACGCCTAATCAATAAGCTCGAACTCAGCTAAAACTTAGTTGCATGCTAAGAGGGGGTACCCTTTGGCCCCATTATATCTTGAACGAATGACGGCTAGCCCAAAAGTTAGCAAAAATACCTAAGCAGCGAGCAAAGGCTCCGCTTTTAAAAGGGTGAAAACCACTACCCCAGTCTCAGCTTTCATTTAACGAAGGCGTGGACTTCATACATACATACATGCATACGTACATGCATACATAGGTACGTACATGCATACATACATACACACATGCATACATATATACAAACATACGCATATTTGTGTGATAATATTAGCATCAGAATATTATACTCTGAGGGTACCTTAGCAAATTACTTTGATACTTCTATACTTCGAGGGTACCTCAGCAAATTACTTCAATACTTCTATACTTCGAGGGTACCTCAGCAAATTACTTCGATACTTCTATACTTCGATGGTACCTCAGTAAATTACTTCGATACTTCGAGGATACCTCAGCAAATTACTTCGATACTTCTATACTTCGAGGATACCTCAACAAATTACTTCGATACTTTAATACTTCGAAGGTACCTCAGTAAATTACTTTGATACTTCTCTACATCGACAAACTACTTCAATACTTCAAAGGTGCCTCAGCAAAATACTTCAAAGGTGTCTCAGCAAACCTATTCGATACTTCGATGATACTTCAGCGAAATAGATCAGGATTTTTTCTTAAGGATCGTTCTTCGAATAACCCTCAAGAAAAGGGGCAAACTGTAGATACCAAAAATCTACCGTGTCACGTGGCACAATATTAAAGGTGGAGTAACTTATTATGTTACAACAACGCACACTACATCTCTCCTTAGGATGCTAAGTTATGAAGTTATCTCTATCAACGTGTGGCGCAATGTTAAAGGTTGGAGTATCAAAGTACGCTACAACGGAGTACACCAAATCACTACCAAGATTGCTTAATTATTAAGTAATAGGTTGTAGTATAGGCACATGGGTATGTCTGTCTGTCAGAGGTAGCTGAGCAGTCTGCACATCTTTTAGTACAAAGGCGCAGTCGTCAACCACGTGGGCTCAGAGTATGTGGAATCCTCTGACTGGCGAAGGTACGCGGCCAACGGAGGTACAACTTTTACGGAGGTTTCACAGTTCATGATGACACGTGGGGGAAGCTAAGGTGGCATCGTATGATTGGAGATGGTGGGCGGCCAACGAAGGTCAAATCTGTACTAAGGCCGGTAGTTACCAAAGGAACGTGGGTCAGCTGAGGTGGCAGAGTCCGATTGGATAAAGCTTTCGGTGAACGAATGTACCATTGGTACGAAAGATATATCAGGATATGATGGACCCAAAGACAGCAAAGATATATCTGGAGCAGAAGAGGCTATAATTAAATACCAAGCTTCACCAACAAAGAAAGGGGACTTTTGAGTGAGCTAGGATTAGAGAAAAGACTCATCTCTCTACTTTCTATCTTATTTACTAGAGATTCATACTTTCTTTAATGGAGTTTTTCCATCCAAATGTAACAAGATCAATAATAAACTTGTCATCTTTACCCGTGGATGTAGGTTAAGATTAACCGAACCACGTAATCTCTTGTGTGTTGATAACTTAGATGCACTTATATTATCTTATCCCTTAGAGATTTACTTACCGAGTTATCTATGTTTTCTGAGTTATCTCTGTATTCTGAGCTATCTCTGTTTTCTGAGTTATCTGTTCATCAGAGATATCTCTTTATTTAGCTTATTTGCTTACTCGTCTCTGTATTACAGAGATACCTTTGATTTCTTAGCATCTTCTCTTGCGAATTATCTTTACTTACTTAGTATATGATCTTCTGAGTAGATCTTATTTCGAGCATACCTTTTACTTACTCAACAATATTAGTTCAATTGAGGTATCCATACTACTTAGTATATGATCCTCCGAGCTGCTCATATTACGTAGACTATAGGAAAATTAGTAGTCACACTGTTAGAACATTGATTGGTTGAACCCATCAAGCTTGGTATCTCAAGTTTGGTTGTCATATTTTAGTTCCAAACTCAAGGTTGTTTGATTAGATTACTAGAGTCAACTTTGTTGGGTTAGACTAGGAAGTCTAGAAATGTTGAAGCAAACTCTGTTACTCTGAAGAACCTGAAGACGTATCGGCATCAACAAACACATAATCATTATGTTCGAGGTTATTAATACAAGACTTGACTTGTTTCCATTTCTATCTACGTTATTTTCAAATCGTTTATATTATAGACATAATATGCGAAGTAATATATATGAATCTCTAGTATTAGAGACTTGATCATTTCATTATGATCAAAGTGTCAAGGAATAACATACAAGTGGTATTACAACCTTGGTATATTGAATTACGAAGTATAACGTCTATCTTTTAAACTTCGTAATTGCGACATAAAAACTATCTCTATAACATGTTACTAGATTGTGTATTAAATTTTTAGATTGATCCCATGCCTAGAAAACTATGTTTAATTGCATGATGTTAAGGAAATAGACTTATGAAACTTGTGTCGTAGTTGAAAGGTGTTAGGGAATTTCTCGGTTGAACCCACAAGTTTTGCAATCTCAAGCTTGTTGTTAATGTTAGGTGATCAAAACTATATATTGATTTCTAGTCTACTAAGTCAAGCTTCAGATAGGTAAGAATTGTAGTTGAGTATCAGAGATCACCCTTGAAGACTGAAGATCGACGAAGACATTTGGAGAACTTCTGTATTAGGTATGTGAAAACTGAACCATTCTATTTTATTCATTGTACCATCATTCTATCTATTGAGACTATGTCGTATAAATTATAGTAGATTTACAAAGAAGATGTTTCGAGTCAAGCTTTGTCTTGTGAAAAATATCGAAATATGATTTAGTGATTAGATGTTCAAAGGTTCTTAATAATATTACTTCTATAAATTAATTTATGGATCAATTGAAAATTTCTCATGCAAATGATTATATCACTTGGGAATGTTTCAATCATCATAAGAGAGAAATATGAACTTACTGGAATTTCTAATCAAGGCAGGTTCGCAAACTCAGTTTGCAAACCATACATATCTTAGATACAGAAATACAAGAAGGTTGGCAAACCAGTTTGGAAACCACAAGTTCAGTTGGGAATAGTTCACGAACCCGGTTGGCGAACTACGGTGAACTGATTTTATAAGTTGGATAAATTGGCTAGTAATTGGCGATCCGGTTCAGAAACCATGGTCAACTTAGTTCGACAGTCTAGTAGGGTTGGCGAACCCGGTTCACGAACCGTAGCACCCTGACTCGTGAACAAGCCCTGCGGTTGGAAAACCGTTGTACCAACTGTCCCGACAATGTTTAGTAGATGCTTAAAGACTTATTATTTTAATATGTTTAGCATTGCTAGAACTCTCTTAAACATTTCTAAGAATTCATTGATCACTTATACACTTATGTGTGTGAACTATGATTAATTTCTTAGGTGTTCAAATGAACATCAAATAACTTTCCAAACCAAACAGTCATTATACACGGTTCAGTCTCCGAACCTATGTGTATAGCCTTATATTGTAGTTTAAAGACCTAATTTGTTTGCTTGATTCTCAATTTATCTTATCTTGAATTCCAAGCTAAACCTGGTTTTTGAAAACCATAAATAGAACATCTCTGTCAAGTAGGAAATTCAATCTCTGACACCTTGTGTCCTAGTTGATTCTAGAGTCGCCTCTATTGACCTTTTAGGTCTACGACTAAAAAGACTTCGCTTGGGGATTCGTGAAGCCAGGTCCGACTATTTTTACCTTGATAGTTCGTGAATCCTGATCTTGGTTTTCTGCTATCGGGGTTTTCGTAATCTCTTTCAGGCAAGATAGATAGTAATCGCAAAATTTTCTTTGTCTTAGACTTTGTGATTCCTCAAGATAGATATCTAAAGACTGATCCTAGTTGATGTTTCGACGATTTTTCTTGAGAGGTGTTTAAGAATCTAGGCTGCTCTTCGGGTGTCGTAAGTTCTGGATTTTTGAGGTTTGCTAGCTTGTCTATTGCAAACAGATTTCCACACCTTGATCTTTGATGTAAACGTAAATCAAATAGGCTTATCTGTTATAGGAAGATTGGTATCAAAAGTCTTAACATCGGCTGAAGTAACTCTTAGGTTGTAAAGGACGCCAGCTAAGGGAATCAAGTGTCTTAATTACATTCCAGTCCGAAGTCTGATAGTAGGCTAGTGTCTGTGGCGGCTTAATACAGTGTGGTGTTCAATCTGGACGAGGCCCCGGGGTTTTTCTGCTATTGCAGTTTCGTTGTTAACAAAATTTCTGGTGTCTTGTGTTTTTCCTTTTCCGCATTATATCATTTATCTTTATAATTTGATTTACATAGGTTTGTAGGTATTCAATCTAAGTAGATACGTCCACTTAATTGTAATCGATTACGAGACTAGTTTTTTGTAGAATTCGTATATTGAAAGATAGATAACAAGTTTAATCACTTGGCAGAATTCCGATTGAATTATTTGGATACGACTAGATTGATCTTAGATATTTATTTTTGAGATCGTCCAAGTACTCCGCCTAACAATCAGGTTCACGTACCATGTGTCTAATACATACTGATCGAGAAAAGGTTGAGATAGTAACTCTATATACATATTTTCAAAGATCATTAAGTTGGTCTACTTGCAATTGTATTAAGTTTTGTCTGTGTATTTGGTATCCCTTGCGTTTTCAAAAGGAATCAGAGAGATCTGGTGGTCCGATTCCTATTGGGGATCTATAACATGACCGATCCTTATTGGGGATCTCTTGTAGGATCGGACCCAATAGAAAAATGTATTTCCGATTTTCATATACACTTTGGTTTGTGTGAATATAGGAATATGAGTTGAAATTTTGTAAAGTTCAAGATGTAGACATAATGACTATTTGAACATATGTGTTGCATACTACTGCCTAACGGTTCACTCCTTATTTTCACTTCATGTGTATGGGTTACCATTTTGGCTGCCTCTAGTCTAGGAATTAGAGTGCCTCAGTAATTGGTTCTTGTCCGTTGATTGTTTGTCGCGTGTCCACTATCCATTGACCAATCATTAGGGATTATCATTGGGTATAACTTTGTAAGAAAAGTTTATCTTCTTCATTATTGAGAATAAAGGAAATAGTATTGTTGGCTGCACTTCTTTAAGCCAGATTTGTCCCGAATCATCAATTTAAGAGGTGTTTCCAAATTTATCATCTCTGTTTTGTTAATTTGTTGTAACCATACAACAATTGGCATCAGAGTCGTTCAATCCACCCAATTTTTTTTTTCCGACAATGACTCTCAAAGAGGTTGCTGATAAAACTGATGCTAACACATCAACCATCACTCAACTCCGATCATAATTCAAAACCCTTTCAACAAATCTTACCAATCAGATCGATACGGTGAAGGGTAGCTTCAAGGAAGCATTACAAGAGAATAATCGAATTCTCATTCAATTATTCAGTAAATCCATCAATCCTCATCGATCTGAAGATGAAGGTGGATCTCACAACCATGATGATGAGACTTCACGTTTCTTTCATCAACATAATTCTAACTTTGTTAATCACCATCATCGTATTCCAAAGTTGGATTTCCCACGTTTTGATGGAGATAATCCTCGAGGTTGGATCCAAAAAAGCGAATGGTATTTTCAGCTCAATGACATTGAGGAACACAAGAAGGTCGACATTGCATCCATCTATCTTGAGGGTAAGGCTGAAAAATGGTTTTTAAATTTTCAAGTTAATCGAAATAGAATTACTTGGAACGATTTATCTCACCATCTATGTGCTCGATTTGAAAATCCTGTTGAGGATAATTTTGTTGGTAGCTTTAACAAGTTAATCCAAAGTTCATCCGTGGATGACTACTATGAGGACTTTGAGTCACTCAAAGCACTAATGTTACGCATGGATCCTTCCTTGGGTGAGGCTTACTTTGTTATGAGTTTTCTTAGTGGGTTGAAGGATGAAATAGGAAAATATGTATCTATGTTTCACCCACAAACTTTAGCTGATGCTTTTTCACTGGCCAGATTATAAGAACAAAAGCTTCATTTAACCGATACAACCACTAAACCATTTAAAAAATCCTTCACTACCCCTTAAAACTCTCATAGACAATACTCTTCTACACCTTTGTCACTAAAATCAATTCTCACTTCACCTAAATCTGCTCCTACTACTCCCAAAACTTTTTTCATTCCTACACAAAAGCCTCACCCTACAACTTCAGTTATTAAAAGACCATCTCAAGAGGAGATGGACAAAAGAAGAGCCTAAGGACTGCGTTATAATTGTGATGTTGTATATAAACCATGTCATTTCTGCAAAGGGATGCAAAAACTTTACATGGTCCACATGGATAATCCTAAGTCACAGGATACTGAAGAGGAGGAAGAAATTTTTGAAGAAGCAAACGAATCTCCAGTACAATCTGATATTGAATCTCTCCATGCTCTCACAGGCAATGTCATTGGTGACACAATCAGAATTCCTGATGTCATTAACAATAAAACAGTTTCTATTCTTATTGACACATGCAGCACCACTAGCTTCATTGATAGTGATTTAGCTTCTTCACTTCAATGTTCCATTGCACCAACCCCACCTATGATGGTTATTGTTTCCAATGGAGAAAGAACAGTCAGTTCAGGTATTTGTCCTAAACTACAATGAAGTATGCAGGGACACACATTTGTGGAAGATTTGAGAATTTTACCATTGGGAGGATGTGACATAGTACTTGGAGCAGATTGACTCAGGAAACTAGGTGATGTGCTTTTCAACTTTGCAAAACTCAATATTTCCTTTCAATATAACATCCAGAAAATAACTTTACAATGAACTACCCCTAAACACTCCTTCTTAATGATGAGTGGAGAAGGAGTCAAAAAGTTCTTTTACAACCATTCTCATGGCATGGTAGCCCATTTATTTTCCATATCTCCAGCCTCTACACCCCCTCCAACTCTTGATATTTTACTTCCATTATTACAAGAATTAAATGATATTTTTCAAGAACCCACTCAACTCCCATCAAAAAGGAGTTTGGATCATACAATTCCCTTACAACCCATTTCAACTCATGTCAATCAAAGAGCATATAAATGTCCATATGTACAGAAAGGAGTAGTTGAGCAATTGATTAAAGAAATGCTTCATTCTGGAATTATTCAGCCAAGTCACATCCCCCTTTGCATCTCCCATACTTTTGGTCAAGAAAAAGGATAATTCTTGGAGATTCTGTGTAGATTATAGAAAACTCAATAACATTACTATCAAGGATAAGTTTCTTATTCCTATTGTTGATGAGCTGCTAGATGAACTCAGAGGATTTAAAGTTCTCTCAAAATCAGGGTCAGTGATTTAGATATTTTCAAGACAACATTTGGAACTCGTCAAGGCCACTATGAGTTCAAAGTTATGCCCTTTGGCCTCACCAATGCTCCTGCAACATTTCAAGCCTTAATGAATGACATCTTTCAGCCATTTTTGAGAAGAAAAAAATTTGGCTTCTTTGATGATATACTCATTTACAGCATCTCCATATTGTTTTCTCATTGTTGAGACAACACAGCTTTTTGCAAAATTTTCTAAATGCAGTTTTGGTCAATCATCCTTGGAGTATTTAGGACACATTATTACACCTGAAGGAGTTTGTGTTGATCCTACAAAAATTTCCTGCATGCAGTCTTGGCCACTTCCCAAAAATATTAAGGAACTAAGAGGCTTTCTTGGCCTCACTGGATACTATAGGAAATTTGTGCAAGGCTATGGTGCCATCAGCAAGCCTCTGTCTGACTTACTTAAGAAGAATTCCTTTCATTGGAGTCATGCAGCCACCATTGCTTTTGAGAAGCTCAAGACATCCATGAGCAACACTCCTTTTTTGGCTCTTCCTGACTTTACTAAACAATTTGTGGTGGAAAGTGATGCTAGTGATTTATGTGTTGGTGCAGTTTTACTTCAAGAGGGACAATCAATTGCCTACTTCAACAAGCCATTAGGCCCAAGAGCAAGAGCACTCTCCATTTATGAAAATGAATTTTTGGCTATTGTCCTTGTTGTTCAAAGATGGGGACATTATTTACAGGGAAACAAGTTTATCATTAAAACTGACCATCAAAGTATCAAATATTTTCTTACCCAGAATATCACTATTGCTCTACAACAAAAGTGGTTTATCAAGCTTTTGGGATTTGATTATGAGATACAATATAAAAAGGGTGCAGAGAATGTAGTTGTTGATGCTCTTTCTAGAAGACCTGCTGATTCTGTCACTTGCAATTCCTTATCTCTATCTACTCCATCTTGGATGCAAGATGTTATCCACAGTTATGCACAAGACCACAAGGCATAGCAACTTATCTCTCAACTACTTATTTCTGCTGATAGTGTGCCACATTTCACCTACCAAGAAGGCATTCTGAGGTACAAAAGGAGAATATACATTGGCACATGAGGAAATATCAGAACCAAATTTTACAATCATTACATGCATCTGTTGTAGGTGTCCATTCTGGTATGCAAGCTACTTATGTTAGGGCTAAGAGCCATTTTTACTGGCAAGGAATGTTGAAAGATATCTTGCTCTTTGTTTCTCACTATGACATTTGCCAGAGAAATAAGAGTGATCACACCAAAGTTGTTGCGCTACTCCAACCTTTACCAATACCCGATCAAGGATGACAGCACATTACTATGGACTTTATTGGGGGTTTACCTGTTAGCAACAAAAAGAGTGTTATTCTGGTCATAGTGGACAGGCTCACCAAGTATGCTCACTTCATTGCTCTACAACATCTTTATACAGTTTCATTTGTTGCTCAAGCATTCCTCAATAATGTATTCAGGCTCTATGGATTGCCTTCTTCTATAGTATCTGACAGAGATAAAGTTTTCACAAGTCATTTTTGGCAGGACTTATTCAAAGCTTTGGGGACTAGCTTGAACCTCAATACTGCTTATCATCCACAAACATATGGCCAGATTGAAAGAGTCAATGCATGTTTGGAAAATTACTTGAGGTGCATTTGTGGCCACAAACCAAGCAGCTAGAGTCAATGGTTGTCACTTGCAGAGTGGTGGTACAATACTAGCTACCACAGAGTCTTAAAAATGTCTCTCTTACAGGCATTATATGTGAATGTCCCTCCTCACATGGATTTTCCTTCTGCTGTTACAACTTATGTGGCTGCAATATAGACTTACTTAAACAGAGCCATTATGCTTGATCTGCTCAAAGAATCACTCCACAAAGCTTAGGAACGTATGAAACTATATGCTGATACTTCAAGGGTTGAGGGATCATTTGAGGTGGGGGATTTCGTCTATCTGAAACTTCAACCTTACAGACAGGCCTCTCTGTCACTAAGGAAGAACTTCAAACTTTCAGCTAAGTTTTATGGCCCCTTTAAGATTCTGCAAATGGTGGGTACTGTGGCTCACATATTAGAATTACCATCTAGTTCTCGTATACACCATGTATTCCATGTATCACAATTGAAGAAGCACATTGGCCTTAAGCACACAACCTCTCCTACTTTACCTGTTGTTGATCCTTCTGAGACTGTCATTATGTTATCTGAGAAGGTGTTGCAGTCACGAACTGTGCTCATAGGCAAGCAGCTAGTGATACATGTATTGATTCAGTGGACACACTCTTCAGCAGAGAACGCTACTTGGGAAGCCGTCTCCAACATCAAAGCTCATTATCCTAGGTTTATCCTTGAGGACAAGGATCTTTTTCAGGGAGAGGCAATGTTGCATACTAATGCCTAGCGGTTCACTCCTTAATATATCTGCCTCTAAAATTTTATTTATTTATTGTTCAAAGATATTCCTTGATACTCAATGTGAGATCCCAAAACCGAAATATTTGAGAATCTTATTTAAGGTTTTCAAATTTATATATCTTTATTTTCCCATTAAGTAAAATAAAATTTAGAAGATATATTAACAAAGTATATTTGTATGCTAGTTAATATTGAGTTCTCATCCATGAAAGATTTCGGTATATTTATTGGAATTAGACAAAACCGAAAATTGGTATTTATTGGATATCATTTGATATTTTCGGTTATGGAAATTCCTTGGTGTCCAATCTAACTTGGTTTATATATAGTGAAGTTTGTTCTTTTTACAAACTTATCCCGATACTCGCATTTCTTTTTGTAGTCAGAGTGATAGCTGACTGGTAATATTGTTCATAATACTATTCTGGAGAGGAGAGTAGCCTAATTAGGCAAAATCTCTTACGTTTGCTCTTTAAAGTCTTTTGTAGGAACAAGAAGCGTCTAGAAATAATATTAGCGGGAAACTAGAATCGTATTGTTATTTTATTTTTCGATTATTGATTTGATTGACTAACGGTAGTTGAACCTTGATATCCACCTAGTTTTTTTTATTCCGAGAACCTTCTCTTATGATATAAGGTCACTCAAACTAGATCATGGATCGACATAGTTCAGATCTGTTTTTAGATCTGACGATAGGCTTGTGATCATCCGTTGTTAACAGACTTCGTTTTGTGAGTTATCGATCACAAAGGAATTAAGTTATTTGTGCAGGTATATTGAAGACTGGAGATTTGAAGACAAAAAGATTTGAAGACAAGAAGATTTCTTATTCGTTTCTGATCTTTGTGATATACTTCGTGCACACTTGATTGGATGGGATCAGACTTAGCTTTATTTATCTCGAGAGACATCTTATAGATAGTCGTATAGATCGGTGATCTATGATTTGGTGGTCTTCTTCAGGAGCTGAATCTGATAAGTTGCAAACCTAGATCTTATTATCTTGATAATCTAGATCTTGGTTGATCTAAACCGAACAAAGTAGTTTATTAATTTAAACGGAAGAGCTATTGTTTAACTCAACAATATCTCTGATTCAGTTCTTGAGATTTAGAGCGGTTACCGAATAGTCGAATACAAATTAGTCATTTTACTGTTTAGAAATACGATCCAAAGGAGTTGAGCGCAAGAAATCTTTACAACGGGTGAAGCGACTTAAGATAGTGGAGTCTATCTTAGGGTTCTCTTGCGTTGGCCGGATCGGTTGTATACGCAGGAATACTGAAGGAACTAGGTAACTTAGAGTTAGTTTACTTGTTCTGAACTATACGAAGTTGGTAGTAGTCTTTGTATAACGGCTTAACTATGGGAGTATTCAAAACTGGACTAGGTCCCGTTTTTTTTTTTTTGCATTTGCATTTGCATTTTCCTCGTTAACAAAATCTTATGTCGTGTTATTTACTTTTCTTTCCCCAATTATAATTATTGTTTTAGTTATAATTAAAGTAAATACGCTTGTACGTTAATCAAACACTTGGTTTGGTCCGAACTTATACTGTATACCAAGTGTACATCTTGTAGTTGGTATCTTCTTGACATTCTCTGTTTATATTAGATCATGCAAGATGTGTGTCATATAGATTGATATTGAAAAGACTATGATGTACTTGGTACCCATTAGCCTTTACTACGATCACTGTCTCTAAGAATTATTGTATAAATATATTCAAACTGCATGGTTTTCCAAGCTTTATTGTGTCTGACATGATAAAGTTTTTGTTAGTCAGTTTTTACAGGAACTTTTCAGAACATTGCGTACTCAACTACATCTTAGCAATTGATACCGAAGCTGCTACATACCCCTGTTTTTCTCCCCCACAGTCCTCCCCCATTAGATGACATCGATACACACCACAAATTCTGCTTTAGGCTCCAACTCTGAAGAAAACAGGGGCCACTATAATTTGTAATGTGAGTAGGGGGGCAAGTTGGAGGAGGAGGTTTGGGGGCACTAAGCATTTTCTCACTTGATACCATCCACATACAGATAGACAGAGAGGACAAGTGCTTGTCAGGAACAATATCTGCGATGTATGACCAGCAACAACCCAAAACAATGGACCAATGATCAGTAAATTGCAGACTCCTTAGCTAGAGGAGATGGCTATGAATTTGACAACTTTCTCTAGTTGGGTTGGAGAGGATATCCACGATGTAATCTTAATGCAATCTTCAATTTAAGTGAAAAAAACATATTATATATGAGAAAAATTAAAATTTTGGGCCCAACAATGTGAGGCTCTACGCAATGGTCTAGTTGGCTCTGATGTTCTGATGTTCCCAGTCTATGTTGAATAAGTGGATGGAAAAAAATCAGCTGCATCCTGAATTCTTGGCTCCACACGTCTCACATGTATATACCCAATCCAAATTCTTGTGGGTCAGTCTCTACCATCCATGGAGGCCTGTCAAAGAAGAATCAGCAAATAGTCCCAAGTGCAGATCAAGAGTAGACTAGTTAGTAGTAAGGGATTAGCATTTACTTGTTCATTACAAAATTAATTGTCCCTTCTGCGGCTCGTTTGAGTAGCAATTCTCTGGCGTCAATTGCAATTCCTTCAGGCTATATGAAAAACACACAGAAGATTTAGAAGAAAAAGAACAAACAGGGATCCCTACAACCTTCTGTGGGTGACAATCTACAAGCATCTGCTCAGGAACTAAAATAGAAGTTAGGTACTGTAATCTGGATATATAAAACCCTTACTATGGTAACAATTTATGGTTCTAGATGATTTGATATATGAGACAAAGTTAAGCTGACTTGAGAAATATTTGTTTTAATGGTGCATTAATAAAATAATGAAGAACTATAGCTGTACTACTAGGAACTTACTGAAATGAGAAACAACTAATAGGTCACTGGTCCATAATGAAACGTAACAAACAAATTCACAACCCTACGTTTATCAATACATTCATATGATGTTCATACCTCCTCTGGAAACCAAACACCTGGCATTGTGCTTCCCTCAAGCATTGCAAGAGCAAATGCAGCTGTTGAAGTTCCGACTGATCTAAAAAACCAACCATTCAAGAAAAACAATGTCTCAAAAAGGAAGTCAAACTAACAACTTACTGGTTCTCATTACGCAAGAAATACTGCACTCATGCAAATATATGGATAACCCTAAAAGGCTAAAACACATTACTCTAAGGTGCATTCAAATCCACTGTCATAACAAGGCCTGGATAAGAGACTTACTGGGAGAGTCTTTTGTGACTGAAAATACCTACAGTACTACGTCCATCTTTACATTCCAAATCCACCTAGCATCAGTACCGGAAAGATGATAGAAACACAGAAAACTGAATCAGTGAAAAAAAGAAGTTCACAATACTGCATCTTCCGTAGGGAGAAATAGATATCTCACCCTCATTGAAACACGCTCTCCAGCAATCCCATCAACAGCTCTAACAAGAGGATCAAAAAGCTGAACCAACTGCTGCACTTTTCCTTTATCTCTTAAAACTTCCTGCAAAATCAATTCCATATTAGCATAGCCATAAAAGTCGTCATACGTGGATAGGTGACAGAACGTGCTACAAACTAGGTGTGATGGTGTAAATTCCTATTCCACATCTACAGCAATAACCACACCTTAATTATGGGATGCAATATTCTTATATCATAGTCATGATTTCACCTAACTGGAGTGTACACTATCAGAAGTTAGGACTACATGAAGAATATACTCGGGCTGATTTGGGTGAAAATCTTCTAGTCAGGTGATACTAAGATTTAAAGACTGTCAAAACTAGATTCAAGTAGATAAATAGCACGGCGTCATATTTATTTAAGTTTGAGCAAGTTTGAACAGTAATGATTAAACTTTTTCAGGATCCATCCCAAGGTGAACAGAAGATCTTCACCAACGTACTGAAAATATAATATACTACCTAAAACCAGACATAAAATTGATAAGAAATGAGCAAATCAGACGTATTTGTACGAGTGTAAAGAACCTATAATAGGTTTGCCTTTTTGAACTTCATAGGTCTGCCTTTTATACTCTTTGAGCTTTCGTGGAAACTAATTCACATCATTGGTATAAATGAGATTAAGCTATTAATAAAATGTGAAATTCAAGAGCATACTCCAGGAAAAAGATTTGTCATAGCTTCCATTCCCCAATTCCAGAAAAAAGGGGCTGTACCAAACCGAGCACTGACAGACGGTATCCCTAAGTTCTCATGAATACTTCTCACCTCAGGCAAGTTCCTAAAAGCAAAAAAAATGATATTATCAACTCAGAATTCAGAAGATTACGTAAAACAAACTTTTTTAGGGGGTGGGGGAGTGTGTGGTGTGTGTGTGCATGCACAGAAGATATATAACAAAATTTACACACGATACTAAGATTAGGTCCCTGGAAGGTATTTTGGCCTCCATCATTCAAGTACACCTGAGACATGTAAAACTTCCGAAGGAAGGACATGAAACGAACTAGCAAGAATTCCGTAGCTTGGTGAACAGTGAAGTAAGCTTTAGCATCTTAGGCTGTGATGGGTGGTGAGAGAACTCTATCAGGAGTAAATAAGATTCACTAACGGTTGACTTGTTTTACTTTGTATATCATAATTGTAGATACTGGCTAGAAACTTCTGTTTCCTCAATACCTTTGGAACTTACAACAAATAAACATTTCTCTTCCCAATCCCTTTTCCAAAATCAACGTTGAGCATACCAGTATAAGGCTTTAATTTGACCACTTCTCCTGATTAGAAGGTTTTGTCTTAACAAAGTTAGCAATCACTGAAAAGTATAGAATTGCAACAGAAAAGAAGACTCTGTGACCAAAGAGGGTTTCAGAAAACTGACCTCGATTATAAGCAACAACCTCTTCCCCAAGAAGCAAAAAACTTGTTGCTAGTATAGTCGGACCTGCACCACCCGAACCAGCTGTGTAATAGAAAAATCTGTGTTTGAAGAGAGAGGGACAGAGAGAGAGAGAGAGGGACAGAGAGAGAGAGAGAGGAAGAATAAACAAAAGCATTTTACAATATCAATATTCGATCCCAAAGCGCGAAACATGCTAAAGATGAATGATGTTCTATAAATTTCTAAGCAAAAAAGTTGCTCCAAATGGTGTACTATATTTTGCTGTGGTACATGATGTGACTTGATTTCTTTCCACATTATAACAAACAAAAACCTGTAATTGCAGTTACCATCTATTTATTATCTGCATTTAATTCTAAAACAAAATTGCATACCTAAGATCGAACAGCAGGGGAGGAATTTACCTTAGCCTCTCTGGCTCCATGCTTTCACTTCTCGCGGTGCGCACTAGCTCAGCGGCCATCACTGTTATGATAATTAGAGCACAAATCAGTACTAAAAGATATACAGTAATGCAAAATATCAGACTAATTCTACTTTGTACCATCAGATAAGTTCCTGTTCTATGCAACTGATAAGAAGGTTCTAGACACGGGATTAATATAACAATACTGTCTCCAATACGAAGATGATTCCTTTGACAGTCAGATCTATAAAGAACTTGTCAAGGAGCTCATGCTTACAAAAAATTGTCACCTAATCTTATGATAGGTCTGGTGAAACACTTGTAGTACAAAGGCCAAAATCATTTGTAAAACATTTGTAAGTTGTATGGAAGACTAAAGAGTGTATCTCAGTACAGATCGTTGCTGAAGAGTTGGTTCATTTAAAAGTCAAGGGTGATGGATTAGTCCCTTTCATTATTTATGTATCCTTTTAATTCTGAATGGAAGGTAGTATCACCGTTGCTAACTCCAGGGTAAATCCCACCAGTTGTTATGGCAGGTATGTTAGCAGCTACTGCTTTCTGGTGAAAAGATTTTGCACGAAAAGCATAGCTTGAATCATCACACACATCCAAGTACGCAGTCTGATTAAGATAAGCTTGTCAAATAGCTGAAAGCAATCAAATGACTCCTACAGTAAAACATAGTACAGCATTTTAAGGGGAAATAAAAAGGAGACTAACAACAATTTAGTCATTTCTCTTACAGTAAAACAAAGCAGCACTTTTAAGGGGGCATAAAAAAGATGAAGGATAAGAAGTACGCCTCACCTCAGTAGAAATTGCAGCTTCCAGCACAGTGCATTTTTCTGTTTGTTGAAAAGGTCCTGTTGCATGAACTACAAGATCCACATCTGAAATTGAGAAACAACTTACAAAATTAAACAGTGTGAAGCGAGTTCAATTAAGACATAAACCTAAATATAGATCAACGTAAAACACAACAGGTTTGTAGTAAAACATAAAAGATCTTTCTTGAAAAGCCACAAAAGTAAGAGAGATTGATGCACCGTTTAAAGCTGCTTTCAATGCTTTTTCATCATCAAAGTCAACCTCAACAAACTCAGAATTTTCACCAAGTGTTTCTACTAGGCGAGCACCCTTCTCCCTGTACCAAAATTATTGTAATTTAGTCATCTAATTAAAGTTGATCGTAAGCTGACAGGACAGGATGTTGAGTTAATGGAATTCCTTTATGAACTAATCTTTGTCAATCAATTTCTAAAACCGTCTTTGCCATTTGAACTTTAACAAAACCAAATGCATTCATATAATCCTTTCTAATAGGAAGATTACTTTCAGTGGTCGAAATTCATATGTTGCTTGCTTGACTCACCAATTTCATATAGGAAATTTTTCTTATAACAATATCTGAATACAGCAGGAGAGCCATTACTCACTAGGATTTGTCGAACCAAACCACACGAAAACAGTTAAAAATATGAACCAAGATAAGGGTATGTGAGAAGTACCTGTTTCTACCGGCAACCAAGAGTTGAAGATCAGGGGAAAGCTTGGAGAGAGCAATTGCAGTAGATCCACCAACTCTTCCAGTTCCACCCAAAACAAGAACCCTAGAAGTAACATTTTGTTGGTTCTTCTTCTTTTTGTACAGTTGGACTGATGATGATACTCCTGGTTGCCTCTCTTTGACGCAGGAAATGACGAGTTTCTGGTTCAAATCAAGGGAAACTCGCGCCATTTTTTTCTGTCTCACAAGTCTTTCCCTCTACCTTTCCTTTGGTTTATCCATGCATTGCTAGCTATGAAGGAATTTTATCACCAATTCATGTGGCCTTCGTCAGTTGGAGAGCGACATTTTACAGTTTTACTGATTGGGGAAATTATTTCGAGAGACAGAAAAGAGATACACCGCTTATTTTAATTTTAATCAAAATTACAGTTCTGTCCGAAATAGGAAGGTGGGGCGGGGGGAGCAGGGGCCATTGTGTATGTTACGTGAGGTGTGGTACAAATTTGAGGGATTAGTTTCGGGGACGGGAAGCAAATATATTGAGTTGCTCTTCTTTTCAAACGGATTCCGGATCCTAGCTAGCAACTCGGGGTTTGGGGAAAATTTTGGACATGTATAATTTGAGTATTACTCGTTTGGATGGAATGGAAATTCGGTTCACTAATGGGTGCCATTCTGGAATGACCATAAACATTATACTAGGTCCATAATACGTTTTAGAGTTGGTGAAAGGGAAAGATAAAGATTTTTTTAACGGTCCGCGAATTATAATCCCAGAGGTGTCACCATCCTTCCAAAAAAAATCCATCAAAACAAAAGTAACACAAAAACCCCATCAAAACAAAATTAACACAAAAACCCCAAATTTAAATGTTGGTTTCATCAAATTTTATTTTGGTTTCATCATCATAAAATTTGATGAAATCAACATTTAAATTTGGGGTTTTTGTATCAATTTTTTTAAAAATATAGGATTTTTATATCAATTTTATTTACGATAGAGTTTTAATGGATCCCAACATTTAAGTGGGGTTTTTGTACCACAAATTTGGTCACCTTGCATTTTTATGACTAGTTTTGTTTTTTTAACATATAATGTCCATAAGACGGAACTAATTATCACATTTTCATACGTGAGATCAATTTAATTTCCGTATGAGATCAAGTTAATTTCCACGTACAAGAGGGACTTAAAGGGAATATATTATCAGTGGTAGAGCTTCATGGTAAGTTAATACAAATTTATCAACTTAGGGAAGGAATATGGCAGCTACTTCATTAAATCGTTTCCTAAAAGAATAGTTGACTAATATATTAAAGTCTGGCGAATTAGTTGAATGTTTTATGCGGGAGTTTGGAAAAGACGCGCATAATTTGTTTTCTTCATAAAAGCATGTGTTTCGGTCGGACGCAAATAAGATACGTATTCATTCGGTTCGGAACTTATACGCGAACAGTTTAATGAATTGCTAACAAGGTACCGAACTAGACAGTTTACTCCGAGAAAACTGTTTGAAATATAGAAAGTACATAAATAATCTCCATGCGTGTTAGGGTAATCTCAATAGGAATGTTTATATGACCAGATTTAAACAGCCAGGTAAATGGACAAACCGAATTTGTAGGCAGTCAACAACTGCACATATTTAGACGCACGATCCAGCACCATCGCTTAACGACACAACCGTTATCTCACAACGACAGATAATGAGCTGCGCGACCCAATGTATGTCGCCGACGACTAAATGCCTAAGACTCTGTTTCCAACTACTATAATATCAAATCCTATAAATTCAACTTAGTAGTTAGTATGAATACTACGTATTTCAGTGTATACCTCTATCAGTGCATCATCGCGTTATGTTCATGAATGTGGTATGAATCTATATTATGGACTTGTTAGTGGACTTAATAGAAAGAAACAAAAACATCGTGAATTGACAGAAATTATGATGAATGGTAACCTCGTGAAAAAGTTTTGGAAATGGTGGATGATATTGGGATAACCCTGATAATAAATTAAGAATTTAAATAAAAAGGTATGATTTCCGCGATTCATAATAGTGTGAATAATTATTGTAAATTTTTTGTTGCCCGGTTTTAATTATTTTTTCTGGCCTGTTTTATATAAATAATAAAATGTTTGGATACACTCTTAAAAATTGATTTTTGACTTTTTGAAGCAAAAAAAATTCGTTTGATTTTACAAACCATTTGCATTTAAACTGTAAATAGAAAACCTTACATCTGATACTCGATCAAATTACAAAGTACATCCAAATCATGAATCATCGATCAAACTTAACATCAATGTATAATCAAAACTAACAACTATACTTGATAAATGAGAATGAACTTTAAAAGATATTATACCACCAAAATACAATCAAAGAAAAGATCTTCATCAACATCTTTCATTAGGGTCTACTTGGTGTTGCTAGTATAGAAGATTAGGACGACGTGACTATGTATTAAAAAACGGGCTTGATAATAACGTTGAGTTTTTAATGTTAGTATAGAAAATAAAAAATTGTGTCATGTATTGTGTAGTTAAAGAAGGGAAAGAGAGATAGAATAGGAGGCGACACTGGAATAGTGTTGGTATAATAAGGTTTTTAATAAAATGTAGTTACCATATTTATCCAAATAAGACCTTGGATATATGTCCTAATTATGCATTTGATGTTTTACTATGGACGTTTATACAATGGCCTCAATAATTAACTTTCTTATCTATTTGGAATGGTTTTTTTTTTTTTGTAAATTTGGAAAGTTAACATGTCCAGGTGATCATATATTTCCATTAAAAAGATTTATAGGTGAATATTATATAACTAATGAATATATGTGTCCCTGTCCTAGTTATTTTAGAATTTGTCACGTCACGTATCTGCGTTGTGTAGTATCCGCATTAGTGAAATCTAACTCAAAAGATTTTCCAATCTTGATGCAACTTTAATAATACAAATCCAAGTAAAGTAGACTAGTTTTCTTTTCATTTTGTTGCGATAAAAATTCAAAGATGGAGTGAAGAAATCAGAAACAATGATGTAAAGCTTTTAAGATTTCAGAAAAAAGACACATATAATGTAATAATTATATATGCATACGTATATAACTTTAAACATATATACAAAGAGAGAGAGTGGACTTGGTTTCTTACCCAAGCTCAATTTAAGATAAACCATGTACAACTATTAAATTGTAACCCGACTACTTCATGTGCTAATTAATTTGTTAGATGTTTCTGAATTTGAGATATAGCAACCCACCAAAACAATCATTGAACCGCACTAATATCATTAGGATTTGTATACTATATTTAATCACTACCCCAACTCGTATGAGTCGGATTCGAGTTGTAAGTCCAAATTAAAAAACACGGAGTACTAACACATTGCACCAAATATGGGTTTTATCAACTCTGATTCGCAACAAAAATGTAGTTGTTGTAAATTTTCAGTTGCGAATTTGTATTGCTAAATATTCTCAACAGCCCGTTGTTGTTGCTAATTTCCCAACTGCTGCTCCCCCGTTGATATTCGCAACTGTTTTTCTTTCAAGCATGCAACTTACGCGTGTGGCAACAAACACCTGCAAACATTTTTTTTCGAGCATGTGAATTTCGCGTGTGCATTCTTATTTTATCCTTAGAAAAAATCCCTCTTCGTTCATTACAACCACTCTTACTCTCTCAGACCAGATCTGTAAAAAAAACCTCTCCGTCGTCTGAAACCAAAGCAACGGTTTGGTATTTCTTTGTTTAAATCGAGTGGTGATGCTATTTTTTGCGTATTTTGGTGGCTTGATAGTTAGATTGATATGTTATTTGCAGTTGGATTTTAGGTCATCTTTCACAAGGGTTTTCGGTATGTTCATCAGCTTTTTCTAGTTTTCCAATTCTGGGTTTGATTTTATATTTATTGGTAGTTAGGGTTTGATTTTCACAAGGTTTTTTGTAAGTTGTTTTTTCAGATGGATTTCACGAGGAGTTACTGTTTTGGGTAAGAGAACCTAAAGTTTTAGGGTTTGGTCTAGCTGTTTTGGTCGAACGGTTGTTGCTGCTACTAATACTTCAACTAATTGAAATATCGATCTTCCCATTGAAGAGGATAGTTAGGGATTGTATTTATTATCAGTTTTTCATACTTTCCTCTCTACAAATACATGTATACATTAATTTCAACCATTTGCTATTTGTGCTTAAATTCTAGGGTTTCTACAATGTTAATTTAGTAAATCTATTGTCATCTTTGAAAAATTAAATGAATGAGATGATTTATTTTTTGTTCTTGATATGATCGATTTCGTTGGTGGCATGCATTATTCTCTTCTCGTTGTTTAAATGTCAGCTATTTTGTAAAAATTCTGTAGAAGAATGAGTGTTTAGTTGTAGGGTTTAGAAATGAAATAAAGTTTTCCTTTGGTGTTGACATTGATTTTGTTATCCCTGTTATTTGTTTTTTTGTTGTTTCTTTCGCTTGTCTTTTTTTTTTTTTTTGCATTTCTTTTAACCAATTACTTTATATAGCTTTGAAGAATCATTTCTTTGCATTTATTACTTTTATGATTCACATGGTAGTTGTCTGATTATGTAATGATTAAATATACAGTACTTCGTCAAATGTGATGTTGTACTTAATTAAATATATGTGTGGTTGTAGGAATCATCACTAGGTGAAGGTTTTAATGTTGGAGTGGTAGTGATAGTGGTGTTTCTACCTTGGTTGTACTATTACTTAAACGATGAGATACTAACCCCACTGGGATACTAGGCAAGTGGAATCTGCATGCGGGTAAATTCTCATCCAGCTCTATAATTTTTCAGCGATGGTTGATGCGCTGATACAATCATGGTGCAAATAGTTTAGAAGTTGGTAGCCTTAGTTGGTTTTCCAATTGAATCTTGAGTACTGAGTAGTGGGTTTAAGAAGATTATGAGATATTGATGTAGTTATTGTCATTGTTACTTGATGGTTTTTATTCTCTATTTATGTCTTCTTCTTTACTAAGTTAAGTCAAATATCTTTACCTTTTTTTTCCCAGGACTTGTTTTGCGATTTAATTTGGATATGTTGGATTCATTACTTATATTGTTCCTGTTTACATATCCATGAATGATATTTGCTTCTTGTTCTGATAAATATATCACATTATTTGGGCCTTATCTCTTCCTAAGATGATTATTTATTATATTACAGGAGAAGAATTCAAATCTTCTAGCAAGAAGAGGCAAGATCAGGCAAAACGCTGTGAGAAAGAAGAAGTTAAAATGAAGAATTGGGGGAAACTTTTTGACCAGGTCAACAAAGACCTACTTTGTTTTTTTCTCTCTTATGTTGCAAAACATTAGCAACAACCAGTACATGTTGCTGAATTCGTACCACAAAGTAGAAGTTGGTCTTCTTTGACTTAGTCAAACATTTTCGCAACTGCAGTAAAATTTTGCAACAACTGAAATCTGTTGCTAAATTCTTGTCGCGACTTTATAGGTCACTCTCCGTTGACTTGGTCAAGAATTTGCAACTAATAGTTAAAATTTCGCAACTGCTAACTAGCTGTTACTAAATTTTTGAGTCGCAACAGGTTAAAACCGTTGCAAAAATAATTGCGACTCGAAATTCGCAACGACTACATTTTTGTTGCGAAAATTCGCGTCACCCCCTTTCACAACAGCGGTGTGCAGTTGCTACCCCAATTTGCTACAGCTAGAGCCAGTTGCGAAACTCCATTTTTGGTGTAGTGAACACGGGGTACTACACCATTAACCATGAAATAAGATTTCTCCCCACAACTTAAAATATAAATAAAAGTAAGGATTTAATATTAGTAACTATGGACACCTGTCTTGACACGCGGGGTTCTAACTCCCATTTCGACTCTCCAAAAGCATGGTGTTGCTAGAGCACCTTCACAGTATTGATAGTTTTTGTCTTAAGAGCTTGTACCTTTGAGTCAATGCTATGGTTTTTCTTCATAAACACATCATCGTTCAGTTACAAATTTTTCAATCGATGACATAGGACGAAAACATTCGACAATGGACCCAACAGGTTGGGAGAACAAAAGATTGGCAATGGGCGTCTTGTGTGACTGTTAAGTCCCACTAAATTTAAAAGGTAAGTTCTATAAAATGATGATTCGACTTGTGAGGTTATTGGTAGGCTCAGAAACCTACCATAAATACTGCAAGTGCACATCGTCTAACTAGTAAACAATGGCAAGTACAGGTCGTTCCCACGAGGAGTGTGAAATACTTATACTAACTAATACCAAGAATCAACAAATCAATAAGGTGATGTTTAACGATTTTTCAGGAATTTGGGACAAAATTAAATAATAAATAATTGTTAACAATAAACGGAATGAGAGTGGGTTATTAGGGTTTTCGGTTTCCACCAAATAACTATGCAAACTCTACTAATCTATAAAAATATATTCCATGCTTTTATTTTCAAATATTGTTTCTCCGCTATAGTTTTCTTCGCTTCATGGGTAGTGATTCTAAAGCATTACCTATCAATCCTTGCATACCACGTATAGGGATTTAACCGAAGCACGAAATATCAATTCAAAAGCATAAAATAATCAAGAAAATCACATAAACGATTAAACACCAAGCTTTGTGAAGAAAAACTATTAATCAATCAAATCATTATTAAGCATATATCAATGTAGAGTTTTCACCATTAATTGATTTCTACCTAAACCCTAAGATGACTCTAGCTAGACATGGCTTTCTCAAAATCCGTAAACATATTAAAATCAAACTCTAGCTAATGAAAAATGAAGAATAGAAAACAAAACTTCAAAACCCTTCTCTCCTTGCGGCACTATGGCCGGGGGCCTCTCTCAAATAGTCGACACACCTTCTTATACGTCTTCCTCTCCTTTATTTCATTAATCAAAGTATCAAAATAAATTATTCTATGAAATATCTTGCATGCAAGTTGATGTCATCATCAGTATCTTTCCCAAAATAATGTTGCCACCTCGTTCTTCCAATGAAATAATAAACTCTCCTTATTTCCAAAATCTCCCAGACGAAGCAAGAGTTATTTTATTTCCAAAATAATCTCACGTGTAAATATTCCTCAATTAATTCTTCACGTGAAAAATAAATTATCTTTCCCGGTGGAAAATATTTATAATAAAGTAAGAAAGATAAATACTTCTCATTTTCAGTTTGCATGTGCCAACCCCACTTTGATTTCAATTCCTTTGATGCGTTTATGCCTCGCCTATGAAACAATTCTATGCTGCTGATATATATGGAAATACCATGCCAGCTACATTTTGTCATTTTTTTCATTGTGGTTGCTGATATATGGAAATACTAGGCCAACCCCATTTCATCATTGTGGTTGTTGATACATGGTAATACCAGGCCAACCATTTTGGTTGCTGATATATAAAAATACCAGGCCAACCCCGTTTCATCATTGTGGTTGATGATACATGGGAACATCAGGCCAACACATTTCATCAATGTGGTTGCTGATATATGGAAATACCATGCCAACCCGGCTGCTGATACATGGGAATACCAGGCCAGCATAATAAGTGCTGCTGATATATAGAAATACCAGGCCAGCATAATAAGTGCTGCTGATATATAGAAATACCAGGACAGCATATTTGATCATTGTGGTTGCTGATACATGGAAGTACCAGGCCAAACACATTTTGGCATTTTCGTCGCAAACACCATTATGTCTCACATTTTGCTGTTTATTCGCTGGATGATCGAATTCACTTGTACTTTCTACAAAAGCACTAAAATAGTATTAGTAACTAAAATATTGTATCTCATCTAATATAAATATGGGTATAAAATGTAGCATTTACATGCTTATCAACACCCCCACACTTATATTTTGCTAGTCCTCGAGCAAAACAGAGATATTATGCAATTGATTGATTTATTTATTTTTTATTCTACTTTTTTTTTATTTTTTTTTTTGCAAAAATATGGATAATAACCCACTCCCCCACACTTAAACATTACATTGTCCTAAATGTAACTGAGTCATCCAACGTAAAAATTAAGATGGGAAATGCAACAATAAAATAAAATAAAATAAGAGATAGAGTAGAGGGAACAAATCTTATGGGTTGACACCCATGAAGCGTTATGTATTTGTTTCCCTTCTTTCAGTAGCACGTTCTCAAACAAGATGAGGTTGGTACCCTAAAGTACGCTGCAAATCATATATATACAGTCTGAAAAGTTGGGGATCAACCCAACTAATTAGTTTTGATGAAAAGATGATCCTGCAGCAATGATGATTAGTACCTAGAGAGCAAAAACTGAACTCAGTCTTATATGGAACATTCACATAAACTTTTTGAAAATCACGATCTGAGAAACAAGTTCTCAACGGAACAATGATATCGTGACTAATTGGCCCATTATCATCTACAACGGTTTCATTATTAAGGGTCAAGGTCAGAGCTTCCTCAACTAATGGAACTAGTCGAAACTCGGGAAGAATTAAAGGTTCTAGCTTGGGCTTCCATTTATTAGTGTCTAGCAGCGGTGTGGAATCTAAAAAAGCATTGACTTCACAAATAACACTATCATCATCAAAACCATACCCAAAATGAGCTAAGCAAACCTCTAATGGATCTTCCTAGTGGCTCTTGCAAAAGGCTTGCGAGTGCATACTTTCTTTTCGCCCACAACACTTAAGGCTAAGGTACCTAAAAAAAAATCAAATAAAATGCGTAAAAAGAACCAAAAAAAATCTAAAAGAAAAACAAAATAAAATTATGTACAAAAAGATATCAGTCAGAGAGTATTTTGGAACCACTCCCCGGCAGCGGCGCCAAAAACTTGGTAGGCTCAGAAACCTACAATAAATACTGCAAGTGCACAACGTCTAACTAGTAGACAATGGCAAGTACAGGTCGTTCCCACGAGGAGTGTGAAATACTTCTACTAACTAATACCAAGAATCAACAAATCAATAAGGTGATGTTTAACGATTTTTCAGGAATTCGGGACAAAATGAAATAATAAATAATTGTTAACAATAAACGGAATGAGAGCGGGTTATTAGGATTTTCGGTTTCCACCAAATAACTATGCAAACTCTACTAATCTATAAAATTATATTCCATGCTTTTATTTTCAAATACTGTTTCTCCGCTATAGTTTTCTTCGCTTTATGGGTAGTGATTCTAAAGCATTACCTATCAATCCTTGCATACCACGTCTAGGGATTTAACCGAAGCACGAAATATCAATTCAAAAGCATAAATAATCAAGAAAATCACATAAACGACTAAACACCAAGCTTTGTGAAGAAAAACTATTAATCAATCAAATCATTATTAAGCATATATCAATGTAGAGTTTTCACAATTAATTGATTTCTATCTAAACCCTAACATGACTCTAGCTAGACATGGCTTTCTCAAAAGCCATAAACATATTAAAATCAAACTCTAACTAATGAAAAATGAAGAATCGAAAACAAAACTTCAAAACCCTTCTCTCCTTGCGGCACTATGGCCGGGGGCCTCTCTCAAATAGTCGACACACCTTCTTATACACCTTCCTCTCCTTTATTTCATTAATCAAAGTATCAAAATAAATTATTCTATGAAATATCTTGCATTCAAGTTGATGTCATCATCAGTATCTTTCCCAAAATAATGTTGCCACCTCGTTCTTCCAATGAAATAATAAACTCTCCTTATTTCCAAAATCTCCCAGATGAAGCAAGAGTTATTTTATTTCCAAAATAATCTCACGTGTAAATATTCCTCAATTAATTCTTCACACGAAAAATAAATTATCTTTCCCGGTGGAAAATATTTATAATAAAGTAAGAAAGATAAATACTTCTCATTTTCAGTTTGCATGTGCCAACCCCACTTTGATTTCAATTCCTTTGATGCGTTTATGCCTCGCCTATGAAACAACTCTATGCTGCTGATATATATGGAAATACCATGCCAGCTACATTTTGTCATTTTTTTCATTGTGGTTGCTGATATATGGAAATACTAGGCCAACCCCATTTCATCATTGTGGTTGTTGATACATGGTAATACCAGACCAACCATTTTGGTTGCTGATATATGAAAATACCAGGCCAACCCCGTTTCATCATTGTGGTTGATGATACATGGGAATACCAGGCCAACACATTTCATCAATGTGGTTGCTGATATATGGAAATACCATGCCAACCCGTCTGCTGATACATGGGAATACCAAGCCAGCATAATAAGTGCTGTTGATATATAGAAATACCAGGCCAGCATAATAAGTGCTGCTGATATATAGAAATACTAGGCCAGCATATTTGATCATTGTGGTTGCTGATACATGGAAGTACCAGGCCAACCACATTTTGGCATTTTCGTCGCAAACACCATTATGTCTCACATTTTGCTGGTTATTCGCTGGATGATCGAATTCACTTGTACTTTCTACAAAAGCACTAAAATAGTATTAGTAACTAAAATATTGTATCTCATCTAATATAAATATGGGTATAAAATGTAGCATTTATATGCTTATCAACACCCCCACACTTATATTTTGCTAGTCCTCGAGCAAAACAGAGATATTATGCAATTGATTTATTTTATTTTATGTTACTTTTTTTTATTTTTTTTTGCAAAAATATGGATAATAACCCACTCCCCCACACTTAAACATTTCATTGTCCTCAATGTAACTGAGTCATCCAACGTAAAAATTAAGATGGGAAATGCAACAATAAAAATAAATAAAATAAGAGATAGAGTAGAGGGAACAAATCTTATGGGTTGACACCCATGAAGCGAAATGTATTTGTTTCCCTTCTTTCAGTAGCACGTTCTCAAACAAGATGAGGTTGGTACCCCAAAGTACGCTGCAAATCATATATATACAGTCTGAAAAGTTGGGGATCAACCCAACTAATTAGTTTTGATGAAAAGATGATCCTGCAGCAATGATGATTAGTACCTAGAGAGCAAAAACTGAACTCAGTCTTATACGGAACATTCACATAAACTTTTTGAAAATCACGATCTGAGAAACAAGTTCTCAACGGAACAATGATATCGTGACTAATTGGCCCATTATCATCTACAACGGTTTCATTATTAAGGGTCAAGGTCAGAGGTTCCTCAACTAATGGAACTAGTCGAAACTCGGGAAGAATTAAAGGTTCTAGCTTGGGCTTCCATTTATTAGTGTCTAGTAGCGGTGTGGAATCTAACAAAGCATTGACTTCACAAATAACACTATCATCATCAAAACCATACCCAAAATGAGCTAAGCAACCCTCTAATGGATCTTCCGAGTGGCTCTTGCAAAAGACTTGCGAGTGCATACTTTCTTTTCGCCCACAACACTTAAGGCTAAGGTACCTAAAAAAATCAAATAAAATGTGTAAAAAGAACCAAAAAAAATCTAAAAGAAAAACAAAATAAAGTTATGTACAAAAAGATATCAGTCAGAGAGTATTTTGCAACCACTCTCCGGCAGCGGCGCCAAAAACTTGGTAGGCTCAGAAACCTACAATAAATACTGCAAGTGCACAGCGTCTAACTAGTAGACAATGGCAAGTACAGGTCGTTCCCACGAGGAGTGTGAAATACTTCTACTAACTAATACCAAGAATCAACAAATCAATAAGGTGATGTTTAACGATTTTTCAGGAATTCGGGACAAAATGAAATAATAAATAATTGTTAACAATAAACGGAATGAGAGCGGGTTATTAGGATTTTCGGCTTCCACCAAATAACTATGCAAACTCTACTAATCTATAAAAATATATTCCATGCTTTTATTTTCAAATACTGTTTCTCCGCTATAGTTTTCTTCGCTTCATGGGTAGTGATTCTAAAGCATTACCTATCAATCCTTGCATACCACGTCTAGGGATTTAACCGAAGCACGAAATATCAATTCAAAAGCATAAATAATCAACAAAATCACATAAACGACTAAACACCAAGCTTTGTGAAGAAAAACTATTAATCAATCAAATCATTATTAAGCATATATCAATGTAGAGTTTTCACAATTAATTGATTTCTATCTAAACCCTAACATGACTCTAGCTAGACATGGCTTTCTCAAAAGCCATAAACATATTAAAATCAAACTCTAGCTAATGAAAAATGAAGAATCGAAAACAAAACTTCAAAACCCTTCTCTCCTTGCGGCACTATGGCCGGGGGCCTCTCTCAAATAGTCGACACACCTTCTTATACGCCTTCCTCTCCTTTATTTCATTAATCAAAGTATCAAAATAAATTATTCTATGAAATATCTTGCATGCAAGTTGATGTTTTCATCAGTATCTTTCCAAAAATAATGTTGCCACCTCGTTCTTCCAATGAAATAATAAACTTTCCTTATTTCCAAAATCTCCCAGATGAAGCAAGAGTTATTTTATTTCCAAAATAATCTCACGTGTAAATATTCCTCAATTAATTCTTCTTATGAAAAATAAATTATCTTTCCCGGTGGAAAATATTTATAATAAAATAAGAAAGATAAATACTTCTCATTTTCAGTTTGCATGTGTCAACCCCACTTTGATTTCAATTCCTTTGATGCGTTTATGCCTCGCCTATGAAACAATTCTATGCTGCTGATATATATGGAGATACCAGGCCAGCTACATTGTGTCATTTTTTTCATTGTGGTTGCTGATATATGGAAATACTAGGCCAACCCCATTTCATCATTGTGGTTGTTGATACATGGTAATACCGGGCAAACCATTTTTGTTGCTGATATATGGAAATACTAGGCCAACCCCGTTTCATCATTGTGGTTGATGATACATGGGAATACCAGGCCAACCCATTTCATCAATGTGGTTGCTGATATATGGAAATACCAGGCCAACCCGGCTGCTGACACATGGGAATACCAGGCCATCATAATAAGTGCTGCTGATATATAGAAATACCAGGCCAGCATAATAAGTTCTGCTGACATATAGAAATACCAGGCCAGCATATTTGATCATTGTGGTTGCTGATACATGGAAGTACCAGGCCAACCACATTTTGGCATTTTGCTGTTTATTCGCTGGATGATCGAATTCACTTGTACTTTCTACAAAAGCACTAAAATAGTATTAGTAACTAAAATATTGTATCCGATCTAATATAAATATGGGTATAAAATGTAGCATTTACATGCTTATCAACACCCCCACACTTATATTTTGCTAGTCCTCGAGCAAAACAGATATATTATGCAATTGATTTTTATTTTTATTTGCAAAAATATGGATAATAACCCACTCCCCCACACTTAAACATTACATTGTCCTCAATGTAACTGAGTCATCCAACGTAAAAATTAAGATTGTTGCAACTTTGATTGCACCTAGTTTGATTATTCTTGAGAGCATTCTCTTTTAATATAAGGGTCATCCAAACTAGATCAAAGTATCGACGGGATCTTTAGAATTATTTGTAGATCTAAACACATGTTGTGATAATCAATTGTGAACAGACTCTGTTCTGTGTGTGATTGATCACAAGAGGGTTCAAGTTTGTGTTGTGCAGGTTTTGAGAAGGAAATTGAAGATTTGAAGATAATAAGATATTTTCTTATTAGTTTTCATATCTTGTGAATTTGTGCACACATCTTGATCGGTTGGGATCCTACTTAGATTAGATTTATCTAATCAGAAAGTCGTATGGATCGGCAACTATCATTTGGTGGTATTTTTCAATATCCGAATCTGATAGTTGTGATTCTGAATCTAAGTTACTGATTTAGATTAATCTTACCCGACAAAGGAGTTTATTATACTAAACAGTAGAGCCTTTGTCGACTACTCAACGTATCTTTTATTCTAAAGATAATTGAAGTGGTTACCAAACAAATTTGTTCATTTACTGTTTGGAATACTATCGGAAGGAGTTGAGTACATAAAGACTTTATTGGGTAAATCAACTTAAGATGGTGATTTCTATCTTGAGATTCACGTGCATGACCAAAAGGTCGAAGACACAGGGATACTGAGGAAACTAAGTAACTAGGGGTAGTTTACTTGGTCTCAACTATACGAAGTTGGATTTTGTTCTTTGTATAACGACTTAATTCTGAGAGTATTCAAAACTGGACTTAGGTCCTGATGAGTGTGTAAACACGTCATTTTTACATCTTAATTTATACTCCCTCCGTCCTAGATTAAGAGTCCGCTTTGACTTTGTCAAGATATTAAGGAAATCCTATAAAATATCATGACTAGCCCTTGACTAACCTATTTAATGTTATATTATTACTAAAACTAAATTATTAGCTTAAATTTGATAGTATTATTATTTTAGGAAATATTTTAAAATAATAAAAACAAATTTATGTTGCTTTTATTATGGAATCCACAATTTAATAAATATTTTATAACTATTCGTAAATGTTTTTATTTAAAAAAGGAATGACAATTAATACAAAGATATTGAGTAAGTTTTTTTCTTATATGGTGATATTATTTAAGATTTTGATATTAAAAATGATTTTATGATTATTGAAAATAAAGAGTATATTTGATAGTTTAAGGGAAAAATATGTCTACAAACAAAGCGGACAGATAAAAATGGACAGAGGGAATATTTGTTTAGTTCTTTATTTTGTACAATTGCTTTTATTTAGTTTTGCAGCTTTCACAAAATAAGGCTCAATCGGATAAAATCACCGTATTTCACCGTAAAATGGATGGATATACGAAATCAAGCCCAATGGTTCCTTCAGCTCCAACAAAGTCAAAATGTCAAATTTCACTCCGCCAGAAAGGACAATAAAAATGCCTCCAATGTTGTACAAGGAAAGAAAATCTCTAAGCATAAAGTTAATTTAATCCGAAGGATATCAATTGAATTTGGAAAGGAAAGAAGACAAAGCCACCAGATGGACTTACCATTTATGTACTACTGAAGGCATGTGATTTGAGTGGCAAAGAAGCGCTAGAAGGGAGCTGGTTTTAATGGGCCACGTTTTAGCACTCACTAATGCTTCCTTATGTGTTGGTAGTTTGCTGCGCAACACACTTGTTTCTTGTGCTAAAGGAGGTCAACGTAATTAGTGCACATGGATTGCATAGGACAACATCAACTGGGGAATGGAGAAATGTCTTTGGAGAATATATGGAATGGCGACAAAAATGAAAATGAAAGCTAGCACTTACCATTTTGAACGACATGCATGAAGACATTTACTCCCAATATATTCTTTAAACATTTCCTACGGAAATTATGGAAAGTTAATGGGCATGAAGAAGGTGGCTAAATGCGTGACCAAGAGAATAATTAAGTCACTTACCTTGCATGCGAGATTCTAAAAATGAATGCATATTTCTACCTATGTATGGAATGCGACGGACGCAGTTGGATATAAAAGGGGGAGTCGGTATTCAATTGAGGGGGGCCCTGTTTTAGAAGTTCTGAAAATTGTACTGTATTTTATTTTGGTCTTTGGGAGAGAGCAGTACTTTTGAGAGGAGCATTGTACTCGGTTGTAAACAAAGGAGAAGATAACAATTGTGTAAGTCCTTTTGAGCTAAATAAATATGTATTTTGTTTATTATTTTGTGTCTTTTTTTTTGTGACCATGAGTAACTAAATCATTTTCTAGGATCAGAGAGGAAGTCCTACTATGTATGCTAATGTATTATGATTATTTTTTTTAACAATTCCCTTGGTCCTCGACTCTTGATTCGTAACGATAATGATTTTTTTCATGTGCCCTATAATGCTTGATTAATTGATTTATATATTTTTTGTTAGAGACTAGCATTTTATAGTGAAGAGGATTGTTAATTCTTTGAGAAAAAAATAGTTGTTTGAAAGAAATATTTTCCGAGACGTATTATTTATCATAAACCGTCTTGTGCAATTTTGGGAAAGTGTTATAGAGATAGTTATAATTATTTAGTATGCATAGTAGTGATGGAATCTTGACATCCTAGAATCCCTTTAATTGAATACAAGGATCGATTTTAGCATTTCCATTATTTCAGAGTTTTTGAAAAATCACCATCTCAATCTTTTAGTCTAAAAACCGAATCTTTAAAAAGTCCGAGAATCGAATTCCTTACTTCCACTTGTAAAACTACATCAGGTCCCGAGGTTTTTCTGCATTTGCGGTTTCCTCGATAACATAATCTTTTGTGTGTTATTTACTTTACTTTTGTATTATAATTGTTATATATTATAATTAAGTAAATGATATTATTATGCGTTAATCTGAATTACTTGACATTGATCCTATAGTCAATCAATTTTAGTACTGAAAACGCGAGGGTCTAACAACCACACCCAGAAAACTCAATCAAAGAATAATACTAAAGAGTTTATCTCTTTTTCTCAAATCAATCAGCAAATCAAACAGATAGAAATCTATGAGCCCGATTGATGTGAGAAATACTTGGACAGTACCAAAGACCAATATCCAAGATCAATCAAAATCCTATCCAACAAACATGGTCGGATTTATCAATAATGATTGATTAACGCACAACCTGTGATATTTCAGTTATAAAGATAAACAATATAATGCGGAAAGAAATAACACAAACACCAGAAATTTTGTTAACGAGGAAACCAAAAATGCAGAAAAACCATGGGATCTAGTCCAGAATAAAAACACACTGAATATAACTTGTTACACCAATTTCCTACTACCTATTCGGACTAGATGTAATACCTGCTTCAGCTGTATTCAAGCACTTGTAGAATTCCTAGCAGACCACCGATTCTCTTTAGGAATTCTTCGTATAACTTCTAGCAGAACACAAATTCTCTTTAGAATTTATTCCCCAAAAATATTCTGGCAGAACAAAGTTATCTTCAGAAGATACAACAACACAGTTGATACTTTTCGATCTTTCGTTTTCACAAAACACCGAATCGATTTCCCTTTAGATGTAAATCAAGGTTTTGGAAATCTTGTGTTTGTTTTGAGAAAAACAATTACTAGGTAAAAGATATATCAAAACAAACTTGTAGATTAGGGTTTACTATACTCTTCAAGAAAGGAAGAGAAACCTAGTTATTCTACAACCAGAACAACTAGAATAAATCTAGAGATATATTGTTTAAAAATTCTTAAGGATTTTTACGAGATACCTTTATCAAAGTTTTCTTTCTAGTTCCGATTTCGACTAACAATTGTTGGTATATGATCGAGAACTGAAATATATCAAAACCTTGGGTTTATGATCAACAACTCTTGAATGGTCTTATATCAGAAGAGAAGACCTTAAAATAGACAAGAGGTGAAAAACCTAGATTACAAGTTGTATAATCAATCACGAAGATTAAATCCAACTCGGCTTTGTGATCCCCAATACAAAGACTTTTATCTCACTCTTGTTCACGAAGAACAAAAGACATGGGAAACAACCTTACGAAGCTTACACCAATTTTCCAAAGGGGATGAAAAACGTGTAGCACTCACGAACCCTTTATTTATAGTGAAAGGTAACTTGAAAGTTAAGCAAAGCTATTTTCCATTTTCAAGACTCTCCTAATTTTGGGAGTCTTTCCTAAGTTACAACTATTGCCAAAATAATTAAATAAATAATTAATTTAGCAATCACAATCTATCTTAGGAAGGAACGACGAACACTTTAATATGGTAATCAAATATGTTTGGATTAATATACATCTTGCCTAGATAAGGAAACATCAAAAACTTGACTAAAAAAGACTTCTAGTCACGTAATTGAGCTCAAGTCCGTGAACTATTACAAACAGTATTGTTTTCAACTAACGAACTGTAACAATTACAACAACACTTATAATTGTTACTTTAATAAATCACTCATAACTTCATCGTTATAACTCGGAATTGAGTGATTCTTGGCTCGTTGAATTGATAAACTCATTAACTATAAGATGAGAACCTTTCCTGGGATAAAGGTTATTGTCATAAAAGTCGTGGCTCAAATAACCTCGAGTAAATATACATAAATGTACATTTACCGTCATAGGAATTGTTCTATAGAGTGAGCATTTGTTTCGAAAGATTAGAAAGGTATAATTGAAAAAGAATCCAAATGAAATCAATTACCACATACCTTTGTTGATGAAGTCCTTGTTGATGTCTTCTTGTAGTCTTCAAACTTCATCCTTCAAGGATAGCTTCGATTCTACTTCTTAGACTTAATCTAGTCTGAAACTATATTTAGTATACTAAATCAAGAATGCATTTTGTAAACTAAAATTAACAACTAACTTGACATACCAAATCTAGTGGGTTCAACCGAGCAATGCTCTAACAATCTCCCCTTTTGTCAATTTTAGTGACAAAACCATTTTACATATAAACTGTACTTGTTAAAAGCATTACAACTCCAAAATCCGATATGCTTGATTTCCTTGGTTCTTCCACTATGCGTGTGTTCATCATGTACTTGTTGAATATCCATCATAGTATTATTACACAACATCAAAGTTCAATTGTATCACAACTTTGACAATAATACTACGGTGATATGTATCACCCCCTCTTAGTCAATACTTCATCTCACAATGAAAATCACTCCCCCTTACATAATGATCCGTAAACCATATGTATTTGTAGTGTGAACTACACATTAATTCTCCCCCTTTTTGTCAATATAAATTGGCAAAAGTACGGAAACTAGTGGGATCCTCATAAAATTTTCATAGAGATACTTCATGACCAAAATAAAACATATCAACTTTGTTTCGATGAATTTACATAGTCGAAACTTAGTGTATTCATCAAGGAGTTTATAAAGATACAAGAAAACTCCTACAATATTCCACAGCTGCACTCCCCACAAATATTTGGCTATTAAGCACAAGTTCAATTAAGAACTCTCCCCCATAAAATATCATTCCCGAAAGAACAACAATAGTGAGCTTTCTCCAGGGAGAGGGATTTATATATTGGATTTTAGAAATCCCAAAAGGAGATACGAGCTAAGGACCAATCATTGAAAGTCTCTCATGAGATTGTGTTACTAAAACATAGAACTATCTCATGGTAATAATACACAATATGTAATCATGAAGATCAAGTATTGAGATCATCTTTTCTAAGATACAAACTTGTATAAACAAGAATTGATATGCTTAGAAGGAAGAATAACATTTCCTACAAGGATTTACACCAATAATGGTTACCATAAGCGTATGAAAAAGTTTCTTTGACAATAAAAACCAACAACCAATGGCTTTGATTATTGCTTCTAACCTGTTATACTTAAGAATTTCAATCACAAATCAAGTTAGGTAATTAAGAATCATACACGTGGTATTTAGCCATATTTATCTTAACCATAACTAGTTCAAATGACTCAAATGAAACTAGTTCTAGAGTTGTTCAATTGTTTATATTCTCATAGAAGTATACAAGACACAATTGAAGCAAAATCGATTGATTTACTTGAATCAATTCATGAATATTATAGCCACGGTTTGCAAAAGAATGCATTCTTTATTATATAAATGTATTAGTTCATGAAAAAATCGATTTTAGAACATTATCCACTTAGGTATGCATACGGGTACGCGTACCTAAATGGCCGGACTAAGTTTGGGTTTCGCCAGTACGTAAAATGGTACGCATACCATCCAAACTCAGCAGAAATTCCCGGACATGAACCTTATGCCAGTACGCGTACCAATACGCATACCAGGTTCCCAGACTTTCTCAAAACCAACTAGTACGCATACGGGTATGCATACCATGGTTCCCGGACTTGGATTACATATATTCAAGTATGCATACTATGTTTATAATCCAATTATGGTTAAGTGTTCTAAAATCTATTTCAATCATTAAAACATTCTTAGAGGATGACAATAGTTGTTTTTCACAAATTATTAGCATAACAACTATTTTCAAGTTATTGAAATAATCAAAACGAAACATTACAGGTCTACATCAAACGACTGTCTCACACAAATCGTGTAAGATGTTACCAGGCGATTTTCACATGATCATCTTTTGACTTTCGTCAAGAATATAAGATGAACTTGGTTAAACGAAAGATTACACATATTTCGAGAAATATGTAAGCGAGTTAAACTCAGCTCGAAATAATAAATTGTTCTACATATTCAAAAATTACCCAACATAATATGTGCGCCCCAATTCTTTTGCAATCCTCACTGCATTTACTAGGGCTTCTTGGTGAGGATGCACTTCCAACACAATCAAGTTGTGTTGGGGTGAACAAAATCTTGCTCACCACAGGCATTCGAAACAAAATCATGCATGGAATCTAGGAATTTAACAACTTCCTTGAAACTTTAAATAACTGTTCCATACCTTTTTAAGATGTTATCCCTTGTCGAACTCTTGTCTGGGAGATCCTTCTTAATAGCACTTGTTGCTTTATTGATCTTCTTTGGTACCCATTTCTGAGCAGCTTTTAGAGCAACGTATTTATTTTTCTCCTCAATATAATTATGAAACTTCTTTGGGGAATATTGGAAGAACTAATATTATGAGACTCATTTTTTCTCCAGTTTGGAACATCAGATCTTGTCATCTTAGCAGAATCAGATCTGGTTTTATCTCGTTTAAGAAATCTACAATTCCTTTGCAAGTGACCTGGTTTTCCACAAAAAAAGCAATGTTTAGTAAAATGGACTAAGTTATATTTAGTGTTACCTGAATATGTATGTGCTTGCTTTGGAACTTGACAGGATTTCCTCTTTTCCTCATCGGCAGTTGGTAGAGATACTTCACTTTTGTCAACCGTGGAAGGTTTTGGTTGAGAATAAACTTTAGCTCTGACAAATTTTACCTGTTTGCAAATACCAGGACCGTTTATTCCTTCATAGCCCAATCCTCGTGTATCACGATGAATTCTACATGCTCCCAATATTGAGGTTAATTTATCTGAGCTGCTATTTCTATACAAACTCTCTTTTAAGCTCGATTTTTCTTCTTCCAACCTTTTGACTTTTTCAAGCGCAATAACTAGATCATTCTTGGATGATTCACATTGAACTTTGAGATCTCCTCGTTCAAAATCAATTAAAAAGTTCATCTCAATGTTCTCCAAGTTATCTAGCTTTTCTTGAAGAGTAATTTCCGATCTCGACCTCCGGCAATTTCTTCTTTAAGCTTTCGTATTTCGTTGAGATAATCTCTTGCACCAATAGAATCAAGTTGGTCTTGCAAGTCTTTATTCCGACTACGAAGTCTGTCATATTTAACTTTCTCACTGAAAATGATGCTTTCAGCTTCCGAGAGTTTCTGATGACGTTCTTTAAGAAGATTATTAGCAACTGGATCTACATGGAACACTTCTTCGTCAGAATCAAAATCAGTATCCGAAAGAATTTTTCCAGAAGCTAATGCAACCTCACCCGCGTACTCTTGGTAATCATAATATTCAGATCCATCATCAAGAGTAGGCAAAGCTGCTGCATATGCCGATTGTCTACGGCTCCATCTAGGACATGCTGAAGAAAAGTGCTCGAAACCATGACAATTAAAGCATTTTACATCATCATTAGGAGATGTTGCACCTTTAGAAAAACTCTTTTTCCTGTCTCTCAAGATTTTTCTAAATTGTCTTGGAGTAACATCCTTAGCATCTGGCGAACCAGATTTATCCTTAGAGGATTCAGAATTGTTTCCAGCTTTAAGAGAAATCACTTCTTTCCAAACCGGTGTTCATTATCAAAGATCTTTAACTTTCCAACAAGATTATTTCTGGAGAGTGTAGAAAGATCGTTTGCTTCTTCAATGGCATGTTTCTTAGACTCGTATCTTGATGGTAGAGACCTGAGAATTTTGCACACAATAACTTTCTCTGGAATAGTTCTTCCTAATGAATATGAGGCGTTAAATATTTGATAAAGTCTTTGGTTAAACTCATCAAAGGTTTCATCATCAAACATGCGAAGGTTTTCCCAATCAGATGCTAGGTTTTGAAGCCTTGCTTCTTTCTCTGCGGCATTCCCTTCAAATATGGTTTATAAATATCCCAAGCTTTTTTAGACTTATTGCACGTAGTCACGTGATGTTGAAGATCTTGGGTAATGGAATGAATGATAGTATTTAATCAGTCAGAATTTTGCTTTGCAACAAGAATATCAAGATCATTATAATCACCAATATCCTTTGCAATAGTTACACCGTCTACTGTAACTAATGGAGGATTATAGCCATTAACAATACGAACCCATGATTAAAAATCTCGCGCTTGTATAAAAGCACGCGTAGCAATTTTCCACCATAAATAGTTCGTGCCATCTGATAAGTGCATAATTCACATGATTTTAGTGTCTATTCCATACTTGTTTTAGCTATTATTCTTGCATGTATTCGTATTATTACTCTTGTTTTCTCTTATTTTCCTCTATTAGGTGAATCATCCAAAAAGGAGCTACAAAGTGCTGAAAAGTGCTATGAAAATAAGTATTCCAAGTATCCAAGTGCCCAAGTCCAAGAGAAGTGGAAAAAATGCGACGAAAAGGAGCAAAACGCTCAAAGTCAATAAAAGAGCCAAAGACCGATCTTAACTCATTCAAATTAAAGATTTCTCATCACCATTTTGAAGAGAATTTAAAAATAAAAAGAATGAAAAAATAATTAGGTCATTCCGAATTCGTACGAAGAAGTTGTGGCCAAAACAAGTTTTTATTGAATACCGAAAACACTAGGGTACGCGTACGGGTACGCATACCCTAGTTCCGAAAATTTCTGCTGGAATTTGAGGTACGCGTACGGGTACGCATACCTAGCAAGTGGTAAAACATGTATAAACTCCTTGGAAGGCCTAAGGGCACGTTTGGGAACGTTATTTCGTTATTTTGGGTCGGGTTCTTGAACCGAACTAAATACTTGATGGTCAAGCAATGTAGACCTATAAAAATAGGTATTAAGCCTTTCACATATCATCGTTAATCTCATATCACAAGTTCTACATCAAAACCTAGGGTTTACCCCTTTAGGGGGAAACCACCATTATTATTCTTCTTTGTAATATGAGTATCTAAATCCTTTGTTGATTAAGGATGAATTCAATGTTCCAAGCATGAAGCTTTATTATTAATACAAATCTATTTGAGGTTTGAATCATCATCGTTTGTTTTCACTATATTTAGGGTTTATGATTGATTTCTAGATTGTTCAAGTGTACAATTGGATTAATCTTTTGATCATTCTATTGCTAGTAAAGGGTTAGGATATCCGTGTAATTGTTGAATAACCCTTACATAAGTAGAGAACGTGAGACCTTGTAGAGGGATTCTATTAAGTGGACCTTGCGCTAAGAGTCTAACTGCTAGGATTAACCTAAGTTCACATAGCTTAAAGCTTCCGATTGGGTTACATCTTGAGTGCGCTACTACTTGGTGGTTCAGTTGGATAGGACTTGATATGCGAGCGCTTCGGTATCAATTTACATAAGGAACTTTGGGGATAACACTGCTCTAGCTGCTATTCTACGGTTGGTGATGAATGGTTCTAACGGAAGATAGATAAGTATATTAATCCAGTTATCGCTTGGTAACAGCGAAGGATTCCTTAATCATCTATTTTCTTTATTATTGTCTTTATAATTATTTTACAACCAAAACCCCCTTTGTTATTTACTTTATCTTGCTATTTCAAATAACCTATCAATTACACAGCTCTCTGTGGGAACGATCTCTTACTACCGTTATATTACCAGTTAATTAGTGGGAAATATATTTATTAATTTGTTGTGCGTACAACAACCCATCAAATTTTCGCGCCGCTGCCGGGGAGCAGTTGCTAATTGATTTGTTATTTGTTTAGCTTGTTTTTGTTTTTGGATTTTTTTTTCCTTTTATTTTTTGTGTTGTTATTGTGAGTCGTCATGTTTTCTTACGAAAATAACATGTACGGAGCACAAGTCCAGTCAACATATAATAGTGATAATCAATATGGTTTTCAATCTCATTCATATGAAAACTACCAACCATCTTATGGGTATAATCGAAACCAATCTTTTGGCTATGATCAATATCCGACGGAACCTTATGGATATTCTCATACATGTCAACAACCTTATGACGGGCATGTAAGTGAACAATCACGAGGATGGAAGGATAGTTATGCCTCTGATCAGTTGTTTTCTAGTAATGTGCAGATGAAAAGTTATGATACTCAATCAAAACCTATTCCTCGTCATCGTGTGTTTCCTTCACTCTTTCCAAAAGAGGAGATTGTGCAAAACGGTGGAAAGCGTGTTAATGTCAGAAAACTTTTTAAGGAACACGAGCAGCTAGAAAAAGCCGGCGCATCACAAGAGATTCTTGACGGAATTAACAAGGCCATGGACATGGAATTCGAACGTCGTTTTGATGTTGATGATTCCGAGGTTGACGGTGATTCCTATGAAGATGAACAATCTTTTGAAAGTCCTTTCAACAATAATACGATTATTCCAACTCCGGATCATAATAAAGATCCTTCACCTATTCAAAAGGAGGAGATTGAGTATGACATATCTATTGTTATAAATGGTGTAACGTACTCAAACGAAGAAATTAGGAGTTGCATCAATGAACTAGACGTTTTAGGAGAGGATATCAATTCCGATGTCGAGGTTGTTGGGGAGATTGAGATTGAGAATGAAACCAAATTGATTGAAGTCGTGGAAGACCCAATTGATCTAGATAATAGTTCGATATAGGACCACGGTATACTTGAGGTAAATAATTCACTGTTAATTACGAATGAGGATCCGAAACAAGGTTTGTCTAATCCTTTGCATAATTTTATATCTATTGATCCTTCCCATTCAATTGAAGTAGATTCTAAAAGAGTTGTTAACCCAACTTTTAAGAAAATACCTCACTTAGGATTGGAGTTATGTGCTTCAAAAGTTTTAACGGATTATTTTGCTTCTAAGTATCCACCACTTGATGTGTTTGGTTCGAGTATTATTCAGGTTCACCAAGCTGAGGAACCTTTTGAAGTCCCCGAATTCTATGTTCTCTATCCACTTCCGAGTGTAGAAAGGACTAAGTGTGGGGGAAACTTAAATAAAGTGATAGCTTCAATATTTATGTTTTGTGATGATGTTTTTGTGAAGCTATTATTTGAAATTCATATTGTCATTTGGAAGGATTACCAAATATTCAGATTATTGGTGTACGGACGATAACAATAACGTCGGGCTGACAACGTTAAACCAAGCGCTACATGGGAGGCAACCCATCGGTTTTGTATCTCTATCCCTTTTGTTTTTAGTTTCTTTAGTTTTTCATATCATATCTTGCATTCCCATCTTAGATTTTACAAAGTCCTATATCTATAATGAAAGTTTTGACGAAACTATTCTCGTCAGAAAAATTCTGACTGCGCACTTGTTACGAAAATAGCTCTCGAGACTTCATACGGAGTCTGATTTGAGTGTTCTACCCCAAATTTTAAATAGGACAGACATACCTTTCTTTTTCAAAAAGAAAATTTGAATTCGGAGTCTGTTAAGTTGGAGAGATAGTCCTGAACATTTGAGTTTTGGTATTTTCCCAGAACTTTTTCTGATTGCATGTCTGTCAGTCCGGAGACCATAAAAGTCAGACCGTTTTTCGAAACACTGTTACCTTTTTACAACTTATAGAAAATACATAGGCGAAAAACTTTCGTTTAGGATGTTTTTCCTAGTTCACTATACATTTGTATAGTTCTTGAGTTTTTCAGGGCTGTTATGTCAGAAATCAGAATTTTCGGTTTTGAACATTGAGGACAATGTTGAGTTTAAGTGTGGGGGAGTATTTAAGCATGTTTGGCTTGCATATAAAATAAATAAATAAATAAAACTCTTTGATTTCTTTCATTCTTGAGACTTCATATTTTTGAGTTAATTATGAGCTATTTAGGATGACACTCTAAACCTTTTCAGGTTGAAACAGTTCTTACAGTTATAGATTAAGTTCCATTTATTTTAATCCTTAAATACATACGTTCATAATTGAATGCGAAACTAAGCTAGGTAGTCATTTGAAAGAGTCATCCTCGCAACTAATCATTACTGAATCACTTTTTTTTTATTTTTGCAGTTATATGTTTCTCTAAAGTGATTTGGTGGGATCCTGATACTGCCATGGATGTTGTAGCAAGGTAATCATTGGTTGAATATATGAAATCCCCATAGACAATTGTCTAACACTCACAAAGAGTGAGCCGAAAAAATAAATAAATAAGGCTCCTCTTCATTTATCAACACTGATAAATGATAGGTCCGAAATTTCGGACTAATCATAGTCGATGAAAACAAAAACCTATCATCATTATATAGCAAGTCAAAAAACTATTGACGAGGTTCTTGACACTTGGATAGAAGTATGTGTGAAACGTTGTCCATGTCTCCGTCGCCTAAACAAGCGTGGATCGCAGGATTCAAGGAAACTATCACATACTTGTTGAAAAGGAAACATGCGCTTAGAGTATCTAATCATGTGGTCGAGTTAAATGGGTGCTTCTCTCAACTATTGCGCTATAAATAAGAATCCTTTGACGACATTCATACAAGTATTGTGGGTAACATCTTTCACTTTAGTCAAAATTTGCACACTTCACTATTTTATTTCCATTCTCTTATCTATCCATGTGATTTCAGTATGCGAGTGTTTTTACAAACGTTGCAACAAGTACGATGACTATCTTAGTAGAGTTTTGCAATCAGGTTGAATGTCACACGTAAGTAAGTGCTTGTGTTTGATGATTGAAATGTATGTGGGATGTTTGCAGCTAAAGAACATAAGCAAGCTAATTATTTGGCTTTTTTACTTTGTTTCTGTCCTTAGTGGTTCTTCCAAGGCGAGAGATTGGAGTACGTTTTGTGGGTATATCTCTTGTAAGCCCTCACGAGACTATAACTCGTCCACTAGGGACACCTAGGGGTTTAAAGGCTTGTTATTCATGCTAAGAGTAACCGTATCCTCACAACATAAAGTTGTTGTATTTAGGATTAGTTTTATTTAGTTTTCTCGAGGACTAGCAAAATTTAAGTGTGGGGAAATTTGATAAGTGCATAATTCACATGATTTTAGTGTCCATTCCATATTTGTTTTAGCTATTATTCTTGCATGTATTCGTATTATTACTCTTGTTTTCTCTTATTTGCCTCTATTAGGTAAATCATCCAAAAAGGAGCTACAAAGTGCCGAAAAGAGATATGAAGATAAGTATTCCAAGTATCCAAGTGCCCAAGTCCAAGAGAAGTAGAAGAAATGTGACGAAAAGGAGCAAAACGCTCAAAGTCAAGATAAGGGCCAAATCTCATTCAAATTAAGGATTTATCATCACCATTTTTAATAGAATTGAAAAAATAAAAATAATGCAAAAAGAATAAGGTCATTCCGAGTTCGGACGACGAAGTTGCGACCAAAACGAGTTTTTATTGAATACCGAAGACACTAGGGTACACGTACGGGTACGCATACCCTAGTTCCAAAAATTTCTGCTGGAATTTGAAGTACGCGTACGGGTACGCATACCTAGCAAGTAGGAAAACGTGTATAAACTCCTTGGAAGGCTTAAGGGCACGTTTGGGAACGTTATTTCGTTATTTTGGGTCGGGTTCTTGAACCGAACTAAATACTTGATGTCCAAGCAATGTAAACCTATCAAAATAGGTATTAGGCCTTTCACATATCATCATTAATCTCATATCACAAATTCTACATCAAAACCTAGGGTTTACCCCTTTAGGGGGAAACCACCATTATTCTTTTTCTTTGTAATATGAGTAGCTAAATTCTTTGTTGATTAAGGATGAATTCAATGTTCTAAGCGTGAAGCTTTATTATTAATACAAATTTGTTTGAAGTTTTAATCATCATCGTTTGTTTTCACTATATTTAGGGTTTATGATTGATTTCTAGATTGTTCAACTGTACAATTGGATTAATCTTTTGATCATTCTATTGCTAGTAAAGGGTTAGGATATTCGTGTAATTTTTGAATAACCCTTACATAAGTAGAGAATGTGAGACCTCGTAGAGGGATTCTATTGAGTAATCGTGTGTGAAGATAATACTAGTAAGTGGACCTTCCGCTAAGAGTCTAACTGCTAGGATCAACCTAAGTTCACATAGCTTAAAGCTTCCGATTGGGTTACATCTTGAGTGCGCTACTACTTGGTGGTTCATTTGGATAAGACTTGATATGAGAGCGCTTCGGTATCAAGTTACATAAGTAACTTTGGGGATAAAACTGCTCTAGTTGATATTCTACGGTTGGTGATGAATGGTTCTAACGGAAGATAGATAAGTATATTAATCCAGTTATCGCTTGGTAACGACGAAGGATTCCTTAACCATCTCTTTTCTTTATTATTGTCTTTATAATTATTTTACAACCAAAACCCCCTTTGTTATTTACTTTATCTTGCTATTTCAAATAACCTATCAATTACACAGCTCTCTGTGAGAACGATCTCTTACTACCGCTATATTACCAGTTAATTAGTGGGAAATATATTTATTAATTTGTTGTGCGTATGACATCCCATACACCATCGAAGGCTGGCGGTACGTTTATAGAGATAACACTTCTGTCCATAATAATCGGATTGCTTCAAACACAGACTTATAAGGTCTTAGCGTATTTGCATGCTCTGATATGGACTAAACCTCAATAATATTCCGAGAGTGAAAACTCAAACAAAGAATAATACTAAAGAGTTTATCTCTTTTTCTTAAATAAATCAGCAAATCAAACAGATAGAAATCTATGAGCCCGATTGATGTGAGAAATACTTGGACAGTACCAAAGACCAATATCCAAGATCAATCAAAATCCTATCCAACAAACATGGTCGGATTTATCAATAATGATTGATTAACGCACAACCTGTGATATTTCAGTTATAAAGATAAACAATATAATGCGGAAAAGAAATAACACAAACACCAGAAATTTTTTTAACGAGGAAACCAAAAATGCAGAAAAACCCCGGGATCTAGTCCAGAATAAATACACACTGAATATAAGTTGTTACACCAATTTCCTACTACCTATTCGGACTAGATGTAATACCTTATTCAGCTGTATTCAAGCACTTGTAGAATTCCTAGCAGAACACCGATTCTCTTTAGGAATTCTTCTCGTATAACTTCTAGCAGAACACAAATTCTCTTTAGAATTTATTCCCCAAAAATATTCTGGCAGAACAAAGTTATCTTCAGAAGATACAACAACACGGTTGATACTTTTCGATCTTTCGTTTTCACAAAACACCATAGATTTCCCTTTAGATGTAAATCAAGGTTTTGGAAATCTTGTGTTTGTTTTGAGAAAAACAATTACTAGGTAAAATATATATCAAAATAAATTTTTAGATTAGGGTTTACTATACTCTTCAAGAAAGGAAGAGAAACCTAGTTATTCTACAAGAAGAACAACTAGAATAAATCTAGAGATATCTTGTTTAAAACTTTTTAAGGATTTTTACGAGATACCTTAATCAAAGTTTTCTTTCTAGTTCCGATTTTAACAATTGTTGGTATTACGATCGAGAACTGAAATCTATCAAAACCTAGGGTTTATGATCAACAACTCTTGAATAGTCTTATATCAGAAGAGAAGACCCTAGAATAGACAAGAGGTGAAAAACCTAGATTACAAGTTGTATAATCAATCACGAAGATTAAATCCAATTCGGATTTTTGATCCCCAATACAAAGACTTTTTATCTCACTCTTGTTCACGAAGAACAGAAGACATGGAAAACAACCTTATGAAGCTTACACCAATTTTCCAAAGGGGATGAAAAACGTGTAGCACTCACGAACCCTTTATTTATAGTGAAAGGTAACTTGAAAGTTAAGCAAAACTATTTTGCTTTTTCAAGACTCTCCTAATTTTGGGAGTCTTTCCTAAGTTACAACTATTTCCAAAATAATTAAATAAATAATTAATTTAGCAATCACAATCTATCTTAGGAAGGAACGACGAACATTTTAATATGGTAATCAAATATGTTTGGATTAATAGCCATCTTGCCTAGATAAGGAAACATCAAAAACTTGACTAAAAAAGACTTCTAGTCACGTAATTGAGCTCAAGTCCGTGAACCGTTACAAACAGTTCATTGATTGTTTCCTACTAACGAACACTTATAATTGTTACTTTAATAAATCACTCACAACTTCATCGTTATAACTCGGAATTGAGTGATTCTTGGCTCGTTGAATTCATAAATTCATTCTCTATAACATGATAACCTTTCCAGGTATAAAGGTTATTGTCACCAAAGTCGTGGCTCAAATAACCTCGAGTAAATATACACAAATGTACATTTACCGTCATAGGAATTGTTCCATAGAGTGAGCATTTGTTTCGATAGATTAGAAAGGTAGAATTGAACAAGAATCCAAATGTAATCAATTTCCACATACCTTTGTTTATGTCTTCTTGTAGTCTTCAAACTTCATCCTTCAAGGATAGCTTCGATTCTACTTCTTAGACTTAATCTAGTCTGAAACTATCTTTAGTATACTAAATAAAGAATGCATTTTGGCAACTAAAATTGACAACTAACTTGACATATCAACGCTTGTGGGTTCAACCGAGCAATTCTCTAACAATTACCATTACCATAACTATTGTTAAGTAAATATCTTGTTGTCGTATTGTCTCGACTTCGTCCATAGACAATCACGTAAGGTATAAGACTTATAGGTTGATATTAAAAGATTGTGGTGTATTTGGGTACCCTCGTATTTTCATGTAGGTTAAGGAACAAGATCATCCTATTTCATGCACATACCAGTTAGATATAGTTTTCATCAAACTTGAGGAGTTTCACACACAATAAACAAATTTAAAAAGCTCTAAATACATTACTATCATCTACGAAATTTTACTTACTGTTTTCAAACGGAAAACAATAATACAACTCAAAATATTCAAAAGTTGATTATACTAATACTTATAATCCTAAAATCAAATGGTTCAGTATGTGCACATAGACACAGTTGACTAGCTAGTGAAAAAGTAAACTAATACAGAAGATTATTACTGTGTGATTGTGTACTGGAAAAACGAGTTTGATGACGCTGCGTTTTTAAATGCTACTATAGAAAATAAAGAACTGTGTCCTATATTGTGAAGTGAAAAAAGAAGGAAAATATATAAGGTAAGAGACGACCCTCGATTGGAGTTGGTATAGTAAGGTTTTTAAAATTTTGTGGTTGGAAATGCGATTACCACAATTATAGTTAGATACATTAACTAAGTATGCGTTAATGTCTCATTATGGACATTTATAAGTAGTATATAACCACTAACTATGTCTAACGACCTTAATTATTAACTTTCTTACCTATTTGGAATGTTTTTATAAATTTTGGAAGTTAACATGTCCAAGTGATTAAATATTTTCATTAAAAAAAACATACTTATAACTATCAAATATATTTTTCATATTTTCATTAAAAAAATATGTAATTGTCGAATATATACGTGCCCGTATCCTGTTTTTTTGAGAATTTATCGTGTTTCGCGTCAGAGTCGTGTCATATCCGGTTCAGTACAATCCAACTCAAAAGATTTCCAACCCTGATGCAGCGTTGATAACACATTTTCCCAGTAAGTAGAGTAGCTTTCTTTTCTTTTTGTTGTTTGATAAAAGATCAAAGATGGATTGAAGAAATCATGAAGAGAGAGGTAAAAGGCGGTTAACTTTAGCTTTTAGGGTTTTAGAAAAATAAGATAAAATAATTATATATATAAATAACTCTTAACATATATGCAAAGAGAGGGAGTGGATTTGGTTTCTTACCAAACCCAATCAGAGAAGACACTCATATCTAGACGAACACCAACAAGACTTTGTCCCATAACAGCATTGGAGCTGGGTCCAGTGTCCTGACAACATATTAGCATTTGTATATTAAGACGTAGTTTCTACAATAAGATATCAAGTAATAAACCCAACCGAAGAAGACAGTTTTTCCTATATATTAAATTAATAAAACCAACCAAAGAAGACATTTACGACTACACATTATAAGCAACTGAAGAAGATACTCACAGGATTCAAACTTCAATGATGCATATGATTTTCGATCAACTCATTGATGCATAAGGAAAATATCTCCTTCCAACATTCCAGTGGTTACAAACTGTGCTCTCACTGTGCAACATTGTTGAACCTATTGAGAAACTATTTTTTTTTATCAAAGACTGCTCTGGAATCATAAAAGTGACCCCTCCTAACATAATAGCATCCAACTAACTGCATTTAGGAAACTGGACAATTAGAATTCTTAAAATGATAGAGATATACGTCAATCTGGATGAAGAGTTTTTCCTTCTCATCATTAAAACAAGTTTTTTTTTAGCTTCTCTCGACACCAAAAATTATGAAATGAGACCAAAGTTAATCAACAGCCTTGGGGTCCGATATATCAAAATCACACACAACATGACATTTAGAAAAACCATCTGCAGCTACCAAATAATAACCATACTACTCCATATGTCAATCAATTTGTTAGCTACTTCTCAACTCGAGATATAACCAACCCACCAAAATAATAATTAAACCACACTACTGGGATTTATGTATCTCTTTAATCATGTGTGAGGGGTACGCAACATTTATATTATTGACGGGGTAGGAAGATAAAATCAAACTTGGGGTATATATAGAAACAATCAAAATTTGTGACGGAACAAACCTAACCACAAAACAAAGCAAGTTTCACGACTTACTACAATGAAATCATCAATTTTGGCAATTGATTTCTTATTACGATTCACGATTGCACAGTTTATACAAGCATAATGTGTTGTATACATTCATCAGAAAAATCTTATCGACCTTCATCGTTAGAAGACGAAGAAGAACTCCCACCATCTTTGCCTTTCTTGTTGACATAATATTTGAAGTACCCATTGCTTAATCCTCCACTGTATTTCATGTAGTTACCAGATTCAATTGATGAGAGAGGTGTGTAATGAAATTTTATTTTTTTTCTTTTTATAGTAATTCTTCAACCTGATATTTTTTTTCTGTATCGAAAAGAAATAGAGAGTGTATGTAGATTGTAGTAAAATACTATTGTAGACGTATAATCATATATACCATAGAAAGTGGCTCAGTTCCTGACAAAGGAAAAAAAAAAGTCATACAAGAAGAAACTAGCCAGACTATGGTACTATCACGCGTTTCAAACTTATTTCTTTATGTTGTTAACGTTGAACTTCCTCATGCTAAATAAGAACAGTTAGAGACTCATTACTTGACTGAGATGTCGACACCATAAATAAAATCCTACCAAACTCCCATCATTATTTACATGTATTGGAGGTGTTAATAAAAATCTCCCATTTGTTCTGTAACTTAATTATGGTATTGAGCGTGAGTTTTTTGGACATGATAATGGTTTGGTTTGCCTAAGTCTTTACGACATATGTAAACATTTACCGGAAGCATTATTAACTAGGTCTTCCAAATACAACTCTGAATTTCTAGGACAACTATTATGAGATTCAATATATAGAAGGTGTGGTTAGTTATGATTACAAAATTGGAGAGTTCAAAGGGGTATTACTTGTCGAGCATAGCCATCGATATTAGTTCCTAGATCAGAAGAAAAAACTATTTATTCACTTGTGGTACTCAAATGAAAATAATCCAAGTAGTCTTACCTCAATAGGGCTAACTATAATTCGCCTCAGTTTCACCATAACCGTGACATATACAAGGATGCAGATATCTGCAAATTCTCATTCTCATCATTGCCAATATCACCATTGATCTTATAACATTTCCAAATTCTAACAATTAATACCAACATTAACACGCAAATATAACATGAATAAGAGATACCCCAGATATTGAGGGTTCAGAACAAAAAGATCATATTCCATATAGACTTAGTATTACACATCCGATAGAAATCAAATTAATAATACAAAGACAATAGAAATCAAATATATGTCACGACCGTCTGAATCTTTACTTCGATTTGTAATCCACCTCTTTTAACATCGGTGGTAAGCTGGGAGACGTATTGTTAAAATGCCCTATATTATATGGGTTATAAAATAAAGGCTTTATTACTAGACTTGTTGAATCTTTTTTTTTCGCAGAGAAATAAATCTGTCAGAGTAGAATAGGTTACTTTTTCTCATACACTATGCATGTGTTGGAGCCAATATTTGTCCAACAGATATGCTAAGGAGTAAAATATGATCAAGTCATGTTCGGTTTTCATTATGCGAAATTAGCATGATTGGTTAAATAAATTAGCAAAATATCCATATACCGTTATAATAGATTGATAAATCATCCATTCCAAATCCATCATTTCAAAAGCATGTGGAATACTTTAGAGTCAAATCATTTATCATTGTAAGCAAATAAGTTTATGTACATAACATATGCAAGCATGAATCTCTTCCAAATTTTCTTGACTATCAAATGCTAATAATGCGAGTTGGTGATATCGGTTGTTTTCATCAAAGAAAGAAAAAGGTTTCAAGTGTCACTCAACCTAGCATAACAAAAAAGAAACTAAAAAAAAAATGATTAATGTAGGGCCCGAGGAACATTTCTCGGACATCGTACAAAGGAATAAGAGTAGTGTTTTAGAGTTGTTTTTGACGTGTACAAGCATAATGTAAATGTGTTTACATAATCGCATCATTTCTAAGTTTCCAAACAACACCATAATTCTAAAAGTTTGACCACATAAGAAGTTTTAACCATTCCGCTATTTCACTTCTCTCGTGTTTTCCTTGTTTGAAGCGCGGTTGCTTAACCAAGTTAGCCTTTTGAATCAGGTCAAATATGTTATTATATGATTTCTAAAAAATGAAGACACAAATAAAGGCTTTGTACTTGATGATTTTTTTTACAGAGAAGTATATCTGTCAGTGGAATTAGTTACTTGTTCTGCGATTTGATTTCATGGTATTTTGATTTTCTGTTTTGAAAAGAGAGAGAGAAGAAGAGAGGGGCCATATCATCAGAGAAGGTACTATCACCGTTTCCGAGAGGGACCATGTCATCAGAGAAGGTACTATCACGCGTCTCAAATTTGTTTTCTTTTGTTATTAACATTGAACGAGTATATCGTTTCTCTCTTAAATCCTATCCATAACTGTTTTTTCCAAAAAAACAAAATAAAATAAAAATCTAAATCTCGTTGTTTTCTCTTTCAATCTTCTTCTTCTTCAAATCTAGATTTACTAGGATTGAATCTGGTATATCATACTTTCCTAGAAAATTTGGGTTTGCAATTGTATAATTAACTTTTTTTGCTTTCAATAAAAATCACTTTGTGAATTAGGTTTTAGAATTTATTTTTCAGTTTGGGTTCTTCTGTATACAATGACTATTTCATGCCTTGTAATAATTTCAATTCCAACCACCATAAGTGCGTTTTATTATTGCCTTTGGGCTCTTATACTGAAATCCGACGAAAGATTCAAGCATATCTTTGAAGACGATCAATTCCGAAATGACGATGGTCAAACTCTACACAAAGAAGATCAATGGCTATCAGAATGGATCGTGATTATAAAGATTAACAGAAACTACTTCTATGACGGATTTTATCTTACGTAATAAGAAACCTCTAAATGGTTGAAGAATAATCAAAATACCATTACTCAGATTAGTCTTTTCCATTTTTCTTGGTTTCATGTAGATCAAAGAATTCACATTGTAAATTGGTTGTATCAGTGTGCAATGTATTATGATGAAACATGAGGGTATGTTTATCTACCACTTCTGTCATGTGACAATCCAAACATCAATGTGAATGAGGTAATCTAATAATTAAATTCAGGGATTTTCCAAAGCCCCTCTTTTCATGAAAATAAATAAATTATGAGCAGCTCGTGCAGAGGTCAGATTTTTTTTGTATCTACAAGTCATATTATCTTTAAGTACTTACTTATATATGGGACTAAAAGTTAAGTGGTAATAAGAATATGGTAGGCTATTGATTGGGAAGGCTAATCATACAAATAATTTACTTCCTTTTTGACTGAAGTTGGTGATGTTTTTGGTGTTGGGTACTTTTAAAGTTTTTGTTTATTAGTTTCGTTCAAAATTTTTGGGTATTATTTTAGTTATGCTATTTATGATGAGCAATTTATAATAAAAAAAGTTCAAATATGAAGTTTAACTAATTGGTAATTGAGCATAACTAAGATTTGATTGTGACTTTCACAAAATGCAAGAATATGTTGCATTTAAAAGGTAAGTCAAACATTGGTGTATCAACTGCAATACTAATACATTATACACCCATAATGTACAATCACTTCTCAACTCTTAAATAGTGGTCTATTATTTCTCTAGACAATATGTTACACATGCAAAGAAATTGAGCTAAAATATCTGGTATAGGTACATAGATTGTGATTTAACATTTCGATCACAATTAATTATTTATATGATTTAATAAACGAGATCATAAAATTCCTGTAGTTAACAGTGCCTAAGAGATCTAATAATAAGGGGCAAAATCGAAAAAAAATGTCCAAATATCCAAATATCATATGTAAAAAAATCTTAGAATAAATAGTTGCCAAAAAATTTGATCAGGAACGAATGTAGTTATAATAGGTAGAAAATATGATAGGTAAGTCGAGTGTAATCTTTTTACTATGGACCAGGTCTCGGGATTTTACTATTGGTAGGTAAGTTTCCTCGTTATCCATGCGTATCGTTTTTATTTCATTTATGTGTTAAATTATTTTTTATTATTATTATTAAGCGTAGTGAAAAAGCGGGGGTCTAACAACACCACCCAATATTTCGATTAACAATCTGTATGGACTAGCTCCGAAACACTTTGCTAGAGAATCAACTAGACAGTCAGACTCAATCTAGATAGAAAGTATCTCAAGGAGTTATTATCTCAATCTCTCGATTTGATCTTTACTCAAGCAAATAGAAATCTGCGAGTCTTTATCAAAGAGAGATAACTTGGGAGGTACCAAAGACCAATGTCCATGGATCAATCAATATCAATCAACAACCAAAGGTTGGATTTCCAATTGATGATCACGAACGCACAACTTGTATTATTTCAATTATATAAAATATAATGCGGAAAAGAAATAACACAGACACCAGAAATTTTGTTAACGAGGAAACCGCAAATGCAGAAAAACCCCGGGACCTAGTCCAGATTGAATACACACTGTATTAAGCCGCTTCAGACACTAGCCTACTGCAAACTAACTTCGGACTGGACTATAGTTGAACCCCTATCAATCCCCCACTGATACAAGGTACAGTTGTACTCTTACGCCTATGATCCCAGCAGGATACTGCGCACTTGATTCCCTTAGATGATCTCACCCACAACCAAGAGTTGTTGTAATCCAAAATCACAGACTTGATAATAAAAATATCTGTCTCACACAGAAAAGTCTATAAGAGGATAAATCTGTCTCCCACAGATAAACCCTAGGTTTTGTTCCGTCTTTAGATATAAAATCAAGGTAACATGAACCAATTGATAATCCGATCTTATATTCCCGAAGAACAACCTAGATTAATCAATCACCTCTCTACAGTCCTTCCTGACTACACAAGCGGATTGTCGACGAATCACAAACAGTGAGACGAAGATGTTTGTGACTTCTTTATCTTGCCTATCGGAGAACTCTCACGATCTCAAGTCAATCAATCGATTGTACTCGTACGATAGAAGATGCAAGATCAGATCACACAACTACGATAAAGTAGTATCGGTCTGGCTTCACAATCCCAATGAAGTCTTTAAGTCGTTAACCTGATTTTAGAGAAGAAAATCAAAGGTTAAAGGAGAATCGACTCTAGCGAGCGCACTAGTATCACACAGACGTGTGGGGATTAGTTTTGCACAATGCTAGATGTCTCCTTTATATAGCCTTCAAATCAGGGTTTTGCCTTAGTTAGAAAGCAATCCTTATTCACAGTTAGATGAAAACCTGATTTAGATTCAAGCTAATATTTCTCAACCTTTAGATCGAAAACTTAGCTTGTCACACAAACTTGGGTAGACGTTTACTGGGTTCGTGAAAACCATGCCCAAACGTGTACGTATATGTTGGTTCAACATAGTAACCCAAAAGGTTAACCATATGAGCATTTCATATTAACCTTGTTCTTCTTCACCATAACTAGTTCAATTGACTCAAATGAACTATTTAAAGAGTTGTTCAATTGCTATGAGATCTTATGTAACTACACAAGACACAATTGAAACAAAGATGATTCGATTCGATTGAATCGGCTCATGAACATTATATCCACGGTTTTCATAAAGCATTCCTTAGTAATTTAATGTTTCATGTTCAGAGCACATCTTTAGATCATAACCTCTTAAGTTCACAAACAAGTTCGCGGACTTAAGTTAATCGGTTGAGTTTTCCAAACTCAGCAGAAATTCTCGGAAAGAGATCTTCCGTCAGTTCGCGGACTTAGCACACAAACGAGTTTTGGAAAATCCCGACAGAAATTCTCGATCGAGAATTTCTGTCAGTTCGCGGACTGAGTCTGCGAACTAGGTTCGCGGACTTGGCAAGCCAATTCCACAATCCTCCCGATTTCTCATGATTAACAAAGTTCGAAAACTTCGGTTCAAGGAATACATGGTTATGTAATCTAGATTCTCATTTCAATCATTGAGACATTCTCAGAGGACGCTATGTAGCCGTTATTCACAGACCGATTCACGTCAGAGCAATTCTCAAAGTGATTGAAACTTTTCATGACTTTCGTCACTAGGTGAAGATAAACTTGATCAAAGCGAAACGCTTTACCAACACACGATTTCGAGATAAAAGATAAGCAATGAATGCTCAGCTCGAAATGTCAAATGTGTATGATCTAGTCTATATAGCATACGACTTTTGTCTCATAAGAAGTAGGATATACAAGAGATAGACTTTTGAGTGATAGATAAGTTCAAGTCTCCACATACCTTTTTGTTGATGAAGTTCCACAGTTCCTTGTATAGATCTTCGTCGTTGTATGATAAATTGCCATGAAGTCCTTGAGCTCAACTACACTTTTCTATCCTAGTCTGAGACTTAGCTATGTAGGCTAGAAATCAAGACTTATAGTTTTGATCACTAACATTGACAAACATGCTTGAGATAGCAACGCATGCGAGGTTGACCGAGCTATGCTCTAACACATAGGCATAAGATTAAATGATTGTTAATATTTTTCTCAATATAATCTTTCGTTATTACATCGTAAATATTATCTATAAGCAAAAAATAAAAAACTGGTTCATGTGTATCCCTGATATAAAGAATAATCTTTGGACACCTTTCAGGAAAAACAACTAGTTTCCACCAATTTTATATTCTATGCTTAGACGAGTTATATCAGTCATTTAAAACCAAATATCAAAATAAAATCTGAGTGGTTTGTTAAATAAGTTAGCCAAGTGCAATCGCTCATTGTTGTTTTTACCGGATGCTCTGACATTATTCTCGAACCTATTTGATCAGGTATCCTTGGATTTTGAAATAAAAACAACAGTGAAGGAATAACTTCATTCACTATCAATATCCACCATTGATTCTTGGATGTAATTTAGCATATGTAATTGACTGATTTTGATCCCCTTAAACAGTTCAAATCTAAAGATATTTTTTCTAGATTATTATTATACGAAAATCCAAAATGACTTTGGAGAAAGTTGACTGTGGTCAAAACATATTGAGTTTTGGTAAATATGGGTGGAAATAATCATTTATATGATTACTGTTAGAGCATAGCTCGGTCGACCTCGCATGTGTTGCTATCTCAAGCATGTTTGTCAATGTTAGTGATCAAAACTATGAGTCTTGATTTCTATCCTACATAGCTAAGTCTCGGACTAGGATAGAAAAGTGTAGTTGAGCTCAAGGACTTCATGGCGATTCATCATACAACGACGAAGATCTATATAAGGAACCGTGGAACTTCATCAACAAAGAGGTATGTGGAGACTTGAACTTATCTATCACTCAAAAGTCTATATATTCTATCTCCGACTTCTTATGAGACAAAAGTCGTATGCTATATAGACTAGATCATACACATTTGACATTTCGAGCTGAGCAATCATTGCTTATCATTTATCTCGAAATCGTGTGTTGGTAAAGCGTTTCACTTTGATCAAGTTTATCTTCACCTAGTGACGAAAGTCATGAAAAGTTTCAATCACTTTGAGAATCGCTCTGACGTGAATCGGTCTGCGAATAACGGCTACATAGCGTCCTCTGAGAATGTGTCAATGATTGAAATGAGAGTTTAGATTACATTACCATGTATTCCTTGAACCGAAGTTTTCGAAATTTGTTGATCAAGAGAAATCGGTAGGATTGTGGAATTGGCTTGCCAAGTCCGCGAACTGTCGGAAGTTCTCGACCGAGAATTTCTGCTGGATTTTCCAAAACTCGTTTGTGTGCTAAGTCCGCGAACTGGCGGAAGTTCTCTTTCCGAGAATTTCTGCTGAGTTTGGAAAACTCAACCGATTAACTTAAGTCCGCGAACTTGTTTGTGAACTTAAGAGGTTATGATTTAAAGATGTGCTCTGAACATGAAAAATTAAATTACTAAGGAATGCTTTATGCAAGCCGTGGCTATAATGTTCATGAGTCGATTCAATCGAATCGAATCATCTTTGTTTCAATTGTGTCTTTTGTAGTTACATAATATCTCATAGCAATCGAACAACTCTTTAACTAGTTCATTTGAGTCAATTGAACTAGTTATGGTGAATAAGAACAAGGTTAATATGAAATGCTCATATGGTTAACCTTTTGGGTTACTATATTGAACCAACATACACGTACACGTTTGGGCATGGTTTTCACAAACCCAGTAAACGTCTACCCAAGTGTGTGTGACAAGCTAAGTTTTCGATCTAACGGTTGAGAAATATTAGCTTGAATCTAAATCAGGTTTTCATCTAACGGTGAATAAGGATTGCTTTGTACCTAAGGCAAAACCCTGATTTGAAGGCTATATAAAGGAGACATCTAGCATTGTGCAAAACTAATCCCCACACGTCTGTGTGATACTAGTGCACTCGCTAGAGTCGATTCTCCTTTAACCTTTGGTTTTCTTCTCTAAAACCAGGTTAACGACTTAAAGACTTCATTGAGATTGTGAAGCCACACCGATACTAATTTTATCGTAGTTGTGTGATCTGATCTTGCATCTTCTATCATACGAGTACAATAGATTGATTGGCTTGAGATCGTGAGAGTTATCCAATAGGCAAGATAAAGAAGTCACAAACATATTCGTATCACTATATGTGATTCCTGGACAAACCGCCTGTGTAGTCAGGAAGGATTGTAGAGAGGTGATTGATTAATCTAGGTTGTTCTTCGGGAATATAAGACCGGATTATCAATTGGTTCATGTTCACCTTGATTTTATATCTTAAGACGGAACAAAACCTAGGGTTTATCTGTGGGAGACAGATTTATCCTTTGATAGACTTTTCTGTGTGAGACAGATCTGTTTATTATCAAGTCTATGATTTTGGGTTGCAGGAACTCTTGGTTGTGGGTGAGATCAGCTAAGGGAATCAAGTGCATAGTATCCTGCTGGGATCATAGGCGTAGGAGTACAACTGTACCTTGGATCGGTGGGAGATTGATTGGGGTTCAACTATAGTCCAGTATGAAGTTAGCTTGGAGTAGGCTAGGGTCTGTAGCGGCTTAATATAGTGTGTATTCAATCTGGACTAGGTCCCGGGGTTTTTCTGCATTTGCGGTTTCCTCGTTACCAAAATTTCTGGTGTCTTATTATTTCTTTTCCGCATTATATTTTATATATAATTGAAATAATACAGGTTGTGCGTTCGTGATCATCAATTGGAAATCCAACCTTTGGTTGTTGATTGATCCTTGGACATTGTTCTTTGGTACCGTCCAAGTTATTCTTTGTATTTGATAAAGACTCGCTATTGTTTTTAGCTTGAGTAAAAATCAAATCAAGAGAGAGATATTAACTCCTTGAGATACTGTTATCTAGATTGAGTCTGACTGTTTAGTTGATTCTCTAGTAAAGTATTTGGGAGTTAGTCCATACAGATTGCTAATCGAAATATTGGGTGGTGTTGTTAGACCTCCGCCTTTTCAATTGGTATCAGAGCAGGCAAACACGTTTAAGACCTAACAAGTCCGTGTTTGTAGCGATATGACTCTATGGTCAGAGGTGCTATCTCTATTAACGTACCACCAGTCTTCGATGGCTCCAATTACTTATGGTGGAAAATTGCTATGCGAGCTTTTCTTCAATCGCGTGATTTTCCATCATGGGTATATGTGGTGAATGGTTATGATGCACCCGTTGTTGCAACTGGAGACGGATTTGTTCCCAAGAATATTGGTGAATATAATGATGTCGAGATTCTTGTTGCAAAGCATAATTCTGAAGGGTTGAATGCTATCATACTTGCCATTGCCCCAAGTCTTCAACACCATGTGTCTAATTGCACTAGGTCTAAAGATGGTTGGGATATCTTAGAAACCGTATTTGAAGGAAACTCCAGTGAAAAGGAAGCTAGGCTTCAAAACCTTAATTCCGATTGGGAGAACCTTCGTATGGCAGATGAAGAAACATTTGATTAGTTTAATCACAAAGTGTCTGAAATTGTTAATGCATCTTTTGCATTGGGTAAGACTATTTCTGAAAAGGACATTGTGATGAAAATTCTCAGATCGCTGCCATCTAGATACGAGTCTAAGAAGCATGCCATCGTTGAGGGGAATAACCTCAATAATCTTTCCAGAAACACCTTGGTTGGGAAGCTAAAGATCTTTAACCATGAGCATACATCCAAAGTCGGTAAGGATGTTGCCTTTAAAGCACAGAAGAGCACTAAATTACTTTCCAAAGGTAAAAGTGTTCATGTCTCTGAGGATGATCAGTCTGACAATGATTTTTCAGATGAAGACCTTGACAAGTCGGTCTCCTTGATCACAAGACAGTTTAGGGATCTTCTGTTGAAGAGAAGTAAACGGTTTTCAAGAGACAAACCTAGGTCATCAGACAAACCTCACGGTCGCGTACCTCCTAAAAACAGGGATGCTGACGAGGACATGCCTTAGTGCTTTAAGTGTAAGGGTTTTGGCCATTTTTCTAACGAATGCCCAAATCGTAGAAAATACACTAGGAACAAAGGTCTAGCTGTAACACTTGATGAAATGTCTGAAACCTATGATTCCGATGAAGATAGGAAATCAAGTGTAGGGCTCCTTGGTGAAAACATCGATTTTGATACTTGTAGCAATACATATATCAACCTCAATGGGTTCAGAGAAGAGGGAAACCCAATCAAGCTGGAAGATTCTCTAACTGGAAACCCTGTCAGTAATGGTTCAGGATCTACTGTATATCTAGTTGCTTGCACATCTCAGATGCTTGAATACTATCCAAGTTTGACGTGCTCGTTTTGTTCGATGAAGAGACGCGAACTATCAAGGTGTTACAAATACAATCACCAAATAAGGCATGCCAGCAAACTCCAACGAAGAGCAGATCGATTAGCAAGGAAAATGAAACTTGCTCAGAAGATCGCCGAGGTATGTAGGATCTTATCTTCGTCTAAGAAGTTGGTTTTCAGGGATAGAGTAAGACCATTTAAAAAGAAAGTATGGTCGAATCGTTTTGATAGACAAAAGTCTGAAGATTCCTCTCTTGAGGAAAATGGTGGACAAATTGTTGTTCACCACATCACAAATTAATTGTGTTGTTTGGAAAATATTGTCTCATGTGCCTGTTCAAAAGACACAAGATCATGAACGTACAGGCTTTAGAAAAGGGTGTTTTCTTAGGTTTGTTGTTTTCTGTCTATCAAATAAAAGAAAGGGTTATTATCGACAATTCTACTATTTATAGGGTTTAGAGTTGAACGACCACGAACCTGTTTACAGGTTTCGAACCCTACATTCCTTTTTCCTCCTTGATATTCTTTGTATCTCAAGACTGTTTAATGAGATTGTGAATTCCATCCACAAAAATCAGTTGGTTATAACTGTTCTCAAAGCATCGTGTCTATGGAGAGAAAATATGTCAACATGATTGTTAAATCTTCAATCAAGGAAAAAGAAAAATCTCCTGCAACTCCATCCTTGAAAAGAAAAAGCAGGAATACAAGAAAGCCAAAGGCTGTGCCTTCTAACTCTCAGAAGTTTTCCGATGTTCTTGATGAGTTGAAGGAAGTAAGAAAGCAGATTCGTGAAATAAAGGCTTTTGTGTCAAAGTCCATAGAAATTCAGAGATCCCTGGTACGACATAATCATCCAATACATATCGTTGATATAAACTCCTATCTTCGCGAGCCGTATGTTCCAATGGCTGTTGACAACAAGGAGTTCGGGAATTATGATGAATTTCTCAAAGGCATTGTCGCCTAGGATGTCTTATTTTTGGATTAGTTGGAAGAATAACTAGTGCTTTGAATAGCGATGATTGTGACTACACATAGCTATTTTTGTTTTCATCTTCTTGTGTTATTTTTAGGTTTATTGGTATTAAATTCTAAAAATATTTGGAGGATGATGTTATTGCAGTATCGATCTTTATGATTTTGTGATGTTGCAATTTGTTTATGGGATATGTATTGTTTACGTCCGTGAACTTGAAGGTCCTATATTGCGGTCAAAAGTAAAGTCGTTCATCAATTTTTATTCGTATTGATGAAAGAACGAATGGACTTTTTGACAATTACAAAAGTTATGTATTTGATGGAAAATAGGATGATATCTTTTGTTTGACAAGGATAAAATCTATCATGTCGTTATGATGGAAAATAGAATTGATCCTTGTATGTTATCCACGGTATTGATCTTCATTGATCCATTTTATTATGTTTTACCGTGAAGGCTTCATTGTGTGTCTTATGTTGAGCACCTTACAACTAAGTCGATTTACCTTGGCTTTGTTGGTTGTTCCATAAGATGCTATATGTCGAGCATTAGGAACTAAATTAATCAACTAGTTTGGTTATTTAGTTTGTACTCCATAAGTTTTCTTTCTTATGTCGAGTACATGTACGGTTAAGGTTGTCATATTCTATGATGAACTTAGTCGGGGTTCCATAAGTTCTCTTATGTTGAGCCCAAAATAATTAAATTGATAACTTCGGTGATTAGTTTGGTTGTTTGTATTCCAATTAGATTAATTATAGGTTCTCTTGTAATTAATCTAGTAGAGTTTTCATATATTCCACAAATTCTTGTGTTTAGTATATATGAAAGGCTACACTATCATGTTCTTTGGTTAATGTAGTCATATATTCCGTAAGGTTTTCCTTATGTTGAGTATTTGAACGGTTAAGTTAGTCATCTCCGTGTGATTGACTTAGACGTAGCTCCGTGATTTTACGTATGTTGAGCACTTTCAATTAAATTAATCACTTTTGCGGTTTGATTTAATTGCGTATTCCAATTGAATTAATCATGGATTTACTTGTGGTTAATTTGGTTGAGCTTTGGATATAGAAAATCATTCCTATGGTTTTTGGTGTCCAATATAAAATCCTTCTTTTCTTTCGAAATTAAGGTCGCTCTTGTTGTTCTCTCGGGAATGACATCAAATGGGGGAGAGTTCTTTTGAACTTGTGCTTAATGGTAAAATCTTGCGGGGAGTGCGGCTGTGGAATTTTATAGGGGTTATATTGTATCTTAAAACTCCTTGATGAATGTTGTTAGCTTCGCCTATTAGATTGCATCTAAATTAAGTTGGTATGTAATTTTCTTTTGGTCATGAAATGTCTCTTGTGGAAATTTCATTATGATCCCATTCTTGTACCTTTGCCAATTTTATTGACAAAAAGGGGGAGAAATATTGTAGTTCACACTACATATACATATGGTTTTCGGATCATTGCGTAAGGGGGAGTGGTTTCCATGATCGAGATGGAGTATTGACTAAGGGGGAGTGATACATATCACCGTAGTATTATTGTTAAAGTCGTGATACAATTGGACTTTGATGTTATATAATAATACTATGACACTGTATAATAATGATCGAGAATCTCGATTTCTCTCATTGTTATGGATACGGATCTTCAACAACGATGGTGCTAAACTTACAACCTTTGGGATCATTGGACAACTTGGAAGGAAGAAGATTTCAGGGAACGTTGAAGATTAGACTATGGAATAGGAGCCACTAAAGTTTATCTTTTTTGTATTCCATATGTATTAATAGTTTTGTCACTAAAATTGACAAAGGGGGAGATTGTTAGAGCATAGCTCGGTCAACCTCGCATGCGTTGATATCTCAAGCATGTTTGTCAGTGTTAGTGATCAAAACTATGAGTCTTGATTTCTAGCCTACATAGCTAAGTATCGGACTAGGATAGAAAAGTGAAGTTGAGGTCAAGGACTTCATGGCGATTCATCATACAACGAAGAAGATCTATACAAGGAACTGTGGAGCTTCATCAACAAAAAGTTATGCGGAGACTTGAACTTATCTATCACTCAAAAGTCTATCTATTTTATCTCCTACTTCTTATGAGACAAAAGTCGTATGCTATATGGACTAGATCATACACATTTGACATTTCGAGCTGAGCATTAATTACTTATCTTTCATCTCGAAATCGTGTGTTGGTAAAGTGTTTCGCTTTGATCAAGTTTATCTTCACTTAGTGACGAAAGTCATGAAAATTTTCAATCACTTTAAGAATTGCTCTGACGTGAATCGGTCTGTGAATAACGGCTGCATAGCGTCTTCTGAGAATGTCTCAATGATTGAAATAAGAGTTTAGATTACATAACCATGTATTCCTTGAAACGAAGTTTTCGAACTTTGTTGATCAAGAGAAATCGGGAGGATTGTGGAATTGGCTTGCCAAGTCCGCGAACCCAGTCCGCAGACTCAGTCGGCGAACTGTCGGAAGTTCTCGACCGAGGATTTCTGCTGGATTTTCCAAAACTCATTTGTGTGCTAAGTCCGCGAAATGGCGGAAGTTCTCTTTCCGAGAATTTCTGCTGAGTTTGGAAAACTCAACCGATTAACTTAAGTCCGCAAACTTGTTTATGAACTTAAGAGGTTATGATCTAAAGACGTGCTATGAACATGAAACATTAAATTACTAAGGAATGCTTTATGCAAACCGTGGCTATAATGTTCATGAGACGATTCAATCGAATCGAATCATCTTTGTTTCAATTGTGTCTTGTGTAGTTACATAAGATCTCATAACAATTGAACAACTCTTTAACTAGTTCATTTGAGTCAATTGAACTAGTTACGGTGAAGAAGAACAAGGTTAATATGAAATTCTCATATGGTTAACCTTTTGGGTTACTATGTTGAACCAACATACACGTACACATTTGGGCATGGTTTTCACAAACCCAGTAAACGTCTACCCAAGTGTGTGTGACAAGCTAAGTTTTCGATCTAACAGTTGAGAAATATTAGCTTGAATCTAAATCAGGTTTTCATCTAACTGTGAATAAGGATTGCTCTGTACCTAAATCAAAATATTGATTTGAAGGCTATATAAAGGAGACATCTAGCATTGTGCAAAGCTAATCCCCACACGTCTGTATGATACTAGTGCGCTCGCTAGAGTCGATTCTCCATTAACCTTTGGTTTTCTTCTCTAAAACTAGGTTAACGACTTAAAGACTTCACTAGGATTGTGAAGCCAGACCGATACTACTTTTATCGTAGCTATGTGATCTGATCTTGCATCTTCTATCGTACAAGTACAATCGATTGATTGGCTTAAGATCGTGAGAGTTCTCCGATAGGCAAGATAAAGAAGTCACAAACATCTTCGTCTCACTGTTTGTGATTCCTCAACAAACCTTCTTGTAGATGGGGAAAAACGATTTGCTGGTTTTTAAGGAATTGAGGAGCCGAACTTACGGAGAAGACTCCTCGAACCGAGCGAAATGTTAAACCTCACACAGATGCACCGCTGCAAAGGGGGTGTTTTAGATTCGAGAGATCAATCTGTAGTACTCCGACCTAAATCAAGACAATGACCGTTCCAGAGTAAATTCGGTCACAAGAGAGGATGGGTTGATCTGTAGGAGGGAAGCTGGGAAATGTGTGGAATCAATGGTAATCAAAGATTGTGGGTGTGTGAATTCTGAATATAATAAGCTCTAAATGATTGAAATTGCTCAATTGAGAGTAGTTGCTCGATTGATGAGTTGATGATCTTGTGTTGTCGATGAAACGTGAGATTGATGATATTGTTGATGCTGATGATTCAATCATGATTCAGAGACTTATTTATATTGCTGGAATTTTAGACACCATGACCCCATGAAGTATGACAGTTGATGAAATCAAGGAGTGGAGAAGTGGAGATCGTGTTTGAAACCAGTTGCTCAAAGTGTGGAGACTTGGTCGATTTTCCACCCACTACCTCGTGAATTCCTTCAACTGATTGCACGACTTGCTCACATTCCATCGTGTGTTTGAATACACGTGCCGTAGACCGCCAGACCAAAACCCTAAGTGATATCCCCCCCAAAATGACACGATTGACGTCTCGTGGTATGTTGGTCAATTGATGACTTCGTGGTTTGATGTGACGATGAGTCCATGTAGTTGCTGAGTTGAACATGATGTTCTGAAACTCATGAGTTGAACATGTCATGAGACAGAGGTATAGTTATTACGATGAAGTGAGCAAGTATTGCTCATTCGATGGGTCGTTGAATATTGATTGTTGAACCAATATCCCTTGGTTTGAGAAAATATTTATCATCTGAGAAAGTGTTGCTCATGTGATGAATTGTTGAATATTTGATCGTCTAAGCATGTGTTGCTCATCTGATGGATTATTGGCAGCGTACCAAAAGTATTAATTAGAATATTGGTCGTTGAACGGAGCATAATTAATAAAATTAATGACCATGAGGTCGTCGTAAAATTATTAAGGTTGGAATCTGGAATGATGATCCTTGGATTCAAAAACCCTAATTTCATCAATTGATGATCAATTCATGGTTCGTCAGAATTTTAACCATGGAACGAAGGAGGGAGCGACTACATGGGAACGTGGATCAACCATGTAGTGTCCATATGCTCACGTGAGCAAATACAAAGAACTCCTGAAGAGTTGACGATTTGTTGGTGAAAGAATGATCAAATGCTGGTTTAATCATTTATTCGAAAATGCTCGTCTGAGCCTTAGGTGAAAAAACCTAATTAATTATGAAGAGGTGAGGGACCGACCAAGGGGTCATGAAACCGGCCCTTGGTGGTCACAAGATCGAATGACGATCACTTCATGAAAATCCAAAGTGTTTGGAAGAGTTTTGGACCTAATACGTGCAATTGTGCAAATTAGGTCAAAACTGTGAAAATTGATGGGACTGTCTTCTGTAAGCCAAAGAGCCAATCTTGGTCGATCAAGATAACATGATCGTGTCCCCAAGATGCTCGTGTCTCATTTCTGAGAATTTTGATATTTTCTGACGTGCAGTTGAGCGTCCATTCGAGAAAATATGCCAAAATTAAGGTTTCGCTGAAACCGAGGAAAACACCATGAGATGATGGAGAATAATTATAAAATAAAGGACTGAGGAGGCGTGGGACCGTGAAACTAAGGTATGGTCGGCCAGTCATGACCACGGTCCCGTGGTGCCTTTCCCTTAATTTTATAATATTTTTCATGATTTTATGAAAATATCATGGATTTAAAGAGTTTTGATGAATTTAGGGAGTTTCCCTGAAGTTAAGGAGTTTTCATGAGTTCAAGGGAGCAAAAATATTAAAATAATAAAAACAAGGGCGTGTGGAGCCGTGGGAGGCATGGCCTGCGGCTAGGGCCCGGTCCCACAGGTTTTCATAATTTTATACTCCCTCCGTCCCTAATAAGATGACTTATTTGGTTTTAAACTTTGTCCCATAAATAGATGACCTATTTCATTAATCAAGGGATATTTCTAAAACTATCCTTTTAATTGATTATTTTTTCTATAAGAAATATGTATAATTTGATAGTCATGTGTATATTCGTTGCTTAGGTGTTTTAAAATGCTTTTCAACGGTATAAAGTTTATAAAAAACCGTGGTATAGTTTAAGAGATAAATCGTTTCTAAATTTTACTAATTATTGCCCATAAGGGTATAATTATAAAAAATAGTTAAATATACTTCACTTTCCTCCTTGCCTTACTATTGTTCAAACTACAACTAGGTCATCTTATTAGGGACGGAGGGAGTATATTTTTTAATGTATTTTTCATGATTTGAGGGAATTTTTCCTAATTTGAGAGAAATACCATGAAATCAAGGAATTTGATAAATTCAAGGAAAATAAAATAAATAATAATAAAACAAAAGAGCATGTGGGACCGGCTAGGGCATGGCCGGCCGGCCAGGGCCCGGTTCCCCAAGTTTTCATAATTTAATTTGTTTTATTATTATTTGGTGATTTGTGCAAAATACCATGAAATCAAGGAGTTTTTTCATGAAATTAGAGAAATAATAATAATAAAATAATGAGGAACCGTGAGGTGTGGGGCCGGCTGGGACTAAGGCACGGCCGGTTGGCCCATGGTCACGCCCCACACTCCTTTCTTTAATTTTATATTATTTTTTATGGATTTATGACAATACCATGAAACCGAAGAGTTTCCTCGAGACGAAGGAGATTTGATCAAATGAGAGAATTTTCATCAAATCATGGAAAATAATGTATTAAAAATATAAAATTGTCGTAGGACTGACCACGACACGGTAGGTTGGTCGTGTGTCCGTGTTCCCAGCACCTTGGTCAATATTTTTAATTATTTATTATTTTCTACCCTATTTTGCATAGGTTTATCTTTTCGTTGTATTTTGAAATACTCGTTCGTGCGGTGACTGTTAGTGCATCGTCGTTGAACACACTTTCACCATTTGGATCGGGGCTTACTTAGAGGTAGCTCAGACGCCCGGTTGTTGATTATTTATTACTAATTGTGGAATTCAGTGGAGAATAATTCACAAAACTGAGTAATAAGATGTTTATTATTAATTCATAGGATCAGCTGAGGATTCGACTTCGAATTCAGAATAATAAAGTGAGCATTACCATTCCATGGGATTGTAGATTCGACTATAGAATCGGAGTAATTAAGATTTATCTATTACCATTTATGATACCAGTTGTGATTCGATCATGAAAACGGAGTAATGAGATAATATAGTTATTGTTATTCTATGAGATCAAGCCGTGGATTCGATCATAGAATCAGAACAATTGTTTATTGCCATTCCATAGGACCAGTCGTGTATTCGACCATGGAATAGGAGCAATTGTTATTGCCATTCCATGGGACCAGTCGTGGATTCGACCATGGAATAGGAGCAATAATAGCTTATTCTGGGAATTCAGTAGTGAATGTCACGGCAGAATTAATCTTAATTAGGAATAATTAACTTTGTGGCTCTATACTAGCAGAGCAAGCTGTCTAGGAGCATTAATTATCCCGATATGAGCTCGTCGGTAAGTCATATCCTTTATATAGTCAGGGTAAACTCGTTGTTTGTTCCTGAAGACGTTATCGCTCTATACTAGCAGAGCAAGCTATCTAGGAGCTGTCCATCTCGTGATACTATATAGAAATAATCACTGAAAGTGTTCAGTATTCATGAAATATGTCGTTGTCCAGTCGTGAGACTACATATCTACATGTACTCCGAGAGAAAGTACTCTCCGTTGAGAATTCGATGAAAGACCCGTGTCTCAATACTCACGTCTGATTGCTGGATCAGAGCTTTGTATAATTATGAGTTTACGATTTTAGCACTTGTCGAAAATCCACCATCTACATTAAGTCCCCTGCTTACTGAGGAAAGCTGTGTTCCTCAGTCAGCATTAAATGGTGATTTTCCGGCCATAAATAACAATACCAGTAATTGAATTTAGTCGTAAGTTGAGACGTTACAGGATTTAGAGAGCATGAGCAGACCACGAATTGATGAAGGCTTCAATATCATGATTGGAGTGTCGTTTGGTGAGCATAAATTGGTGTTGAACCGCTGGTTTGGACGACGAGTCCGTGGTCGGTCAGGATTCGCGGGACGGGCCCAATATGGAATCCTTGGAAAATTAGGTTTTGGAAATAAAAATTATATAAAAGGAATTAATCCTTTTTTTTTTTTAATTTTTCCACGTCCAGCTCTCCATCACCTCTCCTCTTTCACGCCAGCAGGAGAAGCTTGAAGTTCCGCGGCCACCTGATCGTCGTTGCCGTCGCCACCAGTCGCCGTTGCCGCCGGCCAACTTCCGGCCGACCAGGTGCGTGCGTTTTTTTTTTTTTTTTGATGTTTTCTGATGTTGTGACCTTCATGAGTGTTCATGTTTTGGTCATGATGAAACCATATACATGTGTGTATATATTGGTATGAGTTTTATGAAAACCCTCGTTTTTGAAAACGTATGTTCGTTCGATCGTTAGTTTTGAAAACTAACTATAATCCCTGATTTAGGAGAATTTTTTTTTTAATATATGAACTTAGGTCCAGTGATAAAACTTAGTGTATGAGCTTTCATGTGTACCATGGTTTTATCATAAAAGGAGTAAATTTTCACGAAATCGAAATAATCCTTCGTTTTAAAGGCAAATTACGACGACTCGAAGGGAAATTCATATGATGAACTTGTGTCCAGTGATAAAATTTTGCTTATGAGCTTTCATGTAAATACAAAACTTTATCATATGTATGAGATGTGAGCTTTCACAGTATTTTGAAATAAACCTTCGTTTTAAAGACAAATAACGACGATACGAAGGAAAAATAGTTTTTTTTTATTTATATATATGCAGCCGTGACATATATTGTGCAAAATATGATGATATATTTTTTTTCATGAGTTTGTTTTCTTTAAATAAAATCCTTGAGAGTTCATGTATGCAAGTTGCATTAATTGGTGCTTTTTCGAAAAATCAAAGCGTGTGTTTTGAGGAACCTTCGAAGATAGACGATATATTTATGATGAAATATTTTATTGTTGTAAACTTCATAGATCAGTTGTGTGAATGCTCATATTATGAAAATTGTGTCAGTGATTTCATGAAAAATCAGTTTCGGAAATTAAATAAAGTTTCGTTCGTTTTTGCAGTTTTCGAAGAGACAAACGATTTTGAGGTGTTAACTCTTACGGCATAACTACTACCATTAGTAGAATTGTAAAGAGGTAAGAGTTCAGAGTTACATTTTTTCTGATGTTGGTTTGTTTACATAGTATTAATCTTTGATCTTCCGGTTCCAGAAAATGTCGACCAACAATAACAGCAATTACGATTACTGGTATTCCTCTTCTTCCTCTGACTCTTCTGATGAGGATTCCGACGCTCCTGTAGAGAAATCAAAGTCTAGGGTTACACATGAAGGGGCGAAGCCTAATGTTCCCTTGGGTGAGCGAAGAGTCTCTTTTGCTGAACTCAGGAAAAGAGGAGCTGAAGACAAAAAGGAGGATGCCCGTCAACGTGAGAAAGATCGCACCCGGCGTAAGAGACAGAGGGTTGAGGAGAAGCTTCGATTCTTGGATGGAGTGCCTTCTGATTCTGATGATGATGCTTCTGAAGAAGAGATCACATGGGAACCATCCGAGCGTTACATTAAGCCTGATCGATATGAAAGAGAGCATCAGAGGATGATGAAGAAAATTGAAGCTGAAGCTGCAGCAGAAGATGACTCGGATTCATATGATGATGATATTATCTTCCGTCCACCGGACTTCACCAATGATTCTGACAGTGACTCTGAAGAAGATGATTTCGAGAAGGATAGTGACAATGAATCTGACAATTCGGATGAGTCCGACGAGTAGTTTTACTTCCATCTTCTTTAGACGTTAGAGCATTCCTTTTTAGTCTTCATAGTGGATATCTTTCTTTTGACTGTTTAAATGCTTTACTTCAATTAGACTTTCTTCTGAATAATGAACATTTTGTTAACGTCGATTTCTTCTAATCCATGACATGAACCAATGTCCATACATCCAAATTCATCATGAGTTGTCGATTTTCATGAGAAGTAACATAACACACGGCAGAGAATTCATGACGTGTACAAGGCCGCGTGGCCTATCCTTTGACCCGTGATGTTCAGTCCCCAGTGCGTTATTTTCCTCCGCGTCTTCGGTATCGATCTTTAAAGCCTAGGGTTTCAGTGAAACTCGTAACTGAGTTGACTATTCGCGAGTGATGACTATCTCCTAATATATATATCTTCAAGACTCCAAATCTATGATCCACGCAAATATTTCTTCCATTCCTGAGTCAGTTTCATCGTGCAGAGAAGTTTTGATCCTACCTCCTTGCTGTCATGTCGAGCAATAACATTTTTTCACAAGATGATCTTCAGTTGAAGCGTGAAATAGCAACGTCAATCTCATTAAGTTGCACACTTCTTCTTCTTCTCCTTTCTTGTCTCTGTTCGATCGAGATTGTTGATCACAAGAGAATGATTTGTCGTAGGACTGTAATAAGAATGTTATTCCTCATAATACAAGGCCTAAGCGGACTGTTAGAGCTCCTTCCCGGTATGGATCGGCTCGTGCTGAAGCTGGATCGTCTGTAAGTAAACCTATGAATCTTGAGATTATACTGAGTCCCGGGATTAACACTCCTTCATTTCATCATAGGCGGATGTCCGTGTCGTCGTCGATGCTAGACGAAGAAAGAGTGGAAAGTCCGTGACTGTGGTTGAGGTTGAGGAAAGCAGCAACCAGGCATGTGAAGATTCTGCAGGATCCGTGGAGACTGGCGACAGTGTCCATGTTCGTGAATACCCAACCGCTGGACTCTTATTCGAAGCTCCATTGATTAATACCTTCCCAGACAATGAAGTGGTCGGTGGATTCGTGATTCCCAAATGTCATGCGCCTCTGTACACCAAGATTTGGAAGAGGTATGGTCACATTTCTACCACAGAAGTGCGGAAAGGTTTTCCTCCAACTCTTTTAACCACGGTAGCGAGGCAATTGCCGATCATCGAGGAAATGAACCAGATGCATTTGCGAGACGTCAAAAACCATGAAATGTACAAATGGGATGAAATGATCTCGAATTGTGAGATATTGCGATTCAATGTAAGCTGGCTCCGTCGTCGTCTTGAGATAATCAAGGTTCATAAGGCGGCATAGGATGCCGATGCGATTTCCATGAATGCCACTTTACTGGATGAGGAGAGGATACTGGCTCTGGAGTCAGCAAGGGTTGAGAAAGCGGTCAAAGACGTGAAGGCAAAGACCAAGATTTTTCAGAAGAAGCTTGACGAGGCTTCTTACAGGGATTATCCGTTGCTGGATGGTTTGCTCTGAGTGAGCATTTGTGGTTGTTGTTTTTTGAATAAATCTGAGTTTCTAGTTAGGTGAAACAGTTGATCATGGTATGAACGAATTTTGCTCATTTATGAAATGTTTAATAAACAAAGGAGCATTCGCATGCTCTTTGGAGGAATGAAATTACATTTTTGAAAATGCTTGAAATGATGAAGAGGTAGTTTGTTTCGTGGATTAGGCATAATAAGCTTTGAGCCATTTGCCATTGATGATGTTTCCTTCCTTTCCTCCATTGATTGCTAAAATTTTGTAGTATCCGCTAGACATTGCTTTGATAATAACATACATCCCTTCCCATTTAGGAGAGAACTTAGGAGAAGACATGTCTTGTTGAATGTGCTTTGTCGTCTTTAATACCAAATCTCCTACTTGAAATGTTCGAGGTCTTACCATTTTGTTGTAGGCTCTGGAGATCCTCTGTTTGTAAGCTTCCACATATTTTTCCACCTTGGTTATCCTTGATTCAAGCATATCTAGCTCAGCGATCCTTGATCTGGAGATTTCAGCCTCATCCCATTGTACACCACTGGATGCTGCAATCCTGGCTGAGGGAACTTTGATTTCTGCTGGAAGTATGGCGTCGGCTCCATAGACAAGGGAATATGGAGAAGTACCGATTGAGCTCCTTGGTGCAGTTTTGTAATCCCATAGAGCCATGGGTAATTGCTCATGCCATGATCGGGGATTGTCATGAATCGTCCGACTGATAATCCTGATCAAAGTCTTGTTGGTACTTTCTGCTTGACCATTTCCTTGTGGATAGTAAGGTGTGGAGAAGATTTGCTTGATCCCATATTTATTGAGCAGCTTCTCAACATCTTGATTGGCAAAAGGAGTTCCCTTATCTGTGATGATATGCTTAGGAACTCCGAATCTGCATATTATGTGCTCTTTGATGAAGGCGGCAATCGTAACTCCAGTGGTGCTTCGAAGAGGAATAGCTTCGACCCACTTGGTGAAGTACTCTGTCGCAGTGATGATGTATTCATGTTGTTTTGAATATGCTGGATTGATCTTCCCAATGATATCTAGTCCCCAGCTGTAGAAAGGCCACGAACTATTCACAGAATTCAACGGGAGACAAGGAGTGTGGATGAGATTACCATGGGTTTGGCATTGGTGACACCTCTGAACGTGTGCGGCTGCATCATCTTCCATGGTTGGCCAATAATATTTCTCATGAATTTGAAGAAATAGTTTCCTCTTTCCTTGATGTTCTCCATCACGTACTTCCTTCAGGATTGTAGGGATTTCATGTTCGGCTAAGCACCTCAGTAAATTCCCACCAAAGATTTTGCGGTATAAGATCCCATCGAGATAGACGAATCTCTTAGCTTTCTGAATGAGTTTGACTGCTTGCTTCTTTTTCAGTGGTAGTTCGTAATCCCGGAGGTATTTGATGTAAGGCTCCTTCTAGTCCCCAGTGCGGTGGACTGTCAAAACCTCCAGGTCATGATGAGGTGTTTGGAAATCAGGACAAGATCCTTGTAAAGCTCTTGACTGAGTTTCCATGGATGGCCAGTAGTATCCCATTCTTTGAAGCTTTCTGTAAAGTGTTACCACTAACGTTTGCCCGCAGATTTCTTCATGTATGCGCTTGAGTTGTTCTTCCGCTTCGTTGATCCCAAGACATCATGATAGAGATCCATCAGGGTTTCGATAGTATAGTCCTCCATGGAGAAAGAAGTAGTTCTTCAATTCTTTGAGGCTGACTTGGCCTTCTGAAACATAGCTGCTCAATTCATGAATGATGGGTGCTCGCCAATCGTTTGCTGGAATGTCTTCTATCTGAGTGAGCCAAGTTGAAGATACGGTACGCCTCTGTACAGTGATCGTTTTCTCTGCTCCTTCAAATTGCAACTTGGAGGCGAGAGTTGCTAGGAAATCATCATGCCTATTGTTAGTCCGTCCAGTATAGACGATCGTTGCGTCGGCAAAATAGGTCAACAGTCGCTAAGCTTCGGTTCTGAATGGAGCAAGTGTGATTTCCTTGAGAGAATACGTTCCATTCATCTGGTTGGCCAATAATTTTGAATCACCCCTTATCTCAAGGTGTGTTGCTCCTGCTTGCTTGGCCAAGGATAATCCTAATAGGAAGGCTTCATATTCTGCTGAGTTGTTGGTGCAGTGGAAATCTAACTTGAACGAATGTGAGAAAACTTCACCAGATGGAGACACCAGTACTATGCCTGCTTTTCCGGTGTCACTACTAGGGGTGGCAGATCCATCAAAGTATAGAAGCCATGTTTCTTCCTTGATGACCAAGATGTCTGGGAATTCGCCGGGCACTTCTTCATGTAGTGTTGTTGTGTCTGCCCCTGGAAAAGCAGCGAGCAAGTCTGCGACCGCTTGACCTTTGATGGCTTTAGGTGGCGTGAAAGCTATGTCAAATTCAGACATCTGGAGTAGCCACTTCGCTGGTCTCCCTATCAAGGCTGGCTTTGATAGCAAGAACTTTATGGGATCAGCTTTGGAGATAAGTACGACCTTGTTAGATAGTAAGTAATGTCTGAACTTCTGGATTGCATGTACCAATGCCAGGCATGCCCTTTCGGCATTTGGATATCGGAGTTGAGCATCTCTCATTGTGCGGCTGAAGTAGTAAATCGGTCGTTCGACGCCTTCGTCGTCTTCCTGAGCGAGGAGTGCGCCGATGGCGACGTCACTGGAGGCTGTGTAAAGAATCAGAGGTCGTACCTGCACTGGAGACCTCATGACGGCCGGTGATAATAATATATGTTGTATTTTATGGAAAGCTTCTTGTTGAACAGCTGTCCAGGTGAAGCTTGCTCCTTTTTTCAGCAGAGGTGTGAACGAAGCAATGAGTTGAGCTAATCCAGGAATAAAGCGTCGAATATAATTTACCTTGCCCATAAATCTCTGTAGTTCCTTCACGGTACGTGGAGGAGGCATGGTGGTAATATCTTTTTCCTTATCTGGGTCGGCTTTGATCCCTTCAGCCGTGACCAGGAATCCTAAGAATTTTCCGGAAGAAACTCCGAATGCGCACTTTAAAGGATTCATTTTTAATTTGTATTCTCTGCATCTTTCAAACACCTGCCTTAGAACTTCGAGATGAGATGCTCGAGTCTTCGATTTTACCACCACATCATCAACATAGTCTTCTACTTGCTTGTGCATCATGTCGTGGAATATGGTAGTCATGGCTCGTTGATAGGTGGCACCAGCATTCTTTAATCCAAAGGGCATCGCAGTGTAGTGAAAATTCCTAATGGGAGTACGGAACGCAGTCTTGTTGGCGTCATGTTCATACATCTTGATCTGGTTGTACCCAATATAGCCGTCCATGAATCAGAACATACCGTGACCACTGGTTGCATCGACGAGCATGTCAATGTTGGGTAGAGGAAAATCATCCTTTGGACAACATTTATTCAAGTTCCTGAAGTCGACACAACATCTGATTTGACCATTTTTCTTCTTAACAGGTACCACATTTGCTAGCCACGTTGGATGAAGAATAGGCTTGATGAACCCTGCTGCCAACAGTTTCTGGATTTCGACCTTGATTTGCTCCTCGACTTTGTGTCTAAATTGTCTGGCGGTTGTTTGACAGCTTTGGAACCAGGGACGATGTGCAGGTGATGGGTGACGAGTTTGTCATCCAGACCCGGCATTTCTTCGTACGTCCAGGCGAAGACATCTTGATATTCTTTCAATAATTTTATCAGCTCGGTCCGCTCCTCTGGTGATAGTGCTGAACTGATCAGGATTGGCCTTGGATCGTCTCCAGTCCCAATGTTGATTGTTTCAAGGTCGTCAGTGGTAGAGTCAGTGTCGTCCTGTAGTTGTCGTGGGGCATCCTGGACTTCTTATTCAAGTGATAGATCACTCTGACACGATTCTTCATGGAGGGGAGACTTTTCATCGTTCTCCCCAATTCATTGCTAATCTTTCCGTCGGCGATAAATGACTCTCCCTTCTACATCTCGATCGGTCATGAAGTTTGACCCTGGAGTTGAGACTTGATCATTATGGCGTTTAGTCGGTGTGGTAGGTGACTTGATCATTTTAGCAGCTGAGGATGACGGATCGTTATCAGCCTTCTCGATAGTCTTCCAGCTTGGAAGTGGAGTGCTGCGAATCCTGCTTGGAGGTTCCGGGACACCTTTTTGAGATTCAAGGAACTCAGTATCATAGACGGGAGCATAAGGAGATGATGAAGCCGGAATGCGAACGATCTTGTTGTCGAGCAGAGCCTTCATGCATTGATGGTATGTTGAAGGAACCACCTTGTTATCATGGAGCCATGGGCGTCCCAGTATTATGTGGTAGTCAGGTTCTTGCTCGATCACATGAAACTTTGCTTTCGATCGAATCGTCCCCACCCTCAAATCTATGTATGCATATCCATATGTATGGCTTTGACTTCCTTCAAATCCTGTCATTAGGATGGGATAGCGAACGATTTTACCTTGTGGGAATCTGGCCATCCTGAGAGTCTTCATAGTGACAATGTTGGTGGAAGCACCGGTGTCGACAAGAGCTCTTCTAAATTCGGTGCCTTTGATGAAACCAGTGACATACAATGATCGGTTGTGTCTTTCATCCGTCATGTGATCTTCTTCTCCAAAAGAGATGTTGTCGATCAAATGCCCAGGCACTAGGGAGACTTCTTCAACTGATGGTGTTGGTGGTGTTATTTGCACGCTGGATGATATCTGGTTGAGTGCTGAAAATGTGTCTGTGCGCTGATCCCTGGAGAAGTGTAGAAGTTCACATAGATTTTCAATCAAATGTGTGACCTCTTGTTCCACCGGCTTCTCGTATGTGCTGAAGCTGTTGATTTGAGGGTCAAATGACGCTTCAGTCCCCGGTGTTGAGGCTCCTGGAGCGGAGATACCGCCTAACTCGGATGTTAATCTGATGAGAAAGTCGAGGATGTGGTTTATCGTCTCCTTCATTAGGTCCATGTTCCTGGTATGGACCTCTAGGATTTGATCCAACTCTGCCAAAGTCGGGATCCCTCTGCCTTCCATGCCGCCAGGTGTAACATGAGGAATGTTGCCGTTTGAAATATTCTGATATGAATTAGTTGAATTAGTCCTAAGACCAACCATCTTGTGAGATTGTTAGATTGCAACCGAGAGATTAATCTCCCACTGTGGTCGCCAATCTGTAGATGGGGAAAAACGATTTGCTGGTTTTTAAGGAATTGAGGAGACGACCGTACGAAGGAGACTCCTCGAACCGAGCGAAATGTTAAACCTCACACAGATGCACCGCTGCAAAGAGGGTGCTTTAGATTCGAGAGATCAATCTGTAGTTTTTCGGCCTAAATCAAGACAATGACCGTTCCAGAGTAAATTCGGTCACAAGAGAGGATGGGTTGATCTGTAGGAGGGAAGCTGGGAAATGTGTGGAATCAATGGTAATCAAAGATTGTGGGTGTGTGAATTCTGAATATAATAAGCTCTGAATGATTGAAATTGCTCATTTGAGAGTAATTGCTCGATTGATGAGTTGATGATCTCGTGTTGTCGATGAGACGTGAGATTGATGATACTGTTGATGCTGATGATTCAATCATGATTCAGAGACTTATTTATATTGCTGGAATTTTAGACACCATGACCCCATGAGGTGTGACAGTTGATGGAATCAAGGAGTGGGGAAGTGGAGATCTTGTTTGAAACCAGTTGCTCAACGTGTGGAAACTTGGTCGATTTTCCACCCACTACCTCGTGAATTCCTTCAACTGATTGCACGACTTGCTCACATTCCGTCGTGTGTTTGAACACACGTGCCGTAGACCGCCAGACCAAAACCCTAAGTGATATCCCCCCAAAGTGACACGATTGACGTCTCGTGGTATGTTGTTCAATTGATGACTTCGTGGTTTGATGGGATGATGAGTCCATGTAGTTGCTGAGTTGAACATGATGTTCTGAAACTCATGAGTTGAACATGTCATGAGACAGAGGTATAGTTATTACGATGAAGTGAGCAAGTATTGCTCATTCGATGGGTCGTTGAATATTAATTGTTGAACCAATATCCCTTGGTTTGAGCAAATATTTATCATCTGAGAAAGTGTTGCTCATGTGATGAATTGTTGAATATTTGATCGTCTAAGCATGTGTTGCTCATCTGATGGATTATTGGCAGCGTACCAAAAGTATTAATTAGAATATTGGTCGTTGAACGGAGCATAATTAATAAAATTAATGACCATGAGGTCGTCGTAAAATTATTAAGGTTGGAATCTGGAATGATGATCCTTGGATTCAGAAACCCTAATTTGATCAATTGATGATCAATTCATGGTTCGTCAGAATTTTAACCATGGGACGAAGGAGGGAGCGACTACATGGGATCGTGGATCAACCATGTAGTGTCCATATGCTCACGTGAGCAAATACAAAGAACTCCTGAAGAGTTGACGATTTGTTGGTGAAATAATGATCAAATGCTGGTTTAATCATTTATTCGAAAATGCTCGTCTGAGCCTTAGGTGAAAAAACCTAATTAATTATGAAGAGGTGAGGGACCGACCAAGGGGTCATGATACCGTCCTGGGTGGTCACGGGATCGAATGACGATCACTTCATGAAAATCCAAAGTGTTTGGAAGAGTTTTGGACCTAATACGTGCAATTGTGCAAATTAGGTCAAAATTGTGAAAATTGATGGGACCGGCTTCTGTAAGCCAAAGAGCCAATCTTGGTCGATCAAGATAACATGCTCGTGTCCCCAAGACGTCCGTGTCTCAGTTATGAGAATTTTGATATTTTCTGACGTGCAGTTGAGCGTCCATTCGAGAAAATATGCCAAAATTAGGGTTTCGCTGAAACTGAGGAAAACACCATGAGATGATGGAGAATAATTATAAAATAAAGGAATGAGGAGGCGTGGGACCGTGAAACCAAGGTATGGTCGGTCAGTCGTGACCACGGTCCCGTGGTGCCTTTCCCTTAATTTTATAATATTTTTCATGATTTTATGAAAATATCATGGATTTAAAGAGTTTTGATGAATTTAAGGAGTTTCCCTGAAGTGAAGGAGTTTTCATGAGTTCAAGGATGCAAAAATGTTAAAATAATAAAAATAATGGCGTGTGAGGCCGTGGGAGGCATGGCCGGCCGGCTAGGGAAGGTCCCACAAGTTTTCATAATTTTATATATTTTTTAATGTATTTTTCATGATTTGAGGGAATTTTTCCTAATTTGAGAGTAATACCATGAAATCAAGGAATTTGATAAATTCAAGGAAAATAAAATAAATAATAATAAAATAAAGGAACGTGTGGGAGCCATGCCCTAGCCGGTCCCACAAGTTTTCATAATTTATTTTATTTTATTATTATTTGGTGATTTGTGCAAAATATCATGAAATCAAGGAGTTTTTTCATGAAATTAGAGAAATAATAATAATAATAAAATAATGAGGAACCGTGAGGTGTGGGGCCGGCTGGGACCAAGGCACGGCCGGTTGGCCCATGGTCACGCCCCGCACTCCTTTTCTTAATTTTATATTATTTTTATGGATATATGACAATACCATGAAACCGAGGAGTTTCCTCGAGACGAAGGAGATTTGATCAAATGAGAGAATTTTCATCAAATCATGGAAAATAATGTATTAAAAATATAAAACTGGCGTAGAACAGACCACGACACGGTCAGTTGGTCGTGTGTCCGTGTTCCCAACACCTTGGTCAATATTTTTAATTATTTATTATTTTCTTCCCTATTTTGCATAGGTTCATCGTTTCGTTGTATTTTTAAATACTCGTTCGTGCGGTGACTGTTAGTGCATCGTCGTTGAACACACTTTCACCATTTGGATCGGGGCTTACGTAGAGGTAGCTCAGACGCCCGATTGTTGATTATTTATTACTAATTGTGGAATTTATTGGAGAATAATTCACAAAACTGAGTAATAAGATGTTTATTATTAATTCATAGGATCAACTGAGGATTCGACTACGATTTCAGAATAATAAAGTGAGCATTACCATTCCATGGGATCGTAGATTCGACCATAGAATCAGAGTAATTAAGATTTATCTATTACCATTTATGAGACCAGTTGTGGATTCGATCATGAAATCGGAGTAATGAGATAATATAGTTATTAATATTCTATGAGATCAAGTCGTCGATTCGATCATAGAATCAGAACAATTGTTTATTGTCATTCCATGGGACCAGTCTTGGATTCGACCATGGAATAAGAGCAATTGTTATTTCCATTCCATGGGACCAGTCGTGGATTCGACCATGGAATAGGAGCAATAATAGCTTATTCTGGGAATTCAGTAGTGAATGTCACGGCAGAATTAATCTTAATTAGGAATAATTAACTTTGTGGCTCTATACTAGCAGAGAAAGCTGTCTAGGAGCATTAATTATCCCGATATGAGCTCGTCGGTAAGTCATATCCTTTATATATTCAGGGTAAACTCGTTGTTTGTTCCTGAAGACGTTATCGCTCTATACTAGCAGAGCAAGCTGTCTAGGAGCCGTCCATCTCGTGATACTATATAGAAATAATCACTGAAAGTGTTCAGTATTCATGAGATATGTCGTTGTCCAGTCGTGAGACTACATATCTACATGCACTCCGAGAGAAAGTACTCTCGTTGAGAATTCGATGAGAGACCCGTGTCTCAATACTCACGTCTGATTGCTGGATCAGAGCTTCGTATAATTATAAGTTTAGGATTTTAGCCCTTCTCGAAAATCCACCATCTACACGCCTGTGTAGTCAGGAAGGATTGTAGAGAGGTGATTGATTAATCTAGGTTGTTCTTCGGGAATATAATACCGGATTATCAATTGGTTCCAGTTCACCTTGATTTTATATCTTAAGACGGAACAAAACCTAGGTTTATATATGGGAGACAGATTTATCCTTTGATAGACTTTTCTGTGTGAGACAGATCTGTTTATTATCAAGTTTGTGATTTTGGGTTGCAGCAACTCTTGGTTGTGGGTGAAATCAGCTAAGGGAATCTAGTGCGTAGTATCCTGCTGGGATCAGAGGCGTAGGAGTACAACTGTACCTTGGATCGGTGGGAGACTGATTGGGGTTCAACTATAGTCCAGTCCGAAGTTAGCTTGAAGTAGGCTAGTGTCTATAGCGGCTTAATACAATGTGTATTCAATCTGGACTAGGTCCCGGGGTTTTTCTGCATTTGCGGTTTCCTCGTTAACAAAATTTCTGGTGTCTGTGTTATTTATTTTCCGCATTATATTTTATATAATTGAAATAATACAGGTTGTGCGTTCGTGATCATCAATTGGAAATCCAACCTTTGGTTGTTGATTGATATTGATTGATCCTTAGACATTGGTCTTTGGTACCGTCCAAGTTATTCCTTGTATTTGATAAAGACTCTTTATTGTTTTTAGCTTGAGTAAAATCAAAACAAGAGAGAGATATTAACTCCTTGAGATACTTTTATCTAGATTGAGTCTGACTGTCTAGTTGATTCTTTAGTAAAGTATTTCGGAGTTAGTCCATACAGATTGCTAATCGAAATATTGGGTGGTGTTGTTAGACCCCCGCTTTTTCAATTGCAACTGTCCTTGATGTTGAATCAAAATCTTCATGGTTGTTTTTTTCTTTCACAATCTTTTCAAGCCTAATTCCCCATAAACATGAGAAGATTAACTGCATGAATACGAAATTCCCCAATAAGGTAAACTAAATATCAGTCGTCCGGAAAATAATATCGTTGGAAAAATTTTGGTTTGCCTGGTTATTATCACAAACTTTATTTTACAATGACAGTTCAATCGTGCAATATTGATTATAAATTAGAATAAGGGTTTTCATCTTTGCATGATCATTCAAGAAATCCTAACTAATCCAGAAACAATAGACCATTGTTTTAGATTCTCATGCGGTTTCTTAAAGAAGTAACAATACTTTGTGAGAAAAATAGTGAAGAATTAAGTCTAAACAATTTTAATCTTTGTGCAATACAACTCAGAAATGGTGAAAAACATCTTGGTGGTAGTCTTAGACTCTCAAGTGGTGAGGGTTGTAAAAGAGAAAAGTGTGTATGTGTGTGGTGGTGGTGGGGGTGGGGTGGGGTGGGTGGGGGGGTGTTAGAGATAGCTCGGTCAACATCGCATGCGTTGCTATCTCAAGCATGTTTTTCAATGTTAGTGATCAAAACTATAAGTCTTGATTTTTAGCCTACATAGCTAAGTCTCGGACTAGGATAGAAAAGTGTAGTTGAGCTTAAGGACTTCATGGCGATTCATCATACAACGACGAAGATCTATACAAGGAACCGTGGAACTTCATCAACAAAAAGGTATGTGGAGACTTGAACTTATCTATCACTCAAAAGTCTATCTCTTATATCTCCTACTTCTTATGAGACAAAAGTCGTATGCTATATAGACGAGATCATACACATTTGACATTTCGAGCTGAGCATTCATTGCTTATCTTTTATCTCGAAATCATGTGTTGATAAAGCGTTTCGCTTTGATCAAGTTTATCTTCACCTAGTAACGAAAGTCATGAAAAGTTTCAATCACTTTGAGAATTGCTCTGACGTGAATCGGTATGTGAATAACGGCTACATAGCGTCCTCTGAGAATATCTCAATGATTGAAATGAGAGTTTAGATTACATAGCCATGTATTCCTTGAACCGAAGTTTTCGAACTTTGTTGATCAAGATAAATCGGGAGGATTATGGAATTGGCTTGCCAAGTCCGCGAACCTAGTTCGCTGACTCAGTCCGCGAACTGTCGGAAGTTCTCGACCGAGAATTTCTGCTGGGATTTTCCAAAACTCGTTTGTGTGCTAAGTCCGCAAACTGGCGGAAGTTCTCATCCCGAGATTTTCTACTGAGTTTGGAAAACTCAACCGATTAACTTAGGTCCGCGAACTTGTTTGTGAACTTAAGAGGTTATGATATAAAGATGTGCTCTGAACATGAAACATTAAATTACTAAGGAATGCTTTATGCAAACCGTGGCTATAATGTTCATAAGCCGATTCAATCGAATCGAATCATCTTTGTTTCAATTGTGTCTTGTGTAGTTACATAAGATCTCATAACAATTGAACAACTCTTTAACTAGTTCATTTGAGTCAATTGAACTAGCTATGGTGAAGAAGAACAAGGTTAATATGAAATGCTCATATGGTTAACCTTTTGGGTTACTATGTTGAACCAACATACACGTACGTTTGGGCATGGTTTTCACGAACCCAGTAAACGTCTACCCAAGTGTGTATGACAAGCTAAGTTTTCGATCTAACGGTTGAGAAATATTAGCTTGAATCTAAATCAGGTTTTCATCTAACGGTGAATAAGGATTGCTTTGTAACTAAAGCAAAACCCTGATTTGAAGGCTATATAAAGGAGACATCTAGCAGTGTACAAAACTAATCCCCACACGTCTGTGTGCTACTAGTGCGCCCGCTAGAGTCGATCTTCATTAACCTTTGATTTTCTTCTCTAAAATCAGGTTAACGACTTAAAGAGTTCATTGGGATTGTGAAGCCAGACCGATACTACTTTATCGTAGTTGTGTGATCTGATCTTGCATCTTCTATCGTACGAGTACAATCGATTGATTGACTTGAGATCGTGAGAGTTCTCCGATAGGCAAGATAAAGAAGTCACAAACATCTTCGTCTCACTGTTTGTGATTCCTCGACAATCCGCTTGTGTAGTCAGGAAGGATTATAGATAGGTGATTAATTAATCTAGGTTGTTCTTCGATAATATAAGACCGGATTATCAATTGGTTCATGTTACCTTGATTTTATATCTAAAGACGGAACAAAACCTAGGGTTTATCTGTGGGAGACAGATTTATCCTCTTATAGACTTTTCTGTGTGAGACAGATCTGTTTATTATCAAGTCTGTGATTTTGGGTTACAACAACTCTTGGTTGTGGGTGAGATCAGCTAAGGGAATCAAGTGCGCAGTATCCTGCTGAGATCATAGGCGTAGGAGTACAACTGTAGTCCAGTCCGAAGTTAGTTTGCAGTAGGCTAGTGTCTGTAGTGGCTTAATACAATGTGTATTCAATCTGGACTAGGTCCCGGGGTTTTTCTGCATTTGCGGTTTCCTCGTTAACAAAATTTCTGGTGTCTGTGTTATTGATAATCCAACCTTTGGTTATTTATTGATATTGATTGATCCTTGGACATTAGTCTTTGGTGCCGTCCAAGTATTCCTTGTATTTGATAAAGACTCGCTATTGTTTTTAGCTTGAGTAAAAATCAAATCAAGAGAGAGATATTAACTCCTTGAGATACTTTTATCTAGATTGAGTCTGACTGTCTAGTTGATTCTCTAGCAAAGTATTTCGGAGTTAGTCCATAGATTGCTAAGCGAAATATTGGGTGGTGTTGTTAGACCCCCGCTTTTTCAATTGGTATCAGAGCAGGCAAACACTTTAAAGACCTCATAAGTCTGTGTTTGTGGCAATCCGAGTCTGTCGACAGAATCTCATACGTATACCAAAATGCCTCCTAAAGCTGTCAACTTTGTCAAGTGTCTCGGGAATACCTCAATGGGTCACTCCTTAGATGATTCTTCCGAATCCCGAGGTAGGAAGACTGTTCCATCCTGTGTTGGTCATTCTTCCTCCAATGAGACGTTGGACATAATGGAAAAAGCTGAAATGGAGCTCACCAGAATTTCAAAAAATTCTACAGAGTTTGTTGATCTCAAGGATCATGTACAACTCATGGATAAATTCGAAAAGTCTATTGATCGTGAACAAGTACTCTACAACATTATAGGGTCATTCTCTAAGGAAATTGAGAAACTTCTTCAAGAAAATAATATACAACGTGAAAATATTTGTGTTCTTGAAAAGCTGGTCAAAGAAGGCTCAATTAGAGAAAATTGTTTGATCAAGACGCATTCATCCGATCTAGACAGACTTCGTGTTGAGAGGGAGAAACTTGAAGCATCGCTTGTCTTAGCCCATGGACAGTGCATACCCTTGGAAAAGGAAAACTCTGTTTTAAAGAAAAATTCTTCTGCACAAACTAATTCTCGTGAGTTACCATACAGAATGAAATTTTCTCCAAGAGAAGATTGTGTCTAGAAAAGTTTTCATAACTTACAATCTTCTCCCGTGGCTATGAAAATTAAACAAGTGCCAGTTGTTGCTTCTCCTCCACGAATATTTACCTTCTGTGGAAAAGGAAATCACTATGTTATCCACTGTTTTGCTAGAAAGAAACGTGTTTCTGAACTCCACAAGTTGCTTCTTTCTACTGTGAATGGAGTAAATAGTCGAACGACTACTATAGTGAAGGTCCCTTTCACAGGAAACCAGGTATCTTATAAGAATGATCTCTCTCCTATAAATCATTACAGGACATTTGTAAATTCTCGTGCTACCAATGAAAGTATGTCCTGTGCTTATAAGAACATATCTGATAAATCTAAGTCTAGTGTGTGGAGACGAATTTCAGAAAATCCCCTAGAACCTATTTCTAGAGGTCCTAGACTTTGTCATCAAAAGGGTTTCCCGCCTGTGATTCCCAGAAGGACTGCGAGACACACGCTTCTTCCTGGAAGCTGCAGTGAAAGGATAAGAATTGATGAGATAAGATATCCTAGAAGAATTTATAGGTACTCTCTCAGAACCGATGGTGAGACTATGTCTCCCTCTTCTACCTAGCAGCAGAATGTTCTATCCTTGTGTCTAACTTGAGAGATACAAGGATGAGGATTTGAGAGATGCTCAAGTATTGTGCTATATTTTCTCTAGGATTGTATATCCATTGTTGTAATGATCTTCTCTAGTATCGTTTTCCTTTTGTCACTTTGATCTTTTGGGATGGTGGACGTTTTGGAAGCTGCACAGTATCTCTTTCTAGGGCCATTCTTGGTCGGCCACAAATGCCTGTATCTCCTCAAGGAAATCTAGGGTTTCTAGCCAGGGCATTCACGAACATATATAAATCTTATAGGTGCCTCATTTTTCTTCAGAAAAGAGCTCTATGAAAATTATTCCCAAAGAAGAAGTTAACCCTATGGTTGAGGATGATCTCAAAGGATGTGATTCTGGTCAAGAGTTTATACGAAAGAAGATGCTTTAAAGAAAAGAGTATAACACTTGGATTGGTGAATCTGTCAAGGATTTGATTCGTGTTCAGGATGAAGTTAAGAACGAACTGGCTAACCTTCAATTGAAGATAAACCAGTTGATTGATGGACATGCGAAAATCCTTGGTACTCAGAATATCTTGATCAGAAATCAGAAGAAAGTTATCCTTGACTGTGCAAAGGCTCGTCATTATGCTCCCACTATTGATCGAAAAGTCAACGTTCTAACTTTTTAACATGGTGTCTCTACGGTCAACAAGGTCAAGGATATCAATAACTCCTACTTTGATGGACCATTTATGAGGTATGAAATCATCAAGGAAAACTGAGTCTTATATGCCTAGTAAGTCTTCTTTTTGGATTAGTTGGAAGAATAACTAGTGCTTTGAATAGCGATGATTGTGACTACACATAGCTATTTTTGTTTTCATCTTCTTATGTTATTTTTTAGGTTTATTGGTTTTAAATTCTAAAAATATTTGGGGGATGATGTTTATTGCAGTATTTTAATGGTTTGTGATATTGCAATATTTTTATGGGATATGTATTGTTTACGTCCGTGAACTTGAAGGTCCCATATTGCAGTCAAAAGTAAAGTCGTTCATGAATCGGTATTCGTATTGATGAAAGGACGAATGGACTTTTGACATATACAAAATTTAAGCCTATGTAATCATTAATTTGATGGAAAATAGGATAAAATCTTTTGTTCAACAAGGATAAAGTCTATTATGTCGTTATGATGGAAAATAGAATAGATCCTTGTATGTTATCCACGGTATTGATCTTCATTGATCCATTTTATTATGTTTTACCGTGAAGGCTCCATTGTGTGTCTTATGTTTAGCACCTTACAACTAAGTCGATTTACCTTGGCTTTGTTGGTTGTTCCATAAGATGCTATATGTCGAGCATTAGGAACTAAATTAATCAACTAGTTTGGTTATTTAGTTAGTACTCCATAAGTCTTCTTTCTTATGTCGAGTACATGTACGGTTAAGGTTGTCATATTCTATGATGAACTTAGTCGGGGTTCCATAAGTTCTCTTATGTTGAGCCCAAAATAATTAAATTGATTACTTCGGTGATTAGATTGGTTATTTGTATTCCAATTAGATTAATTATAGGTTCTCTTGTAATTAATATAGTAGAGTTTTCATATATTCCACAAATTCTTGTGTTGAGTATATGAAAGGCTACACTATCATGTTCTTTGGTTAATATAGTCATATATTCCGTAAGGTTTTCCTTATGTTGAGTATTTGAACGGTTAAGTTAGTCATCTCCGTGTGATTGACTTAGATAGATCCGTGAGTTTACTTATGTTGAGTGACCGGTTGTCATCCGTGCAAATATAATTCACTTTCTCACTCAACTAGATATAAATATAGTACGTGATAAGAAAGAGTTCGTTCCCACAGAGAGGCTTTTGTTGTTATCAAATTTTCAGAAGGGAGGGGGG